>NC_039366.1:75112425-75725343 GCF_003573695.1 Papaver somniferum
CATACAAAACTAAACAAGAGATAGGTATTTATAGAATCAATAATGACTCTACAAGGTGTCTTTTCACCAATAGGTGACTCACCATGACCAATGGTGACTCTCCATAACACCTATTCATGACTAGGTGTCTTATGGTGAAAGGGAATAACCCAAACACATCTTTTGGAGTTTAATATTTAAAATCAATTTTCACTCACATAAAATAATTTTAACCCAAAATTCCAACAATCCCCCACATGAGTGAAAATACTGACTCAACAAAACTTACAAATTTTTAAGAGCACAAGCAGAAAATATAATGCATCGATAAATGGTAGCTTTTGGCTTTGAACCAAACCTAGTGAAGATCTACCGGATTTACTGGCCAATCTCGGTTGTGTTCATTTCGGCCCTGAACGTTCTTGGAATTCTATGAGTGCTCTAGATTAACCTAGCCTTTAAAGTTATCATAGAAGCGGCCCCACTTCTCACTCATATAGGTGATCTCCTATTTGAAAGTATCCTGCCATACTTTTCTTAGTTAGACTAAGCTATAGGAATCATTAAGAGAAAATCTCAACCTCTTACGTGACATGCAACACTGACTCTTATCATTGGAATGGGAAAGAGAAATTCTCTTTCAGCGTTATCTGGCGAGTTCGTCACAACTTAGTTTGCCCTTTTGAACATAGACCATATGATATCCAATCGCTTAGGTTGGGTTACCGCTGCAACTTACTCTTTAGTAAGGCTATAAGCCCATTTCCCTCGATGATGCTCTTTTAAGAATTCGTATCCTTTGTCGCGACTTGATACAATTCTTAAACACTATTTCTTTTAAATGCGAGCATTTGAGAGCAATTGCTCTATGGTATTGTGTTGACGAACATGCCATAACACCATTCTAGGCACCCCCACATTTGATGAATTTATCAATATAACACTATCTTGTTATATATGACAACCCCCACAAGTAGGGCTGCACAAAACCGAACCATAACCGAAAACCGAATCCGGAACCGAATTTTTTTAACCGAACCGAACCATAACCATAACCATATTCCTATGGTTCATTAATGGTTGTCAGTTTCAGATAACCGACAGTATCGGTTTCAGTTTAGGTTTTGAAATAAAACCGAACCAATAACCAATTGGTTAACCGATTAATAGTGACCATAGGATTAAATGATTTTAGGCCGTGGATGGGGATATTTAACCCTAATAACTTACATCACTCGACTCGACTGAGTCTTCTCTTATTTCGTAGATATTATCAGAAAGCTCTTCCACAGTTCCACTTCCAAATCAACCGACTGTGCAGCTGTGCTTATGATTTGTAGAGGAAATTGGTTCAGGAAGCTCTTTCTCGTGATTCTTCTGGTGCTGTTCAATCCAACTTCTCTTTGATTACTCCTACTTCTGGTGTCTTCCAGGTTTGATTTCTTTTTGAAACTTTGTAGATCTGGGTTTTGTTTCAGATTCCTTTAAAAAAAATTTACTAAAAATGGAGATTTGGGGGTTTTGAATCTGCTATTGAAATTACTGATTAAGTTTTTTTTTTAATTTTTTGTTTTGTTTGATTTTTGTACCTTTATTCTTGATTTACAGGGATCTCTACAAGTAGTTTGGTTGTGATTGTTGTCATGTTCATGTTTATGTGATTGTTGTCATGTTTATGATTTTAATTATGATATTAGGGTTTGTAAAATTGAAAAAATTGGGGATTTCAAATGTAACATTGGTCATTTAGGTTGATTTACACAGTGGGTTTTGCTTAAATGTATGGTTTAAATTAAATGTATGGTTTATCACATTGCAGACTTGCCTTTTGACAATGCGAGGAGGATCCAGTTCAACACCTACTGCCTCTGTTTCTTCTAATAAGCGTCCACCTCGACCTCCACCTAATGCAAGTTCATATGGAGGTGCAAATTCAGCTGGAGGTGCAAGTGCTGCTAAAGATGCTAGTGTTGCTGGAGATGCTAGTGCGGATGGAGATGCAACTAAAGCTGTCATAAAAGTGACAGAAACACATAACAATAAGCGTAAAACCCCTGAAGATGCAACTGAAGATGACACAGAAGTGAGTCAAGTGACAGAACCAAAGGGAAAGAAACGTTCTGATGTGTGGAACCACTTTGATATGGACCCCAAGCCTTCGAAATATGCAAAATGTCTCCACTGTAAGACAAAGATTGCATCTCAGGGTACCAAGTATGGGACAGGTGGTATGAATAATCATTTGAAGATATGTAAAAAGAAGCCCAAGGAGTAAAAAGGACAGCAAACTCTTGATTTTCAACCGGCTAGGCTAGGAGAAGAAGGAAAATTGGTTGCGGCAACTTTTAATCAAGATGCATGTACAAAGGAAGTGATTTTATTTGTGATTTTAGATGAGCAGCCGTTTAGAGTGGTTGAAGGAGAAGGGTTCAAGGAACTTTGTAGGGTACTTGAATCCAGATTCAAGATCCCTTCTCGTATGACCATTTCGCGGGGTGTATTAAATTTGTACGAAGCTGAAAAGGAGAAGATGAAGAACTACTTCAAGGAAAACAATGTGAGAGTTTGTCTCACCACTGACACATGGACCTCAAATGCCCAAAATAAAAGCTACATGGTTGTAACTGCGCATTTTATTGATAAAGATTGGAAGCTGCACAAACTGGTAATCAACTTTTTCCAAATTTTAGGTCATTCAGGTGAGGTAATTGGGAAGATGTTAGAGGAATGTTTGTTAGATTGGGAACTTCCTGGGGTTTTTACTATTACGCTTGACAATGTTAGTGCTAATGATTTAGTTATTGATTATCTAAGGGAGGATGGTCATTTAAAGGAGCAAGTGATTAGTTCAAATGGTGTACTGAATACTAAGTTTATGCAAGTTAGATGTGCTGCTCATGTGCTTGTACTTGTTGTGAATGCTGGCTTGGGAGAGTATCACATGGCTATTAAGAGAGTAAGGGCAGTGGTGAAGCATGTGATGAGTTCTCCTGCTAGGTTGAGTAAGTTTATGGATTGTGCTAAACAAGAAAAGATAGATTGCAGAAAAGGTTTAGTTTTAGATGTGGATACAAGATGGAATTCCACTTACATGATGTTGGAAGCTGCTTGTAGATATCAGAAAGCTTTTGAAAGGCTAGCACGGGAAGATAAGGCTTTCAAAAAGAAGTTTTGTTTCAACGAAAGATCCATCCCTTCTGTATTTTCTACTTCTACCGGTGCTAGTGATGATGTTGACATGGAAGAAGCTTGTACTATTGCTCATAACAAAGGCAAGAAGAAGGCCCCTCCTCCGCCTCCTATACATGCTCCATATATGGAAGATTGGGCCAATGCAAGATCATTTGGAAAAAATTTAAAGATATTCTATGATTTGACTGTCAAGTTTTCTTACTGTACTCGTGTTACTTCACATGAGTTCTTGTTTAACGTAAGTGTCATTCATAGAACAATGAACACATGGGTAAAAAGTTCAGATCCATTTCTCTCTGGTATGGGCACTAAAAT
Source organism: Papaver somniferum (assembly GCF_003573695.1). NCBI lineage: Eukaryota > Viridiplantae > Streptophyta > Magnoliopsida > Ranunculales > Papaveraceae > Papaver > Papaver somniferum. The sequence continues at coordinate 75,115,912 of NC_039366.1, forward strand.
GCTAGACAAGTTTAATAAGTATTGGGGAGAATATGAGAAAATGAACACTCTCATGTTCATTGCTGTTTTGCTTGATCCACGTGAGAAAATGAAAGGTTTAAATTTTATTCTTGATACTTTAGATATCACGGGTCCGTCATTACGTAAACACTTATCGACTTATGTGAAAACTGATTTTCAAGAACTTCTCGAAGAGTACAAGTGTCTCTATGCAAATGATGAAAACATGTCTAGTGCCACAGGTGATTGTAATAATGTTACTCAATCTTTTGGGGTTACTGATGATGAAGATTCTGCGTATGCTAGTCTAATAGCAGAGAGAGCAAGAGAATATGAGGAGGATGACAATGTTGAGGGGAAAACTGAGTTGGAGTTATATTTAGAGGAGAAACGTGAACCGAGAATTAGCCCTACCGGTGTTCAGTTTGAAATTTTAGGTTTGTGGAGGACTAATAGTACAAGGTATCATGTATTATCACACATGGCGAGAGATATACTAGCCATACCAGTCTCTTTTGTTGCCTCAGAATCTGCCTTTAGTAATGGAAGGCGAGTTATTGATTCATATCGAAGTTCACTGCTGCCTAAGACTGTTGAGGCGTTGATTTGCACGCAAAGCTGGTTACGGACACCGGTTGATCTTGATCCAAACACCTTAGGAACTGATGATGCTGAAGATGTTTCAGGTATTTTCTCTACTCACTTTTGTAAAATTCTGATTTGTTATTTTCTGTACTCACTGTTTGTCACTTATTAATGTAATTTCTTGCAGAATTTTTAGGTTCTCTTGCAACTTCTAAGTTCATCCGCATTGACATAGATGATGAAGAAGAAGAAGAAGATCCAACTTTGTTATCGTGAAGTTGATTATAAATGATTTAACGGGTTAGCGGTAGGTTTCTCTAGTTTGTAGTTTTAGCAGTTGATATTTTTTTAGAATAAAACTTAGATTTGTTTAAGCATATGCATAGCCAAGTTGAAACAATGAACTGTCAATAATGTGAGTACTCTCCTTTACGCCAAAATAGCTTAAACTCATGCCATTGCCTTTGAAGGTAGATCATCTTAGTCAACTGTTATGAATGTTCAGGGCTTACTTTACTTGTAACTTCTTCAATATCAGTACAATTCCATTGTAGTTTCATTGGTTGAGGTGATAATGCAACATTCACATTAGAAATGCATATTCCAGTAAAAGGATCATCCTCAATTCCAGCTAAACGAATGCTTATTGTTTAGTGCTTCTCTACCATAGTGGTTGCTAATCTTGATGTTCTTAGTTACATTATGTACCATTGCACTGATCATGATTGAGAAATTCATATTTAACTCGAGTTTGTGTACGTGCAGGTTACCATTACAACCTCCTGTGGAATACCCAATTTCTACACATGCAAAGTGTATTCACTGTAACAAACTGTTTCCTGTCGACCCTTTTAGGAATGAGATCTCTATTTTGATTTTCCATCTAAAGATGTATAGTCAGTTATGATTATGACTTTTTGATGTTTTTTCGTTTTTGTTATTAAGGAGAAACTAGACTCTTTAAAATTTAATGTTTCTATCAATATGTATTGGAAGTTGGAACATTTGATGTATTTGAAACTTGAGTGACAGGTTCAGAAAAATTTGCCCGTCATTTTTGTGAGACTGACAGATATAAAAAATTTCCGTGACTTAACTGGTTAACCAAAAACCGAATGGTTTTACACAAAACCGAGTTGGAACCGAACCGAGCAAAACCGAACTACCTAAATGGTTTCATTGGTTTTCATTATTGGAAACCGAATAGTTCGGTTTCGGTTTAATTTTTTTCCAAAAACCGATGAAAACCGAACCATGTGCAGCCCTTGGGGCTTACTGGTTTTTAAAATCCATCAATTACTTCGCTTTTCCCTTAGCAAAAATTGGTGCCAAAATCAAATTCCAAATCATCTCTTATGGTTCTGTTTGCAACCAAACCAAATTCAGAATTAAATTAAATAGTTCCAAACAGATGTGCATTCACAGTAATGTGACAACCGTAGGCCCCAGGCCAAACCCAACGATCCTTCAGATCGTATGAAATTCACAGTTCCATAAGGAGGGTACATAGCACTCTCTGTTTCCACAATCTTTCCTTGACTAGTGGGGAACTAATAGCGCATTAGATGATACTGGTAATCTAATTTTAATCCAAACAGTCACCACTCGCCTGGATGTATTTGGATTCAAAATTCTAATAGCTTTTCTCAAAGGCTGTAATTTCTGACCACAATTAAATTGTACAGACTACGTCTTCTCCCCCACATTTCATGATCATTCAACAATGTCATGAAACTAAAAGGTGGGTAGATGTTTAAGCTTGAACTCCAAGGTTTATGAGTACTGGAACGTTTCCATACTGTGAGAATATCCATACATGAATGGATCATGCCTCAAGTACAACGAAGGGGAGTCTCAAAACTCTCGATGTTGTGACCAGTAATCACAAACAAAATCCCTTATACTCGCTCTTCATGATCTTTCAAAGTGTCATGGACTCTTACAGAAACTCTAGATGGGAACCACGATAGATTGTTCCGGTCAAGCCAAAACGAGAAATAGAAACTCAAACAAAGAAAAGAGAAAAGAAACCGTTTCTATGATGCCTATGAACAACAAATGCCCATTCCGGGAAATCTGATGAACAACATCATTTTCTTAGTATCATTTTCACATGATCCATTGCGCACCACTGGCAATGAAATGGTCTTCCGAGACTCATTGTCATAATGACATTTCCGATTGTCAATTTGGATTCTTATTCCAGACAAAGTCTCACCAGTGGGGTTTCAGTGTCCTCCTTTTTAACATGTTGATCCAAAAAATTAATTGGACCGACCCTCTAATTCCATCCCTGGTTCTTTCCCAGCGATCGACTATACGCCTGTTGATTTCTCACCCTTTGAAAAATTCAAGATTGAATTCTCAAAATTGTTGTAATCATCACACTTTAGATGATCATGCATCATATGCATTTTGATTCAGCCAACCATTCGGTTCCTGAACCAAATATGACAGTATCTTCTTTAATTGGCAAACAAAGTACTATCACCAGTGTTTGAAAATGCACTTTGCTGTTGAATCTTTCAAAGCAATTTCAGTTTCAAACCGAGTTATGAACAGGCAAGTAATGTGTCTTTTGAAGAAGATCACGTCCCTTCGTTATCTAACTTCCAGCGGATAACATCAAAACACGCAAATTTATTGGTTAATTAATGTTCTTGATCAAAACACCAAAACTCCAAAACATCACTGAAAACGTTATTCTATTTTAATTTTTCAGCCAACAAAATTATCTTCAAAATATCATTGAGATCATTAATTCTATTTGAATTTTCTCAATCGAAAATGTTGCGCAGCACATTGTTATACAGCCAAAACAAATTCATGTCGATTCATTCGCGTGCAGTGGGAATGATAAGCACCAACCATACGAATCATGTTAAAATAGAATAAACTAATCATCAACAATGCACTGAACAAGATTTGCCATGCTAGAGTTTTTAACAGTGGGGTCTGCATATCAGAGTCATGGTGATAACTTACCTACTTCACAGAATAACATTCTAAGGAGCGCAATAAATATTTCCCAAAGAAACCGATAGTATTGAATTGTTTTTAAGATTGTTGGAAATAACATGCAACGATATCCAATTTCTGTATATGTAGTAGGGAAGAATGATGGTATTACTGGGAATTGATTCCGATCACTTAATCTGATTTTCCTCTTCTTCAATAATAGATGCTCCTAAAAGAAAGGAGTAATTTGTCCATAATCTTGTAGATCCAAATGTACCCGGATGCCCTAAATCCCATTGATTGAATTTGGATCCAAAGCAATACTGTGTAGAATGAACGATGTTTTTGAATCGAGAATAGCAAAACACGAACCAGCGATCAAGGTTTGAATAAATTGCCCTCAAAACGAAGAGAAAATCGCCCCAAATGACGAAGAAAATTCGCTTCAAATAGCGAAGAAATATGTCGAATGACATTTAGGGCACGATGTAACGATGGTAACGGAGGCTAGAGATTTTTATTTATTTATTTCACCTAGAGAGTGAGACATCTTTTCTGGACGATGTCTTTGTATTTACGATTTAGTTGGTCGTGGAAATTCTAATTACTGAAGAATATACATTTTCATGGGTTTAAGAATCATGTAAATGCATAGCGCCTTTGACAATTCGATAAGAATTCCTTGTATCTTAATAAATTTGTGTTTAGAATTTCGTGTATTGTTTAGATGGATTTTATTATTATATTAGTATCGAAGCACTATTCACCTTAGTTAACATACACAAGCTTCATTATCTTCACATTTATCTTCGTAATCTATTCATGTGATTGTGGTTTGTTAAATTTCGAGTATCCTGGTTCATCGTACGACTAAGTTATATATGAATTTTAGTACGCTGAGTGAAAACTCGTGTACAACGATTGTGTTAGAGCACTGCTCGGTCTAACTCGCAAGCGTTTCTATCTCAAGCTTGTTTGTCAATGTTAGTGATCAAAACTATAAGTCTTGATTTCTAATCTACTTATAGTGATGTCTCGGACTAGGATAGATTGTGTAGTTGAGCATTAGACTTCACGGCGTTCATCAATTGAAGATGAAGAACTACTATAGCGATCTTGTGGAACTTCATCAACAAAAGGTATGTGGAGACTAAAACTCATATATCACTTGGAAAGTCTATTTCTACTCTATATCCTATATTGAGACATAAATCGTATTAATATATGGTTTTCGATTATGCACATTTGAGATTTCGAGCTGAGTTTAACTTGCTTACATATTTCTCGAAATATGTGTTGGTAAGCTTTCGATTCAACCAAGTTCATCTGATATTCTTGACGAAAGTCAAAAGTTGATCATGTGAAAATCGCCGAGTAACATCTTACATGGTTTGTGTGATACAATCATTTGGTGTAGACTTGGAATGTTCGTTATGATTATTTCAATAACTTGAAAATTGCTTTGATGCTAATAGTGAGTGAAAACGGCTGTTGTCATCTCCTAAGAAAGTTTCAATGATTGACATAAGAGTTTAGAACACTTAACCAACATTGGATTATAAACATGTTGTGCACTCTTGCATATATGTGATCCATGTCCAGGAGTCATAGTATGCATACCCGTATGCGTACCTGTTGGTTTGAGAAGTCCGGGAACCTAAGTGCGCGTACCCGTACGCATACTGGCGTAAGGTTCATGTCCGGAAATTTTGCTGGATTTGGAGGTATGCGTACCCGTTTGCATACTGGCGAAAACCAAACTTGGTCTGGTTATTCAAGTATGCGTACGCGTTTGCATACTTGAGTGGTTAAAGTTCTAAAATCGGTTGTGACATGAACAAATACATTTATATAATAAGGAATGCATTCTTTGCAAACAGTGGCTATAATGTTCATGAATTGGTTCGAGTGAATCAAAACGATTTTGCTTCAATTGTGTTCTTGTATACTTCTATGAGAATATAGAAATTGAATAACTCTTTAACTAGTTTCATTTGGGTCATTTGAACTAGTTAAGGTTAAGATTAATAAGGTTGATATGAGAGTGTTCATATAGCTAACCTCGGTTAACTACGGTTGAGCTAACATGGTGTACACGTTTAGGTATGGTTACATAAACCTAAAAGAGGGTACATTTCATTTGTGGGGACTAACTTCACCTGAAAAAGCGGGGGTCTAACAACACCACCCAATATTTCGCTTAGCAATCTGTATGGACTAACTATGAAATACTTTGCTAGAGAATCAACTAGACGGTCAGACTCAATCTAGATAAAAGTATCTTAAGGAGTTAATATCTCTCTCTTGATTTGATTTTACTCAAGATAAAAACAATAGCGAGTCTTTATCAAATACAAGGAATAACTTGGACGGTACCAAAGACCAATGTCCAAGTGTTAATCAATGAAATCGAGAACCACAAGGTCGGATCTCCAATCGATTAACCTTTAACGTACAACCTGTATTATTTCAATCATAAAAATAAACAATATAATGTGGAAAATGAAATAACACAGACACCAGAAATTTTGTTAACGAGGAAACCGCAAATGCAGAAAAACCCCGGGACCTAGTCCAGATTGAGTACACACTGTATTAAGCCGCTACAAACACTAGCCCACTCCAAGCTAACTTCGGACTGGACTATGGTTGAACCCCCAATCAGTCTCCCACCGATTCAAGGTACAGTTGTACTCCTACGCCTCTGATCCCAGCAGGATACTACGCACTTGATTCCCTTAGATGATCTCACCCACAACCAAGAGTTGCTGCAACCCAAAATCACAGACTTGATAATAAACAGATCTGTCTCACACAGAAAAGTCTATCAAAGGATAAATCTGTCTCCCACAGATAAACCCTAGGTTTTGTTCCGTCTTAAGATATAATATCAAAGTGAATAGGAACCAATTGATAATCCGGTCTTATATTCCCGAAGAACAGCATAGATTAATCAATCACCTCTCTACAATCCTTCCTGACTACACAGGCGGTTTGTCGAGGAATCACAAACAGTGAGACGAAGATGTTTGTGACTTCTTTATCTTGCCTGTCGGAGAACTCTCACGATCTCAAGCCAATCAATCGGATGTACTCGTACGATAGAAGATGCAAGATCATATCACACAACTACAATAAAAGTAGTATCGGTCTGGCTTCACAATCCCAATGAAGTCTTTAAGTCGTTAACCTGGTTTTAGAGAAGAAAACCAAAGGTTAAAGGAGAATCGACTCTAGCGAGCGCACTAGTATCACACAGATGTGTGGGGATTAGTTTTGCACAATGCAAGACGTCTCCTTTATATAGCCTTCAAATCAGGGTTTTGCCTTAGGTACAAAGCAATCCTTATTCACTGTTAGATGAAAACCTGATTTAGATTCAATCTAATATTTCTCAACCGTTAAATCGAAAACTTAGTTTGTCACACACACTTGGGATATACGTTTACTGGGTTTGTGAAAACCATGCCCAAACGTGTACGTGTATGTTGGTTCAACATAGTAACCCAAAAGGTTAACCATATGAGCATTTCATATTAACCTTGTTCTTCTTCACCGTAACTAGTTCAATTGACTCAAATGAACTAGTTAAAGAGTTGTTCAATTGCTATGAGATATTATGTAACTACACAAGACACAATTGAAACAAAGATGATTTGATTCCATTGAATCGGCTCATGAACATTATAGCCACGGTTTGCATAAAGCATTCCTTAGTAATTTAATGTTTCATGTTCAGAGCACATATTTAGATCATAACCTCTTAAGTTCACAAACAAGTTCGCGGACTTAAGTTAATCGGTTGAGTTTTCCAAACTCAGCAGAAATTCTTGGAAAGAGAACTTCCGCCAGTTCGCGGACTGGGTTCGCGGACTGAGTTCGCGGACTTAGCACACAAACGAGTTTTGGAAAATCCAGCAGAAATTCTCGGTCGAGATTTTCCGACAGTTCGCGGACTTGGAAAGCCAATTCCACAATCCTCCCGATTTCTCTTGATCAACAAAGTTCGAAAACTTCGGTTCAAGGAATACATGGTTATGTAATCTAAACTCTCATTTCAATCATTGAGACATTCTCAGAGGAGGTTATGTAGCCGCTATTCACAGACTGATTCACGTCAGAGCAATTCTCAAAGTGATTGAAACTTTTCATGACTTTCGTCACTAGGTGAAGATAAACTTGATCACAGCGAAACGCTTTACCAACACACGGTTTCGAGATAAAAGATAAGCAGTGAATGCTCAGCTCGAAATGTCAAATGTGTATGATTTAGTTTATATAGCATACGACTTTTGTCTCATAAGAAGTAGGAGATATAATAGATAGACTTTTGAGTGATAGATAAGTTCAAGTCTCCACATACCTTTTTGTTGATGAAGTTCCACGGTTCCTTGCATAGATCTTCGTCATTGTATGATGGATCGCCATGAAGTCCTTGATCTCAACTACACTTTTTTATCCTAGTCTGAGACTTAGCTATGTAGGCTAGAAATCAAGACTCATAGTTTTGATCATTAACATTGACAAACATGCTTGAGATAGCAACGCATGCGAGGTCGACCGAGCTATGCTCTAACAATCTCCCCCTTTGTCAATTTTAGTGACAAAACTATTAATACATATGGAATACAAAAAGATAAACTTTAGTGGCTCCTATTCCATTGTCTAATCTTCAACGTTCCATGAAATCTTCGTCCTTCCTAGTACTCCAATGATCCCAAAGGTTGTAAGTTTAGCATCACCGTTGTTGAAGATCCGTAGCTATAACAATGAGAGAAATCGAGATTCTCGATCATTATTATACAGTGTCATAGCATTATTATGTAATATCAAAGTCCAATTGTATCACGACTTTAACAATAATACTACGGTGATATGTATCACTCCCCCTTAGTCAATACTCCATCTCGATCATGGAAACCACTCCCCCTACACAATGATCCGAAAACCATATGTATTTGTAGTGTGAACTACATTATTTCTCCCCCTTTTTGTCAATAAAATTGGCAAAGGTACAAGAACGGGATCATAATGAAATTTCCACAAGAGACATTTCATAGACTAAAAGAAAAATACATACCAACTTAATTTAGATGCAATCATAAAGCCGAAGCTAAATGCATTCATCAAGGAGTTTTAAGATACAAGATAACCCCTATAAAATTCCACAGCCGCACACCCCGCAAGATATTACCATTAAGCACAAGTTCAAAAGAACTCTCCCCCATTAGATGTCATTCCCGAAAGAACAACAAGAGCGACCTTAATTCGAAAGAAAAAGAAAGATTTTTTTTTAATTGGACACCAAAAACCATAGGAATGATTCTCTATATCCAAAGCTCAACCAAATTAATCACAAGTAAACCCATGATTAATTCAATTGAAAACGCAGCTAAATCAAACCACAAAAGTGATCAATTTAATTGAAAGTGCTCAACATAAGTAAACTTACGGAGCTACGACTAAGGTAATCATACTAAGATGACTAACTTAATCGTTCACATACTCAACATAAGGAAAACCTTACGGAATATACGACTACATTAACGAATAGAACATGATTAGTATAGCCGTTCATATACTCAACACAAGAATTTGTGGAATATATGAAAACTCAACTAGATTAATTACAAGAGAACCTATAATTAATCTAATTGGAATACAAACAACCAAACTAATCATCGAAGTAATCAATTTAATTATTTTGGGCTCAACATAAGAGAACTTATGGAACCCCGACTAAGTTCATCATAGAATATGACAACCTTAACCGTACATGTACTCGACATAAGAAAGAAAACTTATGGAGTACAAACTAAATAACCAAACTGGTTGATTAATTTAGTTCCTAATGCTCGAAATATAGCATCTTATGGAACAACCAATAAAGCCAAGGTAAATCGATTTAGTTGTAAGGAGCTCAACATAAGACACACAATGGAGCCTTCACGGTAAAACATAATAAAATGGATCAATGAAGATCAATACCGTGGATAACATACAAGGATCTATTCTGTTTTCCATCATAACGACATAATAGGCTTTATCCTTCTCAAACAAAAGATATCATCCTATTTTCCATCAAATACATGATTGCATAGGCATAACTTTTGTATATGTCAAAAGTCCATTCGTCCTTTCATCAATACGAATACCGATTCATAAACGACTTTACTTTTGACCGCAATATGGGATCTTCAATTCCACGGACGCAAACAATACATATCTCATAAGAATATTGCAATATCACAAACCATTAAAATACTGCAATAAACATCATCCTCCAAATATTTTTAGAATTTAATACCAATAAACCTAAAAAATAAACATAAGAAGATGAAAACAAAAATAGCTATGTGTAGTCACAATCATCCTTATTCAAAGCACTAGTTATTCTTTCAACTAATCCAAAAAGAAGACATCCTAGGCATACAAAACTTAGTTTTCCTTGATGAATTCATACCTCATAAATGGTCCATCAAAGTAGGAGTCATTGATATCCTTGACCCTGTTGACTGTAGAGACACCATGTTCAAAAGTTAGAACATTGACTTTTCGATCAATAGTGCGAGCATAATGACGAGCCTTTGCACGGACAAGGATAACTTTCTTCTGATTTCTGATCAAGATATTCTGAGTACCAAGGATCTTCGTTTGTCCATCAATAAGCTGGTTTATCTGCAATTGAAGGCTAGCCAGTTCGTTCTTAACTTCATTCTGAACATGAAACAGTTCCTTGACAGATTCACCAATCCAAGTGTTATACTCTTTTCTTTCAAGCATCTTCTTCCGTATAAACTCTTGACCAGAATCACATCCTTTGAGATCATCCTGAACCATAGGGTTAACTTCTTATTTGGGAACAGTTTCCATAGAGCTCCTTTCTGAAGAAAAATGAAACACATATAAGATTTATATATGTTCGTGAATGCCCTGGCTAAAAACCCTAGATTTTCTTGAGGATATATGAGCGTTCGCGGGCCGACCAAAATGGCTCTAAAGAGAGATACTGTGCAGCTTCCAAAGCGTCCACCATCCCAAAAGATCAAAAGTGACAGAAAGAAAAAGAGACTAGAGAAGATCATTACAACAAGGGATATACAACCTAGAGAAAATATAGCACAATACTTGAGCATCTCTCAAATCCTCATCCTTGTATCTCTCAAGTTAGACGCAAGGATAAAACATTCTGCTGCTAGATAGCAGAGGGAGACATAGTCTCACCATAGGTTCTGAGAGAATAGTTGTAATTTTCTCTAGGATATCTTATTCTTGTCCTTTTACCGTAGCTTCCAGGAAAAATGGTGTGTCTCGCAGTCTTTCTGGGAATCATAAGAGAGAAACCTTTCTGATGACAAAGTCTAGGACCTCTAGAAATAGGTTCTAGGGGATTTTCCGAAACTCGTCTCCATACACTAGACTTAGATTTATCGGATTCGTTCTTATAATGACATACTTTCATTGGTAGCACGAGAATTTACAAATGTCCAGTAATGATTTCTAGGAGAGATATCATTTTTATAAGATGCTTGGTTTCCTGTGAAAGGGACCTTCACTGTAGTAGTCGTCCGACTATTTACTCCATTGACAGTAACAAGAAGCAACTTGTGAAGTTTAGAAACACGTTTCTTTCTAGCAAAACAATGGATAGCATAGTGATTTCCTTTTCCACAGAAGGTACATATTTGTGGAGGAGAAACAACAACTGGTACTTGTTTAAACTTCATAGCCACCGAAGAAGATTGTAAGTTATGAGAACTTTTCTTGACACAATCTTCTTCTGGAGAAAATTTCATTTTGTACAGTAACTCATGAGAAATAATTTGTGCAGAAGAATTTTTCTTTAAAACAAAGTTTTCCTTTTCAAAGGATTTGTACTGTCCATGGGCTAAGACAAGTGATGCTTCAAGTTTCTCCTTCTCAACACGAAGTTTGTCTAGATCGAACGAATGCGTCTTGATCAAAAAAAATTCTCTAATTGAGCCTTCTTTGACCAGCTTTTCAAGATCACAAATCTTTTCACGCTGTATATTGTTTTCTTGAAGAAGTTTCTCAATTTCCTTAGAGAATGACCCTATAATGTTGTAGAGTACTTGTTCACGATCAATAGAATTTTCGAATTCATCCATGAGTTGTACATGATCCTTGAGATCAACAAACTCTGTAGAATTTTTTGAAATTCTGGTGAGCTTCATTTCAGCTTTTGCCATTATGTCCAAAGTCTTATTGGAGGAAGAATGACCAACACAGGATGGAACAGTATTCCTATCTCTGGATTCAGAAGAATCATCTAAGGAGTAACCCTTTGAGGTATTTCCGAGACACTTGACAAAGTTGACAGCTTTAGGAGGCATTTTGGTATGCGTATGAGATTATGTCCACAGACTCAGATTTCCACAAACACAGACTTGTTAGGTCTTAAACGTGTTTGCCTGCTCTAATACCAATTGAAAAAGCGGGGGTCTAACAACACCACCCAATATTTCGCTTAGCAATCTGTATGGACAAACTCTAATATACTCTTTATGAGAATCAACTATATAGTCAGACTCAATCAATAAAGAGATATATCAAAGAGTTTATATCTCAATCTCTCTATTTGATCTTTACTCAAGCAAATAGAAATCTGCGAGTCTTTTTCAAAGAGAGATAACTTGGACGGTACCAAAGACCAGTATCCAAGGATCAATCAACTACAATCAACAACCAAAACTTGGATTAGAGAAGTTGATGATCTTAATGCACAAAATGTATTATTTCAATTATATAAAATATAATGCGGAAAAGAAATAACACATACACCAGAAATTTTGTTAACGAGGAAACCGTAAATGCAGAAAAACCCCGGGACCTAGTCCAGATTGAATACACATTGTATTAATCCACTACAAACACTAGCCTACTCCAAGCTAACTTCGTACTGGACTATAGTTGAACCCCAATTAGTCTCCCACCGATCCAAGGTACAGTTGTACTCCTACGCCTCTTATCCCAGCAGGATACTACGCACTTGATTCCCTTAGATGATCTCAGCCACAACCAAGAGTTGTTGCAACCCAAAATCACAGACTTGGTAATAAACAGATCTGTCTCACACAGAAAATTCTATCAACGGATAAATATGTCTCCCACAGATAAACCCTAGGTTTTGTTCTGTCTTAAGATATAAAATCAAGGTGAACAGGAACCAATTGATAATCCGGTCTTATATTCCCGAAGGACAGCCTAGATTAATCAATCACCTCTTTACAATCCTTCCTGACTACATAGGCGGTTTGTCGAGGAATCACAAACAGTGAGACGAAGATGTTTGTGACTTCTTTATCTTGCCTATCGGAGAACTCTCACGATCTCAAGCCAATCAATCGATTGTACTCGGACGATAGAAGATGTAAGATCAGATCACACAACTACGATAAAAGTAGTATCGGTATGGCTTCACAATCCCAATGAAGTCTTTAAGTCGTTAACCTGATTTTAGAGAAGAAAATCAAAGGTTAATGGATATCGACTCTAGCGGGCGCACTAGTAGCACACAGACGTGTGGGGATTAGTTTTGCACAATGCTAGATGTCTCCTTTATATAGCCTTCAAATCAGGGTTTTGCCTTAGGTACAAAGCAATCCTTATTCACCGTTAGATGAAAATTTGATTTAGATTAAAGCTAATATTTCTCAACCGTTAGATCGAAAACTTAGCTTGTCACACACACTTGGGTAGACGTTTGCTGGGTTTGTGAAAACCATGCCCAAACGTGTATGTGTATGTTGGTTCAACATAGTAACCCAAAAGGTTAACCATATGAGTATTTCATATCAACCTTGTTCTTCTTCACCATAACTAGTTCAATTGACTCAAATGAACTAGTTAAAGAGTTGTTCAATTACTATGAGATCTTATGTAACTACACAAGACACAATTGAAACAAAGATAATTCGATTCGATTGAATCGGCTCATGAACATTATATCCACGGTTTGCATAAAGCATTCCTAAGTAATTTAATGTTTCATGTTCAGAGCACATCTTTAGATCATAACCTCTTAAGTTCACAAACAAGTTCCCGGACTGAAGTTAATCGGTTGAGTTTTCCAAACTCAGCAGAAATTCTCGGAAAGAGAACTTCCGCCAGTTCGCGGACTTAGCACACAAACGAGTTTTGGAAAATCTAGCAGAAATTCTCGGTCGAGAACTTCCGACAGTTCGCGGGCTTTGCAAGCCAATTCCACAATCCTCCCGATTTCTCTTGATCAACAAAGTTCGAAAACTTCGGTTCAAGAAATACATGGTTATGTAATCTAAACTCTCATTTCAATCATTGAGACATTCTCAGAGGACGCTATGTAGCCGTTATTCACAGACCGATTCATGTCAGAGCAATTCTCAAAGTGATTGAAACTTTTCATGACTTTCGTCACTAGGTGAAGATAAACTTGATCAAAGCGAAACGCTTTACCAACACATGATTTCGAGATAAAAGATAACCAATGAATGCTCAGCTCGAAATGTCAAATGTGTATGATCTAGTCTATATGGCATACGACTTTTGTCTCATAACAAGTAGGAGATAGAATAGATAGACTTTTGAGTGATAGATAAGTTCAAGTCTCCACATACCTTTTTGTTGATGAAGTTCCATGGTTCCTTGTATAGATCTTCGTCGTTGTATGATGAATCGCCATGAAGTCCTTGAGCTCAACTACACTTTTCTATCCTAGTCTGAGACTTAGCTATGTAGGCTAGAAATCAAGACTTATAGTTTTGATCACTAACATTGACAAACATGCTTGAGATAGCAACGCATGCGAGGTCGACCGAGCTATGCTCTAACAGACTTCTATGTGAAAGTACTGTGTGGCTCTGCAAGTCTTCTTACGTTGAGCATTTATTTGAGTTTTCCGGATACAAATTCATGTTTCATGTGATTTGTTAATGTCCAAAGAATTCCTTCTTTTCTCTTAAAAGTAAGGTCGCTCTTGTTGTTATTTCGGGAATGACATTTTATGAGGGAGAGTTCTTAATTGAATTTGTGCTTAATTTCCAAATCTTTGTGGGGAGTGCGGCTGTGGAATATTGTAGGAGTTATCTTATATCTATATAAACTCCTTGATGAATACACTAAGTTTCGACTATGTGAAATCATCGAAACCAAATTGATATGTTTTCTTTTAGTCATGAATAATCTCTTTGAGAATTTCATTATGATCCCGTTAGTTTTCGTACCATTGCCAATTTTTATTGACAAAATGGGGGAGAATTATTTAGTAGTTCAAACTACATACATATGGTTTACGGATTATTATGTAAGGGGGAGTGGTTTTCATTGTGATATGAAGTATTGACTAAGGGGGAGTGATACTTATCACCGAAGTATTATTGTCAAAGTTGTGATACAGTTGAACTTTGATGTTGTGTAATAATACTATGATACTGTATAACAATAATTTAGAACATATGTTTTCTTATTGTTATGGCTACAGATCTTCAACAACTATGATGCTGAGTTGAACACGTTCAGAATCACTGGAGTACTTGGAGTGACGAAGAATTCAAGGAATGTTTAAGAACCAAGGAACTCAAGCATGTTATATGAGAAGCTACAAAGTTTATTTATTTTGTAATCCATATGTATTGATAGTTTTGTTACTAAAATTGACAAAGGGGGAGATTGTTAGAGCACTGCTCGGTCGAATTGATATCTCAAGCTTGTTTGTCAAGTTTAGGTGATCAAAACTATAAGTCGTGATTTCCAGTCTACTTATAGCTATGTCTCGCATTAGGATAGAATATGTAGTTGAGCTTTAGACTTCACGACGTTTATCGATTGAAGACGAAGATCTACTAAGGATATCTTGGAGGCACTTCATCAACAAAAGGTATGTGGAGATAAAAACCTATCTATCACTCAGAAGTCTATTCTATTATATCTCATATTGAGACTAAATCGTATAGCTATATAAACTTTTACATTATACACATTTGATATTTCGAGCTAAGTTTAACTCGCTTATATCTTTCTCGAAATATGTGTTGGAAAGATTTTTGCTTTATCTACGTTCATCATTATTCTTGACGAGTTTAGTTGGAAACAATTTTGTTGGGAACTAAATAATAAGTCAAAAGATGATCATGTGAAAATTGCCTTGAAACATCTTACATGATTTGCGTGAGACAGTCATTTGATGTAGACTCAGAATGTTTCGTATTGGTCATTTGATTACTTGAAAATTAATTATAAGCTAATAGTTTGTGTGAGACAGCGATTGTCGTCTTCTAAGGATGTTTCAATGATTGAAATGGGAGTTTAGAACAATTAACCATTGTCTGGATATAGCAAGGTATGCATACCAGTATGCAAACTTTTGGAGTATGATTCAAGTCCGGGAACCAAGTTTGCGTACTAGTATGCGAATGGTTTTAACTGCCAAAGTCCTGGAACCAAGTTTGCATACCCGTTTGCGAACGGTATCACCTGAGTTAGATCCAGGACGACACTATGCATACCTTTCGCGAACTGTCAGACAAGACCAAAAGTCTGGAACTTAAGTTTGTGTAACCGTTTGCACACTTAGGTGGTTAAGTTCTAAAATTGGTTAAGTATGGTTACATACTCTTGAAAAAATACATTTATATATTAAGGAATGCAATCTTTACAAACCGTGGCTAAATATTCTTGAATTGATTCTCTTGAATCAAATCCGATTTTGCTTCAATTGTGTCTTGTATATACTTCTATGAGAATATAAACAATTGAACAACTCTATGAGTAACACAATCAGATTTATTTGATTATCATTTGATCTAGAAGTGTTAGATGAATGTGGTTAATACAAAAGTGTTCATATGGCTAACTTCGGTCAACTATTGTTGAGCCAACTCAATATACACGTTTAGGTACGGTTACCCATATCTAAATGAAAGTTATTTCATTTGTGTGTAACAAGCTAAGACCATCTAACGATGGAGAGATATTTCTTTGGTTTTAAGCAAACTTAGCTTGAATATTAAATCAAGTTTTCATCTAACGGTGAATATTGATTGTTTTGTTAGTAAGCTAACTTAGAATGCAAACCCTGATTTGAAAGACTATATAAGGGATAACTCTAGCAACTGGAAAACCTAATCCCTACACTTCTGTGTGATACCAGTTGCGTACTAGAGTTGATTCTCCTTTAGCCTAGGTTTTTCCTAAAACCATTATAGGTTATCGACTTGAAGACTTCATTGGGATTCTGAAGCCAGACCCAACTATTTTATCTGTAGTTGTGTGTTCTGATCTTACTTGTTCTATCGTATTGATTATTATCTTCTCTAAGATTGTCTCGAGATTTATCTCTGATAGGTAAGATATAAAAAGTAATCACAAAGCTCTTCGTCCTATTCTTTGTAATTCCACAATAACTTGTTCTACTACCATATTGTTAAGTTATTGTGAGGGGATTGGTATTTCTAGGCTGTTCTTCGGGAATATTAGACCGGATTATAAATTGGTTCCTGCTCACCTTGATTTATCAAAAGATAGAACAAAAAATTCGTAGGTATTATTGTGGGAGACAAATTTATCTATCAGAATAGACTATTCTGTGGGAGACATACTTGTTTATAAAGTCTTCGAATATGGGTCGTAGCAACTCTTAGTTGTGGGTGAGATCAGCTAAGGGAATCAAGTGCGTAGAGACCTTCTTGGATTCGGAGGCATAAGGAGCGCGACTGTATCTTAATCGGTGTGAGACTTGGTTAGGGCTCGACTACATTCCACTCCAAAGTTAACTTTTAATAGGCTAGTGTCTGTAGCGACTTAATACCCTGTGGTGTTCAAATCTGGACTAGGTCCCGGGGTTTTTCTGCATTTGCGGTTTTCTCGTTAACAAAATTTCTGGTGTCTGTGTTATTTCTTTTCCGCATTATATTTTTTTACATAATTGAAATATCACAGGTTGTGCGTCGTTCAATCAATTGGTAAATCCAACCTTTGGTTGTTGATTGAAATTGATTGACACTTGACCATTGGTCTTTGGTACCTTCAAGTTATTTCTCATATCAATCAGGCTCACAGATTTCAATCTGTTCGATTGCAGATTGTATTGAGAAATTAAGATATAACTCTTGGATATATTTTCCTTGATTGAGTCTGAATGTCTAGTTGAATCTTGTGGAATTATATTGGAGTTAGTACATACAGATTGTCGAACTAAATATTGGGTGTGATTGTTGTACCCCCGATTATTCAACTCCTAATTGCAACCCTTTGTAGACAATCAAACTTTCATCTATGAAAAACCCCAAACCAAATCCCAATTCAAACACTAAGTCAATCAAATTTTGCATTTACAAAGCCATGGTCGGTATTGTATTCATCATACAAGACAATACCGAGTGAACTGTCGGTATTGTATTCATCCTACGAAATAATACCGAGTGAACTGTCGGTATTTTATTCAATCAACAAAATAATACCGACTGTTAATCTGCTAATGAAATTCAAATTCGATTTAAATACAATTTCGACCTTTTTTTTTATAACCTCGATGGTTTTGATTCAAATCATTTGGATTATCATAATTTGCCTCGCTACTCAAACTGATTTTTTGATAACCTAAATTAAAAAGCATTCATCACGATTTGTGTGATTTTTTTGATGAGGAGGAAAAGTGAAGGGGGATACTAAAAAAAAATTTAGTTTTTATTTTTAATTTTTATAAGGATAAGGATAATATGGTTATTTTACACCTAAAAAAATGACCCCTTAACCAAAATACAACCACATTTAACTTTGAGTATCCCCCAATTTGTGGAGATATCCCTCAATTGCGCCTTCATTTCTAACCATTGGAATTAAGATTGGTAGATGATGGTGTTATACATCTCGGAATGCGTTCATTTTCGGTATATATATAGAGCTTTGCAAGAAGAACATATCTCAAAAAATTTAGCTTCAAATTCGTTAGCATTTGGTTTTTATTTACAAAATAGGTCCCAAAGTGTGAGATAGTGTGAAGAGATTCTTCGTCATTAAATTTTAAATGTTTTTATTTATTTTTATGAAGAGGACCCCTTACACTTTTATTATCACACTATCTCACATGTTGAATATCTTTGTTCCAAATATAAACCAAATCGTAACGGATTTGAAGCTGATACTTTGGGGGTATGTTACTATTACATGGCTCTACGTTTCTACCGAAAACAAGCATATTCCGAGACATGTAGCACCACCATCTACTACTTTGAAAATAAGTCGTTGAAAATCAACGGATTTCTGGCTGTCGAAATTAAGACCGGTAGATTGCGAGGTTTTATATTTCGGAATGTATTCATTTTTGGTAGGCATGTGGAGCTTGATAAAAGGAACATATGCTCAAAATACTAGCTTCAAATCCATTACCGTTTGGTTTTTATTCACATAAATAATGTCCAACGTGTGAGAATAAAAGTGTTGAGGGATCCTTCCTCTTTTATGAATAGAGAGTAAAACAAGGCATAAAATAATATTTCTGCCACTGTCTGAAAAATGATGATGTCATGGATTACGTCGTTTCGCATGAACACTGTCCACTCTAAGACCAAATACTAATAATTTTTGGACTAAACTAAAATATAAATATATTTTACAAAAGGCCCTTTCAGTTTATGTCAAGCACAAAGATCAAAAGGGTGTACTTTAGATACTTCGGACAAAGAAAAAACAGTAGAATCATCATGACCATCGAAAGTTTTCTCTATCAATGGTCCTTAGATGGTGTGCAGAATTAAGTAAAACATTTAAGTTACTGGATATGTTCCCAGGAAAATCAAACCCCACATGAAGTTCAACGCGTCTTCCTTAGTTTTTCTCTTCGTCTTAATGGTGTTTATCTCTTAGAGAAGTAAATTTTCTTTATATACTCTTCTCCCTCCCTATTTCCACTTTTCTCTTCTATTTTTATTCTCTCATCTCTGCAACTATGTCATTCTTCTGCAAATTCTGCTACCGTAATTTTTTCTTCCTTCAATTCTTTTACTTTCCATACATTCCCATACCCTTTATTCAATCATGGCTCCAAGTGGTCATAGATATGACTGACTGTTTCGATTGGAGAATTATCAGCGAAGATTGGATCGAGAATATAATAAACGTGTCAAAATACGTGAATTTCAACCAGGAGATTTAGTTATGCGAGAAACACCAATATATCAGCGAGAAAATGGTGGAAAATTAGCGAAAAAATGGGATGGACCTTACATCATAAATGAGATAGTTGGAACAAGAGCTTATAGATTAATGGACCCAGAAGGAAGAGATGTTGGTCATAGATTAGATAGACCATGGAACAGATTGTACTTGAAAAGATATTATCCGTAAGAAGCTTTGAGAAGTTATGAATTTTGAAAGAATAATTGCAGGATTATTCATGACAAAACAAGATCATGATGTGCGAAATTTTCGCAGAGAACAATGACATAAAAGAAAGGGGTGAACCTTTATGGCGTACACCCTAGTTCGCGAATAAAATTTCGCAAGAGGCAAATGTAAGACCTAAAGTACGTCATATTAGGGGGTACCTGTTACATGACTCAGGGAAAGGCTATACCGCCACCGGAACCTGAGTCATGGAGATTTGGGGTCAATAAAACCCATCCGGGAGAGGCACCTTGGATTCTTAACTTGAGCATATGACTTGGGTTAGGCGACTAAGGTAATAAGGACTCTCCCAAGGAGTGCAGATCTGATCAAGGCGCCGAGGTACATGGTTGAGTCAAGAGTGCCGAGGGAGTTTGAAGCGTCCTTTCCATTCTTGACAAGTCTTGGCTTATACTGCACTCGGCCTGAAGAAAACCCCACTTAGGGTGCAGTCTCGTAACCATAATCCCTATAGGTAAAAGGGATAAGAGGATGCGAAAATAACTGGTTGTTGTTAAGACTAGATGGGAGGAGCTAACCTTGTACGGTAGAAGTACGCCTCCTTGAAGGGGAAACCAGGGGGAAGATAAGGGCGGCACCCTCCATTAGGGAGCTGATAAGTGTCTTAAGACGCAAATGTCATGAGGCTTATTATTCGCAAGGATAATTAAGGCTTGTCATATTTGTGCAACAATCCTGAAGAGGCAATAATACAAAAGAAAAAGATAAGATCAATGGGTTTTCGCATGAAAGTGCGAAGACGTCCTGCGATTTCATCGCAAGACGGCAATGTCATGGGGCTTTATTTTCGCAAGAATATTTAGGCCTGTCATATTGTCGCAACATTCCTGAAGAGGCCATAATACAAAAGAAAAAGTTAAGACAAGATCAATGGGTTTTTGTATGAAAGTGCAAGGACGTCCTGCGATTTTGTCGCAATGACAAGAGATGGCATAATAAGACCTTTAATTAGGAAGGAAAAATAAGACCATATAATAAAACAAACTATTATAAGCATTCATAACAGATTATTTAGTTGCAAGAAAGATAATGAGAGGCAAGTATGGGAATCGATATACAAGAAGCATTATCTTTCTTATCAACAAAATATTAAAAGAAAAAGTTGACTCCAAAGTCGATTGAAAAATGTTGCTCTCAAAAGTAATAAAAATAAGACAGCTCAAGAAAACAAAGCTAGAAAATAAGCTCAAGCTTCAATATCAATATCAGTAGCAGGAGATGACAGAAGTTCTTCGCCAACATTCTCGCAAGCTTCTCCTTCATTTCGGCTTTGATCTTCGCCATGACTAGCATTTTGATTATCGTCAGCAATTATTTGATTAGCATCTTGATTATCGCCAGCAACTACTTCTTTAGGAGAAATTTCTTTCTCATTCTGATTAACACCAGCAGATACTTCTTTAGAAGGAACTTCTTCTTCATCTTCCAGGAAATTATCCTATGCACCTCTTTCATAATCGTAATCACTATCAGCAGGACGAGGAACTTCATCATCATCTACTTCTAAAGGATCAATTGATGTAGGAGGAAGAGAGTTGGACAATAAAATGTCATTTACAAGGACTTCATCCCGGAGATGAACTTGGCGAAGAAGCGCTCTTTGATGATTCCTATCTTGAATATCCTTAAAATAAGCAAGATAATCAAGTCTTCTTTCTGCCCGGTCGCGAGAACCAGTAAGGGTAGAGACGAGTAATGCATTCTCTTTGCGAATTTTAGCATATTTAGCCTCCTAATCAGAAATAGAAGAATGAAGATTCTTCTCAGACTCTGCGAAAAATAGAATACAAAAATTTATTAAGATAAGGAATTCAGAGAGATATGACAAAGGAAAGATAATTAAGGCAGTCAAACTATTATGACTACCTTCCTTTTGCGAAATAAGATGTTGAATCAAGGATAGACAACTATTCTCCCAATGATCCATTGCGTCATCAAATTTATCTCCAACTAAACCTTTAAGTCGAGACTGAAGATTTTTCTCTTTAGAAACAAGGAAGGTATTTTTCTTCACAAGAGAAGAATAAGATTCTTCTAATTTGGAATATTGATCTTTAAGCTGATTTGCCTTCACACTTAAAGCTATTCTACCTTGAATGAGTGAATCTCTTTCAGTGATAGATGATTCTGTTACTTCTTTAAGTTCATTTCTTAAAGAGCGAAGAGATTTCTCTTGGTCAGCACATACCTTTTGGAGAACATTAAGTTATTGCGAAGATATCGTCATCTTGTTTAAATAAACTCGCTTCTCTTGAGACAAGGTTTTATTCTCATCTGATAAAGTTTCCATCCCTAAATTAGCTTTGGTTAAAGAATAAGAAAGACGAGATACTTCATTACTTAATAGATCTTGTTTTTCAACTAATTGGGTATTTTCATTGGTAAGATTATTTATTTGATCAAGAGAATATGAATAAAGATTATCTAATTGGTTATATTGATCCATTAAGACTTCTTTATCAACACGGGCTTCTTCAACGGCAGATTCAAATTGATATCTCTCCATTACTCGTTTCTGATTTAATGCTTAACATGCGAAAGAGGGATTTAAAGGATAATTAAGCAGGGGAAGGATAAAACCATCGAAAAGGCAAATTAAAGACATAGATGAGGAAATCATACCTCTTAATTCATCATTCTTCTTGCGAAGATTATCACGATCCAGCAAAACATTCTGAAGTTTTTGATTTTCAAGACGAAGAGCATTACATTCTTTTTCTAAAGTTGTTTGCGAAGCAGCTTTGTCAGAACCCAAATGCTTGCTCAGAATTTCACAAACAGTAGACTTGATGGGATTAGTAGAAGACTTCTTGCCATCATCTAGAATCTCAGATAAAACCTTGAAAGCAATATTTATCCCTTCCACGGTCTCTTTCGACAAAGGAGGAGACTTAGGTAGAGAACGAGTAGAGATAGAAGGTTGAGAAACATTCTCAATGGGAAGATGATGAGTGCCAAATATTGTATATATTTGCACCTTTTTATTGGCATTTAACTCATCATTTGTGCACTAACGCTCCATTTAATCCCATATTATGTGTTTTCGTTGTTTTCAAGAATAAATACTTTTCTCAATTAATTTTGCATTTTTAGGTACTAAATAAAGCCTGGTTAACTCACGGAGCGAAAAGAGTAAAGCAACGGCAAAGACTCCCGCAGAAAGGCAGCGAAGAATGATGTTTGCAAGAGCCGGATCAACTAGAAGTGGGCTTGAAGAGGAAGAATTGTCCTTAAAGAATATATGGGCTTGGCATACCCAAGGCCCAAAACCCTTACCCAAATCCATTTCCAATATCCATACCCATTTCCATGAGAGCCGTCATATTGGATCCATCACATCATCCAACGTTCGCCTCATCACCGAGCATCAAATCTTGAAGCTCCTGTCAAACATCATAGTACCTAACTCCAATCTAAGCCGTCAGAATTTTTGTATCACGCATCCAATGGTCGCTGCAAGCTTGTTCCATCTTAGCCGTTCGATTCAATCCAGATGTGATCACCCAACGTATCATCTTCGCTGGACATCGAATTTGCTACACCCGCTCAACACCCTAGCACCAAATATCTTCTCCCAAAACCATCGACTTCTCCTCTTCTTCCCAAATTTCTCCTTCTTCCCCGACCAACAGACCTGCAACACCATTCTTCCCCTTATTCTCGAGCTTCACCATCACTACCTTCACCGGACACCACAGCAGACTAACCTTAAACCCTAGACTCTCTCTATCTTAGTTTTAGCTTCTCGCAAAGACGCTACAACCAAGAAAGATAGAACTAGGGTTTGTAGCAGAGGCGATGTAAGAGACAATTGGAGCAGGAGGAGTAGCAGAGAAGGAAGACAAGACATGGGTCGAGGGGGAGACAACAAAAGCAGAGACGGGTGAGCTTTAATTTTAATTTTCAATGTAAACCCTAATTTGGGAATTTTGGGGGAAACTGTTAAGAACCCTAATTTTGGGTATAAATAGAACATGGTATTGTGTGTGTGTGGGTATGCCCGGGCTAGCCGGAGCACCAAGCTCTTAGTGTTCTGTAATTTTACTATTTCATCTGTTTCATCCAATAGTATAATTTGATCATGTTTTAGTTCACTAAGCTAAGGTTGAGATGAAACCATAGCTTTGTACTATGTTATTTATGTTGTTTGTGTGATTCTTGAATGCTTAAAATGTTGTATGATAGATTTAATCTCAGTGCATCAATACTCTGCTCTCACAATGTATGTCAAGCATCCATTGTAGTTAGGATAACATTGTGTTGATTGAACTGCAACTCATGTTTGATAGATTATTGTTAATCCTTTGACTAGTTGTGATTGATTAGACAATTAGTGCTCCGGGTTAATACTTTAGTTGCGATTGAACTATCCATTGGTGAAACGCCTTAGGTAAGTGATGGACTTGACACTTCTTCCTTATCTGTTACAAGGACAAGAGTATCATACTCAGTTGAATGCTTAGTATAGGGCTAGAGGTGGATTCAAAGCCTAGCAGTCCCTCCCATATCCCAAATTCCTTAGTCATTGTCATTGTAGGTTAGAAATTAGTTAGGAAAATATTAGAAAAACAACATCAGTTCCCACCTTGTCCCTGAGGATCGACCTGTGCTTGCCCTGTGTTGCATATCGACACTGTGCACTTGCAGTTAGACATAGTCGTAGGCTTCTTTCAAGTCCTACCAAGTTTTTGGCGCCGCTGCCGGGGACACGGTAGCGGTGTGATTGTTTCTTTTCTTCCACTTTACTGATTTTTAATATACTACTTGTATATATGTGTTAGATTTTTGGTTTTTCTGTTGTTATTAGTGTTAGATGTAACTAGTTTATTTGATCTGCCATTTTGTAATAGTTTGATAACATCATCATTCCACTTCATCTTAGCTGTAGTTTATCTGCTATTTTGTAGTTGTTAACTTAGCATCACTGCATTTTCATTTTCACTGCACTTTCATTTTCCCTGCATTCCACTTCATCTTGGCTTATTGTTTGTATATATATGTTAGCTTAGCCTGCCATGTGTTAGCTTAGTCTGCCATGTAACATAGTCTGCCTCATTTGCATACTTAGCAAACAGTAACCTTGTGTATATATGTGTTAGCTTTCTCTTTGTTCTGTCACCTGCATACCTGCAAAGCATCACTGCATCTGTGGCTTTGCCCATTATCTGTGGCTTTGCTCATTTTTTCATCGTATGTAGCTTTGCCCTGCCCTGTAACTGCCTGCTTCCCAGTCTTGGCCTTGCCACAACTGCATATGTTACTGCATTTGCTTGGAGTACTTGAGCATTAAGTCTGCATATTGACCATTGGGTCATTTTTGGTTCTATAACAAGTGCAACTGTGAAGTTTAACATACTGTGAATGCTTGAATGTGCTGTTGTCATCTTGAATGCCTGAAATCTGTTGTTGTGAATGTGGTGTGGTGCTGTCAACTGTGAAATTTGCTGAAATTTAATGCTGTGAATGCCTGAGTTGTATGCTGAGTTAGCAGTGTCATCTTGAATGCATGAAATTTGCTGATGTGGGCTGTGAGCTAGCTTACTGCCACTGAAGAGGTGATCCTGCTGCTGTTGGAGTTGAAAGATTGAACAAGGCCCAACTGGGCTGTGCAACAAAAGAAAAGGGGATAAAAGCCCAACTGGGCTTCCCTCCAAAAACAAATAAGCCTGAACCCATTAGCAAAGCCCAACTGGGCCTTCTTTATTGTCTGTTGGGTTTATATTTTTTCTGGGCTTGTAATATTATTTTAAACCCAACAGTGGGCTTGTGTTTTTGGACTTTTGGGCTTGTAATTTTAATTGGACTGCGAGCTTATAACTTTGAACATTAACTGGGCATTGTACTCAAAACAACAACTTTGGAACTTTGAGAACAGTGGGCTTAAAATCTTTGAAAATCTATCAAGTTTTCCAATTTCAAAAACTCTTGTTGGGCTCCTCACTTTCCAAATAACCTGTTGGGCCTCCTGAAGACTACTGGGCTATGCTTTGGGACCTGTTAAAATACCAACTGGTCCTGTTCAAAACTTCCTTTTGGGCTGCACAATTCTCCCACCAATGTGGGCTTGCTCCTAACAACAAAACCAAAATTTTCTCCCAACTCAAAACCAAATTCTTGCTCCACCAATGTAGGCTTGCTCCCAATTTTAAAACCAACGTTTTTCTCCCAATATTAAAAACCAAATTTTTCTTTTTATCTCCCAATTAAAACCAAAAGTTTTCTCCCATTCAAAAACCAAAATTTTTCTCCCTCTTTTTAACCAAAAATTCCAAATAGGCTTTACCTTTAAAGCCTAAAAAACCAAATTTTTGAAACCCATAACTGAAATGTGTGGGCCTTATTTCTCTTTTTGAATTGTGTGATTGTTTGATAAACATAAAATGTCTGGATTTTGGTCTGCCACTGGGAATAAATCTATTAGAGAAGCTTACGGGCAAGATTCACCTTATGAGCCTCCCACAGACCATGATGTCAATAGTTATAGGGATTATTATTATGGACCTTCTGTAGGTCATGAACCTCAATATGCAAACCCTAATGACTATTCACACATGTATTATCCACCATTGAGTGAAAATGAACATATAGACAATATCCAACTCACACATTCGTCACTTGTGAATCAGTTAGAGGCTCGGCTCACTGCTTTAGAAATGCAAACACATGAGAAATCTGTAGCATCTAGTTCACATAGACGACCTGAAATCTATGCATGTACCTTATGTGGTGGTTTAGACCACCCTGATAAATATTGCTATATTTTGCATGATTATAGGCAATTTAGAGAATCCCATGAAAATCCAAATTATGAAATGCCCACAAATTGTGAGGCTGGTAGTCATTGGGACCATAATCAATCCTTTGAGGGTTGCGATCAATCTTTTATAAACCCTAATGACCATGCACACATGTACCATTCACCACAATTTGAACATGAAGAATTTTGTACTCCCATGAATTTAGACTCCACCACAGAAGCTTTCAGACTCAGTGAGCAAAACTTTGCTAGATCTACATCACGAATTCAGGCATATTTAGATCAGATTTTGCTTCACCTACAAAAGGAGGAAATTCATGAGGAAATGTATGTTGTCCCTAATGAAGTGTCTAGTCCCATTCATGTAAATGATGTTGAATATGAACCTAATTTAGAGGAACATGAATCGACTAATGACACCACCACTGTTAATGAGGACCAATATGCATGTTACCATGATGATGATTATGAAGATTATGATGATAATGATGTTATGTTAGAAGAACATGAAAATATTGTGGAACCTTTTGGTTCAATAACATATGGCTTCTCGCCCTCGACCTTCATGAATGTTGTTTCTTCTAATACTCATAGCAAATCATATGATTTTGATATTGATATACTTGTACAATTGTTCTTCGAAGATGAGCATGACATAGGAATAGTTGAATCTTCTGTAGACACTAATGTTAATATGCATGAAAACAAATTTGATGTGTCTGATTCCTTGCCTAAGTCACAAAATGTTATTTCTTCCGATGTTGATTTGAGTACTACGGACAATCATGATACCGATTTAGGTCTTGATGTTTTGTTCGATGAATGTGAGCATGATTTACCAATTTCTGATTTAGGGGAAGTATGTGTTGGTACTATTGATCTTATCCATGAAAATAACTTAGAAGTACCAACTTTCTTACCTAAATCGCATATTGAGATTATTCCACCCAACCTAGATTTGGTTTGTAACAAAACTTTTAAACCAACTTTTCTGAAAATTCCCAACCTAGGATTGGAACTGTGTGCCTCCCAAGTCCTTTTGGACTATTTTGCATCAAAATACAATACTTTTAAGGAGCCACAATTGGAATACATTTCTTTCCCATCCCGCAAAAAGTCCATTTTGAGTTAGACCTGGTGAATCCCGAACCCCAAAATTGCTAGATTTTGTGCTTAAAATAAACTGTTGAAAAATTCAGGTTTAGGGGTGATTCATTCGGTTTTTCACTCTCACTCCATTTAGTCCAATTTTAGTGTTTTGAAACTGTCTATGTTTCAACACTTTGTCTTTTGGGTTGATCCTCAACTCTTTAGACTGTATGTATATAGTGAATTTTTGTATATAATGGTAGGTAGTTTAGTGGAAATATGTTTCTTTATATATTTGCTAACCCATGTGATTCGTTGAGTTACTGTTGGGTTCCTGAATAATGGAGTTCGCTTGCTTTCGCCAATATCCGGTAATCTCTTTCCTTTTCTCACTTAGCATCGTTCTCTTATGTTTATAATCATGTTATCTTTTGAAACATTGAGGACAATGTTTAGTTTAGGTTTGGGGTGAAAAGTAGATACTTATAACATGCTATAATTGAAAACAAACTCTTTTCTTTTGAAAAAAAAAATGAAAATAAAAAATTAAAATTGAAAAAAAAATAAAAATGGAGCTCATTTACCTTGAAATGTTGACTCTTGTGCATGTATGTAAACATAAGGATTCTTAGTCTAGATATTTAGGCATCCTGATTCTAGCACAATTCACATAGTGATAAGAAACTTGCACGCGCACGATCTACCAATACATGTATAGCCTCATCCTTGAGGTGTTCTATCGGAAGTCACGATTGCCAATCACTTTAGAATACTGAACGAAACTTGACTAGCTTGTTCTTTGGTTGGTTGGGATAGAAGGTGGAGGTTACATTAAGAAAGACAACCATCGAATTTAATTGGGTGCATCAAAAAGGGCTACCTCTTGCAAAGTGTCATGTAATTTTTTGTTTCTTTTTGCTTATGTATCAAAAGAGTTACCATGTTGTAAATAATTTTTTTTCAAAAAATAAAAATAAAAAAAATCAAGTATTTATCAATTCCATCCTCTCTTGTTCCAAAAATAAAAGAGAGTAGTCAATGTAAATAAGAGTCATGTAAAGAGTCATCTTTTGTGTTTTTGTGTTATAAGCAAGGAAGGGTGTATGCCATTGATGTACAACGCGAGTAATTGTGAAATACCTCCAACCCATTCACAATTCTCGTAAAGTCCGAACAGTTAGCTAGATTTCGACCTCGGTTCTTAGCCTGAGAAACTATCTCTTGGTGATTAGTAGTCATAACATCCGATCTTTCTTTACACATGTGTAGATACACTTTACACTCTTATCACATGTCTTTATTTGTTATCAGTGCTAGGATTGTGCCTTTGATAGCTAGATTGACATCTCCATTTTGCTGTGAGCTTCTACTGTCTTGCACATGTCACATTTCATGGAATCTGAGCTTATATTTTGTCCTAGAACTTTGTAGGTACGTTCTAAGCAAACCTTCACGAGACTTCAACTCGTCCACTAGGGACACTTAGTGGTTTAAAAGGCTTATTGCATTCGCTAAATGCAATCGAGAGACCAGCGACAGTGGTATAGGTAGGATTTCCTTAGTTTTGTTTTACTTGAGGACAAGTAAAATTCAGGTTTGGGGGTATTTGATGAGTGCCAAATATTGTATATATTTGCACCTTTTTATTGGCATTTAACTCATCATTTGTGCACTAACGCTCCATTTTATCCCATATTCTGTGTTTTCGTTGTTTTCAAGAAT
This sequence comes from Papaver somniferum, assembly GCF_003573695.1. NCBI lineage: Eukaryota > Viridiplantae > Streptophyta > Magnoliopsida > Ranunculales > Papaveraceae > Papaver > Papaver somniferum. Next base: position 75,145,424 of record NC_039366.1, read on the forward strand.
AAATACTTTTCTCAATTAATTTTGCATTTTTAGGTACTAAATAAAGCCTGGTTAACTCACGGAGCGAAAAGAGCAAAGAAACGGCAAAGACTCCCGCAGAAAGGCAGCGAAGAATGATGTTTGCAAGAGCCGGATCAACTAGAAGTGGGCTTGAAGAGGAAGAATTGTCCTTAAAGAAGATATGGGCTTGGCATACCCAAGGCCCAAAACCCTTACCCAAATCCATTTCCAATATCCATACCCATTTCCATGTGAGCCGTCAGATTGGATCCATCACATCATCCAACGTTCGCCTCATCACCAAGCATCAAATCTTGAAGCTCCTGTCAAACATCATAGTACCTAACTCCAATCTAAGCCGTCAGAATTGTTGTATCACGCATCCAATGGTCCCTGCAAGCTTGTTCCATCTTAGTCGTTCGATTCAATCCAGATGTGATCATCCAACGTATCATCTTCGCTGGACATCGAATTTGCTACATGATAGACGCATTTATGTGTCTATTTTGTTCTCAATTTTCTGTATTATTAGACTCGATTAAGTACTTATTGTGTTATTTTGTGTTCTTGTAGGAAATTTTAGAGAAATAAGCCCTTGCGGCGAAATGGGCTCAAAAAGCAGTGTTTTACACCCCGGAGAAATGTACCGTAGGCACCCCAGAAATGCACAGGAAGCGTCCCAGAAATGTCCCGGAGGAACCCAGAAAAAATACTATTTCCACACCAATTTCTAAAGGGACACCCGTACAGGATTAGGGGGAGGACATTTTCTTCTCAAAATTCAAATTCTGTTTTTGGCGGGAAAGTTTCTTCACACTCTGGTAGATTTTCCAATCAATTTTTGAAGGTGTTAGACAGAGATTAAATGGCTGAAACTTTGTGGAATGTTGTGATATGTCATAACATAGCTGTCATGGGTGTTTTGATCGATCAAATTTGGCTGGAAAACGTGTTTTAATCCACGAGTTGAAAACAAGGTGAAACACGCGTCAACGGGATTTGGAGAAGATTTTTAGCGTGTACTGAACGTGCTTAGCTGACTCAATCAATTATATGGAGCGTGAAGAAGGTTTATAAGGAAAGAAATACAGCTGCATGCTTGTGGAAGATCAAAAAATAAAAAATTTGGCTGTGGAGAATATTTTTAATAAATGAAGATTATTTGGGAGATATGGAGGGATTAAATGAGGATTAAGAGTATAAATAGATGGATATTGGTACAAGGGAGGGGTGTCGAGAGTTTTGGGATTCGATAGGAGGGCCAGAGAAGCAGAAATCACGAGTTTTCAGAACTCTGCTGCTGCTGATGATGAAGAACGTGAAGAACACGAAGAACGGACCTGCCAGAGCAGTCGTTCTTCAACTATAACAGCGACAGCGGAACGTGGGTCGTAGTTTTCCAACGACTACAACACTTAAGAGATATCGTTCTTTGTAACGGGTTATGCAACGATTATAAACGTTGCAAACACCTGATTTTCACCATTTTCTCTCCGTTTCATCATTGTGAACCATTTTTGAGCCATAATAAATTATTTTGAGAGCATTTTTACTATGATGAGTTAATTCCCTCGTAACCAAGGCAATGGAGGAAGCTATTCACGCAACATAAATGGGTAACTATTTCATTTAATTATATAATTCACCTAATCGCTGCTTTTGCAGAGTTTTAAATTGTTTGAATGATTAACTTAATTATTTGTTATTCAGTTTGATAGGTTATGCTTGGTTTAATCTCTTGATAATCTATGCTTAAGGTTTACAAATAATGTTTGAGAATCTGTATGATTGATAGTGAATTAAAGATAAAAGAGGACTTAAGAATTGAATAGAGTTTTGAAATATTTATCATTCAATTTTGCATAATAGTGGAATCTAGTGTCTTGGTTACCTCTCGCACCCATTGTTAATAATTTTGTATATAATTTTATTAAATCTTTAAATTTAATCTTCACAAGTCCGAGAGTTTGAACCTCATTACTACAACTTCATTAAAAAGTCAAAAATCATTTTGGCGCCGCCGACGCGGATTTGTGCTTAGGTAGAATTTTTAGGTTTTTATTATTTTTTTTACTATTATTTGTTCCTTTTTACGTTTCTTTTTGTGTCTTTGATTTACAGGTTCGAAGTGGAATACTAAGGACTTGGGAACAAAAAGCTAAAAGCTTAAAGCTAAAAGAGAAGAAAAAAAAGACATGATTTTTTTTTTAGGATTTGTAAATAGGCTTTATTTTTCATAATTTTTGTAATTTTTGGACTTTTTATTTGGACTTTATTCTGGACAATTGGACTTTTTTTTTAACCCTACGGAAGGGTATTATTATTAAAAAAAAAAAAAATTGTGCAGGGAAGGAAGACGATTACTATATCGTCTCGGCCCCTCGGGTTCGTACATGACATAGGAGTCGTGGCCCGAGTCGACTTCAAAGGTTCATCCCTCGTCTGGTACGGGAGGTAAGTCCATCGAAAAACTCGTGAATCTCCTGTCAGCGGGTTTACTGTATTCCTTAAGGTGATTCATTGATTGAGGACGAATTTGGACTGTTTTTAAATTCCTAGTAAAGGGCAAGGCCTGACCAATACAAGATAAGGGTTCGGATTTCATCACCGCTCCCTTCTTGCCCGCCTTAGGAAAACGAAACCTAACGCGAACCCAAGCTTTAAAATTTGGAATAGAACGAGACCGATAGGGTAACGAGCTTAATAGGAAACTCGTTCGAAAAATATTGGTTGCTCTTTAAGCACACTAAACAATTCATGATGGTTTATGTGAGTTGAATGCGTGACTGCGCCGCTTTCTAATGCGGTGAGGCCTTGGGTATCAAAGCTCTACTAAGCTTCCCTCGCCTCGATTCAACTTACATTAGCTCGGATTGATTCCAGAAGGGTGTGCTCAAATTGTAACGAATTCCTTTTCGAAGGAATAGAAGCTGGTCTAGAAAACAATCTAAGTGGAGCCATCATGCTTTTTGTTTGCTAGAAATATTTAGGTTTGTTTTGGTGGAGTCGAGTCGGCCTTGTTTGTGGTTGTGTAGAATTCCCTTGCAATTAAGAATGTCGAACTGGTATGATAGAAGCCAATACAATGAGTATCGACCTGAATTTGAATATGGACATCATCAGTTTTATGACCATGGTGGGAATAGTAGTTGGGAACGCCAACCTTTTCAAGGTTATGGTTCATCCCATAGTGAGCCCAATTACTATCCACACACGAATTGGTCTTACGAGCAAGAAAATCAGGAATATTATAGTACTAGTCATGCGTTTTTGGAAAATTACTTAAAAACTAGTCCTGATTATGACATTTCTAAATCTGTTCAATCTCTAGAAGAAACCTACCAACAAGTTCGAAGGGAGTATGAACTTAGAGTTAGTTCAAGAAAAGAGAGTACACAACAGTCTAAGATATTCAATGAGACTTGTGAACGTATAAGTGTTACGCTCAGTGAAATTCAAGCACGTTTAGAGGCAGAAAATGAACAGTTAGCTAATGCTGCTCTAAATAATCTAAATTTCCAAAATAGTGTTTCCAATTCTACCCTTGATATCAATAGTGAATATTTGCCCAATCTAGAGGACGAGGTTAGAATAAAAGACACTACTTTAGATGAGGTTCATGATGATTATGATGAAGATAATATTGATGAAGAATCATACATTTGTAGGCATAGTGATCCGGAACTAGTTACTCCATTTGAGCTTCATAATGATAATATTATTTCTGGTTCAGATCCCAATAATTTTAATGATTATTCACCTATTCAAAAGGATGTGGATCTGACTAGAGATACCACCGTTTTAGACGATGTAGTTCATGATCCTTTAGCCTACAGAGTATTGGACAATCCATTATTTGATGAACTTATTAATGGATCGTAGGAAGTAACTTTGATTAACACCTTAGTTAATGAGCCTTTATATGAAACTTTCTCTGATAATCCTTTATATGATTGTGATGATGGTTTAGAGGAAAGAGTTTACCCTGAGAATACTGTTTTAGAATCTAGCGATTTAGAAACACTAGTCTTAGAAGATGATAAACTCGTAGAAATGAGTGAGGATGAACCCAACTTAGAAGAATCTATTTTGACCATTTCCAGGAATCTGATGACCTAGAAATTAGGGAAGTTGTGACTAGTCTTCCTAGAGACACAGAAAACTCTAAGTTTGGGGGTGATTATCATTCTCCGTGTGCTTTAACTCTTAGAAAGTACCCTCCTGTAGGACTTGACATTTGTGCCTCAACCATCTTACAAGATTATCTTCATACACGTTTTCCCGAACCTAATGATGTCCAGAAATAAGCTCAGTTGTTAGAAACCCATCCTCTGGTTGATGTGGTTAACCCAGGCTATGATACCATGATTGACTTTGTTTTCCCACCAAAAACTTTTCAACCAATTGTGGGAACTTTTGATTTTAAGATGTGTCGGTTATTAAGTTTTGAGACTAAACCTAATCACTTTAGGATATTAGGGTCGACACATTTTCTTAAGGAAGACCACCTCTTTCACTGTGGTCAACTATGTAAGTCATATCTGATTGACTTAGAGGATCCACAATTATTTAGGTTATTAATTCGTGATTCTAAGTTCGTATTTGATTTTTTACAGACTCTAAGACCTAGTGATTCGGATCCCATCTATGAAGAAACGCAGCCAATGAAAATATTCTATTTAGACCCTTTCATAGAACCTAAACCTGAACCGCAATTAGCGATAGTTTTAAGGAAACTAGGTAAGGGCATGCTTTTCTTGTCCATTTTCTTGGTTCACTGCAGTTTCCTATGGTCAGCTCTTTTTGGTTTTGAAGACCCACAGTTATTTCGACTGTTACTTTATGGTTCGAGTTGACCAATCCTTTTCTAAGTCTGGCTGAAGACTTTAAACTTAGCACTTCTTGGGAGGTAACCCAATCTCATGCAACACGGTAATATCTTTCTTTAACTCTTTTGCTTCAAATAGTAACCGTTTCTCCTTGTTCATGCTTTTAATTTCATCTTTAGATCATTGAGGACAATGTTAGATTTAAGTTTGGGGGTATGGGAGAAACTTTTTAGTTGCAATTAGTAAACTCCAGAGCCTAGAAATTTATGCCTATTAAGGTTTGCACTAACCAATCTAAGTGGATGGGAAAATCTTGGTTATAGGAGTTGAGGAACCAATCTGATTAGATGGAAACATCGAAAGAGTCTATTCATAAAAGCACAGAGCTCAGGTGTTAGAAATAACATGATAGTTGCACCATATCTCGTTGAGTCCTTTTCATTTCTGTTTTATTTTTTCATTTTAAACTATGTTTCTCTAAGTGATTAGGTGGGGCACACGATTCAAGTTGTTACCACTGCTAGGGTGAATTAGAGTGACTAAGTTACTAAAAAAAAAAAAAAAAGACCGGACCAGTTAGACCAATCGGAATAAGTATTAACACTTGGATAGCAATATGCGTGTGTTCTCCCTGTTTCCGTCGCCTAAGCAAGCGTGGAATGCAGGATCCGTGGGAACTATTGTGTAATCTGCTGACAAGAAGCATGCGCTTGAATCAAAAAGATCTATTCATGCCGTTAAGTTAAAAAAAAATGGTTATTGTTCTGTGTAGTCAACTGCTGGTTCCCTTTTATTTGCCAGTTTGTTGATCTAGATTTAAGCTATTGACCACTGGTTCCCTTGTATATGCCAGTTGTGTTGATATTAGTCAGACCAGTATCTCAGTCCATTAGGATAGGTTCATTTTGGCAGTGGCCTTCAGACAGATATGTGAAACATCGATCATTTGGTTAACATCAAAACCATCTACATTTTTCTATTTCCATATCCTTTTTCTATCCATATGATTAGTTTGACTCCGAATATGATGTCCATAGTGCAACTATCTGAGTAGAGCTCTGTCACTTTATATGAATTTTAGTATGCTTGAGTGTAAACTCGTGTACAGCAATTGGAATTTCGCATCAGGGTACTTCCTCCTGTAGTCAGTGATTGTAAGCCAACCAAGGAGATTCTTTAGTGCCTTCCAAGGTTCTGCGTAGATAGCTAGGGACTGGAGTAAAGGTTTTGTGGGTACACCTCTGGTAAACCCTCCGAAGACAACACTCCGCCACTAGGGCCACCTAGGGGTTCAAATGATTTTCCTTTCTAGAATAAATTTGCTCGAGGACTAGCAAATAATAAGTTTGGGGGTATTTGATAGACGCATTTATGTGTCTATTTTGTTCTCAATTTTCTGTATTATTAGACTCGATTAAGTACTTATTGTGTTATTTTGTGTTCTTGTAGGAAATTTTAGAGAAATAAGCCCTTGCGGTGAAATGGGCTCAAAAAGCAGTGTTTTACACCCCGGAGAAATGTACCGTAGGCACCCCAGAAATGCACCGGAAGCGTCCCAGAAATGTCCCAGAGGAACCCAGAAAAAATACTATTTCCACCCCAATTGCTAAAGGGACACCCGTACAGGATTAGGGGGAGGACATTTTCTTCTCAAAATTCAAATTCTGTTTTTGGCGGGAAAGTTTCTTCACACTCTGGTAGATTTTCCAATCAATTTTTGAAGGTGTTAGACAGAGATTAAATGGCTGAAACTTTGTGGAATGTTGTGATATGTCATAACATAGCTGTCATGGGTGTTTTGATCGATCAAATTTGGTTGGAAAACGTGTTTTAATCCACGAGTTGAAAACAAGGTGAAACACGCGTCAACGGGATTTGGAGAAGATTTTTAGCGTGTACTGAACGTGCTTAGCTGACTCAATCAATTATATGGAGCGTGAAGAAGGTTTATAAGGAAAGAAATACAGCTGCATGCGTGTGGAAGATCAAAAAATGAAAATTTTGGCCGTGGAGAATATTTTTAATAAATGAAGATTATTTGGGAGATATGGACGGATTAAATGAGGATTAAGAGTATAAATAGATGGATATTGGTACAAGGGAGGGGTGTCGAGAGTTTTGGGATTCGATAGGAGGGCCAAAGAAGCAAAAATCACAAGTTTTCAGAACTCTGCTGCTGCTGATGATGAAGAACGTGAAGAACACGAAGAACGGACCTGCCAGAGCAGTCGTTCTTCAACTATAACAGCGACAGCGGAACGTGGGTCGTAGTTTTCCAACGACTACATCACTTAAGAGATATCGTTCTTTCTAACGGGTTATGCAACGATTATAAACGTTGCAAACACCTGATTTTCACCATTTTCTCTCCGTTTCATCATTGTGAACCATTTTTGAGCCATAATAAATTATTTTGAGAGCATTTTTACTATGATGAGTTAATTCCCTCGTAACCAAGTCAATGGAGGAAGCTATTCACGCAACATAAATGGGTAACTATTTCATTTAATTATATAATTCACTTAATCGCTGCTTTTGCAGAGTTTTAAATTGTTTGAATGATTGTCTTAATTATTTGTTATTCGGTTTGATAGGTTATGCTTGGTTTAATCTCTTGATAATCTATGCTTAAGTTTTACAAATAATGTTTGAGAATCTGTATGATTGATAGTGAATTAAAGATAAAAGAGGACTTAAGAATTGAATAGAGTTTTGAAATATTTATCATTCAATTTTGCATAATAGTGGAATCTAGTGTCTTGGTTACCTCTCGCACCCATTGTTAATAATTTTGTATATAATTTTATTAAATCTTTAAATTTAATCTTCACAAGTCCGAGAGTTTGAACCTCATTACTACAACTTCATAAAAAAATCAAAAATCACTACACCCGCTCAACACCCTAGCACCAAATATCTTCTCCCAAAACCATCGACTTCTTCTCTTCTTCCCAAATTTCTCCTTCTTCCCCGACCAACATACCTGCAACACCATTCTTCCCCTTCTTCTCGAGCTTCACCATCACTACCTTCACCCGACACCACATCAGACTAACCCTAAACCCTAGACTCTCTCTAGCTTAGTTTTAGCTTCTCGCAAAGACGCTACAACCAAGAAAGAGAGAACTAGGGTTTGTAGCAGAGGCGATGTAAGAGACAATTGGAGCAGGAGGAGTAGCAGAGAAGGAAGACAAGACATGGGTCGAGGGGGAGACAACAAAAGCAGAGACGGTGAGCTTTAATTTTAATTTTCAATGTAAACCCTAATTTGGGAATTTTGGGGTAAACTGTTAAGAACCCTAATTTTGGGTATAAATAGAACATGGTATTGTGTGTGTGTGGGTATGCCCGGGCTAGCCGGAGCACCAAGCTATTAGTGTTCTGTAATTTTACTATTTCATCTGTTTCATCCAGTAGTATAATTTGATCATGTTTTAGTTCACTAAGCTAAGGTTGAGATGAAACCATAGCTTTGTACTATGTTATTTATGTTGTTTGTGTGATTCTTGAATGCTTAAAATGTTGTATGATAGATTTAATCTCAGTGCATCAATACTCTGCTCTCACAATGTATGTCAAGCATCCATTGTAGTTAGGATAACATTGTGTTGATTGAACTGCAACTCATGTTTGATAGATTATTGTTAATCCTTTGACTAGTTGTGCTTGATTAGACAATTAGTGCTCCGGGTTAATAATTTAGTTGCGATTGAACTATCCATTGGTGAAACACCTTAGGTAAGTGATGGACTTGACACTTCTTCCTTATCTGTTACAAGGACAAGAGTATCATACTCAGTTGAATGCTTAGTATAGGGCTAGAAGTGGATTCAAAGCCTAGCAGTCCCTCCCATATCCCAAATTCCTTAGTCATTGTCACTGTAGGTTAGAAATTAGTTAGGAAAATATTAGAAAAACAACATCAGTTCCCACCTTGTCCCTGAGGATCGACCTGTGCTTGCCCTGTGTTGCATATCGACACTGTGCACTTGCAGTTAGACATAGTCGTAGGCTTCTTTCAAGTCCTACCATAAGAGAAGAGGCTTCATTCGCAGAAGGAACCACAAGGGGAATTTCAGTCATAGGAAGATCAACTAGAGAAATGAAATCAGAGGCAGCATTCTCGCGAGTTGGAGATAAAGATTTATCTTGCGAATATATCGCAGGAGATTTGGAAGAAATGAAGTCAGAGGCAGCGTCTTCATGAATTGGAGATAAAGGTTTATCTTGCGAAGATGTCGCAGGAGATTTGAAAGAAATGAGTAGATGGAAGGGAACAAAAGTTGGAACAACCTTGAGGTGGCGAGATTTCTTATGAGATCTATGAAGATCTTTATCACCCTGCGAATTACAATCTAGATAATAAACAGAGGCAACAATATTGTTATTAGAAAAAGATAGTGTTTCTTACTACCTTCTCATTCGCAGACTTTCTTTTATGAACGACGACTTTATGCTGTGATTTGGGATTGTTAGGATTTGATAGCTAAGAAATTAAACCTAAAACTATGGTTATATTTACACCTGCAAGTGCACAGGATCTAAAGTAGAAAGTGAATAAGCAGGGGTTTGTCCACAGGGACTTGGAGGGAGTTATTGTTGTTTTCCTAGAGATTTTTGTGTTGTGTTAAAACACAACTGAGCTGTTTTGGTGTAACTGAATTAGTGACAGAAAGTAAAGTAAATGTGACAGTGAAGTAGAATAAAAACAATGAAGCAAAGGTAACAGTGGCAGTTAACAGGAAACAAAACCAAATAAACCAAGGCTGTTAGCCAAGGGCAGGGAGGAGTTTTCAGCTGTGGCTAAGCTAAGGCTTAGAATCCACCTTGTGTCCTAGCTAAACAATGCAATTCTAGGTTTAAAAACTTAAGCATCCAACTAGAATGGGAAGAAAATCAGCTTGCTCACTGATTTGCCCCCACAGGCATATCAGAGCACCAACTACTTCCCATTACTCAAGCAAAACAGGCCTTCCTAGCAATTCATCATTCATTAGTGCACTAAGGTTTCATCTGAGCCTCAGCAGTGAACTCAGAACATAATTAACACTACAATGGAACTAAACATGATCATTTAAGCTACTAAACAGTGAATGAAAAATGCAAAAGAAGAACCCTAAAAATTAACAGTGGAATTAAATTAACATTGAGAATTAAATTAACCCAATTAGGGGGTTTCTCGGTTAACCAAGAACACCCTTTTACATTCCCTGCAACTTGCCTTTTATAGCTTTTCAAAAAGCCCTAATTTTGTGAAACCCTAAAATTCGAAAACCTAAATTTTTAATTGAAAAAAATTCCTTACTGTTCTCGCGATTTTGATGTCGACCCATGCTTTATCTTCTCTTCCTCCTGCTCCTTCTACGTTTCTAGCTTCATAGCCATCAACCTAGTTCGTCACTTTCACACGCCAACAGTGAGAAGAGGGGCGTGAAATCGACGAACTCGACTGATAGCTAGTAGGGGAGGTCAGTGGTGATGATGGGTTTTAGTTGTTAGGGTTGTAGGGTGGCTGTGGTGGCTGGTAGGGGCGGATAAGGTGGTGGCAGGGAGTAGGTGGTGAAGGTGAGGCTGTTGCAGACGGAGGTGAGGGAAGATGGAGTCGATGGAGAAGAGATTAGGTGCTGTTTGGTTTAGGGTATAGGGTTCGGTCGCTATGGTGTGTAGCGGGATCATCGAGTTCGATGTTTGGCGAATCTCGACCGTGTGATATGGAGATGAAAGATCAATCTGACGGTGAGATGAAGTGGATCCTGCAGCGACCGTTGGAGTATACAATACAACAAAATTAACGACACTAGATGGAGTTAGGTGTTGTAGTGTTAAGCGGAAGTATCGAGGTTTGATGCGCAGGCAAAGAAGCAACCGTAGGATGCAGATGCGATCCAATCTGACGGTCGGGAATGGAGGCGGGTATGGATATAGAAAATGGGTTTGGGTAAGGGTTTTGGGTCTTGGGTATGCCAAGCCCATATCTTCTTCAAGAACAATTCTTCCTTCTTGAGCCCATTCCTAGCTTTTTGGACGTGCGCTCCATTCTTTGCGGCTTCCTTGCGTAATTCCTCCCGGCTTTTCACTACTTTTCTGCTCCGCAAATCATCCAGACTTTATTTGGTACCTAAAAATGCAAAATTAATTAAGAAAAATATTTATTCTTGAAAACAAGGAAAATACAGAATATGGGATAAAATGTAGAATTAATGCACAAAAGATGAGTTAAAATGCCAACAAAAAGGGATAAAATTATACAATATTTGGCACTCATCAAATACCCCCAAACCTGAATTTTACTTGTCCTCAAGTAAAACAAAACTAAGGAAATCCTACCTATACCACTGTCGCTGGTTTCTCGAATGCATTTAGCGTATGCACTAAGCCTTTTAAACCACTAAGTGTCCCTAGTGGACGAGTTGAAGTCTCGTGAAGGTTTGCTTAGAACGTACCTACAAAGTTCTAGGTGAAAATATAAGCTCAGATTCCATCAAATGTGACATGTGCAAGATAATTTAAGCTCACAGCAAAATGGAGATGTCAATCTAGCTATCGAAGGCACAATCCTAGCACTGATAACAAAAAAAAGACATGTGATAAGAGTGTAAAGTGTATCTACACATGTGTAAAGAAAGATCTGAAGTTATGACTACTAATCACCAAGAGATAGTTTCTCAGGCTAAGAACCGAGGTCGAAATCTAGCTAGCTGTCCGGACTTTACGAGAATTGTGAATGAGCTGGAGGTATTTCACAATTACTCGCGTTGTACATCAATGGCATACACCCTTCCTTGCTTATTACAATAAAACACAAAAGATGACTCTTTACATGACTCTTATTTACATTGACTATTCTCTTTTTATTTTTGGAACAAGAGATGATGGAATTGATAAATACTTGATTTTTTTGTATTTTTCTGATATTTTTTTCTCTTTTTTTTTTTTTTTCTGAATATATACATCGTTTTTTTTTTTTTTTTTTTTTTTCAACTAAGAAACACTTTTGATACATATACAAAAGGAAACAAAAGATTACATGACACTTTGCAAGAGGTAGCCCTTTTTGATGCACCCAGTTAAATTCGATGGTTGTCTTTCTTAATGTAACCTCCACCTTCTATCCCAACCAACCAAAGAACAAGCTAGTCAAGTTTCGTTCAGTATTCTAAAGTGATTGGCAATCGTAACTTCCTATCAAACACCTTGAAGATCGAGGCCATACATGTATTGGTAGATCGTGCGCGTGCAAATTTCTTATCACTATGTGAATTGTGCTAGAATCAGGGTGCCTAAATATCTAGACTAAGACTCCTAATAAAAATACATATTTGCACAAGAGTCAACATTTCAAGGTAAATGAGCTCCATTTTTATGATTTTTCATTTTTTTAATTTTTCATTTTGATTTTTCAATTTTTTTGGAATTTTTCAATTTTTTCAAAAAGAAGAAGGAGTTCGTTTTCAATTATGGCAAATTATCATGGTATCTACTCTATACCCCCAAACCTAAACTAAACATTGTCCTCAATGTTTCAAAATATGGAAAGAATTAAAATGCAACATATGGAAAGGGACATGCTGAGTAGAGTAAAAGGAGAGAGAATACCCGATTGTACGGCGAAAGCAGAATTAAAACTCCGTTATTCAGGGCAAAAATCCAACATATTTCAGCCGAGATCATATTGGATTAGCAAAATATATACAAAAGGAATAAAAGGGTTTTAAGAAATTGTATCTACTGGATTATATACAAAAAAATTCACCATACACCAAAAGTCTAAAGAGTTGAGGATCAACCCAAAAGAAAAAGTGTAGAGACATAGAAAGTTTCAAAACACTAAAATTGGACTTAAATGGGAGTGAGAGTGAAAAACCGAATGAATCACCCCTAAACCAAAATTTTTCAACAGGTTTACTTTTAAGCACAAAATCTTTTAATTTTAGGGGTTCAGGATTCAAAAGGTCTAACTCATAATGGACTGTTTTCGGGATGGGCAAAGAAATGCATTCCAACTGTGGCTCTTTAAAAGTGTTATATTTTGAAGCAAAATAGTCCAAGAGGACTTGGGAGGCACACAGTTCCAATCCTAGATTGGGAATCTTCAGAAAAGTTGGTTTAAAATTTTTGTTACAAACCAAATCTAGGTTGGGTGGAAGGCCATCAGATTGTGACTTAGGTAGAAGAATAGGCATATCATTATCAATCAAATCAAAATCTCCTAACTCATCTACACATGTCACATCATGCTCACAATCATCAATCAAATTGGCAAGATCACAATCAGAATCCTCAACATCATCAACAGATTTATTCTCGTGTATCGGCACATCAGGGGAAACATCACATGGAATACTAGAAGAAATATCATGCATTAAGGTCGGGGCAGAGAAGCCTAATGTATTTGAACCCAAAGGTTCCATAACATTTTCAGTATAGACATGTTCTTCTAACATAACATCATAATCATCATCATCATCATGATAGGGATTTTGCAATCTAGGATAATTTTCAATCCTAAGGTCGGAGCTATTACAAGAATAAAACTCTAATTCATGGGGGTGACTCATATCATGTGGTGTTGTTCCTGTTTCCCTAACGGATTCCCATTGATGGGTTTTCTCTACAATCTCGGCTAAAAAATTCCATGCATCATCCACAGATTTATCAATAAACTCACCATTACACATAGACTCAACCATGGTTCGAGATTTAAAGTCTAGTCCCTCATAGAGGATGACGACAAGTCTCCACTTCTCAAATCCATGGTGCGGACATTCGCTCAACAAATCATTAAAACGTTCAAAATAGTGAAAAACAGTTTCCTCATCCAATTGGACAAAACAATTGATACTTTGACGAATAGCGATGGTCCTATGATGTGGAAAGAATTTTTTGAAAAATAGATCTGTGAGTTGGTCCCAAGTGTTGATTGATTGTGGTCTCAAACCGTAAAACCATGTTTTTCCCCTTTCCTTTAAAGAAAATGTAAACAAACGCAATTTCAGAGAGTCTTCGGACATATGATCAGGTTGCATAGTCCGACAAATTTGTTCAAACTCTCTTACATGAGTATAGGGGTTCTCAGAATCGAACCCTCGAAATATAGGAAGTATTTGTATCATGCTTGCATTTATTTTAAAAGGGTTATTGGTTTGAGGTAATACAATACATGATAATGGAATTTTTATTGTCGGATACATGTATTCATGGAGAGCACGAGGTTGGCCCATTTTGAAATGACACAAAGCCCACTATTTGGTTTTAATGGGTTTTCAAAAATTTGGTTTTTAATGGGTTTGGATTTTTGGGAAAATTTTGGTTTTGATGGGATATATTTGAAAAAGAAAATTTGGTTTAAAAATGGGAGCAAAGTAGAAATTTGGTTTTAAAATTGGGAGCAAAAGAAAATTTTGGTTTTTTTTTTTTTTTTTTTTTTTTTTTTTTTTTTTTTTAAACTTAGCCTAGCATAAATTATCACACCCCACAAAAGAAAATAAAAACAACAATAAATAATTATAAGCACGTAAAAGAAAGAAAAAGAAGAAAAAGAAAAATTATTACAAGCCCAAATAAAAATAAAGAAAAACAAAAATTATTACAAGCCCACAAATTAAAAATGGAAGCCCACAGGTTGAGTTCTCTTAATGGGTTTAGGCTTACCTTTGAAGCACAGCCCAGCTGCTCAGTTTGGTTGCAAAAGCCCAGTTGGGCTTTGGATCATCCTAAGCTTTTGTCTTTGTTCAGGCCCAGTTGGGCTTGGCTCAACTTGTTAAGCTTGGCAGCAACTTCAGCAGGCCCAGTTGGGCTTGATGGCTCAATTTAGCACCAGGCAGCAGGGGTTGCAGCAGATTTGGCCTGGCACCAGCAGGAGGTAGCAGCAGCTTGCCTTTGCACAGCAGCAACAGCTGAGGCACAGCAGCAGCTCTATTTGGGCTTCACAGCAGCACAACAGCACCAGAGGTTTGTTCTCAGCCTCACAGCAAGGTCACAGTACCTGGTCACTCAACAAAAATGTCAAGGACAGCAAAGAAAGGCAGTGAACAAGAACTGTAATGCAAGATTGACTGCAAGAATGTAAAGATGACTAATATGCAAATATGATATGTAATCAGGACAGCAAGATGCAATGAGTATGCAATGCAAAGATGAATATGCAGTAATGAATGCAAGTTATGATGAGATAAATGCTTACACTAAATGATTATACTAAATGCAAGATATGCAAGTGAATAGCAGCAAAAGAAAGCAAGGAAAAACAGCAACCACACAATGCCAAGTCCCCGGCAGCGGCGCCAAAAACTTGATAGCTAAGAAATTAAACCTAAAACTATGGTTATATTTACACCTGCAAGTGCACAGGATCTAAAGTAGAAAGTGAATAAGCAGGGGTTTGTCCACAGGGACTTGGAGGGAGCTATTGTTGTTTTCCTAGAGATTTTTGTGTTGTGTTAAAACACAACTGAGCTGTTTTGGTGTAACTGAATTAGTGACAGAAAGTAAAGTAAATGTGACAGTGAAGTAGAATAAAAACAATGAAGCAAAGGTAACAGTGGCAGTTAACAGGAAACAAAACCAAATAAACCAAGGCTGTTAGCCAAGGGCAGGGAGGAGTTTTCAGCTGTGGCTAAGCTAAGGCTTAGAATCCACCTTGTGTCCTAGCTAAACAATGCAATTCTAGGTTTAAAAACTTAAGCATCCAACTAGAATGGGAAGAAAATCAGCTTGCTCACTGATTTGCCCCCACAGGCATATCAGAGCACCAACTACTTCCCATTACTCAAGCAAAACAGGCCTTCCTAGCAATTCATCATTCATTAGTGCACTAAGGTTTCATCTGAGCCTCAGCAGTGAACTCAGAACATAATTAACACTACAATGGAACTAAACATGATCATTTAAGCTACTAAAAGTGAATGAAAATTGCAAAAGAAGAACCCTAAAAATTAACAGTGGAATTAAATTAACATTGAGAATTAAATTAACCCAATTAGGGGGTTTCTCGGCTAACCAAGAACACCCTTTTACATTCCCTGCAACTTGCCTTTTATAGCTTTTCAAAAAGCCCTAATTTTGTGAAACCCTAAAATTCGAAAACCTAAATTTTTAATTGAAAAAAATTCCTTACTGTTCTCGCGATTTTGATGTCGACCCATGCTTTATCTTCTCTTCCTCCTGCTCCTGCTACGTTTCTAGCTTCATAGCCATCAACCTAGTTCGTCACTTTCACACGCCAACAGTGAGAAGAGGGGCGTGAAATCGACGAACTCGACTGATAGCTAGTAGGGGAGGTCAGTGGTGATGATGGGTTTTAGTTGTTAGGGTTGTAGGGTGGCTGTGGTGGCTGGTAGGGGCGGATAAGGTGGTGGCAGGGAGTAGGTGGTGAAGGTGAGGCTGTTGCAGACGGAGGTGAGGGAAGATGGAGTCGATGGAGAAGAGATTAGGTGCTGTTTGGTTTAGGGGATAGGGTTCGGTCGCTATGGTGTGTAGCGGGATCATCGAGTTCGATGTTTGGCGAATCTCGACCGTGGGATATGGAGATGAAAGATCAATCTGACGGTGAGATGAAGTGGATCCTGCAGCGACCGTTGGAGTATACAATACAACAAAATTAACGACACTAGATGGAGTTAGGTGTTGTAGTGTTAAGCGGAAGTATCGAGGTTTGATGCGCAGGCAAAGAAGCAACCGTAGGATGCAGATGCGATCCAATCTGACGGTCGGGAATGGAGGCGGGTATGGATATAGAAAATGGGTTTGGGTAAGGGTTTTGGGCCTTGGGTATGCCAAGCCCATATCTTCTTCAAGAACAATTCTTCCTTCTTGAGCCCATTCCTAGCTTTTTGGACGTGCGCTCCATTCTTTGCGGCTTCCTTGCGTAATTCCTCCCGGCTTTTCACTACTTTTCTGCTCCGCAAATCATCCAGACTTTATTTGGTACCTAAAAATGCAAAATTAATTAAGAAAAATATTTATTCTTGAAAACAAGGAAAATACAGAATATGGGATAAAATGTAGAATTAATGCACAAAAGATGAGTTAAAATGCCAACAAAAAGGGATAAAATTATACAATATTTGGCACTCATCAGGATTCTGAACTGAAAATTTAGTGTTGGAGCCGCTTTTGCTGAAATAACAAGAGTATGGGAATCACATAAACAACATCACATAAGGCAATAAACAAGATCAATTTCAAATATATTAATTTCAGCAAAACTTATAAGGAAGAAAAGAGAAGACTAACCTTGATGAATCCATGAAAAATAATAGCAGGGAAATTATCTTGAAGAAGATCACGAACTATGAAGATCTAATTTGAAGATGAAGAAGAATTTAAAGAGATTGAAGAAGAAAGAAGAAAAGTTGCAACAATGGAGTTTGCAGAAGAACGATGAAGTTGCAGAGAGAATAAAAATAAAGAAGAAGAGGATGAAAAGAAATATATATATAGGAAGGATTTTTCCTCGAGAAAATAAACATGGTTAATACGGAAAGATTTAAGCGGTCAAAAAGTAATGGTTACATAAGACGTGTCGAGAAATAAATGGAAGAAAGAATACGTGTGATAAATGCAGAATATGAGAAAATAAGCGGTTGCGGAATTTCTCACATCATTCTCTACTTTGCAGAGAAGATATGAGAAGAGGCAAGATGTAGGATCAGAATCTCGCAACAGTTATGTCTCAGCGAAGTTATCAATGGTATTGCACAAAAGCGTCGCAGAACAATTTCAGAAACGACATCAGCAAGGATCATGAGAAAGATGTGATAGTCTCGCGAAAATTAGAAAGCTTGCGAAGTCAACATTTGTAAGGTTGCGAGAATTCGCAAATCATATCCGAAAATAAAGGACAGATTAGCTGTCATCCACTATGTATTTCCCTTATAAATAGTCATTCGAGTTGTAAAGGAAGGGGGAGATCTTTTTTGAGTGAGAGACAAGTAAATAGGAGAGAGAGAGTTCAGAATAAAGATCATTCTTGATCTTCTTTATTTTCCTTGTCTTGTAAGAACATTCAGAATTCAATCAATAAAATTAAGAGCGTTAACCTAAATGAGTTGATCAACAATGAAATCATATGAGGGGTGTAGTGTAGGATTTCCTGCAACTACATCGATCTTGAATTATTTGAACTGATCTAGATGGTTAATCGTCGAGAATCGTATGAGTCCTTACGCGGGTAAAACCTGAAATCATTACATCGCATTCCAAGTAACCAAGTCTGGGGCCATTCCTCCGGCTTTCATTTTACAAAAGAGTTCAAATACTTTATCACAATATCCATTTTGTGAAAACCTGTTATCACTGCATTCCATGTGAACTCATTTGGCTCAAATCCTTGCAGCTTCATTTGCTCGAAAAGTCCTAAAGATTTTTCGAGTTCTCCTTTATGAGAATACCCACAAATCATTATCGTCCAAGTGGCAACATTTTTGTCCCTCATTTCGTCAAACAACTTGTTAGAGCACTGCTCGGTCGAACTCGCAAGCGTTTCTATATCAAGCTTGTTTGTCAAATTTAATTTCCAAAACCATAAGTCTTGATTTCTAGTCTACTTATAGCTAAGTCTCGGATTAGGATAGAAAGTGCAGTTGAGCTCTAGACTCCACGGTGTTCATCATACAAAGACGAAGAACTACTCAAGGAACTGGTAGAAATTCATCGACTAAAAGGTATGTGGAGACTTGAACTTATCTATCACTCAAAAGTCTATCTACTCTATCTCTTATCTTGAGATAAAAGTCGTATTGTTATATAAACTTCGATTATACACATTTGTTATTTCGAGCCGAGTTTATCTCGCTTATCTATTTCTCGAAATATGTGTTGGTAAGCTTTCACTTTGGCCAAGTTCATCTTTACAAGTGACGAAAGTCATGTTGATTATTTCAATATCCTGAAAATCGCTTTGATGAAAAATAGTGTGTGAATAACCTCTATTTGACATCCTCTAAGAATGTTTCAATGAACATATAACATCCTCTATTTAACATCCTCTAAGAATGTTTCAATGAACATATAACATCCTCGATTTAACATCCTCTAAGAATGAAAAATAGTTTGAAATGAGAGTTTAGAACATATAACCTTGAATGGATATAAACATTGTATGTGAACTCATACTTGTGTAAGTCCAAAATTCCTTAAACTAAAGTACGCGAACTTTACTGGTTCAGGAAGTCTGGAAGCTAAGTCCGCGTACCCGTACGTGTACTGCCGGAAGTTCACATCCCGTGAATTTCTGCTGGAGTTTGTGAACTGAAAACAAACTCAAACCGGGTACTTAAGTATGCGTACCGGTATGCATACTTGAGTGAGTTATTTTCTAAAAACGGTCTATTCGTGAACTAAGACATTATAAACTAAGGAATACATATTTGCAAACCGTGGCTACAATGTTCATGAATTGATTCGAGTGAATCAAAATAGTTTTTGCTTCGATTGTGTCTTATATACTTCTATGAGATCTAAGCAATTGAACATAGGGCTAACCATTTGGTTCATTTGAGTCATTTGGACTAGTTATGGTGAAGATGAATAAGGTTAATATGAAAGTGCACATATGGCTAACCATTCGGTCAACTACTGTTGAACCAACTAGGTGTACACGTTTAGGTACGGTTACACAAACCTAAATGAACGTGCATTTCATTTGTGTATAACAAGCTAAGTTCGATCTAACGGTTGAAAGATATTAGCTTGAATCTAATCAGGTTTTCATCTAACAGTGAATATTGAATGCTTTGTTACCAAGGTAACTTAGATTGCAAACCCTGATTTGGAGACTATATAAAGAAGAACTCTAACAATTGGGAAACCTAATCCCCACACCTCCTGTGTGATACTAGTTGTATAAGATAGAGTCGATTCTCTTTTAACCTTAGGTTTCTACAGAGACCCCGTAGGTCAACGACTTGAAGATTTCATTTGGATTGTGAAGCCAGACCCAACTATTTTCTCTATAGTTGCGTGATCTGATCTTCCTGTTTCTATCGTGTTGAGTGCAATTGGAATAATTGGCTCGAGATTAATATCTCTGATATGCAAGATAAAAATTAGTCACAAACATCTTTGTCTCATCGTTTGTGATTCCATAATATCTTGTTTCGCTAGCCGATTAAAATTATTGTGAGGCGATTGATATTTCTAGGCTGTTCTTCGGGAATATAAGTCAAGTTTATCAATTGGTTCATGTGCACCTTGATTTATCAAAAGACAGAACGAAACTCGTAGGTATTTCTGTGGGAGACAGATTTACTTATTCTTGTAGACTTTTCTGTGTGATACAGATTTGTTTATTAAAGTCTCCGACTTTGGGTCGTAGCAACTCTTAGTTGTAGGTGAGATCAGCTAAGGGAATCAAGTACGTAGTATCCTGCTGGGATCAGAGATATAAGGAGCGCAACTGTACCTTGGATCAGTGTGAAATTGATTGGGGTTCAACTACAGTCCAGAACGAAGTTAGTTTGCAGTAGTCTAGTGTTTGTAGCATCTTAATACAATGTGTGTTCAATCTGGACTAGGTCCCGGGTTTTTATGCATTTGCGGTTTCCTCGTTAACAAAACTTCTGGTGTCTGTGTTATTTCTTATCCGCATTATATTTTGTTATATAATTGAAATATCACAGGTTGTGCGTTGAATCGATCAATAGGTAAATCCAACATTTGGTTGTTGATTGAAATTGATTGATCCTTGAACATTGGTCTTTGGTACTGTTCAAGTTAATTTCTCTTGTATTCAATTGGACTCGCAGATTTCTATTTGCTTGAGTAAGTATTGAATCGAGAAATTGAGATATAACTTTTCGATATACTTTTCTTAAGATTGAGTTTGACGGTTTAGTTGATTCTCTTAAAAGTATATTGGAGTTAGTCCATACAGATTGCTAAGCGAAATATTGGGTGAGATTGTTGTACCCCCACTTTTTCAACTGGTATCAGAGCAGGCAAAAACGTTTAAAGACCTCATAAGTGTGTGTTTGTAGCGATCTGACTCTATGGGCAGAAATTTTATCTCCATAAACATACCACCAGTCTTCGATGACTCAAACTACTTGTGGTGGAAATCGCTATGCGTGCTTTTCTTCAAGCTCGTTATTTTCAAACATTGTATGTTTTGTTAACGACCATGATCCTCCGGTTAATACAGAAGGCGATGTAGCTATACCTAAGGATATTGGTAGATATAGTCCAGAAGAAATCCTTGTTGCAAAGCAAAATTCTGATGGCTTAAATACTATCATACATGCCATTACCCCAGATCTTCAGCATCATGTGACTACTTGCACGAAGTCTAAAAAAGCTTGGGATATCTTAGAAACCGTATTTGAAGGGAATACCTGTGAAAAAGAAGCTAGGCTTCAAAACCTAAATTCTGATTGGGAAAAACTTCGTATGGCATATGAAGAATCATTTGTTGAGTTTAATCACAAAGTGTCTGAAATTGTTAATGCATCCTTTGCATTAGGTAAGACGATTCCTGAAAAGGACATTGTGATGAAAATTCTCAGATTGCTGCCATCATACTATTCTAAGAAGCATTCCATCGTTGAAGGAAATAATCTCGCAACGCTTTCCAGAAATATTGTGGTTGGGAAGTTAAAGATCTTTGATCATGAGCATACATCCAAATCTGGAAAGGATGTTGCTTTCAAACCACAAAAGAAAACCAAATTACTTGATAAAAGTAAAGGTGTACGCATCTCTGAAGATGATCTTTCTAAGGCTAATTCATCAGATGAAGATCTTGACAAGTCAGTCTCGTTGATCACAAGACAGTTTAGGGATCCTCTTTTGAAGAGAAGTAGACGGTTCTCCAAAGATAAATCCAGGTCATCAGATAAACCTCATAATCATGTTCCTCCTAAAAATAGGGATAATGATGAGATTGATAACGAGGATATGCCTCAGTGCTTTAAGTGTAAAGGTTTTGGTCATTTTTCAAATGAGTGTCCAAATCGAAAGAAATACACTGGGAACAAAGATCTTGCTGCAATTCTTGATGAAATGTCTGACAACTATGTCTAATGAAGATGAAAAATCAAGTGTTGCACTTCTTTGTGAAAATATTGATTTTGATAATTATAGCAATACATACATCAATCTTTATATTCTTTCAGAAAAGAACTCAACCAATCTGGAAGAAAAAATTGACCTTTCTGTTGGAAACTCTCTGTCTGATTTTTCAGGTTATACTTTGTGTCTAACAGCCTGCATAGCTCGGATACCTGAATCATATTCCAGGTTGATATGCTAATGTTGTTCGCTCAAGGGTCATGAACTATTAAAGTGTTACAAGTACAAACACAAATTGAGACATGTCAACAAACTTCAACGAAGAGCAAATCGATAAGCAAACAAGCTTAAACTTGTTCAAAAGACCGCAGAGGTATGTAAGATTTTGTCTTCTCCAAAGAAGTTAGTTATCAAGGATAAGACAAGACCATTAGAAAGAAGATTATGGTCTAAAAACTATGAGAAACAGGGTTATATGAATTCCGATCGAAAGGGATATGGTGGACAGATTATTGTTTATCCCAGCACAACTTAAATTGTGTTGGTTAGTGCATCTTGTCTCATGTGCCTGATTAAAAGAGACAAGATCTTGCACACCTCAGGCTTTAAGAAAAGAAAAATCTTTAGTTGTTTTGTTTTTCTTTTGTTTGTTTTTTCTCTGAGAGCATTGTAAAGTCTGGAATTCATGTCGCCTTTCGTATCTAATTGATATTGGAAAGGACTTCCCTGGTTAATCAATAAAAGAGTGTTAAAATAGAGAATTCTTCCTTTTATAGGGTTCAGAGTTGTGTGTACACGAACCTGTGTGTTTAAAGGTTTCCTAACCCTACATATCTTTTCCTTCCCTGTAACTCTTTTTAATCAAAGACTGTTTGTTGAGCTTATTTTGTGACTTCCTCTCACAAACCCGTACTTGGTACTCCAAGCATCATGTCTTCTGATGCAAAATATGTTAATATGATTGTTAATCCATCAATCATGAAGGAAAAGGAAAAATCTTTGATACCTCCGACTTTGAAAACAAAAAGAAGGAATGTGAGGAAGCCAAGAGTTGTTCCTTCAAATTCTCAGAAGTTTTTTTGATGTTCTTGAAGAGTTGAAGGAGACAAGAAAGGAGATTCAACAAATTAAGGCTTTTGTTATGAGAACTCTTGAAATTCAGAAGGCCCTGGTTCGACAACTTCAGCCTAGAAGGTTTGTTGGAATTCTTCTCTCTTCATGAACCATTTGTTCCCATGGCTGTTGACGACAAGGAGTTCAGGGACGATAAAGAATTTTTCAGGGGTCTCAATGACTAGGAAAAACTTCTTATGAGAATTTTATTTTTGTGTTTTTAATAAGAATAATTAGAGTTTGGAATAACCATTATTGTGATTACACATAGCTATGTCCAATGATTTTCATCTTCAATGTTTTTAGATTTATTTGTTTAAATTCTATAGTTTGTTTGGAAGATGATTTTGCAGTATTAATCTTTATGGTTTTATATATTGCAATTTGTTATGGGATATGTGTGTTTGCGTCCGTGAACTATGATGTCCCATACGTGGTCAAAATTAAGTCTTTCATATGTCGAACTTGTGCTTAATTGATGGAAGAAAGGATGAGCTTATGTTTATAAGGATTAATTCTATTATATGTCATTGTGCAAATAGTGATGAAAAATAAAATGAATCTTTGTTTATTCCGCAGTATTGATCTTCCCTTATCCATATTTCTATGTATATACTGTGCGGCTCCGTAAGTTCTCTTATGTTGAGCATTTCCGATTAAATTAATCATGGTTTCTCTTCTGGTTGATTTAATTGAGTTTTTGGATACAAATTCATGTTTCATGTGATTTGTTATGTCCAAAGAAATCCTTCTTTTCTTTTGAAAGTAAGGTCGCTCTTGTTGTTCTTTCGGGAATGACATTTTATGGGGGAGAGTTCTTAATTGAACTTGTGCTTAATTGCCAAATCTTTGTGGGGAGTGCGGATGTGGAATATTATAGGGGTTATCTTGTATCTTTATAAACTCCTTGATAAATACATTTAGTTTCGGCTATTTTAGAGCACTGCTCGGTCGAACTAGCATACGTTGCTATCTCAAGCATGTTTATCAATGTTAGTAATCAAAACTATAAGTCTTGATTTCTAGTCTACTATTAGCTAAGTCTCGGACTAGGATAGAAAGTGTAGTTGAGCTCTAGATCCATGGCGGTGATCATACAAAGACGAAGAACTACTCAAGGAACCAGTGGAACTTCATCGACTAAAAGGTATATGGAGACTTGAACTTATGTATCACTCAAAAGTATATCTACTCTATCTCCTATCTTGAGATAAAAGTCGTATTTCCATATAGACTATGATTATACACATTTTCTATTTCGAGCCGAGTTTATCTCGCTTATCTATTTCTCAAAATATGTGTTGGCAAGCTTTCGCCTTGGCCAAGTTCATCTTTACTAATGACGAAAGTCATATTAGTTTCAATTACTTGAAAATCGCTTTGATGAAAAATATCTTGTGAACAACAACTATATAACATCCTCTAAGAATGTTTCAATGATTGAAATAAGAGTTTAGAATATAACCTTGAAACGATATAAACATTGTGTGATAACTCATACGTGTGTAAGTCCTTATTCCTTGAACCAAAGTATGCGTACTTTGCTGCTCAGGAAAACCGGAACTGAAGTCCGCGTACCAGTATGCGTACTGTCGGAAGTTCACATCCCGTGAATTTCTGTTAGAGTTTGTGAACTGAAAACAAACTTATTCCGGGTACTTAAGTCCGCGTACCAGTATGCGTACTTAAGTGGGTTAATTTCTAAAAACTATTATTCGTGAACTTAAACTTATATAAACTAAGGAATGCATACTTGCAAACCGTGGCTATAAAGTTCATGAATTGATTCTAGTGAATCAAATCGTTTTTGCTTCAATTGTGTCTTGTATACTTCTATGAGATCTAAGCAATTGAACAACTCTCTAACTAGTTCTCTTGAGTCATTTGAACTAGTTATGGTTAAGATGAATATGGTTGATATGAAAGTGCTCATATGACTAACCATTTGGTTAACTATTGTTGAACCAACTAAGTGTACATGTTTGGGTACGGTTTTACAAACCTAAATAAACGTGCATTTCATTTGTGTGTAACAAGCTAAGTTCGATCTAACAATTGAAAGATATTAGCTTGAATCTAATCGGGTTTTCATCTAACGGTGAATATTGAATGCTTTGTTACTAAGCTAACATTGATTGCAAACCCTCATTTGAAAGACTATATAAAGGAGAACTCTAGCAATTGGGAAACCTAATCCCCACACCTTATGTGTGATACTAGTTGTATTAGCTAGAGTCGATTCTCCTTTAACCTTAGGTTTCTATCGAGACCCTATAGGTTAACAACTTGAAGACTTCATTGGGATTGTGAAGCCAGACCCAACTATTTTCTTTGTAGTTGCGTGATCTGATTTTGTTGTTTCTATCCTATTAAGTACAATCGTAAGATTGGCTTGAGATTGATTCCTCCGATAGGAAAGATATAAAAGAAGTCACAAACATCTTCGTCTCATCGTTTGTGATTCCGCAATATCTTCTTTCGCTAGTCGATTAAGATTATTGTGAGGTGATTGATAATTCTAGGCCGTTCTTCGGGAATATAAGTCTGGGTTATCAATTGGTTCATGTTCACCTTGATTTATCAAAATACGGAACAAAAACTCGTAGGTATTTCTGTGGGAGATAGATTTATTTATTACCGTAGACTTTTCTGTGTGATACAAATTTGTTTATTAAAGTCTTCGACTTTGGGTCGTAGCAACTCTTAGTTGTGGGTAAGATCAGCTAAGGGAATAAAGTGCGTAGTATCCTACTGGGATCAGAGACGTAAGGAGCGCAACTATACCTTGGATCAGTGTGAGATTGACTGGGGTTCAACTACAGTCCAGATCGAAGTTAGTTTGTAGTAGGATAGTGTCTGTAGCAGCTTAATAGAGTGTGTGTTCAATCTGGACTAGGTCCCGGGGTTTTTCTGCATTTGCGGTTTCCTCGTTAACAAAACTTCTGGTGTCTGTGTTATTTCTTTTCCGCATTATATTTTGTTATATAATTGAAATATCACAGGTTGATTGATCCTTGAACATTGGTCTTTGGTACCGTTCAAGTGATTTCTCTTGTATTCAATTAGACTCACAGATTTCTATTTGCTTGAGTAAGTATTGAATCGAGAAAGTGAGATATAACTCTTTGATATACTTTTATCAAGATTGAGTCTTACTTTCTAGTTGATTCTCTTAAAAGTATATTGGATTTAGTCCATACAAATTGCTAAGCGAAATATTGGGTGAGGTTGTTGTACCCCCACTTTTTCACAACTTGCGAGAAAATTCTAGTTTCCCGCATTTACTGTACATATCTATCAGTGAATTCATCACCGAGACCTCGAAACCAAACCCATTTTTATTTATCATGCAGTGAAGTTCGCTTCCTTTTCTTATATCCACTAGTATAGCACGCATGCGCGATGCGCCTGCCGGTACATTCGTTTTGTAATTTTGTTGTCTTCGTGCAATAACCGACGGTCAAAGTCAACACTCGGTCAATGATCAATGCCAAGTGGTGAAAACTCATTTCGTGTTAATGTGCAAAAGTAATCACGACTAAACTTGAATTTTTCAATCATAAATGTCCTTTACCATCAAGAATGTGAATTCGTAACTCGTATTTTTCTAAGACATAAAGACTTCTTTATACACAACATTTTTCGTGTATGTTCCCTTCTTCTTTGCAATGGTGCCTTTAGTCACTAATACTTTCGTGTTGCTACTTGAGACTCCTCTCGAGAGAGAAACGTACAGTTGACCATGGCTGAACACATGCTCAAGAAAAAAAATACCAGTGTTTTCGATCGTTTTCCCCTGCACCTTTTGACTGTAAAGGCGAAACACAAACGGATCGGAAATTGTTTGCGTTTAAACTTGTATGGGAGATTCAGATTCTCAGGTGGCTCCAATGGCATCCTGTGAATAAAAACTCGTGTACCTATGTAATTCTCACTAATAATTACAACATAAATACAGTTTGGGAAGAACTCTTTGATTATTAACCTGATACCATTACATAGACCATTTTTTGCATCAACATTACGCAACAACATAATAGGCGCACCGTGTGATGGAAATCCCCCTAGGAGCAATGTTGTTCAAGTATTCTTGTTGGTAAAGACCATGAGTATCATCGTCCATAGAATCAAATGAGTAAAATATAACCTCTTTTCCAGGAAAGATGATAAGTACTCGGTCATTAAGATTCTCAACATACTCGTTCAATGGTGTGATCCATGCCCTATTGACCATGTAGTCTCTATCTCTGGCATTTTCTACCAAGTTTGGAAATGTTACATTTATAAGCTGAGACAAAGAAGTATCACTAACCCATGGTGACCATCTCTTCCGGAACCTTTATCATCTCATTAGCAACGCAAGGTTCATCCTCGTCACCAACACGAATCAAAAACTCAGAATAAGATGCATCCTTGGCTGCACGCATATTCTTCTTCAGATGCAAAACATGTACGTTTTCCCACAAATGTGACTTGTTAAGAGTGTAATGTAACTCAATATCATTTCGAATTATCCTCTTAAAAGTTAATTAAGTATCAGAGTTTAAAAAACATTAAGTACCGCCTATCAATATAAAACAATTTTTTTTATCTTAAACGGAAAAAAATGCAATGTACCTGCTAAGACATGCATCGATTGTCTGTCCCCTTGTACTCCTTGGAATCACTGGTAGTACCTGGCGGAAATCACCTCCCATGATTAGAATATTTCCACAAAATGGTTCAGCAATCCCAGTGATATCTCTCATCGTCCGATCAAATGCTTCCAAAGAGTAGTGATGCGCCATTGTATCTTCATCCCACATAAGGACGGTAGCATGCCTCAAAAGTTTAGCTTCATCAGTTTGCTTCTTCGTATGACACGTTAAAATTGATGTCGGTGTCGTCGGAAGCTGAAACCTTGAGTGTGATGTCCTCCCACCAGGTAGCATAGTAGTAGTAATTCCCGACGTGGCTGTTGCTAAAGCAATACCACCATTTTTCCTGAAAGTCGCCAGAATAGCACGATAAAGATATGTCTTCCCAGTACCTCCCGTACCATCTATGAAGAAGACTTTACTTTCCTTTCTCTCAATTTCTCCCATGATTGTATCGTAGGCCCTAGACTGGTCTTCATTCAACTTTTGGACAGAAGACAGTTCTTCGTCAGATATAAGAATCGACAACTCCTCTTGAATCAGACTCAAAATCTCAAAGTCCTCACCCAATATGCCAACAATCGGCGGTAGATCATACATGGATATATCTTTATCGTGCTGCTTAAGTATCAAATTCAACTCGCGAAGAAGACGATCTGATAAGAATGTCGAACTTGTATTGCTTGAACTCGAGTAATCCTCGACCATGCTGTTGAAAAATTCATCCCATAATTCTCTCACGCCCGTTGGATTACAAAAGTGCAAGATAGAGGCGAATTATCTTCTCAGAGCAGACGACATCTTTATTGTTGTTGCTTCATCCAAAGGCGCTCTCGCACTCTGATCATTCTCTAAGAGTCCCAGTTTTTTGGCAACTCTCTTGAATGTCCGACATCTCTCTCCATCAACAAACAATAGATCATCAAAAGAAGTCGGACCTCTAACTTGGTTCAGAATGTGTCTTAAGAACCACACCTCTCCTACATATGAAGGTACTGTATAAACCCTTCCTATCGCCTCCTGTGTACTCCTTCTCCACTCTTTAGTTTTTGTATCCCAACAGTAGCATTCTGGAAATTCACGGTATAACAACCCCCTCGCGCTAGGATTGCGAGCATTTGTCACAAAGAATTCCTTCAAAGTTGTTCTCAAATTCCTTTCATCGGGAAAAATTTCATCTAACGTTTGGTAATCATAGTACCTGACGCTATGTTGGTTGTGAAGGTGTATCTGTAATATCACTACCGAAGGATAGACCTTGTAAATAGGAAAGCTAAAGATCTTCCACATTTCCTCTTGAGCACAAACCCATCTTGCATTAATATACCTTGTTATCTCGTCATGGTCTTCTAGATGTACTCCAAAAGATACATAATCCAGACCCTTATACACATACTTGTAAAGATATTTAACACTCTCCACACTGCTAAAAATTTCTACGTTTACAAGACAATCATACTTCTGTAATAACCAAGGGTTATAAGGCACAAACATCCTATTATCTACTAAAAAAATTTCACTCTTCTGTATGCGTCGTCCATCATTACGTCTCTAGTAAACAGGGTATGCATCTTTTCCTTGCACAATACACTCAGAAAACTCTTTCGGAAAGTTTCTCTTACATTTACCATCTCTCATACACTTACTACCACATGGACCGTGAATCATCCACTTTTTCACACACTCGTGTAGTTCTGGCTCTTCCTCAGGGTCAGGTATTTCTGCTCTCACTATCTTGTCTTAATCATCAGGACCTTGTAATTTGTCCTCGTCACTCAATATAATTAACATATGAACATGAGGTAGACCCTTTTTTTGAAACTCAACAACATGCACATGGGCAGCTACTCTTCCAAATATTTACTTGGTAAACAGATCTTCCTTCAGCTCTTCGAGCTTTGCACGGAACACCTTTGTAGTCAGATCAGATCTATCCGATGCAGATTGACCCGATCTTAGGTTGGACACGATTTCATCCCAAAGTGGGTTTCAAGTCATTGTAATGAACAAATCGGGCTTACCATACTTTCCACCAGTGCCATTGCATCCTGATATCACTGGTACATATCACGGGGGATGCCCATGTATGAGAACGGAAGCACTTTCCTTTGACCAAGATTTCCTGTCATGCAAAAGAAAGAAAAAAATCATATTTTAAGTACTTTTTAATTGTTTGTCATTAAAGCTATCACGTATCACAAAAAAAACATACTCTCTGCCATAACATCTCATAGTAAATATCTAAAGATAAAGAATAAAATGAATGTAGCTAGGCTTAATTGGCACTGGCCGAAAACGAAAGTGATTAATTATTAACTTACTTGCATTGGTTTCTCCTGCCATTCACGCATCTTGTAGACCTTGATGCAAATAAGCTCTTATCTCCTCTTGATGATCATATAACCATCTAAGTCTAAATGAATCAATCTTCACCCAGTTATCCACAACATACTGTTGTAGTAGTCTTCCACCTCGAAGAAAAAACGACGTGTCATTACATCAAATATGTGAAATAATGGCGGCAACAAATATATCAATTATTTATGTTATTTGTGTCAACATAATACGGGAAAGTTAAATTATAAAGTGTAGTTGTTAAACATTTATATCATATATATACCTGTAGAAGGTAGGAGTAGTACTCAAGGCATGTAAACTTTATGCCATTCTCATCCATATTATTCTGATCCCAACCATAACTCCCATATGGTAGCAAAAGTGAATATTGGAGAGGATCATAATAACCCGTTGTTTCTTTGATAAATAACAGTTGTCTTTCCGTTGTTCGGACTACAATGTCCCGCTCTTCAGGACTGCCATACGCATCTCCTTCAACTACAATTGCGGCGACCTGTGAAGCAGTTGTAAGCGTGTACTGCTTCTTGGTCGAAGGTTGTTCTTTAATAACCAGCCTACATCTGTGGATGTCTTCTCGTTGTGAAAGTGGTCTGATTACGTGCACGAACCTATTATGTGTATCTAGGATAATCCTCAACTTCTCCATCACCTATCTGTTTAGATCTTTACCACTTTCTTCCATTCGCCAATTAATCTCGTTATATGTATATACATCTGTATATATCTTGGACGAACTATTAATGGAGGATGTGTTTCACTTTCAGCCACATGAGGTAGAAGACTGCCTATTTTATGGTATATATCATCTTGAACACGGAATGTGTATACACCTTCTCTATTATCAGCCAATTCTCTGTCATAATTCACCCCAATTGACGTTAATGAGAAACATTGATTGTAACGTCGTATGTACCTCCGAAAGTGTAACCCTATTCCCGTTTGATCATCAAACAACTCCAAAAGTTCAATCGGTGGGGCAAAAAACGGTAAAACAACTTTCCCATCTGAACAACAAAAGCCTTTCGGTTCACGATAAAAATTCTTCGCTTGTCACTTTGGAAATGTCCCTTTAGAAGCTTAAAACCTCGTATATAAAATGATATTATTTTTGAATGATGTTGTAGTAATGAGGTTCAAACTCTCGGACTTGTGAAGATTAAATTTAAAGATTTAATAAAATTATATACAAAAATATTAACAAAGTGGGCGAGAGGTAACCAAGACACTAGATTCCACTATGACGCAAAATTGAATGATACATATTTCAAAACTCTAATTATCTTTTAAGACTCTTATTTCTTAATTCACAAATAATCTGGAAAATTCTCAAAAATTAATTGTATCCCCTAAGTATAGAATCTAAACAAAGCATAACCTATCTAATTGAATCACAACTAATGAAGAAATTTTTTGCAAACAATTAAAAACTCTGCAAAAGCAGTGATTGAGTTAATTATAAATTATAAATTAGAGAGAATAAATGATTACCAATTATTCATGCGTAAATAGCTTCCTCACTGCCTTGGTTGTGGGAGAAATTAGCCTCTCATCATGTTGGAAACACGCTGAAAAGTTGATTTCATTAATGCTCAAAGATGGGTTTACAAATGATGAAAAGGGAGAAATAATTCAAAACCGGGTTTGTAACAATTATATTTGTTACAAACCAGAGAACTACGACCCTCGGCTGTCACTGTAACAAATAAGACTGTCCTGCGACAGTCGCTGAAACTGTAACAAAATAAGACTGTCCTGCGACAGTCTCTGAAACTGTAGCAAAGTAAGACTGCTCAGTGTGGGTCTTATGTTCTTCGCGTTCTTCAGCAGCAGCAGAAAAATGGCAGCTCTGTAACTTGATTTTTTTCTTCTTCTCTGGCTCTCCTGAGCCCCCCAAACTCTCGACACCCCTTCTATGATAACTCAAGAACCTTTTTATACACCTACAGCACAAGAAATCTTCTCCATAACTCGAGATAATCCTCTCTTTACTCGGGTGATAAAAAATATTTTCGGGAAGATTTTCTTCCCTGTTTTATGATTTTCACGCGTTCTCGGCTGTGTTTCTTTCCTTTTATACCTTCTTCACGATCCAGAATATTGATTAAGTCTTCCAATCACGAGCAGTACACGTTTAAACTCGTGTAAGTTTGTGTTTGTCCTCCAGCTCACTGTTTGGATTAAACCAAGTTATCCAGCCAAATTTGATCGAAACAAACACCCATACCAGATTTTCTATGACATATCACATCTACCCATGAAGTTTCAGCGATTGAATCGCACAAAAACTCCTCCAAAATCCGATCGAAAAATCTTCCTGTGAAAAGATATATTTTCCCGCCAAAATATTTTTTTTGAATTTGTGAAGAAGGTCACCCCTTATCCAATGGTCGTCCCTTATCCGTTGCTGGAGTCCGAATAACACATGTCCTTTAGGGTGCCTTAAGTAATTTTTCTGGGGTGTTTCCAACATTTTTTCTGGGTTCCTCCGGCGCATTTCTGGGGTGTTTTTAGTCTCTATCATGGGGTGTAAAACACCACTTTTCGAGCCAATTTCGCCGCAAGAGCTTATTTTTCCAAAAACATCTACAAAAACATAAAATAACACAATAAGTATTTAATCGAGTCTAACAATACAGAACATTGAGAACAAAATAGACACATAAATGCGTCTATCAAATACCCTAAAACTTATTATTTGCTAGTCCTCGAGCAAAACTAAAAAATAAAACCGAGTTAATCTCGGGAGGGTTTACCAGAGGTGTACCCACAAAACCATTACTTCTAATTGGTCACAAGTATCCAAAGAGCTATGAGGACATACATATTCTCAACATATCTCCAAGTAACTAGAATGCCAGAGAAATTAAAGGTGTCAGCTCTAAAGCTGACTGAAGAAAAGGGGAGACGCATCCGAAACACTGCTAGATAAAGAGATATCCGCTACACAACTAGATAAACATTGTAAGATGCGTCCGCTGCTTTACAGCTGGATAAGATTATGAGAGAGATAAAGATGAGAGGGACATCTGCTACACAGCTGGACTAATTACGTGTGATGAGTTAAACCAGTGCTAGAAAGATCTTGTGCCAGATTGAAAGCGGACTAACAAAGCAACCAAATGTATCTTTCTTCGACTCTCTCATAGTGCTCAGTAGAAACAACGTCTTCTTCGGTCTTCAACTGTTGATGATAAACTATCGAACCTCATAGAACCTTGACAATTAACTCTTCTCTTCGATTTCTTCCTTGACTTATAAATTTCTACTTCCATTTGGCCTTATTGAACAAAACGTAACGATGATTTTTTTCATTTTTCATTTTTTTCATTTTTTTTTTTTTTTTTGGAAACAAAAATTACAAGACAACAATTTACATGGCCATGAGAGAAGGACTTTCAAAACTTGGATCTTCGTAAATTGTGATGTCTTGGTATCATGGATTCTAACAACTTATATCATTTGCTCTTATAACTTCAACTTTGATTTTTGAATTATTCTCTTCTATTGTTGCTTCTAAACCTAAAACGTCTTCAACTTTCTTCATAGATTTTGATGTCGCTCCGCTTGTTGATGATGATAAGTTTCTACTGAGAGAGAGTCGCAATCCAGTAACTAAGACTATATTGGGAGGTTGCTTTGTCTTTCTGGCATTTCCTGACCTACTTGCCTTTCCATCATGTATGGTTAGGCCCATCACGGTTACCCTGTAAAAGGAACAAGTTCTCTCCTGAATTTCAAGGATCTCAATGTCTTTTTCTCTAATGTCTCAAAAGGTTGTTATCCCTAGCATTCCAATTTCTATCTTTTCGGTGAGAAACAGTATGTAAACTTAGCTAACCGGATACCATGTGACGCTAGAAGTTTCAAAAGTGCAACTAAAAAGTTCTTCCATACCCCCAAACTTAAATCTAACATTGTCCTCAATGTTCTAAAGATAAAATTAAAAGCATGAACAAGGAGAAACTGTTACCACTTGAAGCAAAAGAGTCAAGGAAAGATATTACCGTGTTGCATGAGCATGGGTTACCTCCCAAGAAGTGCTAAGTTTAAAGTCTTCAGCCAGACATTGGAAGAATTAGTCACCTCGTAGAACCATATAGCAGTAGCCGAAATAATTGTGGGTCATCTGGATCAAAAAGTGTTACCCACAAGAAGAGGAAACTGCAACAGACCAAGAAGATATCGAATATACCCTTGCTTAAGACAACTACATCTGGTTGTGGTTCAGGTTCAAGCTCTATAAAAGGGTCTAAATAAAAAGCTTTCATCGGTTGGATTTCCTCAAAGCTAAGATCCGGTTCAGGCATTAGAGTCTGGAAAAACTCAATTAAGAACTTAGAAGCACATAACAACAACCTGAATAATTGGGGATCCTCTAAGTCAATTATATTTGACTCACAAAGTTGACCATAATAATGGTCATTCTTAAGAAAATGTGTCGACCCTAATATCCTAAAGAATTAGGTTTAGTCTCAAAACTTAAATACCGACACATCTGAAAATCATATGTTCCCACAATTAGAAGAAAAGTTTTTGGTGGGAAAACAAAGTCAATCTTGGTATCATATCCTGGGTTAACCACATCAACCAAAGGATGGGTTTCTAACAACTGAGCTTCTTTCTGGACATCATTAGGTTCGGTAAAACATGTATGAAGACAATCTTGTGATTAAGATTTTTGATGGGGTTGTAGTAAATAGGATTCGTTTCGTACTTGTGAAGGAAATGGAATTTTTAGATTTAATAAAAATATATATACAAAAATATTAACAATGGGCGAGAGG
The DNA here is from genome assembly GCF_003573695.1 of Papaver somniferum. Classification (NCBI taxonomy): domain Eukaryota; kingdom Viridiplantae; phylum Streptophyta; class Magnoliopsida; order Ranunculales; family Papaveraceae; genus Papaver; species Papaver somniferum. Next base: position 75,180,152 of record NC_039366.1, read on the forward strand.
TACTGGGACTAAGGTATTGGCCGAATTCACTACCCACGGTTCATTCATATATTCTTTGACAAATAAAACTCAATAAAATTAACATGGACTCTGATTTTGCCAAGATAGATTCTTAAAACATTGATTGTAAGTCCTAAGCATGATGTATCAAAACAACTAAGCTAAGCATACATCATCAAATTAAATAACAACCAATTAATTCAAATCATATTTCAATTTTAGATTAATGCAAAAGTCATAAAAAAGAATAAAATAAATTACCTCAAGGATGAAATTCAGCCTCCTCCGTCGTCCCAGTGTTGGGTTTTAGCTCCTCATGATGAAAACTCGCTCAAAATATATTTTTATAGCTCAAATGGTGTTTACAATGGAGAGAAAAGGAGAAAATGGTGTAAAACTGTAATCTGCGACGCACAAAAAGCGTCACAGAATGAACGATAAAATACAAGTGCTGCTGATGTTTAGACTGCACTGCGACCCACGACTGTGCGTCTTAGACACTGTTGATAAACCATTGTCCTTGCGAGTCTTTTCTTCGTGTTCTTGGTGTTCTTCATCATCAGCAGCAGCAGAAACAGAGTTTCATTAACTCTTGATTTCTGCTTCTCTAGACCTTCTCTCAACCCCAAACTCTCGACACCCCTCTATGCTAACCCAAGAGTTATATTTATACACCTTTGGACCAAGAATAACTTCTCATTAATCCAAAAAATCTTCCCATTACTCGGCAGTGAATGAAAATATTCCCAATATATTTTTTTTATTTTTCTGACTTGTTACGGGATTTGTTTCCTGGTTTATCTCTTTTACACGTCTTCTCTGAGCTGTAGAATTTGTTTCCAACCAATACAGTCGACCCATGCACGTATCTTCCATCCAAAATTCCGAGAATAAAATATCTTCCCTGTTTTGAGAATATCTTCCCTGTTTTGCATCCCACGATTATCCATCCCAAATAACTCGATTCGAACACCCATACCATCCCTGTTAGGCTATAGCAGGTCCAACCCAATGAAAACTAGCCCTTGAATCTCCTTATATCACGTCCAAAATTTGCTTCAACAATTACGCAGGTGAAGAACTATTTTTCCCGCCAAAACTCGGTTCAAATGGGGAAGAAACTGGTAGCCCCCTATCCAGAGTAGGGGTGCATAGCAGCTGCCTTGGGGTGCCCCTTAGTAATTAGGTTACCCCTTATCCAAAAGCGATAGTCCGAATAACACTTGTCCTTCGGGTGCCAAAATCAACTTTTCGAGCCGAATTTTCCAAAAATGTTTATTTCCTAAAAATACATAAAAACACAATATTAGTACAAAAATAGAGTTCCAACAATACGGACATTGAGGAAAAATTAGACACAAAAATGTGTCTATTATCTTGTAAGATGGTTGAGGCATAAATATCAAGTCCTACACGAGGGAACTTTCTAAGAGTTAAAGAACACGGAGAATTAAAATCACCCCCAAACTTAGAGTTTTCTGTGTCTCTATAAAGACTAGTCACAACTTCCCTAATTTCTAGGTCATCAGATTCCTGGAAATGGTCAATTGATTCTTCTAAGTTGGGTTCATCCTCACTCATTTCTACGAGTTTATCATCTTCTAAGACTAGTGTTTCTAAATCGCTAGATTCTAAAACAGTATTCTCAGGGTAAACTCTTTCCTCTAAATCATTATCGGCTTTGTAAACAGGAAATACTACATCGTCTAAAACGGGGGTACCTCTAGTCAAATCCTCGCCCTTTTGAATAGGTGAATAATTATTAAAATTATTTGGATTTGAACTAGAAATAATATTATCATTAAAGAGCTCATTGGAGTAACAGATTCCTCATCACTATGCCTATATATTTCAGATTCTTCATCAATACTATCCTCATCACAGTCCTCATTATAATAACATGAAAAAGGTCGAACCTCATCAAAACAAGTAGTGTTACCAATTCTAACCTCGCCATCTTGATTATGTGAATAAAAACTATCTTTATTTTCGAGGGTGGTATTGGGAAAACTACACTGGAAATTAAGACTATCCTGAGCAAGTTTTTCCACAATCCTATTTGTACTCTCAGTAAATTGCTTGAGGGTCTCTTCTAGAGATATCTTAGTTGACCGCTCTACGGACTCTTCTGGGAGAAGAATATTATAAGTCTCTTTCATAAATAACTTCCGTGTTGACTCATTGAAACTCTTGAGAGACTCTTCTAGAGAAATAGAAGGATTTTTTTGCTCGTATGACCTGTGGGTATATGGATAGTAATTGGGCTCACAATGGTATGGACCATAACCTTCAAAAGTTTCGCGTCCCCAATCACTATTCACACTATGGTCATAAAAAGGATAATGTCCAAGCTGCTCAGTCGGATACTCATTGTATTGGCTATTATAATACCAGTTCGACATCCTAACCGCAAGGGAATTCTACACAATCACAAACAAGGCTGACTCGACCAAATCAAACCTATAAAATCTAGCAAACAACAAGCATGATGGCTCCACTTAGATTGTTTCTAGACCAGCTTCTAATCTTTCGAAAAGGAATTCGTTACAATATGAGCAAACCTCTCTGGAATCAATCCGAGTTTAAGTAAGTTGAATTGAGACGAGGGAAGCTGCGAGGAGCTTTGATACCCAAGGTCTCACGGTATTATAAGGCGGCGCAGTCACGCATTCAACTCGCAAAAACCTTCATGAACTTCAAAGTATGCTCAAAAGAGTAACCAATATTTTTCGAACGACTTTCCTATTAAGCTCGTTACCCTATAGGTCTCGTTCTAGTCAAAATTTTAAGCTTAGGTTCGCGTTTGGTTTCGTTTTCCTAAGGCGGGCAAGAAGGAAACGGTGATGAAATCCGAGTCCTTATCTTAATTTGGCCAGGCCTTGCCCTTTACTAGGAAATTAAAACAACCGTATTCAAATCCTCAGCATATATTCACCTTAAGGCATACAATAAACCCGCTGACAGGGGATTCACGGGTGTTTCGAAAGCTTACCTCCCGTACCAGACGGGCGCAGAACCGCTGAAGTCGACTCGGGCCACGACTCCTATGTCATGTGCGAACCCGAGGGGCCGAGACGATATTGTAATCGTCGTCCTTCCCTGCAAACAGTTTTATATTAAATGTACCCTTCCTTAGGGTTTTAAAAAAAAAATTGTCCAAGTCCAAAGTCCAAATAAAGTGCAAAAGAAAAGAAATAAAACAAAAAAAATTACAAAAAATGGAAGGACACCAAAAATAAAATAAAATAAATTCTCTCTTTTTTTTTTAATTTTTCTTTCGCTTTTTTTTTTGCTTTGTCTTTTTCCTTCTGTTTTGGCTTTAAGCTTTGATTCCAAGTCTTTAGTATCCAACTTCAAACCTGTAATACAAAGACACACCCAAAGAAACGTAAAAAGAACAAATGAAATTAAAAAAAAAACCTAAAAATTCTACCTAAGCACAAATCCGCGTCGACGGTGCCAAAATGATATTATTTTTGAATGATGTTGTAGTAATGAGGTTCAAACTCTCGGACTCGTGAAGATTAAATTTAAAGATTTAATAAAATTATATACAAAAATATTAACAAAGTGGGCGAGAGGTAACCCAGACACTAGATTCCACTATGACGCAAAATTGAATGATACATATTTCAAAACTCTAATTATCTTTTAAGACTCTTATTTCTTAATTCACAAATAATATGGAAAATTCTCAAAAATTAATTGTATCCCCTAAGCATAGATTATCTAAACAAAGCATAACCTATCTAATTGAATCACAACTAATGAAGAATTTTTTTGAAAACAATTAAAAACTCTGCAAAAGCAGTGATTGAGTGATTATAAATTATAAATTAGAGAGAATAAATGATTACCAATTATTCATGCGTAAATAGCTTCCTCACTGCCTTGGTTGTGGGAGAAATTAGCCTCTCATCATGTTGGAAACACGCTCAAAAGTTGATTTCATTTATGCTCAAAGATGGGTTTACAAATGATGAAAAGGGAGAAATAATTCAAAACCGGGTTTGTAACAATTATATTTGTTACAAAACAGAGAACTACGACCCTCGGCTGTCACTGTAACAAATAAGACTGTCCTGCGACAGTCGCTGAAACTGTAGCAAAATAAGACTGTCCTGCGACAGTCTCTGAAACTGTAGAAAAATAAGACTGCTCAGTGTGGGTCTTATGTTCTTCGCGTTCTTCAGCAGCAGCAGAAAAATGGCAGCTCTGTAACTTGATTTTTTTCTTCTTCTCTGGCTCTCCTGAGCCCCCCAAACTCTCGACACCCCTTCTATGATAACTCAAGACCCTTTTTATACACCTACAGCACAAGAAATCTCCTCCATAACTCGAGATAATCCTCTCTTTACTCGGGTGCTAAAAAATATTTTCGGGAAGATTTTCTTCCCTTTTTTATGATTTTCACGCGTTCTCAGCTGTGTTTCTTTCCTTTTATACCTTCTTCACGCTCCAGAATATTGATTAAGTCTTCCAATCATGAGCAGTACACGTTTAAACTCGTGTAAGTTTGTGTTTATCCTTTAACTCACTGTTTGGATTAAACCAAGTTATCCAGCCAAATTTGATCGAAACAAACACCCATACCAGCTTTTCTATGACATATCACATCTACCCATGAAGTTTCAGCGATTGAATCGCACAAAAACTCCTCCAAAATCCGATCGAAAAATCTGCCTGTGAAAAGAAATATTTTCCCGCCAAAATATTTTTTTGAATTTGTGAAGAAGGTCACCCCTTATCCAGTGGTCGCCCCTTATCTGTTGCTGGAGTCCGAATAACATATGTCCTTTGGGGTGCCTTAAGTAATTTTTTTGGGGTGTTTCCAGCATTTTTTCTGGGTTCCTCCGGCGCATTTTTGGGATGTTTTTAGTCTCTATCCTGGGGTGTAAAACACCACTTTTCGAGCCAATTTCGCCGCAAGAGCTTAGTTTTCCAAAAACATCTACAAAAACATAAAATAACACAATAAGTATTTAATCGAGTCTAACAATACAGAATATTGAGAACAAAATAGACACATAAATGCGTCTATCAGATGTCTCTGTTGTTATTCAATCTTCAATCATCAACGGTTAATTGCTAAATTCTGATACTCAACTAAGATGCTTTGTTCCAAGTTCTAGACTGACTTTAGTAGATTATAAATCAAGATATATTTTTGATCAACTAAAAATTTGACAACAAGTTTGACATATTTAAACTTATGAGTTTGGACGAGCGATGCTTTATCACTAACCAGGTAAGTCTCAAAGATACCATACTTATAGACAAATGAAGTTTCTCAAATAATTGTTCCCCATAGTACAAAACATTTGCTTTGTTATGCTCCTACTGATCCATCGATTCGAGCATACAATTCGCATAATTAGTCTAATGCCCCGGATCTAGTTTTGTAATAAAACGAAGCAACACAATAATAGGGCGTTTGGATACTAGAAGTAGAAGTGTTAGAACATTGCTCGGTCGAACTCGCATGCGTTGATATCTCAAGCATTTATGTCTAGTTTAGTTGTCAAAACTATATGTCTTGATTTCTAGACTACTTATAGCTAAGTCTCGGTTTAGTAAAATTTAGTGTAGTTGAGCTCCAGACTCCATGGCGATCATCTTACGAAGACAAAGAACTACTCAAGGAACCAGTGGAACTTCATCCGACTAAAAGGTATGTGGAGACTTGAACTTATCTATCACTCAAAAGTCTATCTACTCTATCTCCTAGTCTTGAGACAAAGTCGTATAAGTATGATAGTTTTCATACATACACATTTGCTATTTCGAGCCGAGTTTACTCGCCTATCTTTTTCTCGAAATATGTGCTGGTAAGCTTTCGCTTTAACCACTTTTCATCTTAACCTGTGACGAAAGTCATGATGACGTTTCAATCTTGAAAATAGCTTTGATGACGATAGTTGTGAATAAAGACTGTTATAACATTATGGAAGAATATTTCAATGATTGAAATATGGATATAAGCATATATAGTGTTTTCGCACATTAGTGTATAAATCCATGTGCCGGAAACCAAGTGTGTGCATATGTGCGCATACGGTATTGGTGAAGGAGACAGGTTGGGTACTCGTACGCGTACCAGCGAAAATTTCTGCTGAGTTTGTAAGTTTGCAAACTGTTAAACCAGTCACCTTAGGTATGCGTACCCGTACGCGTACCCACATAAGTTTTCGACCGAAATTTTTTGTTGAGTTTCTAAACTCAAATCCGGTATATATGGTACACGTACCCGTACGCGTACCCAAGCTGGTTATATTTCTCAAATCGGAAGTTCATGAACTTAAACAATAAATCAATAAGGAATTCAATCTTTGCAAACCGTGGCTATATTGTTCATGAATTGATTCAAGTGAATCAAACCGATTTTGTTTCAATTGTTTCTATTCATAAAGACCTAAGAAATTGAACAACTCTTCAACTAGTTCTTATGAGTCATTTGAACTAGTTATGTGAAGAAGATGAATACGGTTAATATGAAAGTACTCATATGGCTAACCATTAGTTAACTATTTGTGAACCAACTAAGTGTACACGTTTAGGTACGGTTACTCAAACCTAAATGAAATACATTTCACTTATGTGTGACAAGCTAAGTTTTGATCTAACGGTTGAAAGATATTAGCTTGGTTAAATCAGGTTTTTCATCTAACGGTGAATATTGAATGCTTTGTTACCAAGGTAACTTGGATTGCAAACCCTGATTTTAAAACTATATAAAGGAGACATCTAGCAACTGGAAAAACTAATACCCACACCTCATGAGTGATACTAGTTGGTTTTGCTATGCTAGAGTCGACTCTACTTTAACCTTAGGTTTCTTCTCGAGACCCTGTAGGTTAACGACTGAAATACTTCATTGGGATTGTGAAGCCAGACTAAACTACTTCTCTTGTAGTTGAGCGATCTGATCTTGCCATTTTCTATTGTATGGGTTCAATTGAATAATTGACTTGAGATTATATCTACGATAGGCCAAGATAAAAAGAAATCACAAACATCTTCGTATCATCGTTTGTGATCCCACAATATCTAGTTTTGCTACTATACGATTTAGATTATTATGAGGTGATTGATAATTCTAGGCTGTTCTTCGGGAATATAAGTCCGGGTTATCAATTGGTTCATGTTCACCTTGATTTTATCAAAAGACGGAACAAAACTCTTAGGTTTATCTGTGGGAGACAGATTTATCTATCGTCATAGACTTTTCTGTGTGTAGATGGGGCAAAACGAGTTGCTGGTTTTTACGGAATTGAGGAGACGACCGTGCGGAGGAAACTCCTTGAACCGAGCGAACTGTTAAACCTCATACAGATGTGATGCAAAAAGGGAGTGATTTGAATTCGAGAGATCAATCTGTAGGACTCCGGCCTAAACCAAGACAATGGCTGTTCCAGAGTCAATTCGGTCACAAGAGAGGATGGGTCGATCTGTAGGAGGAAAAACTGAGAAATGTGTGAGATCAATGGTGATCGAAGATTATGAGTGTGTTGTGTATTCTGTGTAAAGGAATAAGATAAGCTCTGATTGATTGAATTCGCTCTATTGAGAGTAATTGCTCAGACGTTGAGTTGTTAATCTCGTGTTGTCTGTTTTTACGAAAGTTTTTTCTTGGTTTCAATCATGATTCATAAACTTATTTATATTGCTAGAATTGTAAACACCTTGATCCCATGGAGTGTGACAGTTGATGGAGTCAAAGAGTGGGGAAGTGGAAATCGTGTTAAAACCAGTTGTTCATCATGCGGAGACTTGGTTGATTTTCTACCCACTACTTTGCTAACTCCTTCAACTGATTGCACGACTTGCTCACATTCTCATCGTGTGTATGAACACACGTGCCGTAGACCTCCAGACCAAAATCCTAGTTAATATCCCCCCATGTAACACGATTGATGTCTCGTGGTTGTGGAATCTGCAAGGCAGACGTGTATTTAGTCAGTCAGTTGCTGACTTCATAGGACGATGAGTCCTTGTATTGCTGAGTCGAACGTGATTTGCAAATTTTCTGAGACTCATGAATTGAACGTGTCTGTTGAGACAGAGGCATGATTCTCAAGTAAATATTGATAGACAGAGGCATGATGCTCATTCGATGGTATGATTAAAATATTCTTTAGTCTGAGCAAATATTGCTCATTTGAACGAATGTTGCTCGTTTGATGAATTATTGGTAACATGACCAAATAAAATATTAACTTAAAATACTGGAACCGAGTACTAGAATGTTGATCACGGGATCAATGTAAAATTATTAGTGTTTGAATCTGCTCAGAATTATGTTTTACAGAGCTTCGGATTCGAAATCCTAATTTTGATCAATTGCTGATTCACGGAGTGAAGGAGGGACCGGCTACATGAGATGATGGATCGACCATGTAGCGCCCAGATGCTCGAGTGAAGAAAATACCAAAGTCTCTTGAAGACCAGTTGGTGAAAAGATGATTAAATGCTGGTTTAATCATTTAGTCAAACAATGTTCGTCTGAACCTTAAGTGATAAAACCTAATAAACTATGAAGAGATGGAGGACCGACCAAGGGGTCATGAAATCGACCCTGGTTGGTCACGGGATCGACTGATGATCGTTTTATGAAATTCCAAAATTGTTTGGAAGAGTTTGAACCTAATATGACCAAATTAGGTCAAATGATGAAAGTATGTGGGACTGGCCTCTTGCAATCCAAAGAGCCAACCTTGGTCGGTCAAGGTAACATGCTCACATCGCCAAAGTGTCCGCGTCTCAGTCCTGAGAATTTTGATATTTTCTAATGTGTGTTTGAACAACATTTTGAGAAAATATGAAGAAATCAAGGATTTTGCTGAAACTGAGGAAACTTCATAAGATGAAGGAAATAATAATAAATAAATTAAGGAATCATGAAGTGTGGGACCGGCCATGGACAACGCATGTACGACCGGCCAATGAGCCCGGTCCTATGGCACTTTTCCTAATTTTATATTATTTTCATGATTTTAGGGAAATATCATGAAATCAAGGAATTTTGTTGAAATCAAAGAGTTTCCTTGAAGTGAAGGAGTTTCCATGAGATGAGGGAAACCAATAATATTAGGAATAATAAAATAAGGGTGTGTGGGACCGGCTTGGGCATGGTCGGCCGGCTAGGGCACAGTCCCGTGAGCTTTCCCTAATTTTATATTGTTTTCATGATTTGAAGAGAATTTCATGGGATCAAGGACATAAGAATAATAAAATAATAAGGAACTCAAGATGTGGGACCGGCCACAATTAGCGCATGACCGGACGGCTAGTAGGCTTGATCCTGCACACCTTTCCTAATTATTTATTATTTCCTTGATGTGAAGGAAACACCATAAAACTGAGGAGTTTCCTTAAAACGAAGGAATTTTGTTCAAATGAGAGAATTTTCATGAGATCAAGGAAAATAATAAGAATATGATAAAATATAGAATTGGGCGTGGGACTGGCCACGGCACGGCCAGGGCCTTGATTAATATTTTATTATTTATTATTTTTTTCCTATTTTGCATAGGTTCATCGTTCCTTCGTATTTTGGAATGCGCGTTCGTGCATTCAGGTGCTCGTTAGTGCATTATTGCTGAGTACACTTGCACCATTTTAGTCGGGGCTTACTCGATAGTGGCTCAGATGCCCGTACGTTGAATATTTATTACTAACCCATGGAATTCTGCTGGGAAAAACCATGAATTGAAGTAACGAAATATTATGAATAATGTAGAATATTTTCCAGGGATTCAGTTAATGAATCTGATAATTTATGAATAATTAATTGATGACTCTATACTAGTACGATCGTCTAGGAGCATTAATTATTCAGGAATTGAGTGATATGAGCTTGTTGAAGAGTCATATTTATTTTATATAGTCAGGGAAAACATTGTTACATCCTGAAGACGTTATTGCTCTATACTAGCAGGCAAGCTGTCTGGGATCCGTCCAATCTTTCGATTTTATATAAAAGTAATTACTAAAATTGCTCAGTATTCATGAGATATGTCGTTGCCTCAGCTGAGAGACTACACATCTACATATACTCTGAGAGACAGTATTCTCAGTCAGAGATTCTTGTGGCATGAGCTTTCATGCTTCGATAGAGACATGAGCCTCAATACTCATCTGATTACTGGATCAGGAGCACGTATAATTATGGTTTTACGATTTTAGCCCTTGTTGAAAATCCACCATCTACACTGTGTGATACAAATTTGTTTATTAAAGTCTTCGACTTTGGGTCGTAGCAACTCTTGGTTGTGGGTGAAATCAGCTAAGGGAATCAGGTGTGTAGTATCCTGTTGGGATCAGAGACGTAAGGAGCGCAGCTGTACCTTGAATCAGTGTGATATTGATTAGGGTTCAACTACAGTCCAGACCGAAGTTAGTTTGTATTAGGCTAGTGTCTGTAGCGGCATAATACAGTATGGTGTTCAATCTGGACTATGTCCCGGGGTTTTTCTGCATTTGCGGTTTCCTCGTTAACAAAATTTCTGGTGTCTGTGTTATTTCTATTTTGCATTATATTTTGTTATATAATTGAAATATCACAGGTTGTGCGTTAAGATCAATTAATTAGAATATCCAACATTTGATTGTTGATTTAAATTGATTGACACTTGGATATTGGTCTTTGGTACCATCCAAGTTTATCTCTCTAGTATTTGATAAAGACTCGCAGATTTCCTTTTGCTTGAGTATAGATCAAATCGAGAGATTGAGATATTAACTCTTTGATATACTTTTATCTAGATTGAGTCTGACTGTCTAATTGATTCTTTAGAAAGTATATTGGAGTTAATCCATACAGATTGCTAATCGAAATATTGGGTGAGGTTGCTTGACCCTAGCTTTTTCAAGAAGTACTTCCAGAAGCAGAAGTCAGAAGCAAATCTATTTTACTTCAAAAAACTAATCATTTTATTTCGAATAGTCGTTTTAAAAATTTGATACTCAAGCTGATTTCTAGAAGTCGAAAAGTAACTTCTAAGTACACATCCAAACGTCTCTTACAAAATTTCAGGTGAGGGTTAGAGTTCAATTTTGGGCTGATACAAGTTACGTTTTTCCAATGGTTTCACATATTTGCCACCCACGCTTTTCCTATTTTCCACCGACATAAATTACCACCCCCACTTTTCCTATTCACCACTCATATAGGTTTTAGAATATCCTAAATACTACCTCTTGGTTTTTTGTTTCCACCCAACAGTTAAACCATCCAACAACTAAACAAACAAACAAACATAAAAATAAAAGAAAAAACTAAATTCCCAATTATTATTTTTCTCCATCTCCGCCTGCCGACGACCACCTTCATCCATCTTTTGTCATCGAGAAATAAAAAAAAAATCCAGGGGAAAGACAATATCACTCTCATGGTTTTATTTTGAGAAATGCTCTCTTTTTCTTTTTCTTCTTTCCTGCAACTTGGTACGAATGCTTGAAATTTGATAAACTCTCTGCAAAAAGAAAAAATGAAACAAAAAAGACCCTCACTAAGTTAGCACATCATCTTGTCTTCATCTCTTTCTTCGATGGAGTTTTGGTCGTGTAACCTAAATTGAAAACAAATTGCAATCCTACTTTGTGAATGGAGAGTTGTGCTCCCACTTGTACTGATGATTCATAACACTTGATATTGCTCCTTTGATTTATTGTTTCTGGCATAGGCAATCAGGTAGACATCATCGCTTTGAATTCATCAACATCAATTTCATTAAATCCGATGATCTGAATCAGGAGGTTGTAGAAGGAATCATCATATACAAACTAGATTGATGATTAGATTTAGCCCCCTAAATTCAGGTTTTGTATTACAGACCATAATTTATGAACAGATTACAGATTATCCATTAACAAAAATAAACAAATTGGAAAGGAAAACATAGATTCTTGGTGCATTATAATTAAACGGATCTCTAATCCAGGATTAATAGTTTTTTAATGGTGTTTCAACGAGAAAAGAGGATTAATGAAGAAAAAGAAGAAATATAAGAAGAAAATGAAGAAATATAAAAGTGGTAATAGTTGTAGTCAAATTTAGTTTGACTTTTACAAGTGGCTAAATGGAAAAGCAGAATTGAAACGTAAAATTACTTTTGATATTTTGATAGGAGTGGCAAATAGGAAAAGTGTGGGTGGTAAATAGGTACAGACAAATGCTATCCCACACGATTTTGCGGGATGGTTTCCCGTAAAAGCGGCTTCTTTATCGTTGGATGATCAAATCAACGGTTAGATTCACATTCAGGAAATGACCCATCATTTTCAGGAAAGGACCCACCACTTCCCTTAAAGGTTCAAGGATGTTAGATATGAGTTTTAACATGATCTGACGGTAAAGAATCCGCTTGAGCAGGATAGCTTCCCGCAAGGTCGTGCGGAATAGCACATTTCGTATGTAAAACCTTTCTGATTCTTTTCGAAAAGTTACGAATTTTTCATAAGTCGGCCGAAGATTTTCATTTCAAGGAAAGCGCGACATTGTTGCCATTTGTGCTCTAGTTTCATATGAAAATCTTTTTCTAAACCATCACATTTTTCGATCAGGAAAATAAAATAAATAATCACCTCGGCGCTATATATAAAAATAACTCTCTGAAATCGTTTTTTTTCAACAGAGATACAAGGAGGCTAATTCTGTGGCCGATTTTTTAGCCAAGAAAGGCGCATCAAATGAGATGGAAGGCGTGTGGATACATCAACCACCCGATGATATCAAATATATTATTAGTGAGGATCTTGCTGGTAGAGCAGTCACTAGAGGAGTGAGAGTTGTTGTTTAGTTTTTTGGTTTTGTGCAAAAAAAAAAAAAAAAAAAATTGCTCTCTGTAGCCTGGAGGGTCAACGGAAAAACCAAGTCACAGAATTAACCGTAGAAAACGTGGGGCCGAAATATCATCTCCCGATTCCGTACATAACAAACAATTTGGACTGTAGTCTCCTCATTTCACGCCATTTCCAAGTCGGTTTTACAGAGGAGAGAGAAAGAATTACAGAGAGAGGAAGAGAGAGCGGGAAAACACTTTCTTGGAGCCATTAATGGCGGATAAAGGAGGATTCGCTGATCAAAAGAGAACTGTAGGCGCTGTTCGAGATTCTGTAAGAAAATTCTTTCAAGGTAGTGAAGATGAAGAAGGAGAAGAAGATTTTATCGAGTTTCTTGGACTGAGTGATGATGAGGATGAAGGTGAACTGAGTAATGTTGAGGATGGAGGTGAGATCTCAATTACTTTCTTGATTTTTTATTTCTTCATAGTTTTGTTTCTTTTGAGATGATTCTTGAAGCATCTTCTTGTTCAATTTCATAAGTAACGGAACAAGGAATGAAGCCAGAGATACTGCAATATCTCGAAGCGGAAGCAGCAAAAGTACAACATGATCAAAAGAAGATTCGAGATGAAATTCGCGATTCTCTCAAGAAGTTGGAACAAACTGTGGATGCCGAAGGAGGTGAAAGAATAAACGAATTTCCATTTATTTGATTGTCTCTTTTCTAAGTTTTCTTAGGTCTGTTTTCATAATCTTGAATTGCAATTTCAGAAGGATCGGATTCCGAACCAAGAGGGTTCCGGAGGATAATCAAACATCTGGAATCGACGATGGTTAGAAGATCTGCCCAAGTTAAAGATGTAAAATCCAGTAATAGCAAGGAAATCGCATTCCAAGAAGTGAAAGCACTTGAAGTTTTAGTTGCAACCAAATTCTTGGTTCAAGCCTTCGAGGTTTGATTTTAACCTTTCACGTTTCTTTTCTGATTTTAGAAAAGATCATTCAGTAATTTGTAATTGTTGGTGTTTAAAACCTTCAGTCTAAATCGGATTTTAGTGGAGATGAGGTTTCAAACATTAACTCAGCAATCAAAGCTCTGGAGAATCAACCAGTAAACCTTACTATCTTAAAACAACCAAGACTAGGAGACCTCGCTGAGTATGAATTATTACTGCTTCTCTATCGTTCCATGTTTGATTTACATGATGAATCTGTTGGTAGAAGTTGCTAATTAATCTGTTCTTGTCAATGCAGAGGCTACTTTAATAATCAGATTGATCCGTTTTTCTCAATTCTCGCTTCTTATAATCAAATAAGGTGATGTATCCACTTCTTCTTTATTATACGTCTAATTCTACACACAACAGTAGTTATTCCCTTTGATTGCATTGGTTGTTGTTTTGTTGGATTACTGCAAATTTTGGTCAGACTAGTTTAACTATTTGTCTCTCATATTACTGGTTGATACGTTATAATGACTAATCGATATGTATGAACTGTATCTATGAGCCTCAAAGTTACTTGATTGTATGCTGGTGAATATATGCGGAGTAATCTATGGCGGGTAAACATATGAAGTTTCAATTAGTTGTTGGAGAGGTAGTTGGAATTCAGTGCTGGCTCAGCAAAGAGGTCTAGGAAGAAGCTCTCCAGCTGCCTAGGGAGTAACTTCAGTTTCTAGTGAGAATGAGCCTGGTTCTGATATTGCTGCATCAGGAGAACTTTCGCTGCATGCTTCGCTGCTAGTAGTGGAAGCAAAAGAGAGCACTTTGTTGATACCTTTTAGTCTAATAGAGTATCTTAGAGATTGGCATCAGTCTAACATATTTTGCATGTTCCCCCTTCCACTCCAGGAATCTTCAGGCTGCACTAGTGCAAGGTGCGGAGAAAGATGCGGCTGAGCATTTACCAGGCAATGGTATGCTGATATTACTTTTAGTCTCAATGCTGTATTAGATTTGTGTACAAAGTTTGGTTCCAGTATTTTTTTTGTTCTTAAAATTTATCACAAGACAAGCTACTAATGGTAACAGCTCATTTTTGAATTAGATGCTTCATGTGTTGTAATAGTTTATGTTTGTTCCAAAGCAGGTGAGATGGGCGAGGAGGACCAGCAGTTGGCTGTTGCTGAGGCTATGCGTATGAGCACTGGAGACTGACAACAAAGTGTCACCTCTGTCGTGATGACGATCCTAGAGAGTATAAGTTCTTTCAAATCATTAAACATAGACTGAAAGAGCATTGTCTGTATGGGATGATGATTGTCTGTACTGTTTCAAAGATGTAGAACCGCTTGTCAATTACTTGTTGAAACCTTATTTTTGGATTTGCATGTTTGCTCCACGTCTTATTCACAAATTTGTGTTGGGGTGGCCTTATAAAGAATCCAAGTAATGCTTGTATCACTAGCCTTGCCTGCTTTAGGTGGTCTTGTAAAGCTTTGCTTGCTGTTACTCACACTGGTAACATGTCGAAACCATTCTTATCAAGAGTTCCTTCCTGTTTTGCTTTTACTACTGTATTTTTACTGGAGATGTGAAACAAGAACAAGTTGTGAAGCATCTTGGTACACCATTTGAACATCTTCGTCATCAGAAATCTATTATGAGAAATGCTTTGTTGATTGCTGCTGCTCCTTTTTGTTTTCTTTTTCTTTTCTTCTGGATGTTGTATTCTGTTGCTAATCTTGTGGTTGATCTTGAACAAATGAGTTTACGTGTATTGTAGATTCAAGATTGATTGATTTCTAGAATATATCAATGTTTCTGGATTTTAATTTTGTTAATGATATGAATTCTAAACTGTGGGTGGTCGGGTTAGCTCTTATCAGGGTAAAACTAAAAATGGTGCAAAAATGGCACTGGACTATTGTCAGAAGCTCCAGAGGTACTGATTGTCCTGCGTTATGAACAACTACACAAAATACCATTCACAGGAACAAGTGTGAAGTTGCTTCCTCGATTGAACTTGTTTTTTTTTTTTGTTACATTATGAAATTTGTCAGATAGTAAGTCACATGGCAATAAGAAGTTGGATGAACATTATGGACATAGTTCCGAGTCTTCCGACTGAAATAACATAACCTTAAATTAGAAACTTTTAATGCCAAAAGTTTAAACTTAAATTAAAACAACTAATCACGACTTAGTGATTCTAAAGTGATCACAACTAATCACGACTTTTTTTCTAAAGCGACTCTGAAAAAAAAAATTCTAAAACACGGGTTACAAATTCATGCAATGAACTAATCACGACTTGGATCTCTTGGCTTCAATAATGCTACCCTGGACTATGTAACAATTTTGGATATACATTTAGCTCGACTTTTGCCATCTCCAGTATAACACTCACAGGGATAACAAGGAATATCGTTCCAAGAATCTGTGCAGAAGCATCCAGTAGGTACTTGGGCACCAAATTTTTAGATGTAACTACTACTATGACAGTGTGACTTCATTAGTAGTTCCATACGAAGAAAAGAACATACCAATGTTTGTTAATGGATTAACATTTAAAAATTCTAAATTTTGGCAACAATTTCGACCAGAAGAGATGGAATAAAAGGTAATTGAAGTAACCAAAAGTACCTTCATACTTGCAACTAGCTAACGATGTTATCCTAACAAATTCCTATTTACTACCTCATAGGGGCATGCAACGGTAAATTGGTTGGCATTCGTACAAAATACCTGCACCAGAGGTGTACTCCGAGAGGTTATTTCATAAGGTTTCAATTCCTTCTAAAGGGGTCAAAAGAATTTGAAGTTAGATCTTTAACGCCAGCGAAAGTGTAAAACTTGTTTTCCGGTTCCAGAGTGCCAATGTTATCAGATATTCATTTTTGATGGAAAAGAACTTGAAGATATTTATTGGACGACGACCAGAGGGAGGAGTCCCTTAGTGATGAAAAAATGGTGAGTTTGTCCGTCATAATGTTTGTGCAGAGAAACTGAAATTGGTTTTTTGGAAATCACGATTTCATGAAATTAAGCTCAAATTTGGGATCATCAATCAAATTGATTACAGATTTCAGTCAAACACCATTAAACAAACAGATTCACAGTTTAAATTTCTTTAAAATAGCCATTAGATTGATTGAAATCGATCAATTTCAGTATCATTTTATTAAAAAACAGTTCCCTTTCATCGTCGGCCTTCACTGCTGCAGCAGTAATCTAGTATTTATGGATGATAGCATACACTGTAATACTGTAATTGAGGTTATAGTCCTACTTCATGGTGCTGACAAAATCAAGCTATTATACTGCCTTTTTGTTCTTTTATGGTACAGTGGGTTGATCCCATTTTTTGGTATCAAGTTCAGAACCATTTTTGTGATATACTGAAGAACTGCAATTGGATGTATCTGACAAGTTTTTTCAGTTTTTCCTGCTTAGAGTCCAAGAAATCCATATTTCTCGTCTATCCAACTAGATCCAGCTTTCTTATGGACCCTCTTTTTCTTCATCAGTTCCCGCACATTCTCCACCATTTCCCACTCTCCATTAGCAGCACAAATATTTGACAAAGTCACAAAGCCTCCTGGTTTTTTCAAATCCATCCCAAGAATTTCTTCTGCCATTCCCATAGCTAAATCACTTCTTCCATGGATTCTGCATCCGTTTAGGAAAGCTCCGATAATAGACTCATTTATCTCTTCACCCATTCCCTTCACCAGTTGATATGCTTCTGTTAGTCTCCCTGAACGGCCTAAAATATCGATCATACAAGCTAAATGTTCTTGTGATAACTCAATTCCGGACTTCTCTTTCATATGCAAAAATATCTCCAAACCCTTCTCGACCAAACCGCCATGGCTGCAAGCAGAAAGAACACTAGTAAACGTGACTTGGTTTGGCTGCACATTTTCTTCCTGCATTCTCTCAAACAATTTGATTGCAGCTGGAACCATTCCATGCTTTCCGTAACACCCAATCATGGCATTCCAGGCTGCGACATCACTCTTTGGTGTCCGATCAAACACGTTCAAGGCATAATTCACACTTCCACACTTAGAATACATGTTGATAAGAGCTGTAACCATAAAGATATTCATACCAAGTTTCCTTCTGAGGATCAAGCCATGTATTGCTTTTCCTGCATGTAGCGAGCCTATAAAGCCGCATGCAGGTAGAAGCCCAGCAATGGTGACTGAATTTGGATGAGGTCCTAAAATCAACATGTCTCTGAATAACATCAAAGCTACTTCACTTTGATAGTTACGGGTAAAACCTGAAATCATCGCATTCCAAGTAACCAAGTCTGGGGTAATTCCTCCTGCTTTCATTTTACAGAAGAGTTCAAAAGCTTTATCACAGTCATTTTGGGAAAAACCTGTTATCACTGCATTCCATGTGAACTCATTTGGCTCAAATCCTTGCAGCTTCATTTGCTTAAAAAGTTCTAAAGATTCTTCAAGTTCTCCTTTATGAGAATACCCACAAATCATCAACGTCCAAGTAGCAACATTTTTGTCCCTCATTTCATCAAACAACTTGCGAGCAAATTCTAGTTCCCCACATTTACTGTACATATCTACCAGTGAATTCATCACTGACACCTCGTAACCAAACCCAATTTTAATTACCATGCAATGAAGTTCCCTTCCTTTCCTTATATCCATTGAACCTACACAAGCTTTTAGAACACAAGAAAATGTATACTTATTTGGAAAAACTTGAGCTTTTTGCATCTGACAGAAGTACTTTAAGGCATTTTCACAGTCTCCTTGAAAAGCTGAAGCTGAAATCATCCAATTCCACGCAAAAACACTTGGTTTCTTTATCGACTCAAAGATTTTCGCCGCAGAACTGACATCCCCGCAACCCGCATAAACTCCTACAAGCTTCGAACTCAAATACCCATATTCCATTTCAATTCCAGTAGCTAATAACTGGGAATGAATTTGCTTGGCTGGTTTCAAGACCTTTGATTTGATACAACAGTGCAACAGAGTCTCCAAACGATTCACAGGCATTGTGGACTTACCAATTTAAGAGTAAGATCATAGACCCATTGCCATCTATTCACAGCCTGAATTTGTTATCTTAACAGTTACATCTGATGACTCTTAAATCCTGTACATGCTCAGTCACTTGAAAAGTCGAGAATGTATAGACTTCCACCTCGGGTGAGATTATTCCTTTTTAGGCTATGCTGAAATATCTATTCCAGAGTTATTCTTTTAAGATGTTATCTCATTTCAGGCCAAAAGCAGAGAATCTTCTGTAAATAAATATCCTAGCAAAGACAATCCATCCACTAACCAAAATGAATTTTCTTTTTGCTGAAAGTAAAGAGCAACTCACACATGCCATAGGAAGAAAAGCCTGCAACATATTTGCACGAAAGCTGACAGAGTTAACAATCAACTTTGTTCTTGTATTAACAGAGCTTTAACAAATGTACCTGATATTTTTAATGTACGGCTTCATCATTTCTGTATTTATATTTAAAGAACCCAAATTTTGTACATGAATTTGAAAATCTAGCTTATTTTGGAATCAAAAAAGGGTGTTTGGTCCTTCTCCTGTGCAGAGAACCTGAACATCTTCAACAGTACCGGCTTCTTCTTCCTCGGTGAGCATGATGTCCAAGTTCTGAATATCAAATAGGGTCTTCTTCTTTTTCTGTTGCTCGTCGAACATCTTCTTTAGTTGCTTCCCTTGTTCTTCAATTCGCAATTGAAGATTTCGTTGAATCTGAAAGGCAAAAGCAAATTATTAATAAAGCCAACGGGAAATTTTAATTACCAATTACCTGAATAAAAGAAGTTAGCATCTGTACCTCTAATTGCTCATGAAGACGCCTCTGAACGTCGAGTTGCAATCGTAAGGCCTCCGTTATTTGCAAGCCCCTATCAAGTATCATTGAGAAATAAACAAAATCAGCGAATGCTTTGAATGTTCAGAAAGCAAGAGAAGCAGTTCAATATAAAAGGCAAATCTCTCTCCAACGAAGAAGAAGGTACTACTAGAAGTTTACGTTTTTGGGTCAAGCGGAGCAGGGTCATCCAGAGAAGTTCTCCTATCAGCTTTTCCTGCAAAAGATAGGTAGTGACATACGAGCAGATGTAAGCCTAATATATGATCAAACTCATTGTTAAAAACAAACAGTTCAAGAAGCAGACAAAATCATCAATTCACCATCATCATCAGCAGAAGTCAATAGCTTGAAATATTATGTGTCATTTCAAACATAAAAATAAAACGTAAATATAATTTTTCATGTGTTCTAGCTTTGTTTTCAACAAGTGAGACAGCAAGTCCCTATGAGAAACGGTGTTATATTTCTTCCCATTATAGCAAATTTTGATACATGAGGTGTTTAAACACAATTACTTATGTGATCATCAGGTCACACCCGCACCAATTCTTGATTTAATGCTTTGAAGGATAAGTAGAGTGCAGTATTGTAATGTAGCCTCATTAACTCGAGACTTAATATTTCCTTCATGTATGAATTTTTTTTTTGGAAAATACTGGTCACTTGTTGCTTAATACCGCCACCTTATATCTGACTTACCAACCATCTCATGGCATCAACTTCGAGAGATGCTGCAACAACAATACAAGGATCTTTGCATCTTTTAATAATGGGCATAAATTAAAGTGATTTTGACAAGGGCAGATACATCACTAACCAACACAAAAACAAGGAGACTCCTCTAGAACCTAAACTAAACATATAACAGTATAGCAACTTGATACTTAGTCTCACGCACAAGCTAATACTTCTTTAAGATACTTCTTTAACATATTAGTGAACATATTCGGTAAGAACATAAATCCTAATTTATGTATTTCCAGACAAGTATTTCGTAAGCTTATGAAATTGGTGGCTACTGAAGGATATGAAAAAGTGGACCCCAAAGCTAAGTCTTTAGATAGATAATAACTGGGGTTGAGGCGTGGCTTAGTAAAAATACACACTCTGCTTCGCAAATCATGCTTGGTCAACCAAAAGAGATGAAATGAAAGTCCCGGTAGCATTCAGTGATTATAATCCACTCAATTACAGAAAGCACTACCAAAGATAATAACACACAGCTGTTCATTCTTTAAAAAGAACACATAAGTTCACTTCACCAAAACATAACGAGTTAAGGAAAATATGCTATAATAATTTGGCGAACAAAAATCCTGATCATAAAAAGAAAAAAGACAAAATTTACTGTGTCACACTAGATTCGAAGACTATAATCAACTAATAGTCGAGCTTAGAGATTTGAAGTTTAGTAAAAATATACCGTCACCAGATTCTGGCATGTACTTGGCAGTTCGATATTTCTGCAAGTTAAACATAAAGTATAAATTATACATCTGATAACACAATCTATAACAAAGACTGAAACAAATATTTTGCCTCACAAGAAACTAACCTGCAAATGGCTTTTCACATGGAAGATGGTCAACCCCTCTGACTGCATCAACTTCAGGATTCCTTTGGGAGTTGCTTCTGTTTTTACGACAATAAAGTAAAATAGCATTTACTAAATGTATGGTTGCCTTAATTGGAAATACAATATTTTTTATCCTACTCACTCTCAGATCCACCAAGTTGATTTACACATCCAACAAATTTCTCATGAAGATCTTGAGTCCATCGAATTCGCGTTTTAACCGAGATTGCAACACCAGGTGAAACAGGAGAAAATCCAGAAGAACAGGAACTTTGAGATAGCTTATCCTGATGGAAAAGAAAATTCTGTAGTACAAAATGAAGACTTAAATGGTTACAACCAACCAGTAAAATAGCTATAAAAAAAATCATGAAACAGAACATAACAATAGGACAAAATTTCATAGCAAAGACTAAAATAGTTTTTTTAAGTTCTCACTCTAGAATTCTGATCCCCCTCAATAGAAATTAAGGGGTAGCTTCCATTGTTTCTGTAACCCAATGAATCGTTTTGAAGAATCTGATAGGAATTTACATAGGGTCTAGAACTTTGATTTTGATTGCTACATAAACGACGTTTCACAACAGATTGCAAAGTATCTAATGAATGAAGATCAATATCATCTTGCTTTGTCAAACGAACTGAGTATGGTTCTTCTGAAGATTGATATGAGGTATCTGGATTATGATTCTGAGGTAACTGAGAAACCATAGGAAGAGTACCATATTGATATTCATGCTGTGGAAAGTTCATATAACACTCGTTTGCATAAAAAACAGAAGATACGGATCCAGAACGACCCGAAATTGAATTGGTCGAATTAGCAGTATAAGCCGGAGTGACGTTTGGAAGCTGCAAACTTATTTCTGAGACTGGTAATGGAGACTGAAAAGACATACCCATTTCTCTAGACTCTCGAAAAGAACCAAATTTCTCTAAAGAATTATTGGGTAAGTTACAAGGATTATCGTTCAACGATCCATAGTTCTGTTCTTGGTACTCAATCTTCTGAGTGTTCATTTACAGCCTATCAAAACCGTCACTACTGAACCAAACAGTACAACAGCCAACAAAAGAACCACTGAAACGAATTCTTCAGTTAACTTCTGTTTTTAAACAAAAGAATCACAACTCCCAAGAGAAAATGAACTCTGTTTCGTTTTCTAAATGAACACCTTATGAAAACAAAACCACGCAAATTACACGAGAAGAAACACAAAAAACACTAACCAACACAGAGACGAATGCTGGACATAACAATTATTGCTAAGAATTTTGTAGATTTATTAACAGAAACAACATGAGTTTGTGGATGTGCATATTTCTGCCTCTCTCTCTCCAAGATATTCTCTAAAAACTTCAGAGTTAAGCTATGAATATTAATGTACAATCTCATTGTAAAATTTTTGATTATTCCTAAGATGGATAAGGGAAGAAAATGTATAGTGATATAACCAAAGCCCTAAAGAATTTAAAATACAAATACACAAGAAAATAAGAGAAATTGATCAACTTTAAAATCTCCCAAAAGCTAAGTCCTTGATTATTCTATAAAATTGGAATTTGATGATATGGGTATCTGAAAAGTTAATAATATATATGAGATTCTTGCATAAGTTGACAACCCTAACAACCTTTCAAAATTATTCTTATTATAGATATGGATAGAGATGAGGAAGCAATCCTATTGCCCATGTAGTGATTTCATATATTAAAGAATTTGAATTTGTTTAATACAAAACTAATTACCGGATAGGGAAAATTCATTTAATCTGAAAGCCAAATTGGCTTCACTAAAATTATAATTTTATTTTATTTTTTGAATATTTCACTGCATACAAATTTTAGGGTGTAATCGTTGTTAACAAAGATTCAATGTCGTTGTTCGGAGATACTAGATAACTTAATTTACCATTACAAAAATACAAAACAATTACAGCTATAAGAATATAGTATTTAACTGGAAAAAAGATCACGTAGAAAATGAATTACCTTGGAGTTTCAGGATTGAAAGAATTACTGTTTGCAGTTGCTTAAGAATCTTCATAATCAGTGCAATCACATGAAATGGTTCATTACCGAAAGTAGGCTTTATTAGGAGTAGGTTATATGGCTAATTTCTTAACCCAGTTTGAATACTTGACAACTTTTTCGAGAAAATCAGAACAAAAGAACCTCAAAAGGAACGGACGGAAGAAGACAGACAGTATACGACTATATGAGTCATGAGAGGGCGAAGTAAACTGGAAGCGGCACTTAGTTGTAGGATGGGGGCGGTCAATGCCGAGATCAAAAGACTCGAGGGAATTCTTTTCTATAGGTGCCATGGGGGCCCAGGGCCGGTCCTGCATCTTTCGGGGCCTAATGCAAGAATTTATTTTGTGGCCCCTTGTGAATCCATTTTGTCCATACAAATAATCAAGATGGCTAGTCACTCTACTGGTATCTGTTTCTTTTTGCTGATGTTTCTGTACTAGTTCTTGAAAAAGCTCTATTACAATTTCAGTGGACCTGACTTGAATTACTTCTATTACAATCTCAGTGGACCTGACTTGAATTACTTTACAGGGGGTTAGTCTTCGAGTGATTTCGGGGGAGTTGAGTGTATTTTAAATCTCAGGGATTTTGAGAGAGTTTGAGAGAGTGTAGGGAGTTTGAGAGAGTTTTGTGTTTTTGAGTTCAGGGAGTTTGGGGGAGTGTAGGGAGTTTGAGAGAGTTTATTAGAGGGAGTTTGGGGGAGTTTGAGAGAGTTCACTCCTAACTCATTCTCTTTTAAGAAACAATAAACCCTTATTTGCAAATAACATTGATCTTTAATCAAAAGAAAAAAATAAATGAAAATGATCATATCTCTGTATCAATAGTATGTTATTTTGTGCAACGAGATAATTTTTTTTCCCTTCAATTTAACGGTCTCCATACAATTCTAACTCCCTTTGTTCACGAACATTTTCCCACATATCATCCGCTATACTCTTTCTCCATGCATTAGCTTCTTGACGTTGTTGTTCTTGAGTTTGTTGTGTCAAAATTTCATCGTCATTTACAAGCATTGATGGATGGCTATCTTCCTCTTCCTCGACCGGAAACTCATCTGAACGGCATTCTTTTCGTAAGAAGTTGTGCAGGCCTGCACAAGCCGTCATTATCTCCGCTTGCACCTGATACGAAAATGGAGGTTGAGACTTAAAGATCAAGAAACGAGACTTCACAACACCGAACAATCTTTCAACTACATTCCTCAAAGAAGCATGACGCATGTTAAATAATTCTTCAGCCTTTTTCGCATGATTACCCGTACCATAAAATTCTTTCAAATGATAAAGTTGGCCACGAAATGGTGTTAAACAATATCGTCGGTTTGCAAACCCACCATCCCCCAAGTAATATTTACCTGAATAAAACACAAAAAGAAAACTTCGTCAAGTAGAACCCGAATATAACTTAACCAAAAAACTCAAAACTTCACATTAGATAAAAGTAAAATTACCTTGCGGTATTTTCAGTCCATTTCTTTTTGTCATTGCGTCGTTAAGTATTTTCGAATCATGAGCAGACCCTTCCCATCCACTGAGCACGTATATGAACTCCAAGTCGAAGTTGCAAACCGCTAACACATTTTGAGATGTAATTCCATGTCGATTCCGATAAACGTCTGCATTTCTTTTCTATACCATTGCTGGGATATGTGTACCGTCCATAGCTCCAATGCAATCCTTAAAGTAAGGATAAAATCGTGTACTCTCACGAATTTTAAATGGAGTTTCACTTGTTGGCTTAGCCATCATCCTCGGAGCTATAGAATTTAAAGCTCGCAACATCCTGTTGAAGTTTTTACTAACTGTCCACCGAGAGCGACCAAATGTGTCACGTATTGTGCAATATCGTGAACTTTGGCCAACAACGAGTAAAAATGTACCAAGCATTTCTTCAATAGAAACACATCTTATATCACATAATGATGTAGTTTCTCTAATGATACAACATAGTTTTAGAAAAATATCAGGGTACATCCTATAACTTCTTCGAAAGTCTTCTGGGTCTTGACGCGAAAATCTCCTTATATAGTTATATCCAAACAAAGTAACTGGGCATCTCATTGGTCTTTCAATACGCTGACTTTGTATGTATTGCAATTGCTTGATTATATCCACCAACCATGAATGCACCGCTGAAAGTATATTCAAAAATATGGATAGTTCAAATTCATTATTGCTGCTTACCTCTTCATCATCACTGTTTTTTTCTTCTGTATCAAAGGCTTCATCTTCACTATCAGTAGATAAATCCAAATCAGACATGTTCACCATAAAGATGTCAACCCATAAAAATTAGTAGCAATCAATCCATAACAATAAGTTCTCAACTAGGATAAAAGAAAAATTAAATACTAATAGTTATGAAGAAAAACGATCAAATGTTGTAACTCTAAAAGCCCATTAAACCTAATAGAAACTTGCAAAGATAAAAGGTTTATGCTTTTAACTTTGAACCAATCCACAACTTTCTCTCTTCAGGAGTAAAACGTATGAATAAGTTCTTCTTGTGATTGTTGTCCAGCATTTCAATTACTTTCAGCTTATCTTCCAAAGAAATTTCATTCATGCCATAAACAAGATCCCATACTTGGTTATCTTTCTTATCCTTATCAATTTTGCGCATTTCTTTTTCAATTTTGCGGTCTTCTTTCTCTTTCGCAATAAAAGCATGCATTGAATCAATAGAAGAAGCAATCGATGGACTGTTGGCAATCAATTTCTCTAGATAATCAGACTGCCCAGTAGGATTAGTTGATGTAGAAGAGTCACCAATGTCACACCTTGGTCTTTTCTTTGGTGCCGTTTTTCTGACAGGAATTTTCTTTGTGTTCATATCTTGACTTTCATCTTTATCTTGTTCATCACTTTCCTCTAAGCCATATCCCACGTATGATACGTTAAAATCATTATCATATTGCTCTCGTTGAGTATAATCAACATCGAAGTAATCATCTTGTTCATCTTCCTTATCACAGGTTCTAGCACTTGTACCCTCATGGGTAAGATCAACTGTAACTTTTCCAGAAGCACATTTATTCCCAAAAACAATAAGCAAGTCATCATAGTCTTTACCATTATCTTCCCTTAAGTTAGTTTGGTTTGGATGGCTCTGTTAACATACAAAAAATAAATAAAGGATAAAACATGAATTAGATCTCTGCACAAAATAGAAGAAAAAAATATCAAATTTAGTTTTCAGTAAGTAACACACACATACCTCAAAGTAATTGTTCCACATCTCATCGGATCCAGTAATCATCTTGTTAGCATCATCCCAACTGAATCCAGAAGTACAAGATTTAAACAAATCCTGGTATTGACCAAATCTAGTCTTCAGCCATCTATGTTTCCCTTTATAGTTCTCAAAAGATTTGTCACAACCACATGCTTGGTTAAGTTTTGGAAGTATCTCCTCTTCCACTATTCTATTAGTAAAACATCCACTAGTGTCTTTCTTCTTCTCAAGTGTAGCTTCTACCAACAGTTCCAATAATTTCTCAGTCTCTCGAGTTGTCCATTGTTTGTAATTCGTAGTCACTTCCGTTTCCGGTTCCGTATTCTTATTCTTCCTAACATTCTTTTTCTTCTTGTTGTTTTCAGCAGGTTGGCTGGATTTTTCCATTCTATGGTGTGACATGTTAGCTACATTAGTACTTAGACTAATACTAGAACTTAACAAAGCAAGGATAGTAATAACACCAAACAGTCTAATGTAACACATGATAAAAAATTGTGATACTAGATTACACAGTACTAACACACAGAGCTACTTAGCCAAATTTTTAATCAAAGAAAATCCCTTAGCAACTCCTTGCAACAAAAGCACCGTATGAATTGGCTAAAACACGCCAATACGGAATGAAGTACGCCACTGTATTGAACTTTGGCATATAGAATAGAAGAGAAGTATGTGTCTAAATAAGAGGACAACAATTGATAGTGATTCTCAATGACACCCATGCAAAGCAGCAAGCCAATTAATGCATGATGACATAACAAATTATGAAGATAGCTGTAAAGGAATTCTGTTTCACTGAAACACAGTTTCAGATTGTCCAATCTTTGCAGTACTAATACTTACCTGATCCTCTTGGAATTTTTACGGTACACTTACAACTCAATATTCCACAACACACTCAAAAATCATAGCATTCCAACGGTTCATTAAAAAGATACATTACTCAGAACCCGACTACTTTCAATACGTGCATACAGAATTCAGTTCCGGATTTCTCACACTTTGGTGTACCTAAAGTGATCAGAACTTCATGAAATTTCTACAGTCGGAATCTTCATATATACAAACATCATACTAAAATTTCAGCTTTGTCTGATAAGCGAAGAATGAGATAAATAGGAATAAGTCCCCTATTCGGGATTTAAACTCAGCAGACCATAGTCATATATTGTGCAAGCTTTGCAGTAGCAAACGTGACCTGATCCGTGTGAAAATTTTACTGTACTTCTATAACAAGGTAAACTACGACATACTCAAATTTCATCATATTCCAACGGTTGAATTTAAAGATATCATTATAATCAAATCATGCAATTTCTTACCAAGATCTTTTGAACCACAAATTAGGGTTTTGACAGAGAGAGAGTACCCACAAAAAAAAACTATACACACAATCAAAATAAACAATCATGGAGATCAAAGATATGAAAAACAATCAAAATAGTACACAAATCAAACTATTATAAACAATCATGGAGATCAAAGAAGAAAAAAACATACCTGGAAAAAAACGTTTCCTCTTCTTTCTCCTATGGTTTTCTACGCACCAAACTCCTTCCCAAATCTCTACTCTTTTGAGAGATTTGTTGTGAGACCAAAATACACTAAAAACTCCTTCGAACTCCCCAAAGCAACCAACTCCCTAGTATTGTAGGGTTTTATGACTAACAGGGAGTTCAAGAGATTTTTTTAAACTCCCCAGCGACTAACAGGTGTTTTCTAGAGAGTTTAGGAGACTCCTCTAAACTCCCCCACGACTAACGGAGATTTGGAGAGACTCACTCGAACTCCCTTAGGACTAACAGGAGAAAACCTAAATACATTAAAATCTCTCGAACTCTCCCACGACTAACCCCCTGTTAAATTATTGTTATCAATTTCCGCAAGCCAGTTATTAATTGGTGAATGTGAAAATATCACTGTTACTAGCACCACATTCCTTACGTAGTATGAGCTTAATAATATATTTGTCTTGATGCCTAGTTTCTAAGCGTACATAGACTAAGGCTAATTTGATGCCTAACTTATAAACGTACACAGACTAAGTCTAATTGGACGTCTTATCTGGCTAACTTTAATATATTGATGCCTTAACTAGCAAAATTTAACCTAAAGTTGTGCATTCCATTTGATTTAAATCGATCTCTAATGTACCGACTAAAAAACAAAGAAGCTAGTCTAGGCGACTAGGCCTAAAAAATTATCACTAATGACAAAATTTTCAAGCCCTAAGCACTTTCATGAATGTATAATCTAAGTATTTATTATTGGTTCATACAACAATAAGGAAAAAATAAATAGCTAAAAAATATACGAAAATAAACAAGCAAATATTATGAAAGGATACAAAGAAGATTTACCTTACCCATGGAGAGTAATAATTAGTAATGATTGAATCTAGGAACTATTATGATCTTTCATTTTCCCTTTTCCTTTCATAGTTTTACGGTTAATCAGGAAAAAAAAGCAAAAAAAAAGAAAAAACTAATTAACCTAAGGAGAAGTTAGATTTTGTGGCCTCCTCTCATCTGTGGCCTCAAGCAAGGCTTTCCTTGCTTTAATGGGAGGGACGGCTCTGGGGGAACCGATAGTTCTTTTTTTTTTATACGAAAACGTTTATAGAAGATCGCTAAGAGAGTTGAGTCACGTCGTTTACTCTAATAGCAATGGAGTTTTGAGCTCTCAATCTATCATTCGTTAACATGTCGAAAAGAAAACTAGGTGGTGGGCTTGTATGACAACAAGATACTGTTGTATTGGTTTTTGAAGCCAATGTGATGTAGGACATCTCCCATTATCGTATCAACTGTTCCACTTGATCCCTTTCGTCTGTGTCAACTATGACAGTTGATCCCTAGCGTCTGTTTTAGTTTACTTGCTTTGCAAATCCTTTACTTTCCTAGTTTAGGTAGAATTCCTTTTTAGTTTCTTTTAGTCTGTTCCACAAAACCTATATAAGGGCTAGGTCTCTTTGTTTAGAACTTACATCTTATTATCAATATTATTATCAATTTCATTATCAATTATCAATCCTAAAATCTTGATCCTTGAATCAGATTTTATTAAGTTTCTGACGAAACTTAAACTCTATCCTCAACCCCAGCAACTAGTTTGCTTTCACCTTTATCCGTGCTACATTAGTTGGTACCACAGCCAATGTTTCTAGATTTTTATCTAGAAACCGATCCATAAAACCTCTTCCGCAAATCAAAACCCTAACCTTATTAAAAGGAAAAAAAAAACCTAGTTTTTATTTCTTTTCTAAACAATGAGCAAATTTTACACACAAGATATAAAGAAAATAATAAAGTTTCTTCTTGCCAGAAGAGATAATGATTATATCATGAAGATTGTTTTTGAAAGAGACAAAGTTAAGCTTCTTGAAGTATATCATATTGCTAAAGCTCAGGCTGAACATGAAGAATTTCCGATTGCTGAAGCAAAACGTGAAAAGTTTGCTTTGGCTGAAACTAAACGTGAAAATTTTAAGATTGTTTTGGCTGAAGTTAAACGTGAATATCCACTAAATTTTGGCCAAACTTTCCGGTAAAGAAGTACAATAGGATTCATCGTCTTCTAATGCTTCTGTAGCTGTTTCAGCTACCTCAGTTAACACAAAGGAGATGGAAGTTGTTGTTCCGGTGGAAGAGATGAAAGCTACTTTTGAAGAGAAAGATGTAATTCAGGATAAACAAGTTTCGTCTTCCACTCAAGAGGTTTCATTATCATCTGTGGATGTTAAAGATGTTTTGCCTACATTTGTTCTTGAAGAAGAAAAGAAAGAAGAAAATCTGGTCGACGAAGAGGAGGAATCACATAACGATATAGATGTTTCCTTGAGTCAAGAGGATGTTTCTTTGACTGAAAACAATACTGTTACTACTGTTGGCCTTAACTGTATTGAATCAACTTATAAGAAGGACGAAGTACCGCATATTTCACAAGAACTTTGTGGTAAGCTCTTAGTTTGATAACTTCTGATGTTGATATGCATGTTTTATCTATTGTTGATAATAATCCAGCTTCTGATCAAGTGGATACTCGAATAGTATTGCATGCAAACCCTAACAAGGTTCAACTGATGGAATTAACCCAGCAGAATTCTTTTGTGTTATCTGATATGTCTATCCATGTGATTGAACAACTATCTCTGGAATATTTTTATGTGGAAGATTACATCGGTAAATAAGTTTTAGCTGAAAAGTTTTTGTCGAATTTGAAAAACTTGATGTGCACAGTATATTCTGATGATAAGATCTGCATTAAAGATAGGTTTTGCAAAGGTCTACACCAAAAGGCATTGGACGGAATTTTCTTAAAGTTCCTTCTACCACAGTGACCGCATCGATGTATGATGTTCAACGATATACACATGACATTGGATTTCATGTTCGTGATGCTATTGTATGTGCTAATTTTGATCAATCGAATAAGTCTATAGTTTTCGATATAACCATAACAAGGAAGAGCTTGTTGATTCATCATCTAGTAATTCCGTTGTGTGGTTTCATAAATCTGTTAATGCTTGTGAATGTGATACCACTATTGAAAATTACTCTGGAAGAATTTGTGGTCGTACTTTCTCAAAATCTGTGAGAGTAATGTTTATTAGAGATTTTTTATGACAAGTTGATTACATATGAAGACATCGGGTTTTACTTGAATGATATTCTTGTACCATGCATGACTACCTGAGATATAAGTTGGACAGTTACGCATAAAACGCCTGCCCTTGCAGACGATATTCATTCATCTCAATACGGGTCGACATTATTGACACAAACCAAGCGTTGGCACCAAGTTGCTTTTGGTGAACTGTGGCTTCGAGAATTTTGATATACATCTTCCTGGAGTTGATGTATCTCCTAATATGCTTACGTACTCAACTTGGATGGAATACTCAAAAGAGGATGTGGATATATTTAGAGAATGTAAGCAGGGATGTATATTTGTTGATATAGTTCAATTTAGTTCGTCGATAGTTCTACATTGCAAGAATGGTATGGTGGAGTGTGTTGTGTCTTTGCTTAATGAGACGACAACTAACGGATCCCGTTCTAACGTTGTCCCTTATAAAGATGCTTTTGGAAGTTTGGTTCCGTATGCTACACCTGGTAGCTGTGGAGGCTCAAATTTTCGAGTGTATAAAGATGCGTTGATAATTGATCCAGGGTATTGTGAACATCATACAGACTTCACTTTGTTACCACTGAAGTTGGTGATATTTCTTACCTTTCACCACTGCGAGAATATCATGTTTTGGCATTTTTCTTTTGGTACTAGGACATTATCTGGTGTAGAAACCGTCGAAGCCAATTGCATCAATGGTGAACGGTCAATTTTTTTTCTCGCTCCAGTACGTAACGATGGTCTTATGGAGTTGCTTCATATTAGAACAAACCCATGTATTGTGGAGAATCACTGCGTCGATCAAGGGAGTGTGAATTTTCAAACTGGTGGTAGCATGAAGAAATACTTCCCTATATTTTTCAAGTTCTTCGAATTTTCTTCGTCAATCCTAATGCACACTGTGAAAAATCTACTCTTCTTCTTGATTGGAAAATGGTATATCTTCCTGGTGGAATTAACTGTGTATTTGTTTGCTTGAATTTACTTTCCAGATTTTATCTACTCAACTACCATTGGAAGAATAATATTAGGATTGTCAGCAAAACGCGTTTTTAAGAAAACTACATGGGAGCCTGGAGGGAAATCTCCATTTATTGTGTTCAATAATGATGTGGTCGAAGAAGAGCTAGTTGTTAATACTTCTCACTTTGAACCCTCTGGCGAGTCTCAAAATATACTTCATAAAGGTCGAAAGCTTAAGGAAATTATCGCCCGTCTTCGCAAAAGTTGGTAATTTTTATTCATCACCACTGCGATTATTTTTATGGTCTTTCAATTATTCCAAGGTGCCATCCAGGTGATACTCTTTTATCACATAAGAACGCCTTACGTCATATTGGAAAAGATTACTGGTCTTTTGGCTTTTCAACAACAATACCATAGGAGTCAATTGAGGTGTCTCCTAATATTATGACTTACTCAAATTTGATGGAAGTGTACTTAAAAAGAGGTATATCCGACTCCGAGTATCCTCATTTTCAGTTTCCGTCATTTAGCTGCCAAGGGAATGTATTCCTTTTCTTCGAAGAACATGGATTAATTTGTGTTGCTGCTGCATTTCAACTACTTAGTTCAGAAAGTAAAGAATGTTCTTTAATATTCTTACTGAAAGACACTGTGAGTAATAGTTGTTTTTGTTAGAGCACTGCTCGGTCAAACTCGCATGCGTTGCTATTTCAATCATGTTTGTCAATGTTAGTGATCAAAACTATAAGTCTTGATTTCTAGTCTCTTATAGCTAAGTCTCGGACTAGGATAGTAAGTGTAGTTGATCTCAAGGACTTCATGGCGATTCATCATACAAGTAGGAGATATACTCAAGGAACCGGTGGAACTTCTCGACAAAAAGGTATGTGGAGACTTGAACTTATCTGTCACTCAAAAGTCTATCTGTTTTATATCCTACTCCTTAAGACAAAAGTCGTATGTTATATATATAGACTAGATCATACACATTTGGTATTTCGATCCGAGTATACCTCGCCTATCTATATCTCAAAATATGTGTTGGTAAGCTTTTTGCTTCGACCAAGTTTATCTTTACCTAGTGACGAAAGTCATGAATGTTTCAATCAACTTGAAAATTGCTTTGACGAGAAATAGTGTAACAACTATATAACGTCCTCTAAGAATGTTTCAATGATTGGAATGAGAGTTTAGATTACATAACCAATGGATTCCTTGAACCGAAGTTTTCGAACTTTGTTGATCAAGAGAACCGGAAGTACGTCAAGTGCCAAGTCCCGAACTCAGTCCGCGAACTCATTCCGCGAACTACCGAAGTTCTCAAACCCGAGAATTTCTGCTGGAGTTGACAAACTACTTGCGTGAGCCAAGTCCGCGAACCGACATAGTTCTCGAACCCGAGAATTTTTGCTGGAGTTTGTAAACTCTATCCGGTGTCTTAAGTCCGCGAACCTAGTCTGCGAACTTGAGAAGGTTATATATCTAAAGATGATTTCTGAACTTAATCTTAAAATACTAAGGAATGCATTTGCAAACCGTGGCTATTAAATTTCATGAACCGATTCGAGTGAATCAAATCATCTTTGCTTCAGTTGTGTCTTGTGTATTTACATAAGATTTCCATGCAATTGAACAACTCTCCTAACTAGTTCATTTGAGTCAATTGAACTAGTTATGGTGAAGAAGAACATGGTTGGTATGAAACGCTCATATGGTTAACCTATTTGGGTAGACTATTGTTGAACCAACAATGTACACGTTTGGGTGCGGTTAACAAACCTAGAAGCGTACAGTCATTTGTGTATGACAAGCTAAGTTTTCGATCTAACGGTTGAGAAATATTAGCTTGAATCTAAATCAGGTTTTCATCTAACGGTGAATATTGATTGCTTTGTAACTAAGGAAAAACCCTGATTTGAAAGGTTATATAAAAGAGACATCTAGTATTGTGTCAAACTAATCCCCACACCTTACGTGTGATACTAGTTTGCGTACTAGAGTCGATTCTCCTTTAACCTTTGGTTTTCTTCTTCTAAAACCAGGTTAGCGACTTAAAGACTTCATTGGGATTGTGAAGCCATACCGATACTACTTTTATCGTAGCTGTGTGATCTGATCTTGCATCTTCTATCGTAACAGTACAATCATATTGATTGGCTTGAGATCATGAGAGTTCTCCGATAGGCAAGATATAAAAAGTAATCACAAACACCTTCGTCTCATTGTTTGTGATTCCACGACATCTTGTTTCGCTACCATACGATTAAGATTGTTATGAGGTGATTGATTAATCTAGGTTGTTCTTCAGGAATATAAGACTGGATTATCAATTGGTTCATGTTCACCTTTATTATTATCAAAAGACGGAACAAAAACTTTTAGGGTTTTTCTGTAGGAGACAGATTGATCCTTTGATAGACTTATCTGTGTGAGACAGATTTGTTTATTGTTAAAGCCTGCGATTTTGGGTCTTAGCAACTCTTAGTTATGGGTGAGATCAGCTAAGGGAATCAATTGCGCAGTATCCTGCTGGGATCAGAGGCGTAGGGAGTACAACTGTACCTTGGATCAGTGGGAGACTGATTGGGGTTCAACTATAGTCCAGTCCGAAGTTAGCTTGGAGTAGGCTAGTGTCTGTAGCGGCTTAATACAATGTATATTCAATCTGGACTAGGTCCCGGGGTTTTTCTGCATTTGCGGTTTCCTCGTTAACAAAGTTCTGGTGTATGTGTTATTTCTATTTCCGCATTATATTTGTTTATATAATTGAAATAATACAGGTTGTGCGTTTGAATCAATCAATTGGAAATCCGACTTTTGGTTGTTGATTGATATTGATTGATCCTTGGACATTGGTATTTGGTACCGTCCAAGTTATTCCTTGTGTTTGATTATAGACTCGCTGATTTCTATTAGCTTGAGTGAATCAAAACAAGAGAGAGATATTAACTCCTTGAGATACTTTTATCTAGATTGAGTCTGACTGTCTAGTTGATTCTCTAGTAAGTGTTTCGGAGTTAGTCCATACATATTGTTAATCGAAATATTGGGTGGTGTTGTTAGACCCCTGCTTTTTTCAATTGGTATCAGAGCATGCAAACACGTTTAAGACCTTACAAGTCTGTGTTTGTAGCGATCTGACTCTATGGACAGAGGTGCTATCTCTATTAACGTATCACAAGTCTTCGATGGCTCTAATTACTTATGGTGGAAAATTGCTATGCGAGCTTTTCTTCAAGCACGTGATTTTCAATCATGGGTATATGTTGTTACTGGCAATGATGCTCCCGTTGTGGCAGTTGGAGATGTAAACGTTCCCAAACCTATTGGTGAATACACCCCTGCTGAGATAAATGATGCAAAGCAAAATTCTGACGGTTTGAATGCTATCATACATGCCATTACCCCAAATCTTCAACACCATGTGTCTAATTGCACTCGGTCTAAATATGCTTGGGATATCTAAGAAACCGTATTTGAAGGTAACTCTAGTGAAAAGGAAGCCAGGCTTCAAAACCTTAATTCCGATTGGGAGAACCTTCGTATGGAAGATGAAGATACATTTGACGAGTTTAATCAAAAAGTGTCTGGAATTTTTAATGCATCTTTTGTATTGGGTAAGACTATTCCTGAAAAGGACATCGTGATGAAAATTCTCAGATCGCTGCCATCTAGATACGAGTCTAAGAAGCATGCCATCGTTGAGGGAAATAACCTTGATAATCTTTCCAGAAATACATTGGTTGGAAAGCTAAAGATCTTTGATCATGAGCGTACATCCAAAATCGGAAAGGATGTTGTCTTTAAAGCACAAAAGAACACTATATTACTTGATAAGAGTAAAAGTGTTTATGTCTCTGAAGATGATCAGTATGAGGGTGATTTTTCATATGAAGATCTTGACAAATCAGTCTCCTTGATCACAAGACAGTTTAGGGATCTTCTATTGAAGAGAAGTAAACGGTTTTCAAGAGACAAACCTAGGTCATCGGATAAACTTCACAATCATGTTCCTCCTAAAAACAGGGATGCTGACGAGGCTGATGACGAGGATATGCCACAGTGCTTTAAGTGTAAAAGTTTTGGTCATTTTGCAAACGAGTGCCCAAATCGTAGAAAATACACTGGGAACAAAGATCTTGCTGTAACACTTGATGAGATGTCTGAGATCTATGATTCTGATGAAGATAGAAAATCAAGTGAAGATAAGAAGCCAATCATGCTGGAAGAATCAATTGACCCAACCTTTGGAAACCATGTCTGTAATGTTTCAGGATCTACCGTGTGTTTAGATGCTGTTGCACCACATATGCCTGATTATTATCCAAGATTGACGTGATCCTTTTGTTCTCAGAAGGGTCATGAACTATCAAGATGTTACAAGTACAAACATCAACTGAGGCACGCCAACAAACTTCAACGAAGAGCAAATCAGTTAGCAAGAAAGCTTAAACTTTCTCAGAAGACCGCTGAGGTATGTAGGATTTTATCTTCGTCTAAGAAGTTAGTTTCCAAAGACAAAACAAGACCATTTGAGAAGAAAGCATGGTCAAATCGCTTTGATAGATAGAAGTCAGAGGATTCCTCTCATGAGAAAAATGGTGGACAAATCATTGTTCACCACATCACAAATTAATTGTATTGTTTGGTAAATCTTGTCTCATGTGTTTGTTCAAAAGAGACAAGGTTGTGAACGCACAGGCTTTAGGAAAAGTTTTCTTAGGTTTATTCTTTTCTGTCTATCAAATAAAAGGAAGGGTTACTTTCGACAATTTTACTCTTTATAGGGTTTAGAGTTGGACGTCCACGAACCTGTTTAAAGGTTTCGTACCCTACATTCCCTTTTCCTCTTTGATATTCTTTATATTCCAAGACTTCTTGTAGAGATTGTGAATTCCAAATCACAAAAATCAGTTGGTTATAGTTGTTCTCATAAGCATCATGTCTTTGGATGGAAAGGATGTCAACATGATTGTTAAGCCATCAATCAAGGAAAAAGAAAAATCTCCAGTAATTCCGTCCTTGAAAAGAAAAAGGAGGAATACAAGAAAGCCAAGGGCTGTCCCTTCTAACTCTTAGAAATTTTCCGATGTTCTTGATGAGTTGAAGGAGGTAAAAAAGGAGATTCGTGATATAAAATCTTGTTGATTTACTATTGTTTCCTAGTATATCTTCTTTTTGGCTTCGTTGGAAGAATAACTAGTGGTTTGGATAGCGATGATTGTGACTACACATAGCTATTATTTTCATCTTCTTGTTTTTATGTTTTTTGGTTTAAAATTCTAAAACTATTTGGAGGATGATGTTTTGCAATATTTTTGATTTTGTTATATTGCAACTTGTTATGGGATATTTGTGTTTACGTCCGTGAACTTTGTTGTCCCATATTTTGTCAAAAGTAAAGTCGTTCATGATCGATATTCATGTATTGGTTTAAGAATGAATAGACTTTTGACAAATACAAAAGTTAAGCCTATATTGTCAATCTTTGACGGAAGATAGGTTAAAATCTTTTGTATCCAAGGATTATTGCTATTGTATATTCTTGTGCAAAAGAATGAATCCTTGTGTATTCTACGGTATAGATCTTCATTGATCCATCTTTTTGTATTACCGTAAGGCTCCGTGATGTGTCTTATGTTGAGCACGATACAACTAAGTTGATTATTTTTTATTAGATTGGTTGGTTGTTCCGTGAGGTATGTTATGTTGAGCATTTATAACTAAATTAATCATCTTCTTGGTTATTTAGTTATTACTCCATAAGTTCTCTTGTGTTGAGTACATGAACGATTAAGCCAATCACTCTCTTGTATGATTAACTTAGTCTTTGCTCTGTAAGTTTACTTATGTTGAGCAAAATGAATTAAATTGATCACTTTTGTGGTTAATTTGATTATGTATTCCGATTAAATTAATCATGAGTTTACTTATGATTAATTTGATTGAGTTTTGGATATAAAAATCATTCTCATGGTTTTGGTGTCCAATAAAATCCTTCGTTTCTCTTGAAATTAAGGTCGCTCGTTGTTGTTCCCTTGGGAATGACATCAAATGGGGGAGAGTTCTTTTGAACTTGTGCTTAATGGTCATATATTGAGGGGTGTGCGGCCGTGGAATTTTAGAGGGGTTATCTTGTATCTTTAAACTCTCCTTGATGAATGTTTTTAGCTTCGGCTATATGATTGCATCTAAATAAGATGATGTGTGTTTCTTTCTCTCAGTCATGAAATGTCTCTTACGGAAATTTCATTATGATCCCGTTCTTGTACCTTTGCCAATTTTATTGACAAAAAGGGGGAGAATTAATATGTAGTTCACACTAAAAATACATATGGTTTTCGGATCATTGTGTAAGGGGGAGTGGTTTTCATGTGAGATGGAGTATTGACTAAGGGGGAGTGATACATATCACCATAGTATTATTGTTGAAGTTGTGATACAATTGGACTTTGACACTGTATAATAATACTATGACACTGTATAACAATAATCGAGACCGATGCTTTCTCATTGTTATAGCTACGGATCTTCAACAATGGTGATGCTAAACTTACAACCTTTGGGATCATTGGAGTACTTGGAAGTGATGAAGATTTCGAGGAATGCTGAAGATTAGACATGTGGAATAGGAGCTACTAAAGTTTCATTATCCTTTTTGTATTACATATGTATTGATAGTTTTGTCACTAAAATTGACAAAGGGGGAGATTGTTAGAGCACTACTCGGTCAAACTCGCATGCATTGCTATCTCAAGCATGTTTGTCAATGTTAGTGATCAAAAATATAAGTCTTGATTTCTAGTCTCTTATAGCTAAGTCTCGGACTAGGGTGGTAAGTGTAGTTGAGCTCAAGGACTTCATGGCGATTCATCATACAAGTAGAAGATCTACTCAAGCAACCGGTGGAACTTCTTGACAAAAAGGTATGTGGAGACTTGAACTTATCTGTCACTCAAAAGTATATCTATTCTATCTCCTACTCCTTGAGACAAAAGTCGTATGCTATATATATAGACTAGATCATACACATTTGGTATTTCGAGCCGAGTATACCTCGCCTATCTATATCTCAAAATATGTGTTGGTAAGCTTTTCGCTTCGACCAAGTTTATCTTTACCTAGTGACGAAAGTCATGAATGTTTCAATCACCTTGAAAATTGCTTTGACGAGAAATATTGTAACAACTGTATAACGTCCTCTAAGAATGTTTCAACGATTGGAATGAGAGTTTAGATTACATAACCAATGCATTCCTTGAACCGAAGTTTTTGAACTTTGTTGATCAAGAGAACCGGAAGTATGGCAAGTGCCAAGTCCTCGAACTCAGTCCGCGAACTGCCGAAGTTCTCAAACCCGAGAATTTCTGCTGGAGTTGACAAACTACTTGCGTGAGCCAAGTCCGCAAACCCAGTCCGCGAACCGGCATAGTTCCCGAACCCGAGTATTTCTGCTGGAGTTTGTAAACTCTATCCGGTGTCTTAAGTCCGCGAACCTAGTCTGCGAACTTGAGAAGGTTATATATCTAAAGATGATTTCTGAACTTAATCTTAAAAGACTAAGGAATGCATTTGAAAACCGTGCTATTAAATTTCATGAACCTATTCGAGTGAATCAAATCATCTTTGCTTCAATTGTGTCTTGTGTAGTTACATAAGATTTCTTTGCAATTGAACAACTCTCTCAACTAGTTCATTTGAGTCATTGAACTAGTTATGGTGAAGAAGAACATGGTTGGTATGAAACGCTCATATGGTTAAACTCTTTGGGTAGACTATTGTTGAACCAACAATGTACACGTTTGGGTGCGGTTAACAAACCTAGAAGAGTACAGTCATTTGTGTATGACAAGCTAAGTTTTCGATCTAACGGTTGAGAAATATTAGCTTGAATCTAAATCAGGTTTTCATCTAACGGTGAATATTGATTGCTTTGTAACTAAGACAAAACCCTGATTTGAAAGGCTATATAAAGGAGACATCTAGTATTGTGCAAAACTAATCCCCACACCTTACGTCTGATACTAGTTTGTGTGCTAGAGTCGATTCTCCTTTAACCTTTGGTTTTCTTCTTCTAAAACCAGGTTAACGACTTAAAGACTTCATTGGGATTGTGAAACCAGACCGATACTACTTTTATCGTAGTTGTGTGATATGATCTTGCATTTTCTATCGTAACAGTACAATCATATTGATTGGCTTGAGATCGTAAGAGTTCTCCGATAGGAAAGATATAAAAAGTAATCACAAACACCTTCGTCTCATTGTTTGTGATTCCACGACATCTTGTTTCGCTACCATACGATTAAGATTGTTGTGAGGTGATTGATTAATCTAGGTTGTTCTTCGGGAATATAAGACCGGATTATCAATTGGTTCATGTTCACCTTGATTATTATCAAAAGACGGAACAAAAACTTTTAGGGTTTTTCTGTGGGAGACAGATTGATCCTTTGATAGACTTATCTGTGTGAGACAGATTTGTTTATTGTTAAAGCCTGCGATTTTGGGTCGTAGCAACTCTTAGTTGTGGGTGAGATCAGCTAAGGGAATCAATTGCGCAGTATCTTGCTGGGATCAGAGGCGTAGGGAGTACAATTGTACCTTGGATCAGTGGGAGACTGATTGGGGTTCAACTATAGTCCAGTCCGAAGTTATCTTGGAGTAGGCTAGTGTCTGTAGCGGCTTAATACAGTGTATATTCAATCTGGACTAGGTCCCGGGGTTTTTATGCATTTGCGGTTTCCTCGTTAACAAAATTCTGGTGTCTGTGTTATTTCTATTTCCGCATTATATTTGTTTATATAATTGAAATAATACAGGTTGTGTGTTTGAATCAATCAATTGGAAATCCGACCTTTGGTTGTTGATTAATATTGATTGATCCTTGGACATTGGTCTTTGGTACCGTCCAAGTTATTCCTTGTGTTTGATTATAGACTCGCTGATTTCTATTAGCTTGAGTGAATCAAAACAAGAGAGAGATATTAACTCCTTGAGATACTTTTATCTAGATTGAGTCTGACTGTCTAGTTGATTCTCTAGTAAGTGTTTCGGAGTTAGTCCATACAAATTGTTAATCGAAATATTGGGTGGTGTTGTTAGCCCCCCGCTTTTTCAATTTTAGTGCTGAAATCAA
Source organism: Papaver somniferum (assembly GCF_003573695.1). Taxonomy (NCBI): domain Eukaryota; kingdom Viridiplantae; phylum Streptophyta; class Magnoliopsida; order Ranunculales; family Papaveraceae; genus Papaver; species Papaver somniferum. The sequence continues at coordinate 75,221,350 of NC_039366.1, forward strand.
GGCTATATCAATTTTTCGTTCGTGTACAACTGGCTTGCATATATATGCAAGGGCAACAGCTAAGATCAAACATTATAAATCTCCTGAAAGAAAGCATTGGAAATCTCCGTTTATTGTAGCTCGTGAACATTTTCATGCCAAAGAAGATCAGTTTGAGGTTTCGGAATCCAAAAGAGGTACATCAAGGTATTTTTTTCAAGGGAGTCTTACGGTGGATGTTGCACCACCAAAATCTACAGTGGCGTAAGATTTTCTTAACGTTACTTATTACAGCTGCAGTACAAGTGTTCGTCCTTAAGAGAACACAAGAAAGGTTAATTGGATAGTACACCATGCACAAATGTACCCTGCAACAAGGGGTTAAAATAATGGACTTTTTCTTTGATCGTGGCAAGTCTACACGAACAACGTACTACGATAAGATGGATAGTCATCTTGGAAAAGGCATGTTTTGGATCAACCGAGTAAGTACTACTAACGTGGTTGAAACGACTATCACGTTCATTTCACCGCATGCTGCATCATTGTTGGTTGGATCACTATTGGATTATACAGTTGATGCCAGACATTATACTAGACTTGGTTGGTGGATTCTGTTTCAATGCAGAAATGTAGGTACTGAACTCAAGGGGCTTTTCCAATTCTTAAACCAGCGGAGGTACGAGTCTATTAAATATCAAAAGCGAAGTTCAAAATTTGGGAAATACATGTGATGAACTTATGGTGGTTGTTGGTGGCATGATTTACTTTACCACCGTTGCTGACGTGAATTTTGTGTTTGACCGCGAAAAACGTAAACACACATCTCGTGATACTTTGAGGAACTTAAAAAGTGGGGGTACAACAACCACACCCAATATTTCGCTTAGCAATCTGTATGGACAAACTCCAATATACTTTCTAGAGAATCAACTAGACAGACAGACTCAATCTAGATAAAAAGTATATCAAAGAGTTTATATCTCAATCTCTCGATTTGATATATACTCAAGCAAATAGAAATCTGCGAGTCTTTATCAAATACTATAGAGATAACTTGGATGGTACCAAAGACCAATATCCAAGTGTCAATCAATTTAAATCAACAACCAAAAGGTGGGATATTCTAATTGATTGAACAACGCACAACCTGTGATATTTCAGTTATAACAAAATATAATGCGGAAAAGAAATAACACAGAGACCAGAATTTTGTTAACGAGGAAACCGCAAATGCATAAAAAACTCGGGACCTAGTCCAGATTGAACATACACTGTATTAAGCCGCTACATACACTAGCCTACTCCAAACTAACTTCGGTCTGGACTGTAGTTGAACCCCAATCAATCTCACACTAATTCAAGGTACAGTTATGCACCTACGCCTCTAATCCCAGCAGGATGCTACTTACTTGATTCCCTTAGCTGATCTCACCTACAACTAAGAGTTGCTACGACCCAAAGTCGAAGACTTTAATAAACAAATATGTATCACACAGAAAAGTCTACGGTGATAGATAAATCCGCCTCCCACGAATATACCTATGTTCCGTCTTTTAATAAATCAAGGAGAACATGAACCAATTGATAAACCAGACCTATATTCCCGAAGAACAACCTAGTATTATCAATCACCTCAGAATAATCCTAATCGACGCAGCGAAAAAAGATATTGTGGAATCACAAACGATGAGACGAAGTGTTTGTGATTACTTTTCTATCTTGCCTATCGGAGATATAAATCTCGAGCCAATTATTACAATCGTACTCGTAACGATAGAAGATGCAAGATCAGATCACACAACTACAAGAAAAGTAGTATCGGTCTGGCTTCACAGTCCCAATGAAGTCTTTAAGTCGTTAACCTGGTTTTAGAAGAAGAAACCAAAGGTTAAAGGAGAATCGACTCTAGCTATGCAACTAGTATCACACGTAAGGTGTGGGGATTAGGTTTCCCAGTTGCTAGAGTTCTCCTGTATATAGTCTTTCAAATCAAGGTTTGCAATCAATGTTAGGTTGGTAACAAAGCATTCAATATTCACCGTTAGATGAAAACCTGATTAGATTCAAGCTAATATTTCTAAACCGTTGGATCGAAAACTTAGCTTGTTACACACAAATGAAATGTCCAATTTTGGGTTTACGAACCGTTCTCAAACATTAACATTTTTTGGTTCAACAATAGTTAACCAAAAGGTTAGCCATATGATCACTTTCATATCCACCATATTCTTCTTCACCATAACTAGTTCAAATGACACAAATGAACTAGTTAGAGAGTTGTTCAATTGCTTAGTTGTTCATCAAGGAGTTTGTAAAGATACAAGATAACACCTCTAATATTCCACAGCCGCACTCCCCACAAAGATTTGGCAATTAAGCACAAGTTCAAAAGAACTCTCCCCCATAAAGTGTCATTCCCGAGAGAACAACAAGAGCGGCCTTAATTTCGAAAGAAAAGAAGGATTTCTTTGCACATAACAAATCACATACAAGTATGAATTTGAATCCAAAATATTCAATTAAACTAACCACAAGAGAACCCATGATTAATTTAATCGACAAATGCTCAACATAAGTGAACTTATGGAGACTCAAAATATACAATTAGATTAATCACAAGAGAACCCATAATTAATCTAATCGAAATACACAATCAAACTAATCACAAAAGTAATCAATTTAATTGGTCATGCTCGACAGAAGAAAACTTACAGAGCAACAACTAAGTAACCAAACAAGATGATCAATTTAGTTGAACATGCTCGACATAAAGTACCTTACGGAACAACAACATAGCTAATCATGAAAATAATCAACTTGGTTGTTCAACGCTCAACATAAGACACTTTACGGAGCCTCACGGTAATACATAAAATATGGATCAGGGAAGATCAATTACTGCGGAATACACAAGACTTCATTTTATTTTCCATCACTATTTGCATAACGACATTTAATAGACATAATCCTTGCAAATAAAAGATTTTAACCTATCTTCCATCAAAAATTGACAATATAGGCTTAACTTTTGTATTTGTCAAAAATCCATTCATTCTTTTATCAACATATGAATATCGACGTACGGAAGACTTTACTTTTGACAAGATATGGGACGGTCAATTTCACGGACGTAAACACACACATCCCATAACACTATTGCAATATATAAAATCATAAATATTAATACTACAAAAATCATCTTCCAAACAAATTTAGAATTTAAACCAATAAATCTAAAAACAAGAAGATGAAAACGTTGGACATGGCTATGTGTAATCACAATAATGGCTATTCCAAACTCTAGTTATTCTTCTAAACAAAACAAATAAAATAGAAGATTTACTAGGCAATAAAGGAGAAAATCAAAGTTCGTTGAGAACTTCATATCTTTCAATGAATCCATCAAAGAAGGTATCACTGATTTCCTTTATTCTCTTGACCGTGGACACACCATGTTCGTGAGTTAGAACACTAACTTTGCGATCAACAACCCGAGCAAGCTGTTTAGCCTTGGTGCAGTCCATGATGAGCTTCTTTTGATTCCGTATCAGAATATTCTGATTAGCAAGGATTCTGGCCTGACCATCCAAGAGTTGGTTTATTTGCAGTTGAAGATTTGCAAACTCGACCTTTGAATCGTTCTGAACACGAATCAAATCCTTGACAGAATCATCAATCCAGGAGTTGTGATCCTTTCTTTCAAGCATCTTCTTTAGAACCAGCTCTCGAATTGACTCACGTCCTTGAGCGTCTTTCTCCATATCAAGATGCACAATCTCTTGAGACTTTGCAGAGTTCTCCATATAATTTTTTTTGGTAGGGATGGAGAGACACAGTATAGAGTAATATATATATGTGTATGTAAACAGGAGAAGGAAACTCTTGTTTTTGGAAACCCTAAGAACTCTCAAGAGGAGGACGTGGCACAAAAACTTGCACAAAAACCGAAACTGAAACAATATACAACATACTTGAGCATTTCTCAATAAATTTCCTTGCACCTCTCAAGTTAGAAACAAGGAAAAGAGTACCTGAAGTCAGGTGGTAGAGTGGAATTTAATCCCACTACAATCATCGAGAAAGGAGTTGTATATATCATCTGACAGTTTGACCTTTGTGTTCTTCGCCTTTCTTTGCTTGTCTTTCATCCCAGAAGAGTAAGCCATGGTGTGTTTAATGTTAGAGCATAGCTCGGCCGACCTCGCACGCGTTGCTATCTCAAGCATGTGTTGTCAATGTTAGTGATCAAAACTATGAGTCTTGATTTCTAGCCTACATAGCTAAGTCTCGGACTAGGATAGAAAAGTGTAGTTGAGCTCAAGTACTTCATGGTGATTCATCATACAACGACGAAGATATACTCAAGGAACCGTGGAACTTCATCAACAAAAAGGTATGTGGAGACTTGAACTGATCTATCAGTCAAAAGTCTATCTCTTCTATCTCCTACTTCTTATGAGACAAAAGTCGTATGCTATATACACTGGATCATACACATTTGATATTTCGAGCCGAGTATATCTCGCCTATCTATATCTCGAAATCATGTGTTGGTAAAGAATTTCGCTTTGATCAAGTTTATCTTCACCTAGTGACGAAAGTCATGAAAAGTTTCAATTACTTTGAGAATTGCTCTGACGTGAAACGGTCTGTGAATAATGGCTATATAACGTCCTCTGAGAATGCCTCAATGATTGGAATGAGAGTTTAGATTACATAACCATGTATTCCTTAATCTGAAGTTTTCGAACTTTGTTGATTGAGAGAAACCGGAGGAATTGGCTTTGCCAAGTCCGCGAACCCAGTCCGCGAAATCAGTCCGCGAACTGACGGAAGTTCTTGTACCAAGAATTTCTGCTGGGATTTTCCAAAAACTCGTTTGCGTGTAAGTCCGCGAACCTAGTCCGCGAACTGGCGAAAGTCTCTTTGCCGAGATTTTCTGCTGAGTTTGGAGAACTCCACCGGTTGTCTTAAGTCCGCGAACTTGTTTGTGAGCTTAAGAGGTTATGATCTAAAGATGTGCTCTAAACATAAAAATTAAATTACTAAGGAATGTTTTATGCAAACCGTGGCTATAAAGTTCATGAGCCGATTCAATCGAATAAAATCATCTTTGTTTCAATTGTGTCTTGTGTAGTTACATAAGATCTTATAGCAATTGAACAACTCTTTAACTAGTTCATTTGAGTCAATTGAACTAGTTATGGTGAAGAAGAACAAGGTTAATATTAAATACTCATATGGTTAACCTTTTGGGTTACTATGTTGAACCAACATACACGTACACGTTTGGGCATGGTTTTCACAAACCCAGTAAACGTCCACCCAAGTGTGCGTGACAAGCTAAGTTTTCGATCTAACGGTTGAGAAATATTAGCTTGAATCTAAATCAGGTTTTCATCTAACGGTGAATATGGATTGCTTTGTAACTAAGGCAAAGCCCTGATTTGAAGATTATATAAAGGAGACATCTAGCATTGTGCAAAACTAATCCCCACACGTCTGTGTGATACTAGTGCGCTCGCTAGAGTCGATTCTCCTTTAACCTTTGGTTTTCTTCTCTAAAACCAGGTTAACGACTTAAAAACTTCATTGGGATTGTGAAGCCAGACCGATACTACTTTTATCGTAGTTGTGTGATCTGATCTTGCATCTTCTATCATACGAGTACAATCTTTGATTGCCTTGAGATCGTGAGAGTTATCTGATAGGCAAGATAAAGAAGTCACAAACATCTTCGTCTCACTGTTTGTGATTCCTCGATAAACCGCCTGTGTAGTCAGCAAGGATTGTAGAGAGGTGATTGATTAATATAGGCTGTTCTTCGGGAATATAAGACCGGATTATCAATTGGTTCCTTTTCACCTTGATTTCATATCTTAAGACGGAACAAAACCTAGGGTTTATCTGTGGGAGATAGATTTATCCTTTGATAGACTTTTCAGTGTGAGACAGATTTGTTTATTATCAAGTCTGCGATTTTGGGTTGCAGCAACTCTTGGTTGTGGGTGAGATCATCTAAGGGAATCAAGTGCGCAGTATCCTCCTGGGATCAGAGGCGTAGGAGTACAACTGTACCTTGGATTGGTGGGAGACTGATTGGGGTTCAACTATAGTCCAGTCCGAAGTTAGCTTGGAGTAGGCTAGTGTCTGTAGCGGCTTAATACAGTGTGTATTCAATCTAGACTAGGTCCCGGGGATTTTCTTCATTTGCGGTTTCCTAGTTAAAAAAACTTCTGGTGTCTGTGTTATTTCTTTTCCTAATTATATTTTATATAATTGAAATAATAAAGGTTGTGCGTTCGTGATCATCAATTGGAAATCCAACCTTTGGTTGTTGATTGATATTGATTGATCCTTGGACATTGGTCTTTGGTATCGTCCAAGTTATTCCTTGTATTTGATATTGAATCGCTATTGATTTTAGCTTGAGTAAAAATCAAATCAAGAGAGAGATATTAACTCCTTGAGATACTTTTATCTAGATTGAGTCTGACTGTCTAGTTGATTCTCTAGCAAAGTATTTCGGAGTTAGTCCATACAGATTGCTAAGCGAAATTTTGGGTGGTGTTGTTAGACCCCCGCCTTTTCAATTGGTATCAGAGCAGGAAAACACGTTTAAGACCTAAAAAATCTGTGTTTGTAGCGATCTGACTCTATGGACAAAGGTGTTATCTCTATTAACGTACCACCAGTCTTCGATGGCTCCAATTACTTATGGTGCAAAATTGCTATGCGAGCTTTTCTTCAATCGCGTGATTTTAAATCATGGGTATATGTGGTTAATGGCTATGATGCTCCCGTTGTGGCAGTCGGTGATGTAAACGTTCCCAAACCTATTGGTGAATACACCGCTGTTGAGATAACTGTTGCAAAGCAAAATTCCAACGATTTGAATGCTATCATACATGCCATTACCCCAAATCTTCAGCATCATGTGACAAACTGCACTAGATCTAAAGATGCTTGGGATGTCTTAGAAACCGTATTTGAAGGCAACTCCAGTGAAAAGGATGCTAGGCTTCAAAACCTTAATTCCGATTGGGAGAACTTTCGTATGGCAGATGAAGAAACATTTGATGAATTTAATCACAAAGTGTCTGAAATTGTTAATGCATCTTTTGCATTGGGTAAGACTATTCCTGAAAAGGACATTGTGATAAAAATTCTCAGATCGCTGCCATCTAGATATGAGTCTAAGAAGCATGCCATCGTTGAGGAGAATAACCTCGATAATCTTTCAAGAAACACCTTGGTTGGAAAGCTTAAGATCTTAGACCATGATCATATATCCAAAGTCGGTAAGGATGTTGCCTTTAAAGCATAAAAGAACACTAAATTACCGGTCAAAGGTAAGAGTGTTCATATCTCTGAGGATGATCAGTCTGAGGATGATTTTTCGGATGAATATCTTGACAAATCAGTCTCCTTGATCACAAGACAGTTTAGGGATTTTTTGTTGAAGAGAAGTAAACGGTTTTCAAGAGACAAACCTAAGTCATCAGACAAACCTCACGGTCGCGTACCTCCTAAAAACAGGGATGCTGACGAGGACATGCCTCAGTGCTTTAAGTGTAAGGGTTTTGGCCATTTTGCTAACGAATGCCTAAATCGTAGAAAGCACACTGGGAACAAAGGCCTAGCTGTAACACTTGATGGAATGTCTGAAACCTATGATTCCGATGAAGATAGGAAATCAAGTGTAGGGCTTCTTTGTGAAAATATTGATTTTGATACTTGTAGCCATACACATATCAACCTCAATGGGTTCGGAGAAGAGGGAAACCCAATCAATATGGAATACTCTTTGAATCCGATAACTGGAAACCCTGTCAGTGATGTTTCAGGATCAATTGCATGTCTGTCTGCTTGCACATCTCAGATGCCTGAATACTATCCAAGTTTGACGTGCTCATTTTGTTCGATGAAGGACACGAACTATCAAGGTGTTACAAATTCAAGCACCAAATACACGCCAGCAAACTTTAACGAAGAGCAAATCGATTAGCAAGGAAGCTGAAACTTGCTCAGAAGACCGCCGAGGTATGTAGGATCCTATCTTCGTCTAAGAAGTTGGTTTCCAAGGATAAAATAAGACCATTTGAAAATAAAATATGGTCAAATGGTTTTGATAGACAAAGATCAGAGGATTCCTCCCATGAGGAAAAAGATGGAAAAATCGTTGTTCATCGCAACACAACTTGATTGTGTTGTTGGGAAAATCTTGTCTCATGTGCCTGTTCGAAAAGAGACAAGATTGAGTGCTGATCCAGGCTTCAGAAGAGTTTTTCCTTCTTTTCTTAGTTTTGTTATTTTTTGTCTATCAAATAAAAGAAAGGGTTATTATCGACAATTCTACTCTTTATAGGGTTTTAGAGTTGGGCGTATACAAACCTGTCAATAGGTTTCGAACCCTACATTCCTTTTTCCTCTTGACATCCTATGTAAGACTGCTTTTTGAGTTAAGTGATTCAATCACACAAATCCAGTTGTTTATAACTGTTCTCAAAGCACTATGTCGTCAGATGGAAAGGATGTCAACATGATTGTTAAGTCTTCAATCAAGGAAAAAGAAAAATCTCCTGTCTCTAAGTCGCTGAAAAGAAAAAGAAGGAATACAAGAAAACCCAGGGATGTTCCTTCTAACTCTCAGAAGTTTTCCGATGTTCTTGACGAGTTAAAGGAAATAAGAAGGGAGATTTATGAAATAAAGACGTCCGTGTCTAAATATTTGGAAATGCAGAGGACCCTAATTCGACCTCTTCAGCCAAGACAGTTCGTGGGTATTGACACTTATCTCCGTGAACCTTATGTCCCGATGGTTGTCGATAACAAAGAGTTCAGGAATGATAAAGAATTTCTCAAAGGAATTGTTGCCTAGTATATCTTCTTTTTGGTTTAGTTGGAAGAATAACTAGTGCTTTGAATAGCGATGATTGTGACTACACATAGCTATTTTTGTTTTCATCTTCTTATGTTATTTTTTTAGGTTTATTGGTTTTTAAATTCTAAAAATATTTGGAGGATGATGTTATTGCAGTATTGATCGTTATGATTTTGTGATATTGCAATTTGATTATGGGATATGTATTGTTTGCGTCCGTGAACTTGAAGGTCCCATATGCTGTCAAAAGTAAAGTCGTTCATGAATTGGTATTCGCATTAATGAAAGGACGAATGGACTTTTGACAATTACAAGTTATGCCTATGCAGTCATTTATTTGATAGAAAATATGATGAAATCTTTTGTTTGACAAGGATAAAGTTTATTATGTCTTTATGATGGAAAATAGAACAGATCCTTGTATGTTATCCACGGTATTGATCTTCATTGATCCATTTTGTTATGTTTTACCGTGAAGGCTCCATTGTGTGTCTTATGTTGAGCACGATACAGCTAAGTCGATTATTCTTATTGGCTTTGTTGGTTGTTCCATAAGATGCTATATGTTGAGCATTATGAACTAAATTAATCATCTTGGTTGGTTATTTAGTTATTTGCTCCGAAAGAATTCTTTTGTCGAGCAAATCCTTTGACAATTAAATTGATTACTTTTGTGATTAGTTTGGTTGTTTGTATTCCAATTAGATTAATTATAAGATTCTCTTGTAATTAGTCTAGTTGAGTTTTCATATATTCCACAAGTTCTTGTGTTGAGTATATGAACGGCTGTACTAATCATGTTCTATTGGTTGATGTAGTCGTATATTTCGTAAGGTTTTTCCTTATGTTGAGTATGTGAACGATTAAGTTAGTCGTCTCAGTATGATTATCTTAGTCGTAGCTCCGTGAGTTTTCTTATGCTGAGCACCTTCAATTAAATTGATCACTTTTGTGGTTTGATTTAGTTACGTATTCCAATTAAATTAATCATGGGTTTTCTTGTGATTAATTTGGTTGAGTTTTGGATATAGAAAATCATTTTTATGGTTTTTGGTGTCCAATTTAAAAATCCTTATTTTCTTTCGAAATTAAGGTCGGTCTTGTTGTTCTTTCGGGAATGACATCAAATGGGGGAGAGTTCTTTTGAACTTGTGCTTAATGGTAATATCTTGCGGGGTGTGCGGCTGTGGAATTTTATAGGGGTTATCTTGTATCTTAAAACTCCTTGATGAATGCATTTAGCTTCGGCTTTATGATTGCATCTAAATTAAGTTGGTATGTATTTTTTGTTTTAGTCTATGAAATGTCTCCTGTGGAAATTTCATTATGATCCCGTTCTTGGACCTTTGCCAATTTTATTGACAAAAAGGGGGAGAAATATTGTAGTTCACATTACAAATACATATGGTTCTCGATCATTGTGTAAGGGGGAGTGGTTTCCATGATCGAGATGGAGTATTGACTAAGGGGGAGTGTTACATATCACCATAGTATTATTGTTAAAGTCGTGAAACAATTGGATTTTGATGTTACATAATAATACTATGACATTGTATAATAATGATCGAGAATCTCGATTTCTCTCATTGTTATAGCTACGGATCTTCAACAACGGTGATGCTAAACTTACAACCTTTGGGATCATTGGAGTACTTGGAAGGACGAAGATTTCAGGGAATGTTGAAGATTAGACTATGGAATAGGAGCCACTAAAGTTTATCTTTTTTGTATTCCATATGTATTAATAGTTTTGTCACTAAAATTGACAAAGGGGGAGATTGTTAGAGCATAGCTCGGTCGACCTCGCATGCGTTGCTATCTCTAGCATGTTTGTCAATGTTAGTGATCAAAACTATGAGTCTTGATTTCTAGCCTACATAGCTAAGTCTCGGACTAGGATAGAAAAGTGTAGTTGAACTCAAGGACTTCATGGCGATTCATCATACAACGACGAAGATCTACTCAAGGAACCGTGGAACTTCATCAACAAAAAGGTATGTGGAGACTTGAACTTATCTATTACTCAAAAGTCTATCTCTTGTATCTCCTACTTATTACGAGACAAAAGTCGTATGCTATATAGACTGGATCATACACATTTGATATTTCGAGCCGAGTATATCTCGCCTATCTATATCTCGAAATCATGTGTTGGTAAAGCGTTTCGCTTTGATCAAGTTTATCTTCACCTAGTTACGAAAGTCATGAAAAGTTTCAATTAGTTTGAGAATTGCTCTGACGTGAAATGGTCTGTGAATAACGGCTATATAACGTCCTCTGAGAATGTCTAAATGATTGGAATGAGAGTTTAGATTACATAACCATGTATTCCTTAATCCGAAGTTTTCGAACTTTGTTGATTGAGAGAGACCGGAGGAATTGGCTTTGCCAAGTCCGCGAACCCAGTCCGCGAACTCAGTCCGCGAGCTGACGGAAGTTCTTGTACCGAGAATTTCTGCTGTGATTTTCCAAAAACTCGTTTGCGTGTAAGTCCGCGAACTGGCGAAAGTCTCTTTGCCGAGATTTTCTGCTGAGTTTGGAAAACTCCACCGGTTGTCTTAAGTCCGCGAACTTGTTTGTGAGCTTAAGAGGTTATGATCTAAAGATGTGCTCTGAACATGAAACTTAAATTACTAATAAATGCTTTATACAACCGTGGCTATAAAGTTTATGAGCCGATTCAATCGAATCGAATCATCTTTGTTTCAATTGTGTCTTGTGTAGTTACATAAGATCTCATAGCAATTGAACAACTCTTTAACTAGTTCATTTGAGTCAATTGAACTAGTTATGGTGAAGAAGAACAAGGTTAATATGAAATGCTCATATGGTTAACCTTTTGGGTTACTATGTTGAACCAACATACACGTACACGTTTGGGCATGGTTTTCACAAACCCAGTAAACGTCTACCCAAGTGTGTGTGACAAGCTAAGTTTTCGATCTAACAGTTGAGAAATATTATCTTGAATCTAAATCAGGTTTTCATCTAACGGTGAATATGGATTGCTTTGTAACTAAGGCAAAACCCTGATTTGAAGACTATATAAAGGAGACATCTAGTATTGTGCAAATCTAATCCCCACACGTTTGTGTGATACTAGTGCGCTCGCTAGAGTCGATTCTCCTTTAACCTTTGGTTTTCTTCTTTAAAACCAGGTTAACGACTTAAAGACTTCATTGGGATTGTGAAGCCAGACCGATACTACTTTTATCGTAGTTGTGTGATGTGATCTTGCATCTTCTATCGTACTAGGCACAAACATCTTCGTCTCACTGTTTGTAATTCCTCGACAAACCGCTTGTATAGTCAGGAAGGATTGTAGAGAGGTGATTGATTAATCTAGGCCGTTCTTCGGGAATATAAGACCGGATTATTAATTGGTTCATATTCACCTTGATTTCATATCTTAAGACGGAACAAAACCTAGGGTTTATCTGTGGGAGACAGATTTATCCTTTGATATACTTTTCTGTGTGAGAAAGATTTGTTTATTATCAAGTCTGCGATTTTGGGTTGCAGCAACTCTTGGTTGTGGGTGAGATCAGTTAAGGGAATCAAGTGCGCAGTATCCTGCTGGGATCAGAGGCGTAGAAGTACAATTGTACCATGGATCGGTGGGAGACTGATTGGGGTTCAATTATAGTCCAGTCCGAAGTTAGCTTGGAGTAGGCTAGTGTTTGTAGCGGCTTAATACAGTGTGTATTCAATCTAGACTAGGTCCCGGGGTTTTTCTGCATTTGCGGTTTCCTCGTTAACAAAACTGGTGTCTGTGTTATTTCTTTTCCGCATTATATTTTATATAATTGAAATAATACAGGTTGTGCGTTCGTGATCATCAATTGGAAATCCAACCTTTGGTTGTTGATTTATATTGATTGATCCTTGGACATTGGTCTTTGGTACCGTCCAAGTTATTCCTTGTATTTGACAAAGACTCGCTATTGATTTTAGCTTGAGTAAAAATCAAATCAAGAGAGAGATATTAACTCCTTTAGATACTTTTATCTAGATTGAGTCTGAATGTCTAGTTGATTCTCTAGCAAAGTATTTCATAGTTAGTCCATATTGATTGCTAAGCGAAATATTGGGTGGTGTTGTTAGACCCCCGCTTTTTCATTTAACATATCCGTCAGAAGGTTTTTTCTGAGGACTAAATCTAGGACCTCTTGCAACTGGTTCAAGAGAATCAGAATAGATAGGAATCCATTTTCTAGACTTAGATTTACCAGAACCAGTCTTATAAACACAGGGAATGCTTTTATCGGCAGCACAAGAATTTATACCACTAGAACGCATTTGAACTCTATGATGATTTATAGGAAAGAGATCATATTTATAAGACTTCTGGTTTTCTGTGGGCATGCGATTCACTGCAGTAGTCAACCGACTATATGTTCCATTGACAGTGGAAAGGATCAAATTATGAAGTTTAGAAATTTGTTTCCTCCTGGCAAAACAATGGATAACATAGTGATTCTTTTTCCCACAGAAAATACAGATTCGTGGAGGAGAAGCAACAAACGACACCTGTTTTAACTTCATAGCCATATGAGAAGATTGCAAGTTATGTAAACCTTTCTTGACACAAACTTCTTCTGGAAGATCCTTCAAGTATTGCAATCCATGAGAATTAGTTTCTACAGAAGAATTCCTCCTTAAGACAGAGTTTTCCTTTTACAAGGATCTGCACTGTTTATTGGCTAGAGTAAGAGATGCTTCTAGTTTCTATTTTTCGACACGAAGCCTGTTAAGCTCTGATGAATGCATCTCGATCAAACGTTTCTCTCTAATTGAGTCTTCCTTAACTATATCCTCAAGAGCACTAATCTTTTCACGCTGTAGAGTAGTTTCTTGGAGAAGTTTATCAATATTCTTAGAGAAGGACTCAATGATGCTATAGAGTTCATGTTCTCGATCAAGAGACTTTTCAAATTCATCGATGAGATGATCATGATCCTGAAAATCAATGATCTCAGTAGAATTTTTTGAAATTCTGGTGAGCTTCATTTCATCTTTTGCCATAGTGCCCAATGTCTCATCAGAAAGAGATATGTCATCACAAGATGGAACAATCTTCTTACCTCGGGATTCGGAAGAATCAGCTAAGGATTAATCCTTTGAGGTATACCCAAGACATTTGGCATAGTTAAAAGCTTTAGAAGACATCTTGGTATGCGTAGAAGAGATTCTGTCCTCAGACTCAGATTGCCACAAACACAGACTTGTAAGGTCTTGAACGTGTTTGCCTGCTCTGATACCAATTGATAAACCGGACTTATATTCCAAAAGAACAGCCTAGTATTATCAATCACCTCACAATAATCCTAATCGACGCAGCGAAAAAAGATATTGTGGAATCAAAAACGATGAGACGAAGTCTTTGTGATTACTTTTCTATCTTGCCTATCGGAGATATAAATCTCGAGCCAATTATTACAATCGTCGTAAAGATAGAAGATGCAAGATCAGATCACACAACTACAAGAAAAGTAGTATTGGTCTGGCTTCACAATCCCAATGAAGTCTTTAAGTCGTTAACCTAGTTTTAAAAGAAGAAACCAAAGGTTAAAAGAGAATCGAATCTAGCTATGCAACTAGTATCACACGTAAGGTGCGGGGATTAGGTTTCCCAGTTTCTCGAGTTCTCCTTTATATAGTCTTTCAAATCAGGGTTTGCAATCAATGTTAGCTTGGTAACAAAGTATTCAATATTCACCGTTAGATGAAAACCTGATTAGATTCAAGCTAATATTTCTCAACCGTTGGATCGAAAACTTAGCTTGTTACACACAAATGAAACGTCCAATTTTGGGTTTACGAACCGTTCCCAAACATTAACATTTGTTGGTTCAACAATAGTTAACCAAAAGTTTAGCCATATGATCACTTTCATATCCACCATATTCTTCTTCACCATAACTAGTTCAAATGACTCAAATGAACTAGTTAGAGAGTTGTTCAATTGCTTAAATCTTATGTAACTACACAAGACATAATCGAAGCAAAAACGGTTTGATTCACTCGAATCGCTTCATGAACTTTATAGCCACGGTTTGCAAAAGCATTCCTTAGTTTAAATAAACATGAGTTCAAGAACAACCGGTTTTAGATATAACCTGCTCAAGTTCGCGGACTGTGTTCGCGTACTTAAGCTCACGGAAAGAGTTCACAAACTCCAGCAGAAATTATCGGGACGAGAACTTCCGCTAGTTCGCGGACTTGGCTCACGCCACATTCCGTTTTTCTTGATCAACAAAGTTCGCAAACTTTAGTTCAAGGAATAAGGACCTATACATATATGTGTTTCCACAACAATGCTTATATCCTACCAATGGTTATATAATCTAAACTCTCATTTCAATCATTGAAACATTCTCAGAGGACGTCATATAGCCGTTATTCACAGACCATTTTTCGTCAGAGCAATTTCCAAAGTGATTGAAACATAACATGACATTCGTCACTAGGTAATTTGGCTAAAGCGAAAGCTTACCAACACGTATTTCGAGAAATAGATAGGCGAGTTAAACTCGGATCGAAATAGCAAATGTGTATAATTAAAGTCTATACATCAACACGACTTTTGTCTCAAGAGTAGGAGATAGAATAGATAGACTTTTGAGTGACAGATAAGTTCAAGTCTCCACATACCTTTTAGTCAATGAAGATCCACCAGTTCCTTGAGTAGTCCTTCGTTTTGTATGATGATTGACATGGAGTCTTGAGCTCAACTACACTTTCTATCCTAGTCCGAGACCTTTAGCTATGTAGGCTAGAAATCAAGACTTATAGTTTTGATCACTAACATTGACAAACATGCTTGAGATAGCAACGCATGCGAGTTCGACCGAGCAATGCTCTAACATGAACATTTCTTGGATACTTCAGTTTATGATTTCTAGAGCTACGAGTTTTGTGTTTGATCGTGGTAATCCGGTAAAAGTGATATCAATATTTTTCATGGAGGAAGAGAACTCGTATTCTTTGATGACAGCTCGAAGTCTAGACCAATATATGGAGAGAATGCAGTTATTCTTTTTAGCTAACTTGAGGATGAGTTTCTTTCAAGAAGGGGGACTGATGTAGGACATCTCCCGTTATCGTATCAACTGTTCCAGTTGATCCCTTTCGTCTGTGTCAACTATCAAAGTTGATCCCTAGCATCTGTTTTAGTTTACTTGCTTTGCAAGTCCTTTACTTTCCTAGGTTAGGTAGAATTCCTTTTTAGTTTCTTTTAGTCGGTTCTACAAAGCCCATATAAAGGCTAGGTCTCTTTGTTTAGAACTTATATCTTATTATCAATATTATTATCAATTTCATTATCAATTATCAATTATCAATCCTTGAATCAGATTTTATTAAGTTTCTGACGAAACTTAAACTCTATCCTCAACCCAACAACTAGTTTGCTTTCACATTTATCCGTGTTACATTACAATGCATAAGCCACCTGATTGGACCTTTCACTACATAACAAAAAAATAATTGTCTTGTTGAATAACTGGATAATATTAATGTTTTCCTTCATCAATTTTGTTCTAGTAGAAACCTTCCAGTCCAGCGTGGTTTGTTCTCCCATGATTGCTTTGTGAGTTCTGCTGCACGTTCCTTCAATCTGCATTTTGTCGTGGCTAAGCATATTGGTCCAATGTGGTGATTCTAGAGTAGCCTGCGTTTCCACTTCATCCGGACAATGCGCCCTACACTCCATCACTCTTACCTCCCTGCATAAACCATCAGAGCATCTTAAAATTAGAGCAATTGTTCATATGTTGGTGGATTTATTAAACATAGTTGTTGTATTGATCTTCATTTCTCCGGTCGGTGGACAAGATCATAAATGCTTAGAAACTAAAGTGGAGATAGTGGTTCTAGAAGCTAACTTAACCTCTCTTTTGTTGATTTTTCATTCTAATTCAGCAGCTATATAGGTACTCTGAGGGTCTGGATTTGCACTTTTAAAGATTTTGTTACATCTGGCATTCCAAATGCGCCAAACTACAGTTGCACAAAGAGCCTTCCATTCAACTACTTCATCCTTTCATCCTACCGAGGGTACATTCCAACCTTGCATCCATTGATTAACGGTGTTAGGGATATTAGTAGAGTAAAATGGGTTGTAACTAGAGTTAAACCAAACACTACATGTGAAAAGGGCAGACAAAAAATAAGCGTTCTAAAGTCTTGTTTTGTTGATCACAAAAGATACCGTAGTTAGGCATATCAGTATACGGAGCTAGCTTTGTCGTTGTTGGCACCATGTCGTTGATACATTTATAGGCAAAAATAGGAATCCTATGAGTTGTCTGTATATTCCAGATTTCCCCCCAAGGAGAATTCTGATTAGGAGATGTCGCTGAATCGCATTGTACAAGGATTTGGTAGAGAAAAATACCGTTAGCAGAAAGGTTCCATTTTGGCTTATCCGTACCATACCTATTAATATGGATTAAGGTGATGGCTTGGAAAGTATTGGTGTCAAAGATATATGTAAGAAGCGGAATGTTCCAAGAACCTTGAGAAATGAGATCCTTGACTAAAGTACCTGAGAAATTAGAAGTACTAAGAGGTGGGTGTGTGTGAGGGAGAGATGGTATCCATTTGTCCTCCCAAATATGGATCATATTGCCTAAACCTACCTCCCAAATGAAGTATGGTCTTATCTGGTCCAAGCCTTCCCTAATACAGTTCCAAGTCCATGAACCATTCTTAGTGACTTTAGAGTCAAGTGGATGTCTACATTTATGGAAATATTTTGCTTTAAGAGCCTCTGCCAAAAGTGTGTTAGGATTTTTAAGGATATCCCAAGCTAGTCTTCCTAGCTGAGCTAAGTTGTTCGAAGTTATGTTTCTAAATCCTAGTCCTCCTAGGTGTAACGGTTTCTCTAAAGCACCCCAATATATTGGGTAGAAACCTTTGCAGCCTTTCTTCTTCCCCCACCAGTAGTCCCATTGGATGGAAGTAAGTTGGCTAGTTATTTAGGAATCTTAAAACATCCCATTTGATAGACGGGTAAAGATTTCAAGGTAGATTTCAAAGCCATTGTTCAAGCGGCATGTGAGATAATCCTACCTGACCAATTTTGAAGTCTGCTTTTGAATATATGAATCATAGAGTCAAAGTACTTCATTTTAGATCGACCAATGAGTAAAGGGGTTCCCAAGTAGTTGTCAGAAATTGAGATCTTCTGAACTTTCAGAATTCTCATAAGCATCTTACCAAATCTATTTGGCATAGATTTGTTGAAGAAGATGCCTGATTTTTTGAATTTTATCATTTGCCCAGAGGCAGCGCTGAAGGTATTGATAGTGTTTAAGAGATTTCTAGCTTCAGCCAAAGTACCTTTGGTAAAAAGCAGGCAATCGTCAACGAAGAGAAGGTGAGTTATTGCAATGCTCTTCCGGGCCACCTTAATCCCACTGATAAGCTTATCGTTTTCGTCTTTCTGAAGAAGTCTGGAAAGACCTTCCATACAAATGAGGAATAAGTATGGGGAAAGTGGATCCCCTGATGCAAACCTCTAGAGCGGGTGAAAAACGATCCTGGGAAACCATTACACAGCACTGCAATTGAATGAGTGATGATACATTGCTTGATCAGCTCATACCAGTTACTAGAGAAGCCTAACTTAGACATTGTTTGCATTGGATAATCCCAGTTTACCCTATCAAACGCTTTGCTCATATCTAGTTTGAGTCCCATGGTCCCTGTTATGTTCTTTTTTTTTTGTTCTTATTCATGGTATGAATTAATTCTTGGGCTAGAACAATGTTGTCAGTAATTTTCCTATTAGGCATGAATTCAGATTGAACTTGAGAGATGATTTTGGATAACACTGGTCTTAACCTGTTAGCAAGGATTTTTGAAATGATTTTATATGTTGAGTTGTAGAGACTAATGGGTTTGAACTCTGTTGGAATTTGAGGGTTATCTACTTTTGGGATTAGAGCAAGAAAGGTAGCATTCATTTCTTTGAGAAGAAACCTAGTCCTAAAGAGCTGTTGAACCATGGCAACAATGTCATTTTTAACAAGATTCCATTGATGTTGGAAGAATCTCATGTTGAAGCCATCTAGACCAGGGGCTTTATCCGAAGCCATTTTTTAACAACATTTGTTATCTCTAGTTCAGAAGGGATTGAAGTGAGCCTATCATTTTCAATTGCGAAAACCTCAGGGGAGAAAAGATTAATAATAGGATTGAAATCACCAGGTCCTGGCTCAGAGGAAATGTTTCGAAAGTGGGCAGTTAACATTTCAGCGATATGTTTTTGTGAGTCTCTAACTTCTCCATTAGCATTTAATAAAGATAGAATTTTATTTCTTTTCCTCCTTCGAAGAGTACTAGTATGGAAGAACTTAGTGTTCCTATCCCAAAACTTTAGTTGATTATCTTTTGCCTTTTGTTTCTACAGTTTGCCTTCTTGATCATAAAGAGTTTCTAATTATGTTATTGTTTCTTCAAGTTCCTTGTCATTTTGTCCTAAGTGGCTGGAACTGTGCAAAAAGTTGATAGAAGCTAGTTTATGTTTAATATTGTGTTGTATGATTCCAACGACTTATTTGTTCCATTTACTAAGATGTTTATTTACTAATTTAAGTTTAATTGTAACACTAAATGCAGGAGAGCCAGTAACTTGAGATTTCCAGCAGTTTTGTATTATTTCTAAAGCTTCAGGAACGTAAAGCCACATATTAAAGAACCTACAAGGAGTAGCTAGGGAACTGTCTCTGCAGATTGAAGATAGAAAGAAGGGTGAATGGTCTGAACCTACAACCGTTAAATGAGTAATGGATGCTAGAGGGAAAAGATCCAACCAGTCTGCATTAGCTAATCCCCTATCCAGTCTCGCTTCTATTTTCCTATCACGTTTCTGTTTATTATTCCATGTAAAAGGTGGACCCTTAAATCATAAGTCCAGGAAACCGAAATCCGCAATGATGTTCCTAATGTATTGAATGGGCGAGGTTGAGAAATTGACAGGATTACCTCCTTTCTTATCAGAGTCATCTAGAGTTAAGTTAAGATCCCCTGTGAGCATCCAGGAAGTAGTGACCTCTTTAGCTATTTCCTCGATAAAGAGCCAGTCCTTTAGTCTTTTAGCTCTTTTTGGATTCCCATAAAAGAAAGAGTAGATTATTTCAGTGTCTACGTTATTTACGGAGGTGGTAATGATAGTGTGTATCATTCACCGAGACTGGTGCAATATTTCCACCTTGAGATTGTCCCTCCAGGATAGTCCTAACCCACCGGATAGACCCACCGGTGGCACAGAGCAGGAGTTAGAGAAGCCACAAGCTAAAAATGTGGCTTCCAAGAAGCTATCATTGGCTCTAGTTTCAGGGTGAAAAACGATATCAGGTTGAAGAGAGATACAAAGTTTATTGAGGTGGGGGACAGTTGATTTTGAACCTAATCCTTGACAGTTCCATGCTAGGATATTCATTCTTATTAGAAAGCAGTGTGTAACAGATAAAAATACCTATCTAACAGAACTACCTACCTATTCGGGAGTCTCTCTAGGAAACTGTCTAAAAAACAAAGAGATGGATAAGAAGCACAGATAACCCCTAGACGAAGAACTAAAATAAGAAGAAATTAGTTGGTATGGAGAGAAAAGGATGAATATAACGAGTTAAGTAAATAATTTGAGCAAAACTAATTAGTGCATAAGCAGTTAAGTGTAAGCGAATAACAATAGAGCTGGGCCTAAACTAGTAATAGCAAATAGACTTTTAAAGTTGCTGAGAGCCTAGAAATTGGATAATAAATAGCAAATTATACTATGATATGACTGATTTAGAAAACACGACTGTTTTAGCTAGCTGAAACAGTCAATAGCACAAAAGTATCCTTGAGTGGATGAAGTAAGGAAACTAAGACCAAATGCAATGATTTATGGAAAGTTATGCTACAGGATTGTCATTGCTTAATAACTACAAATAATGTCATGTTAAGATATACTATATTTGATATGTACCTATAGAAGTTTGAGTGGGAGAAAGAATGAAAAGTAAATTAAGCCTTCCAGACAATGGTGTTCCAAACATTCAGCACTAAAAAGAAAGAATAAAATACAGAGCTATGAAACATAAATATTTAAATTATGTATCATATGCATTCAATTTTAGCAAGCAAAGTACAGCTAGATTAACATGAAAATAAAAGTAGAATATTTTGCAAATAAGATAGATAAAAACCTATATGTTCTGTAAACTGAAAAAAATATGTAAACTGAAAGCTCTAAATCGGGTTGATACTAAAATTATGAGAATTAGATTGTGATGTTTAATACCCCTACTTTCAATTTCACTCTAAATTCAGGACTTTCCTTAATTTTTGATTTTTAGCTATCTAACATCTCTAAATTGCCCTAATCTAAGGCATAGCCTAACTATGATTGAGAAATGTATATAACCAAGTCTAATTCCAGATGAGAGATGCAATATATAGATATAATGATAGATTGATAAAACTAATTTAAGAAATATGGAAAACTAATCGGTAAAATTATCATAGGGGTACCATGGAATCCATCTCATGCGTTGATTGGTTCTTATGTGGTGTAGAGCTCGGTTCCATCACTCGTTTTCAGATAATTACTCTTCATCATCCTTAAGATTTGACCCATACTGATCACGAGAGGCGGAAACGAAGGAAGGGGAATTTGAGTTTGCACTAGAACAGTCTGAGTCTAGTTCATCTATCGCAATACGAAAAAGAAGCTTTGGGGTTAACAGTACATGTCGAAAAATAGGTCAGATCCAACTTGGGAAACGGGCCTTCCCTAAAAGCAAGCCCACCTGAACGGGCCTTTGAAGATGAGCTTTCACCAAGCTCACAACACTGTTTTTTTAACGTTGAGAAAGAGGGGCTAGAAATGTCACCCAAATCAGAGCTTCGTTTGTCGAACACAGAAGGAGAAGCTGGAGCATCAAAGAAAGAAGAAGCACTAGAGCAAGACATAAACAGATTGCCATCTAAAACAAGCCTGATTGCCATTTTTGAGAGTCTCTTTGATCGGGAACTGATAGTTTGCTGCTCAAAGGACCAAAGTTTTCTGCTTTGGTTAGACTAAATCAAATCAGATACCATATTAATTTATTTTAGTTTTTGCTGTTATGGCAAAGTTTGGTTTTTCTTCTCAATTGATTTAGTGGGTACGATAGTGTATTTCTTCTTCTAAATTCTCTATAATGGTTAATGGATTACCTCGTGGGTTCTTTGGAGCTTGAGGCAGGGATGTCCCTTGCCCCCATATATTTTTGTGATTGTCATGGAAGTCTTTAGTGCTTTACTTCAACATCAAGTGCTTCTTAGGAAATATGGTTTTCATCCTAAATGTAAATCTACAAGTTTGACTCATCTTTGCTTTCCAGATGATGTCTTTGTGTTCTTCAAGGGTTCAGCTGAAGTTGTTGAGGTTACAAAGTTGGTGTTGCAGCAATTCAGTGCTTGTACATGTTTGGATGTGAGTGTGCATAAGTCTATTATTTTTAACTCCAGTGTACATGAGGAGGAGGTGAAGAAGATTATGGATTATGTTGGTTGTCGTGAAGGGATCCTTCCTGTTAGGTAATGGGGTGTATTTTTTGATTTCAACTAGGTTGTCTTACATTGATTGTCCGATAGCGAAATAGTACCGTGAGGGAAGGGTGAAAAGAACCCCCATCGGGAGTGAAATAGAACATGAAACCGTAAGCTCTCATGCAGTGGGAGGAGCCTGGGCTCTGACTGCGTGCCTGTTGAAGAATGAGCCGGCGATTCATAGGCAGTGGCTTGGTTAAGGGTCTCCCTCTTATTAAGTTTCAAAAAAAAAAAATCTTGAAAGTTAGGTTTCTTGCTTATGTTGGGAGGCTTATGCCTATTAAAGATGTGGTTTATAAGATGGGTTTACTTTTGGTGTTAAAAGAGTGATTAAGGAACTAAATTATGTATTAAATAGTTTCTTGTGAACTGGTATTGAGCTGGCCAAGAAGCACAACCCTATTAGTTGGGAGAAGATTTGTAAGCCATTTGAGGAGGGGGGTTTGAGAGTGGAGAATTTAGAGAAAACCAATGTCTCTGCTAATCTGAGGCATATATATGAGATTTAGTCTTCGGTAAGATCACTCTATACTTCGTAATCCATATACCCAAGTTGTATAAAACAACTAGTGTATCTTTCCTTGACACTTTGATCATACAATAACCAAGTCAACAATAACTACAGACATGTAACCAAACTATACTTCGTACGTTATGTTTTCAATAAATGCTGACTTGAAATAAACGAAGATAAAAATGGAACAATTCAAGTCTGTGTTACTAACCTCGAATAGAAGGATGATGTGTTAATTGATGCCGATACTTTTTCAGGTTACTCGGAGTAACACGAGTGAGTCCCAACCTTCCGATTGTTCCTAGTCTAACCTAACGAAGTTGACTCTAGTAATCAAATTAAGCAGCCTCGAGTTTTGAAACTAAAATATGACAACCAAACTTGACATACCAACACTTGGTGGGTTGAACCGAGTAATGCTCTAACAGTGGGAATCAAGTTGTTTGCGAGCGTACTTTGAAGGCTGAAGACGGGGGACTAGAATATTTTCTTTATGGTATTCTGATCTTTGTGACATACTTCGTGCATACTTGATTGACTGGGATCTGACAAGTTGTTTATCTTCGATATACTTTAAGGCTTGTTGTATGAATCAACAATCTATCTAGTATTTCTCTTTTGAGACCTGCTTAGATAGTTTGTGAACTAAAATTGATTATTTAAATAATCTTTATTTTAGTTGATTTGCGACCGACAAAGAAGTTTATATTGATTAAATGGAAGAACCTTTGTACTAAACCATATCTTTGATTAACTTGTTGATCTAGGAGATTGAAAAGATAGGTTACTAAAACAAGTTAGTCATATATTATTTTGGATTACGATCCAAAGGAGTTGAGTTGCTGGAGTCTTCACAGCAGGTGAAGCAACTTGAGATAGTTGACTCTATTTTAAGATTCACGTGCATATACCATATTAGTTGTAGGCTCAGGGATACTGAAACAACTGAGTAACGAAGAAGTGTTTACTTGGTCTCAACAATATGAATTTGTAGTAGTCAATTTGTATATCAGCTTAATTATGAGAGTATTCAACACTGGACTAGGTCCGGGGGTTGTTCTGCCTTGCAGTTTTCCTCGTTAACAAAATATTGTGTGTCGTGTGATTTACTTTTACTTCATCATTATATTGTTTTGTTTTTATAATTAAAGTAAATACACTTGTGCATTAATCAAACACTTGGGATGATCCCATAGATTGGTTCGGATTCGAACTTACGCTATATACCAAGTATACATCTTTTTTAAGTAATATCCTTGACAGTTTTTGTCTTTATTAGATTACACAAGGTGCGTCTTTCATAGGTTTAAATCGAAAAAAGTTATGGTATAATTGGGTACCTCGTCATTTCAGTTAGTGTCAGAGCAGTCAAACACGATAAAATCTAAAAATCTATGTTTGGTGTGATCCAGCCTATGAGATATGAGTCAGATTAGGATTTTAATAAATCCTAAAAGGAACACATTTAACGTACCACAAGGTTTTGGATTACTGTATCCACAATATACTCAAATAGAAGCCAGTTTGTCTATACTTTTCAACAACTAAACATTGTTAATTCATTCAAGTAACAAACTCATGGGAGTATTGAAAAGCGGAGGGTACCAAAATACACCACCAAATTTTTCTTAGGAAACCTGTATGGACTAAACTCGAATACAAATCCGAGAGTTCAACTTAATCAATCTCAATTGGGAATTATATGAAGAGCTTATATCTCTTTCTCTCACAATAAAAATGTAAACAAAGACAAGTCTGTGAACCTGATTATACCATGAGAGTACTTGTACGATTCCAAAGATCAATATCCAAGAATCAATCAAGTTGTATCCAATAATTGCGATGGACTTGTCTACTTGAATTTATTTTAATTTACAACCTGTGATATTTTAATTATAAAGTAAACAATAGAATGCGAAAAAGAAATAACACATACACCATAATTTTGTAAACGGGGAAACCGCAAATGCAGAAAAACCCCAGGAGCTAGTCCAGACTTGAACACCAAACTGTATTAATCCGATACAGACACTAGCCTACCATCAGAACTTCAGACTGGAATGTAGTTGAGACCGAATTAAGCAGTCATAGCAATTCAATTATAGTCGCGCTCCTTACGCCTCTTGAATCCCAGCCAGACTCCGCGCAATTGATTCCGTTAGCTGACGTCCTTTACAGCCTAATAGTTGCTTCAACTCAATTGAAGACTTTAAACCAATCTTCCTCCCACATATAAGCCTACATGTGATTTCCGTTCTGATCAAAGATTAAGGTGAGGTAGGAAATCGATTGCAATAGACAAAGTCTAGCAAACCTCAAAATCGGGTCTTATGACTCCCGAATAGCAGCCTAGATTATTATTAACCTCAAAAGTATAAACTTGTGAAATCACAAAGTCTGAGACGAAGAACTTTTTCATTTCTCTATCTTGTTTGTTGGAGTAAGGCTCGACAATCAAAACAAGATCAGGATACTCGAACTATCAAGATAACGATAGTTGGACCTGGCTTCACGAATATCTTGGTGAAGTCTTTTTAGTCGCTAAACCATAGAAGGTTCTGAAGGAGAGGGCTACTCTAGTTTACAACTAGGACACACAATAATAGTGTTAGGGATTCAAAGATCCCAGTTATTTGAGGTTCTCCTTATATAGACTTTCAAGATCAAGGTTGTTTTAGATTTAATCTAAGGTAGCTTTGGAATAAAGCAATCAATAATCAATGTTAGATAAAAAAACTTGACTTGATATTAAAATAATAGATTATACACTCTGGTTAGGTTGAACGATAACCGAACCGTTTATAATGCCATGTTCATGAAAGGTTAGCCGGAACTAGCCAATTGAACAATAAGCTTAACCATTTTCATATAACACTTTAAGACTTTAACCTTGAGTCACAAATATGATCAATCATGTATAGATAGTGTTTTTGGAGAGTTATTCAGATACCGATTATCTCATAGAAATAATTTTGATGCATCTGAAAATATTTGACAGGGTAAGTACGTGTACCTGGTACGTGTACTGTACTTGTTCGTGAATATTTTTGTCATGGTATGTGTACCGGGTTTGTATATACCCTTAATAAAAAAAATGAACTCACAGATCTTTTATGGTTTGCATACTGGGTATGCGTTCCTTATTGGTTTTAAAACCAACAGATCTTTTCCAGTTTGCATACTAGGTATGCATACCTTCCTGGTTCACGAGTCCACAAACTTTTAATGGTATGTATACGGGGCATGCGTTTCAAAAAGTCGTTGTCGAACTATAGTTATGCTTGTATGTGTGCTGGGTACATGTACTGCGACTCTGGACTTATAACAGTTCTCCCAATATGTGAACTGGTATGCATATTGTCATGTATCCAGATTTACAGTAGTTCTATATCTCTCTAATAATCAATATGAAACATTCCCGAAAAACATCAATGACACATACCACTGTTCTAGGCTGTTTTCAAATGATTATATTTTGAATCATAATTAGGTCATAAGAAATAAATTGTTCTTAACCAAATTCATCAAATATGAACAAATATTCTTAAGCTTAGCATATTTCGAGAACGATATTCAAGATAAGCTTGACTCGAAATTTTTGTTATGCATGTACTGTTTAATTTAGTCATGCGACAATGTCTCATAGATAGAAAGGTGAAAACTTTATAAATATGTGGTTCAGTTTTCACTTGCCTTTTGTTGAAGAATTTCTCTAGAGCTCCTGTTGATCTTCGCTTTCAAACGGTAGAACAAAGTTATATCCGATACTCAACTACACACTCTATCCTAATTCGAGACTTGACTAAATGTAGACTAGAAATCAAAATATAGTTTTGACAATAAGCTTGAGATAGAAACACTTGTGATTTCGACCGATCAATGCTCTAACAAGTATTAATACAAATGTATTAATCAGAAGAAAAAATCGTTGTGGTACGCGATCCATAAGAGTGCGATGAAATTGATATTTTTATTGATTATATCAATACTGAAAAACTACATCTTAAGAGACAGAGTCAATCATCTCTCAGGTAAATACTTTATCAATGAATCTTTGATAACAACCGTTTCACATGTGAAATCCTTGCTTCTAGAAAAAACATTAATGTCTTGAACAAAATGATAAGAAAACTGCAACTCTGATCTCTGAGAATAGAGCTCAAGAAGAATACTTACAATGTCAACTTCTTGAAATCGAATCTAGATTATCTAATGCTTTTATGAAAATCATAAATCCTGAATAAGGGTTAGCAACCTTGAAAGCTATAACTAAAGTAAGACTTTGTGATTCCAAAGATAAAGATCATTCTGCTAACTCTCAAGATCTAAGATCAATCAGTCTAATACTTTTACTGAATGTTGTTAGAGCACTGCTCGGTTGAACTCGCAAGTGTTGCTATCTCAAGCTTGTTTGTCAATGTTAGTGATCGAAACTATAAGTTTTGATTTCTAGTCTACTTATAGTGATGTCTCGGACTAGGATAAATTGTGTAGTTGAGCATTAGACTTTACGACGTTCATCAATTGAAGATGAAGAACTACTAAGGAGAGTTTGTGGAACTTCATCAACAAAAGGTATGTGGAGACTAAAACTCATCTATCACTTGGAAAGTCTATTTCTACTCTATCTCCTATATTGAGACAAAAGTCGTATTACTATAGTTTTCGATTATCCACATTTGAGATTTCAAGTTGAGTTTAACTCGCTTACATATTTCTCGAAATATGTGTTGGTAAGCTTTCTCTTCAACCAAGTTCATTTTATATTCTTGACGAAAGTCAAAAAATGATCATGTGAAAATCGCCGAGTAACATCTTACATGGTTTGTGTGATACAATCATTTGGTGTAGACTTGGAATGTTTCGTTATGATTATTTAAATAACTTGAAAATTGCTTTGATGCTAATAGTGTGTGAAAACGGCTATTGTCATCCTCTAAGAAAGTTTAAATGGTTGATATAGAGTTTAGAACACTTAACCAGCATTGGATTATAGACATGTTATGGACTCTTGCATATATGTGCTCCATGTCCGGGAACCATAGTATGCATACCCGTATGCGTACCTGTTGGTTTGAGAAGTCCGGGAACCTAAGTACGCGTACCCGTACGCATGCTGGCGTAAGGTTCATGTCCGGAAAATTCTGCTGGGTTTGGAGGTATGCGTACCCGTTTGCATAATAGTGAAAACCAAACTTGGTCCGGCTATTCAAGTATGCGTACCCGTCTGCATACTTGAGTGGTTAAAGTTCTAAAATCGGTTGTGACATGAACAAATACATTTATATAATAAGGAATGCATTCTTTGCAAACTGTGGCTATAATGTTCATGATATGATTCGAGTGAATCAAACCGATTTTGCTTCAATTGTGTTCTTGTATACTTCTTTGAGAATATAGCAATTGAACAACTCTTTAACTAGTTTCATTTCAGTCAATTGAACTAGTTATGGTTAAGACGAATAAGGTTGATATGAGAGTGTTTATATAACTAACATCGGTTAACTACTGTTGAGCCAATATGGTGTACACGTTTAGGTACGGTTACATAAACCTAAATGAGGGTACATTTCATTTGTGTATAACAAGGTAAGTTCGATCTAACGGTTGAAAGATATTAGCTTGAATCTAATCAGGTTTTCATCTAACGGTAAATATTGAATGCTTTGTTACCAAGGTAACATTGATTGCAAACCCTGATTTGAAACCTATATAAGAGAGAACTCTAGCAACTAGGAAACCTAATCCCCACACCTCCTGTGTGATACTAGTTGCGACTAGAGTCGATTCTCCTTTAACCTTAGCCTTTTCATGAAACCATGTAGGTTAACGACTTGAAGACTTCATTGGGATTGTGAAGCCAGACCCAACTATTTTCTCCGTAGTTGCGTGTTTTGGTCTTACTTTTACTATCGTGATTGAGTATTATCTTTGCTAAGATTTGCTTGAGATTTATCTCCGATATGTAAGATTAAAAGTAGTCACAGACATCTTCGTCTCATCGTTTGTGATTCCACAATATATTGTTTCACTACCATACGATTAAAATTATTGTGAGGTTATTGAAAATACTAGGTTGTTCTTCGGGAATATAAGTCAAGTTTATCAATTGGTTCATGTGCACCTTGATTTATCAAAAGACGGAACAAAACTCGTAGGTATTTATGTGGGAGACATATTTATCTATTCCAATAGACTTTTCCGTGTGAGACAGATTTGTTTATCAAGTCTTCAACTTTGGGTCGTAGCAACTCTTGGTTGTGGGTGAGATCATCTAAGGGAATCAAGTGCGTAGAATCCTGCTGGGGTTCAGAGACGTAAGGAGCGCAATTGTACCTTGATCCGTGTGAGATTGATTAGGGCTCAACTACATTCCAGTTCGAAGTCATTGGTAGTAGGCTAGTGTCTGTAGCGGCTTAATACAGTGTGGTGTTCAAAACTGGACTAGGTCCCACGGTTTTTCTGCATTTGCGGTTTCCTTGTTAACAAAACTTCTGGTGTCTGTGTTATTTGTTTTCCGCATTATATTTTGTATATAATTGAAATATTACAGGTTGTGCGTTGAATCGATCAATTGGGAAATCCAACCTTTGGTTGTTGATTGAAATTGATCGATCCTTGAACATTGGTCTTTGGTACCGTTCAAGTTATTTCTCTTATATTCAATTTCTTATTTGCTGATTGCAGATTGAATTGAGAGATTGAGATATAAAACTCTTTGATATAATTTTCTCTAGATTGAGTCTGACTGTCTAGTTGATTCTCTTGAAAGTATATTGGAGTTTGTCTATTCAGATTGCGAAATGAATTATTGGGTGTGGTTGTTAGACCCCTGCTTTTTCAACTGTAATAATCAAAAAAGTATTATTTCAGAACATGATTCATTATATTTTCAAAAGCATGTGATTAACAAGGGCCATTGTTCTAATGGTGCAAAACTCGGATTACGGACAAACACCTTGATAAGTGTAAGATCTCGCTTAATCACGTAAATGACCATGTGTCGTGTCTTAACGATTCTAAGAAATAATATTTTCAGATTGTATCTTCAAGATCTAGACAAAGAGGAATCTTACTAAGAATTATTTTTATATGTCTGATCAATCAGAATATATGAAATCAAGAAGGAATCAATACCAGAACGTCTGTTCTAAGCATCGACTGGTGAAATTTCATTATAAAAATCATGCTCAAGTGAAAAATCTGGGTTTCAACTGTTCACTTGACAAACATGATGACACATGTCATAGGTGCAATCACATTAGTGATCTTATTTATACTCAATTATAAATAACATAATGGAAGTCAAGTTCTTTCCCACGAAGAGCAAAAAGGTTTAGTTGTCAAAAAGGTCATAGAAGGAGGGGGTATTTAGATTTTTAGACAAAGTAAATAAGAAAACAATTAAATTTGAGTTGTAAGCAATAAAGAGAGATGATCAAGGAATCCTTCTTAGTTACTAAATATTCATCAAAGTATAACATTCATTCATTCATTCGTCGTTAGTCATAGATCATCACATGTACGCTTAGCTATCCCAAAAATTTCTTAAATCACTAGACAAAGGTACGCTTAGTCGTCAGATTCTGTCCGTATGAACCACCTTGATGTACGATCACAACATATAATTCATTCAAATAATTTAGGGTTTGTGAATTTAGGTTTTAACCTAGTAGTTAGCCTCAGTACGCTAGGTCTACTTGCTAGTATTGTATTTACACGCGACTCCTTTATAAAATCCTTCTACAAGATCTCGCGTTCTGTACTTGTGTAAGAAATTATTCAAAAATTATGGATATCCTAACCCTTATTAGTATTAGATTAATTCAGTTGGCCAGCTAAATAATCTATCGATCAATCATAAATATTCTTAATAGTAAACACAAACATAATCATACGAAGAAATCAAAACAGATTCATATAATAAATCAAATCATATTTAGAACTTAGAATTCATCCTCAATGAATGTAGAAGCATCCATGATACATATGTGAAATGACAAGGGTACAAAGTACACCATAATCTTTTCGATATCAACCTATATATGATACCTTGTGTGATCTAATATAGATAGAGACTGTCAAGAAGAAGAAAACAACAAGGTATACACTTGGTATATACAAAACCTATCGAAACCGAACCTAACTATAGGGATCAACCCAGGTGTTTAGATTAACATGCAGTGTATGTATTTTAATTATAACTATAACAATAATTATAATTGTGGAGAGTAAAAGTAAATACACAACAAGATTTTCTTAACAAGGAAACCGCAAATGCAGAAAAGCCCCGGGACCTAGTCCAGTTTTGAGTACTCTCAGAATTAAGCCGCTATACAAACACTACTATAAACGTCGTATAGTTGAGACTGAGTAAACTACCCCTAGTTACCTAGTTTCCTCAATATCCCTACGCTTTCAACCAATCTGGCCAGCGCACGCGAATCCTAAAATAGAGTCAACTTTCTTAAGTTGCTTCAGCCGCTGTGAAGACTTCAAGCACTCTTATTTGGATCGTCTTCTGAAACATTAAATGACTAATCTGTTTGGTAACCACTCTTCCAATCTCAAGAAGTAAATAAGAGATTATATGTTGAGCTCAACAAAGGCTCTTCCATTTAATCTAATAAAATCCTTTGTTGGGTAAGATCTACCAAGATCTATATAACCATATCTAAGTATACAAACTATCAAAAGACTACCACCAAATGATAGATTGTCGATCTACTACGACTAACAATAAGATGTCTATCAAAGATAAACAAGATCTATTCAGAACCCAGCCGATCAAGTGTGTGCACGAAGTTACATTACAAAGATACGGAACCAATAACAGATCTTCTTGTCTTCAAATCTTCAATGCCTTCAAAGTACTTGCACAAACAAACTTGATTCCCTTGTTATCGATCACGCACAAAACGAAGTCTATTAATAATGGATAATCACAAGTCTATCGTCAAATCTAAAAACAGATCTGATTTATGTCGATCCTTGATCTAGTTCGAGTGACCTTATATCAAAAAAGAAGGTTCTCAGAATAAACAAACTAGGTGCAATCAAGGTTCAACCAACGTTTGTCAATCAAATCAATAATTGAAAACTAAAATAACAAAGGAAATTCTAGTTTCCCACCAACGGTACTATCTGGACGTTTCTTGATCCCATGAAAGTTTTTAAACTAGCGCACATACGAGATTTCGCCTAATTAGGTTACTCTCATCTCCAATATAGTATTTCAAGTAATATTATTAGTCGATTACTTCAATGACTATAAAATGAATTTGTCATCCTGCCTCAAGATAAGTCTGTAAGAAGAACAATCTTCATTATTTATAGACGAAAGTAGTTTGGACACCAAGGAATTTCCATAACCGAAAATATTCTCAAGATATGCAATTTTCGGTTTTGTCTAATTCCAACCAATATCCAACCGTCATATCGAAATTCCTTTCAGATAAAAACTCAATATTAGCTAGCATATAAGATATTTAACTAATATATCTTACAGAGATATATTTTGCTTGCTGGAAAAATAAAACATATATATTCGAAAATCTTAACAAAAATATTCTCAAACATTTCATTTTGGGATCTCACATTGAGTATCAAGTAATATCTTTGAACAACAAAAGATAAGATTCATACACATGTTTAAATTACTCAACTTCCAAAATCACACAAACCTTAAAGTGTACGTGGGATCGAAAATAGGTTTTGACAGGGGGGTCGGTTCAACTAGAGACCTCCAATAGGCAGGGATCGGTCCCGCTGGAGATCCCTAATGTGTTGGGATCGTTCCTTCTATAGATCCCCAATGAATATGGATCGGTCCTGCTATAGATCTCCAATAGGAACCATACTACCAATCCATTAAACTCATGTAATCAAACATGGTCTTCTAGGCATGAAATCAATCCTAAGTTCATTACACAATCTAGTAACAAGTTACAAATGTTATGTCTACGTCGCAATTACGAAGTTCAAAGATAAGCATTATACTTCGTAATTTTGTATATTCTTCCTTGACACTTTGACCATAATAAGATAATCAAATATCTAATACTAAATACTAGAGTTTCATATATATAACTTTGCATGTTATGTTTTCAATCTAAACGACTTAGAAGTAAAGTACGTATAATGGAAACAAGTCAAGTCTTGTATTACTAACCTCAAGTAGAAGGATGATGTTTTCGTTGATCTCTATACGTATACAGAATCTTTGGGTCTTCATAGTAATACTTGTATGTCTCAACATTTACAGACTTCCTAGTCTAACCTAACGAAGCTAACTCTAGTAATCTAATCAAGCGGTTTTGAATTTTGATGTTAAAATATGAACCAGCCTTGATATACCAACGCTTGGAAGGTTCAACCGAACAATGCTCTAAAAAATCTCCCTCTTTGTCAATTTTAGTCAGAAAACTCTAATACATACGGAGAAGATAAAGATATTAAATTACATAACAGTCTCTTAATTCATTCTTTATACGCCTGATTCCAAGTTTGAATAGCATAATAATCTGCACATATTCAAAAAATAAATGTCATTGTTGAGGCATTTGAATAGCAAAAGTTTTACTCCCCCTAAAAGAAAGCTATGTATATATTCAATCCACACATATTTGTTATTCCCTTTTGTAGTATGTAATACTACACAACATGATGATATGGTTCTCCTCCTTAGTCTATGCTTTATTAATCTGTTAGATATATACCTTTTAGCACATATGTCCTTTCTCAATGACTATAAGTCATCGTATACTCTATATATTTCTCCCCTTTTTGTCACAAAAATGAAAGAGAAACAAAAAAATACATAATAAAACCAAAAGGATCTTACAAGTTCATAAGAACTCATACAACCTATAAAAGTTAAGTACAAAGATTTAACATACCATTTTAGATAGGCAACACTAAAACCAAAACTACCAAAGTAATTTTTTTTAGCCTCTTATCAAGGAAAAAATTCCCGAAGCAATTTTCCCTTTGATATGATAAGTCAAACTTAGATCAGAATTAACTTACTTACTTATCAGGATCCAATATTCATAAATAATCGTACCTTTTTAGACAAGACAAAACTAGGTTAGACAACTAGTTTTCTTATGATGGACCGATTAGACTTGAATAACCATACCTTGTTTTGATAAGCCTAAACTAAAATCAAAATTAACTTAGTTTTTCGTATCAGGAATTAATTGGATTAAAGTAATTTAACCCCCTTTTATTAAGCAAAAAAAATAAATAAAATCAGGATATACTCAGTTTTTCTTAACCGGAACCAATTGTAACAACAAAACAATTGTACCATATTTCATTAAGATAAAGCAAGAATGGGAAATTTTAAATCAGTTTTTGTTAACATGAAAATGATTAACTAAATACAAAAATAAATCTTTACCTCGTTATTCGATATGACAAACTAGGATCTGAACTAATCAAGTTTTTATATCAGGAAAGAGATCAAAATAATTCTTTCCACGATTTCCATAACCACTCACCCCACAAATTTATGACGTTTAAGCACCAATTTAATATAAAAATCTCCCCCTGTTCGTTGTTATTCCTTGCAAGACAAAATAATAACAAAAGAGACTGTTGGAGCATAGCTCGGTTGAACCCACTAAGCATTGATATGTCAAGTTTGGTTGTCATATTTTAGTGAGCCAAAACTCATTTAAGAGTTGCTTGATTATGTATTAGAGTCAACTTCGTATATGTTAGCTTGACAGTATTAGGATATGAGACATTACAAGTATTGCGAAGACTTGAAGAAGTGAAGAAGTAAGGAGCTACAACGACACCATCATCCTTCCACTTGAGGTTAGTGATATTTGACTTGAACCGTTTCATTCCCTAACATATCTTTCAAGTCGTGCATATTGAAAACAAAACTGCGAAGCATGAATGATTATACTCTAGTTAGACATAGTATTAAGGAATACAATACGAGGTTTATTGCTTAACCATTAAACTTTGTAGATAAGACACCGACATAATCGTTTGAATGCTATTTTGATTATGTATGGGTATAAGGTGAAGATTTCATCCTAGGAAACAATGTTTTACATTTGTTTTAAGGAAGTTAGGACTTAACTTAGTCAACACAAGTCAACGTCGAGTCCAGGTACCAAGCCCTAACGTTGGACAAATGTTAGACCAAAGCCTAGTGTTGGTCAAAACCTGAGTACCAGACACTAATTATCCCTAATTAGAACCTGATGAGAAAAATAGAGTTATATTTTTTTGGTCTTATCGAACAAGCGATTGTATTTGTACAATTGGTTTAGCAAAGGAACTAAGGTGCTTAGTCGATTTTTGGTTTACTAAACTATTAAGGAAAATTGCTTCGGGCAATTGTTTTCTTGGTAAAATATCAAAATAAAATTACTTTGTAGTTTCGGTTTTGATATTTGTTATCAAAAATGGTGTGTGGAACCCTCGTGCTTAACTCTATAGGTTGCAAGTCTATTAAGATTTGTAAGATCCTTTCGGTTTGTCCTTTATTTTTTCGTTTTTTTGTCATTTTGTGACAAAAAGGGGGAGAAATATATGGAGTAAACAAGTGATACTGGTATTAATCTATATTGATTGGTATCACTAAAGAAAGGACATTGGTGCTTAAACGTTTATCTAACGAAAGAGTAAAAGCATAGACTAAGGGGGAGTAACATATCATATGATACTTGTAGTTATATGGACTACAAAGGGAATAAAAAAGACGTGCGGATTGATAAAGTCTACCTATCTTACCTTTAGGGGGAGTATTATCTTTGTTATTATAATGTCAACATCGGTATTTAAGGATTGAATGTATACAAGTTATTGTGTTGTTGAATTCGG
The DNA here is from genome assembly GCF_003573695.1 of Papaver somniferum. Taxonomy (NCBI): domain Eukaryota; kingdom Viridiplantae; phylum Streptophyta; class Magnoliopsida; order Ranunculales; family Papaveraceae; genus Papaver; species Papaver somniferum. The sequence goes on from NC_039366.1 coordinate 75,257,166, forward strand.
GAATCAAGCGTATGTGTAATGAATTCTTGTAATTTGTTTATCCATATGATGTAAGAGTTTTGTCTCTAAAATTGACAAAGGGGAAGATTGTTAGAGCATAGCTCGGTTGAACCTGTTAGAGCATAGCTCGGTCGACCTCGCGTGCGTTGCTATCTCAAGCATGTTTGTCAATGTTAGTGATCAAAACTATGAGTCTTGATTTCTAGCTTACATAGCTAAGTCTCGGACTAGGATAGAAAAGTGTAGTTGAGCTCAAGGACTTCATGGAGATTCATCATACAACGACGAAGATCTATACAAGGAACCGTGGAACTTCATCAACAAAAAGGTATGTGGAGACTTGAACTTATCTATCAATCAAAAGTCTATCTATTCTATCTCCTACTTCTTATGAGACAAAATTCGTATGCTATATAGACTAGATCATACACATTTGACATTTCGAGCTGAGCATTCATTGCTTATCTTTTATCTCGAAATCGTGTGTTGGTAAAGCGTTTCGCTTTGATCAAGTTTATCTTCACCTAGTGATGAAAGTCATGAAAAGTTTCAATCACTTTGAGAATTGCTCTAACGTGAATCGGTCTGTGAATAACGGCTACATAGCGTCCTCTGAGAATGTCTCAATGATTGAAATGAGAGTTCAGATTACATAACCATGTATTCCTTGAACCGAAGTTTTCAAACTTTGTTGATCAAGAGAAATCGGGAGGATTGTGGAATTGGCTTGCTAAGTCCGCGAACTGTCGGAAGTTCTCGACCGAGAATTTCTGCTGGATTTTCCAAAACTCGTTTGTGTGCTAATTCCGCGAACTCAGTCTGCGAACACAGTCCGCGAACTGGCGGAAGTTCTCTTTCCGAGAATTTCTGCTGAGTTTGGAAAACTCAACCGATTAACTTAAGTTCGCGAACTTGTTTGTGAACTTAAGAGGTTATGATCTAAAGATGTGCTCTGAACATGAAACATTAAATTACTAAGGAATGCTTTATGCAAACCATGGCTATGATGTTCATGAGCCAATTCAATCGAATCGAATCATCTTTGTTTCAATTGTGTCTTGTGTAGTTACATAATATCTCATAGAAATTGAAAAACTCTTTAACTAGTTCATTTGAGTCAAATGAACTAGTTATGGTGAAGAAGAACAAGGTTAATATGAAATGCTCATATGGTTAACCTTTTGGGTTACTATGTTGAACCAACATACATGTACACGTTTGGGCATCGTTTTCACAAACCCAGTAAACGTATATCCCAAGTGTGTGTGACAAGCTAAGTTTTCAATCTAACGGTTGAGAAATATTAGCTTGAATCTAAATCAGGTTTTCATCTAAGGTGAATAAGGAATGCTTTGTACCTAAGGAAAAACCCTGATTTGAAGGCTATATAAAGGAGACATCTAGCATTGTGCAAAACTAATCCCCAAACGTCTGTGTGATACTAGTGCGCTCGCTAGAGTCGATTCTCCTTTAACCTTTGGTTTTCTTCTCTAAAACCAGGTTAACGACTTAAAGACTTCATTGGGATTGTGAATCCAGACCGATACTACTTTTATCGTAGTTGTGTGATATGATCTTGCATCTTCTATCGTACGAGTACAATCGATTGATTGCCTTGAGATCGTGAGATTTCTCTGATAGGCAAGATAAAGAAGTCACAAACATCTTCGTCTCACCGTTTGTGATTCCTCGATAAACCGCTTGTGTAGTCAGGAAGGATTGTAGAGAGATGATTGATTAATCTAGGCTGTTCTTCGGGAATATAAGACTGGATTATCAATTGGTTCTTGTTCACCTTGATTTTATATCTTAGGACGGAACAAAACCTAGGGTTTATCTGTGGGAGACAAATTTATCCTTTGATAGACTTTTCTATGTGAGACAGATCTGTTTATTATCAAGTCTGTGATTTTGGGTTGCAGCAACTCTTGGTTGTGGGTGAGATCAGCTAAGGGAATCAAGTGCGTAGTATCCTGCTGGGATCATAGGCGTAGGAGTACAACTGTACCTTGAATCGGTGGGAGACTTATTGGGGTTCAACTATAGTCAAGTCCGAAGTTAGCTTGGAGTAGGCTAGTGTCTGTAGCGGCTTAATACAGAGTGTATTCAATCTGGACTAGGTCTCGGGGTTTTTTTGCATTTGCGGTTTCCTCGTTAACAAAATTTCTGGTGTCTGTGTTATTTCATTTTCCGCATTATATTGTTTATCTTTATAATTGAAATAATACAGGTTGTGCGTTAAATTTTATTCGATTGGAGATCCGACCTTGTGGTTGTCGATTTCATTGATTAACACTTGGACATTGGTCTTTGGTACCGTCCAAGTTATTCCTTGTATTTGATAAAGACTCGCTATTGTTTTTAGCTTGAGTAAAAATCAAATCAAGAGAGAGATATTAACTCCTTGAGATACTTTTATCTTGATTGAGTCTGTCTGTCTAGTTGATTCTCTAGCAAAGTATTTCAGAGTTAGTCCATACAGATTTCTAAGCAAAATATTGGGTGGGGTTGTTAGACCCCCGCTTTTTCAATTGGTATCAGAGCAGGCAAACACACTAAGACCTCATCAGTCTGTGTTTGTAGAGATATGACTCTATGGACAGTAGTGTTATCTCAATAAATGCACCACCAGATCCAGGGATTTCAGAATTCTCTTCCATGACTGATTTAATAAAATCTGTAGAAGAAATTCTATCTAAACCTCCACCAGGTTTAAAATCCCTTGAAGTGTTTTCAGGGCTTGAAAAGAAGCTTGAGAGCTTATCTCTTGATATTGAGTTATACCTCCAGAAAGAGCAAGAATCTCTTGACAGGCTAAATCAAGTTATGATGAATAATATTCATGTTAAGGTTGATATTGATTTACTAATCAGTGAGAGCAATGCTCCTCCTCTGCGTAATCCAATTAGTTGTGATAAACTAAACGAATTACAAGAGGAGTTTAAATCTCAGTCATCTGAGTGTATCACGTCAAAGCATGAATTGATTCGTTGCTCAATTCCTGATACTTCCTATCAAGATAGTAGTATTGTCTTCTTTTATGAAGAATCTAGGACGTCTTTTTTTATCAAAAGAGTTTCCCTTCGCAGTACTAAAAACTATCTGCAGAAATTGTTTTTTATAAGTTGGAAAAACAAGAAATCAGAAACACAAATCCTTTTGGGTTCTCTTGAAGTTCTTTGATAGACTTAAACAGTTCCTTGGGTGTTTCTCAACACTACAAGATGTAAGAGTTGCTGGAAAGAAACTCTCTCTTGGTGCCATGGTGAGCAAGACAATGTTCATCTCAACACAACTTGTTTGTGTTGAAAGTGCATCCTCACCAAGGAATGCCATGTTACGGTAAAGGAAACACGAGAACTGGGGCACACAGATTGTGTTCAGCAAGTCTGTAGAGTTCAATTGGATTATTCTAAAGGTATGTCTATAAACTTGAGCAATATTTGTGCTTTTACTTGCTTTAGAGTACTTATAATGATCCATGTACCTTTCTTATCGTTCATTTCTACCTAACTTGATCTGTGTTTAAGGTTCTTATATGTGTAGGTTTGAAAATAGTAGTTCGGGATGTTTGGACTACATGGTACACATACCAAGTATGCATAACAACATTTAAAATCAAAATCTAGGGGTTTAAGTTCGCAAACCCGTATGCATACTTGACGTCGATATTCGGTAAACTTGTTTTGGCCGTAACTTCTTCGTCCGAACTCGGATTTACCTCATTATTTTTGAATTCTCTTCCTTATTGAATTACCTTCAAAATGGAGATGAGAATTGTTGAATTTGGATGAGTTAATATTGGTCTTTTACCTGTCTCTTGTTTTTTAGTGTTTGCTCCGTTTCGTTGCACTTGTTCTATTCTCTTGGACTTGGGCACTGGGATTCTTGGAGAAATCATATTCTAAGCTATTTTGTGGCTGTTACAAGAGTGATGTTGGTGAATCACAAACAAGGAAGTTCGAGAATGGGTAGTAGTTCACATTGTTATATATTCTTGAGTGTTCACCATCATCTCATGTGAACTATGGTGCATAGTCGTCAATGTCTTTGTATGTTCTTTTTTGTTAAGGAAATATTTTTATACGCTTTTGGTAACCACTCTTGGTATAAATCCGTGCAAAAAAGATTCATTCTACCTTCTAAGGGCAAAGATTGTTATTGCGGTATTAATCTGTCTGATTTTGAAGTATTGCAATATTTTTATGGGATATGTATTGTTTGCGTCCGTGAACTTGAAGGTCCCATATATTGTCAAAGGTAAAGTCGTTCATGAATTGGTTTTCGTATTGATGAAAGGACGAATGGACTTTTGACAAATACAAAAGTTATGCCTATGCAGTCATATATTTGATGGAAAATAGGATAAAATCTTTTGTTTGACAAGGATAAAGTCTATTACGTCGTTATGATGGAAAATAGAATAGATCCTTGTATGTTATCCACGGTATTGATCTTCATTGATCCATTTTGGTATGTTTTACCGTGAAGACTCCATTGTGTGTCTTATGTTGAGCACGATACAACTAAGTCAATTATTCTTATTGGCTTTGTTGGTTGTTCCATAAGATGCTATATGTTGAGCATTATGAACTAAATTAATCATCTTGGTTGGTTATTTAGTTATTTGCTCCGAAAGTCTTCTTTTTTCGAGCAAATCCTTTGACAATTAAATTGATTACTTTTGTGATTAGTTTGGTTGTTTGTATTCCAATTAGATTAATTATAAGTTATCTTGTAATTAGTCTAGTTGAGATTTCATATATTCCACAAGTTCTTGTATTGAGTATATGAACGACTATACTAATCATGTTCTATTGGTTGATGTAATCGTATATTCTATAAGGTTTTTCCTTATGTTGAGTATGTGTATGATTAAGTTAGTCATCTCCGTATGATTACCTTAGTCGTAGCTCCGTAAGTTTACTTATGTTGAGCACCTTCAATTAAATTGATCACTTTTGTGGTTTGATTTAGTTGCACATTATAATTAAATTAATCATGGGTTTTCTTGTGATTAATTTGGTTGAGCTTTGGATATAGAAAATCATTTCTATGGTTTTTGGTGTCCAATTTAAAAATCCTTCTTTTCTTTCGAAATTAAGGTCGCTCTTGTTGTTCTTTAGGGAATGACATCAAATGGGGGAGAGTTCTTTTGAACTTGTGCTTGATGGTAATATCTTGCGGGGTGTGCGGCTGTGGAATTTTGTAGGGGTTATCTTATATCTTAAAACTCCTTGATGAATGCATTTAGCTTCGGCTTTATGATTGCATCTAAATTAAGTTGGTATGTATTTTTCTTTTAGTCTATGAAATGTCTCTTGTGGAAATTTCATTATGATCCCGTTCTTGTACCTTTGCCAATTTTATTGACAAAAAGGGGGAGAAATAATGTAGTTCACACTACAAATACATATGGTTTTCGGATCATTGTGTAAGGGGGAGTGGTTTCCATGATCGAGATGGAGTATTGACTAAGGGGGAGTGATACATATCACCGTAGTATTATTGTTAAAGTCGTGATACAGTTGGACTTTGATATTACATAATAATACTATGACACTGTATAATAATGATCGAAAATCTCGATTTCTCTCATTGTTATAGCTACGGATCTTCAACAATGGTGATGCTAAACTTACAACCTTTGGGATCATTGGAGTACTTGGAAGGACGAATATTTCAGTAAACGTTGAAGATTAGACTATGGAATAGGAGCCACTAAAGTTTATCTTTTTGTATTCCATATGTATTAATAGTTTTGTCACTAAAACTGACAAAGGGGGAGATTGTTAGATCATAGCTCGGTCGACCTCGCATGCGTTGCTATCTCAAGCATGTTTGTCAATGTTAGTGATCAAAACTACGAGTCTTGATTTCTAGCCTACATAGCTAAGTCTCGTACTAGGATAGAAAAGTGTAGTTGAGCTCAAGGACTTCATGGCGATTCATCATACAATGACGAAGATCTATACAAGGAACCGTGTAACTTCATCAACAAAAAGGTATGTGGAGACTTGAACTTATCTATCACTCAAAAGTCTATCTATTCTATCTCCTACTTCTTATGAGACAAAAGTCGTATCATATATAGACTAAATGATACACATTTGACATTTCGAGCTGAGCATTCATTGATTATCTTTTATCTCGAAATCATGTGTTGGTAAAGCGTTTCACTTTGATCAAGTTTATCTTCACCTAGTGACCAAAGTCATGAAAAGTTTCAATCACTTTGAGAATTGCTCTAACGTGAATCGGTCTGTGAATAACGGCTACATAGCATCCTCTGAGAATGTCTCAATGATTGAAATGAGAGTTTAGATTACATAACCATGCATTTCTTGAACCTAAGTTTTCGAACTTTGTTGATCTAGAGAAATCGGGAGGATTGTGGAATCGGCTTGCCAAGTCCGCGAACCCAGTCCGCAGACTCAGTCCGCGAACTGTCGGAAGTTCTCGACCGAGAATTTCTGCTGGATTTTCCAAAACTCGTTTGTGTGCTAAGTCCGCGAACTCAGTCCGCGAACTGGCGGAAGTTCTCTTTCCGAGAATTTCTGCTGAGTTTGGAAAACTCAACCGATTAACTTAAGTCCGCGAACTTGTTTGTGAACTTAAGAGGTTATGATCTAAATATGTGCTCTGAACATGAAACATTAAATTACTAAGGAATGCTTTATGCAAACCGTGGCTATAATGTTCATGTGCTGATTCAATCGAATCGAATCATCTTTGTTTCAATTGTGTCTTGTGTAGTTACATAAGATCTCATAGCAATTGAACAACTCTTTAACTAGTTCATTTGAGTCAATTGAACTAGTTATGGTGAAGAAAAACAAGGTTGATATGAAATGCTTATATGGTTAACCTTTTGGGTTACTACGTTGAACCAACATACACGTACACGTTTGGGCATGGTTTTCACAAACCCAGTAAACGTCTACCCAAGTGTGTGTGACAAGCTAAGTTTTCGATCTAACGGTTGAGAAATATTAGCTTGAATCTAAATCAAATTTTCATCTAACGGTGAATAAGGATTGCTTTGTACCTAAGGCAAAACCCTGATTTGAAGGCTATATAAAGGAGACATCTGGCATTGTGCAAAACTAATCCCCACACGTCTGTGTGCTACTAGTGTGCCCGTTAGAGTCGATCTCCATTAACCTTTCATTTTCTTCTCTAAAATCAAGTTAACGACTTAAAGACTTCATTGGGATTGTGAATCCAGACCGATACTACTTTTATCGTAGTTGTGTGATCTGATATTGCATCTTCTATCGTACGAATACAGTCAATTGATTGGCTTGAGATCGTGAGAGTTCTCCGATAGGCAAGATAAAGAAGTCACAAACATCTTCGTCTCACTGTTTGTGATTCCTCGACAAACCGTCTGTGTAGTCAGGAAGGATTGTAGAGAGGTGATTGATTAATCTAGGTTGTTCTTCCGGAATATAAGACCGAATTATCAATTGGTTCTTGTTCACCTTGATTTTATATCTTAAGACGGAACAAAACCTAGGGTTTATCTGTGGGAGACAAATTTATCCTTTGATAGACTTTTCTGTGTGAGACAGATCTGTTTATTATCAAGTCTGTGATTTTGGGTTGCAGCAACTCTTGGTTGTGGGTGATATCATCTAAGGGAATCAAGTGCGTAGTATCCTGCTGGGATCATAGGCGTAGGAGTAGAACTGTACCTTGGATCGCTGGCAGACTGATTGGGGTTCAACTATAGTCCAATCCGAAGTTAGCTTGGAGTAGGCTAGTGTTTGTAGCGTTTTAATACAGTGTGTATTCAATCTGGACTAGGTCCCGGGGTTTTTCTGCATTTGTGGTTTCCTTATTAACAAAATTTATGGTGTATGTGTTATTTCTTTTCCGCATTATATTTTATATAATTGAAATAATACAGGTTGTGCGTTAAGATCATCAACTTCTCTAATCCAACTTTTGGTTGTTGATTGTAGTTGATTGATCCTTGGATATTGGTCTTTGGTACCGTCCAAGTTATCTCTCTTTGATAAAGACTCGCAAATTTCTATTTGCTTGAGTAAAGATCAAATCGAGAGATTGAGATATAAACTCTTTGATATATCTCTTTATTGATTGAGTCTGACTATCTAGTTGATTCTCATAAAGAGTATATTGGAGTTTGTCCATACAGATTGCTAAGCGAAATATTGGGTGGTGTTGTTAGACCCCCGCTTTTTCAAAGTCGATCAGGGAAAGATCAATACATCGGAATATTCAAAAGTTCATTCTATCTTTTATCAATATTTGCATAAAGACATAATAGACTTAACTTTTGACATGTATGAGATAATCATAGTTCACGGATGTAAACACATATCCCATAATATTTTTGCAATTTATAAAGCCAATAAAGATTAATACTGAAAAATCATTTTCCAAATAACTTAGAATTTAAATAAATAATTCTAAAACATTGCAAGATAAAAATCGTTGGTAATAGCTATATGTAATCACAATATTTGCTATTCCAAACCCTAGTTATCCTTCTTAAAAACACAAGATAAAATTTTCATAAGAAGTTTTCTAGATAAAAAAAATCAAAATCTAAAAACAGAATTGAAAACTTAGACATAATCAGCAACCAAAGATCGAACAAAAACAAGTTCATCAGTTGCTTTCTTCAGTTCAGTCTTCAGAAACTCAAGATTATTTGTTGTAATTTCAAGTTGGTCACGTACAACCTCAAAATCTCAAAGAAGATTTCCAACCAATTGAAATGGCTTCTGGACTGGAAGATCGTTTTCATGGTCAACTGCATGATAGCAGGTTATGAAAAGAGGGTTCTCGTGAAGCTCAATAACTTTGTCATCTTCAACTTTGTCTTCCTTTTTCCATCCATCCATTGTGCACTCCATGATATCACAAGAGAATTCTTGATGTTATGGAACGAGCATATATCAGAAACATCCTTAATATATTTATAAGTGTTTTTCATAGGGAAACCCTAGGATTACATGTTTATGTTCGGTCATGGATCGGGTGCACGTACGTCCATGGTTATGAGCTAAATTCAGAACCAAGGAACCAATGAAGCCTATTTTTAGAAGCATGTTTTGATAAAAACCAAAACACAAGTTCTTAACATATGACAGAAAATCTTAGCTCAAGAATAGAGGACAAGGCATTTTTTGAAAGTCAACAAATCAACTGTCTTTTAAGAAAGAACAAAAAGAAGCATTACAAAGTAAACAACAAAGAGTATTATCTCAAGAGTTATCGATCATTTTTATTACAACATGTAATAATTAATCGGAGCAGGGCTCAACAGTAAGATGATCATTATTTAAAAACAGATACAACAAAGACCACTTTTTCAAGAAGAAGATATCTTTTTGAGAATCATGTGCATCCTCACACGGTCTCGAAAAGGATGCACAACAGTAAGCAGTCAAGTTGTAATTCGATGAGCATATTGCTCATCAAGGGTATTAACATTCTCAACTTTTCTTTCTTGAAAATCATCTGAGAAGTCAATAGAGTTAGTATCAAGAGAATCAATAAAAATAGGACAAGAGATACCTGAAGTTGTTGCATTCTTAATGCTACGCTTGAGTCTATTTATACTGGTCTTGAGTTCCGAAACGCGATTATTGATATGAATATATTCAGGAATGGTTGACACTTTTGATCCAAAACTTCCTTCAGTCACGAAAGAAGAGTTTGAAGAATTTTTCTTACTCATTGGATCAACAAAGCAGTCATATGTCCTTATATCACTATTCTTTTTACAGTTGTAAAAGACTTTGTGTTATCTTTACAGGCAAGAATTGTCTCATCACAACACTTTCCTTGTCTGAGTGTTGGACATTTAAGACCAGTAATATGATAAACAGGGTTGATTACTTCCTTAGACATCCAGATAAAGATGCTATGAAGTTTTTCATTCCTCAAGCGAAAACGACATCTCTTCTCAAGATGACCCTTGTTTCCGCAATAATAATACTTGAAAAGAATGTTATTAACCGTTCTGTTAGAGCATTGCTCGGTTGAACCCACCAAGCGTTGGTATGTCAAGTTTGGTTGTCACATTTTAGTGAATCAAAACTCATGTTAAGAGTCGCTTGATTATGTATTAGAGTAAACTTCGTATAGGTTAGCTTGAAAGTATTAGGATATGAGACATTACAAGTATTGCGAAGTCTTGAAGATATGAAGAAGCAAGGAGCTACAATGACAACAATCATCCTTCCACTTGAGGTTAGTGATATTTGACTTGAACTGTATCATTCCCTAACATATCTTTCAAGTCGTGCATATTGAAAACAAAACTGCGAAGCATATTTGAACTCTAGATAGACATAGTATTAAGGAATATAATACGAGGTTTATTGCTTAACTATTAAACTTTGTAGATAAGACATCGCCATAATCATTTGAATACTATTGTGATTATGTATGGGTATGAGGTGATGATTTCATCCTAGGGAACAATATTTTACATGTGTTCTAAGGAAGTAAGTTCATAAACTTGTTTGTGAACCAAAAAGGAAATTGCCAGGCGTTATTGGTTTTGTTATTCATTGCATATCTTATGAACAACCAATATGTGTGATTGAGTATAAACGTTCACGACTTTTTTGTGTTCTTGGTAGAACTATTCACAAAGGCCTGACTTATGTATTAGTATGACTTTTATTAGTGAAACCGATCTTAAGTAATTACCTGAGATGGTATGATCGGGTTTGTGATTTTATGTCTTACCAAATATGGGAGAGGGGAACCGATCCTAGTAATATGTGCAGTACATCACAGAGGGGAACCGATCCTTATATGAGGTGCAGCAAGGTTTATAGCAGAAAGGGGAACCGATCCTATGAACATGTGCAACACGTTTTTAGGAAAAGGGGAACCGATCCTATGGACATGTGCAACACATATAAGTTAGATACCGTATATATGTGGGGAACCGATCCTAGTACGTAGTCAACTGAATTTTGGAAAGCTAGTGTGACTATGCACAATACTCACATGGAAGGTAGAACCGAAACTTGTTTTGGTAGAACCGATAAACCCATGATTGTGATTGAATGTTATTTGATCAATCACATAGTTCTTGAAAGTCAGATGAACCAATTCTAAACTTGTTTGGAAGTGTGGCAAATCGGTTTCAAGGTTGTAAGTGTGAAAGAGAACTTACAAAGTAAGGATGTCGACATACTTTGAACACGTGCTATGAATGTTTATTATTTAATTGTTCAAAGTTATTCCTTAATATCTAAGGGAAGAGAATCCCAGGATCGAAACATAAATAAGTTAAGAATCTTTTAATTAAGGTATTTAACTTCATTTTGTAGGGAAATAAGAATTAGTAATGTGCATTTACTAATTAGAGATTTTCCGAGAGATTTCGATCATTATTTTTTGACAGAGCATTTCCAGGAATTATGAAAACCGAATTTGTGCTTTAATAAATATCTTGAGAATATTTTCGATTTTGGAAATTCCTTGGTGTACAAACTTCCTTGTCTATAAATACTTGAAGTTTGCCTTTCTAGCAAACTAATCCTTCGTAACAACAAGCTTCCTCTTTGTTGTGTTGTTACTGGTGTAGCCGCCTATTCGGAGAGGAGAGTAACCTAATTAGGCGAAATCTCTTACAACCGCTCAGTTTAAAGTCTTATTTGGGCTTGAGAAGCTCTAGCGCGTACCGTTGGTGGGAAACTAGATAATTGCGGTTTATCTTTTGTTTACATTGATTTGATTGACTAACGGTGGTTGAACTTTGATTTCACCTAGTTTGTCTATGCTTGAGAATCTTCTCTTCTGGTATAAGATTCACTAAAACTAGTTCAGAGTTTTGACAGGGATCTTTAGACTGTTGTTAGTTCTAAAGACGATCTTGTGATAATCCGTTGTTAACAGACTCCGTTCTGCGCTTGATTGATCACAAGAGATTCAAGTGATTGTGTGCAGGTTTTTATTGAAGTTCTAAGAAGATTTGAAGACGGAGAAGATATTGTAGATTTTTGATTTGTGGGTGAAAAGCGAGAGTACAACAACCTCACCCAATATTTCGATTAGCAATCTGTATGGACTAACTCTAATATACTTTTCAGAGAATCAACTAGACAGTCAGACTCAATCTTAATAAAAAGTATATCAAGGAGTTGATATCTCAATCTCTCGATTTGATCTTTACTCAAGCGAATGGAAATCTGCGAGTCTTTATCAAATACTAGAGAGATAAACTTGGATGGTACCAAAGACCAATATCCAAGTGTCAATCAATATAAATCAACAACCAAAGGTTGGATATTCTAATTGATTGATCTTAACGCACAACCTGTGATATTTCAATTATATAACAAAATATACACAGACACCAGAAATTTTGTTAACGAGGAAACCGAAAATGCAAAAAAAACCCATGACCTAGTCCAGATTGAACACCACACTGTATTAAGCCGCTACAGACACTAGCCTACCACAAACTAACTTCGGCCTGGACTGTAGTTGAACCCTAATCAATCTCACACTGATTCAAGGTACAGTTGCGCTCCTTACGTTACTGATCCCAGCAGGATACTACACACTTGATTCCCTTAGCTGATCTCACCCACAACTAAGAGTTGTTGTGACCCAAAGTCGAAGACTTCAATAAACAAATTTGTATCACACAGAAAAGTCCATGATAATAGATAAATATGTCTCCTACAGATAAACCTATGATTTTTGTTCCGTCTTTTGATAAATCAAGGTGAACATGAACTAATTGATAACCCGAACTTATATTCCCGAAGAAAAGCCTATTATTATCAATCACCTCACAATAATCTAAATCGTATGGTAGCGAAACTAGATATTGTGGAATCACAAACGATGAGACGAAGATGTTTGTGATTTTTTTTTATCTCTCCCTATCTGAGATATAATCTCAAGTCAATTATTCAGTTGAACTCGTACGATAGAAAATGGCAAGATCATATCGCTCAACTACTAGAAAGTAGTTTCGTCTGGCTTCACAATCCCAATGAAGTCTTTCAGTCGTTAACCTACAGGTTCTCGAGAAGAAACCCAAGGTTAAAGGAGAATCGACTCTAGCAAAACCAACTAGTATCACACAGGAGGTGTGGGGATTAGTTTTTCCAGTTGCTAGATGTTTCCTTTATATAGTTTTCAAATCAGGGTTTGCAATCCAAGTTACCTTGGTAACAAAGCATTCAATAATCATCCTTAGATGAAAAACCTGATTCAACCAAGCTAATATCTTTCAACCGTTAGATCGAAACTTAGCTTGTCACACACAAATGAAATGTATTCATTTAGGTTTGAGTAACCGTACCTAAACGTGTACACTTAGTTGGTTCACAAATAATTAACCAATGGTTAGCCATATGAGCACTTTCATATTAACCGTATTCATCTTTCTCATAACTTGTTCAAATGACTCATAAGAACTATTTCAAGAGTTGTTCAATTGCTTAGGTCTTTATTCATAGACACAATTGAAACAAAATCGGTTTGATTCACTTGAATCAATTCATGAACAATATAGCCACAGTTTGCAAAGATTGCATTCCTTATAATTTATTGTTTTAAGTTCATGAACAACCGATTTGAGAAATAACCAGCTTGGGTACGCATACGGGTATCCATACCTTAGCTACCGGATTTGAGTTTACAAACTCAGCAGAAATTTTCGGTTCGAAAACTTCCGTGGGTACGCTGTTGATGGTGGTTTTTAGTTCAGGGTTAAAATTGTAAACCTTGCATTTAATGTGTCGTCACTCTGCAAAGAAACAGAGCCATATAAAAGTGACGAGTGATTCAACCTCTTCACTGGCGCATTTATTGAGCAATTCAATATTTTCATATGAAATTTATCCAGAATGGTGCATGTAGCATCAATCCCAGAGATTCTGTAAATTTCGGCACCTTGCCTTGCCTTTATTATAAGTTTCTTTGAATGGTTTCTGTGCTATGTTCCCCGGCCGAACCCTTAATATTGATATGGCATGACAATTTGTGTTCACTCGCAGCAGAGTAACAAGAATTTCCAAGTATCAAGGTTAAGGTCCTTGCATAAAGTACTCAATCAGAAAGCATACTTCTCTCTGGCAATAAACTTAAAGAACTATGTGTCAACACATAGAATTCAATCAATTTTGTGATAATTCACAAGATTCGAATATTACCCTAACTAATTTGCAAAAATTAGGGTTTTGCGCCTTGCGTAATATATTAGACCTTGTTGGTCGAAATTAAGCTTAGGCGAACTAAGCAATTAATCCTCCATGGATTAGTAGGTGCAAAATCCTACCCAAAATCAGAAAGGAGCCGTGGAATAGGAGTAGCAGCAAAGGGAGGTGTGGCCATGATTTAGGCAAGCCCCATGTTGCCCTATTTGCCTTCGACCAATCAGGTCGCCTTAAACCCGCCACACGCTGGCTGAGACCGTACTTGCTGGCCCTATTTCCCATCGACCAATCAGGTCGCTTTAAATCCGCCACACACATACCAGAAGTGTGGCCACTCCCATGCTTGGCCGGCCTCTCTTATATTAACCAATCAGGTTTCCCCAAACTTGCCACAGTGTTAAAAGAGGCAAACTACGCCAAATGGTCACAAAGCCATTGGTTTTCCAAAAACCGCGCCAACATGCCAAACGTGCCATGCCAACATGCGACTCCTCCACGCCAACCGTGAAGCATGCCAAAACATGCCAACGTGCTGTAAATAGCGCCCTACGTGCTCACCTACCTCATGTTCGTGGCCAACGCCATGATGTGCTTAAATTAGGGTTTTCTAGTCAGAAGCACGACTCTGCTTTAGGCGCATTAACAAAAGCCCTAATTTCCGGTTGTGGCTCAAGTTACGCCACTTTGGGCCCCACAACATGCCACGAGCCATGCGGGACCCAGGAAACCCTAGGAATGGCGCCATATCATAGTCACTCATCGCAATTCTTGCTACTATGGCCGTTTCCACATTATGGCCTTACTATAGTTCCTTTGGCATGACTATGGCGTCGTTTGCACAAAAAGCGTTACCATGCCGCGGCCGCATGCCACACGCACTAATTAGGGTTTCGGCATGCCAAACCCTAATTTAGGCAAAGTTTCTACGCCAACCAAGCCAAATCATGCTACCCAGAGCATTGTGATTGATGTGGAAACTAGAACTAATGTTACCAAACCATATTTGGGTCTACACCAATGTGCCAAAATCTAGCGGCCATGGCTACGCCAGGTGCTACTCGTACCACCGTGCCACTGGCATGCACAAACTATGCCAACCACGCCATTGTGTCGTTATCAGGCGCCAACAGAATGTGGCCATAATCAATGGCACCCTTTCTCATGGGTCACAATCTTAGCCGTCCAAATTCGCCACATAATTGACAGGCCTGTGGCAAGTCTTAGGCGACCATCCAAGACAAGCCTAATAGCATCACATGCTATTCTCCTGCGGCAAGTCTCCTAACTTTGACTTGCCACACATAGCAACCTACTACACGTTTTCCACGAAAACACTCGGGACATCAAACATGTCACAAAATGGGGGATACTCATCAGGGTATTGGTATGGCGGTTTACAGCGTGCGGCGTGCAACACGCCCATTATAAGAAAGTGTCAGAAAGAAGGGCAGTTAGTGGCGGCAAGAAGTAGTGGGTGTAAACTAACTCGTCTCCTTCATAATGGGAACGTGGTTTTCTGGCATTTACACACGACCCCACTTCTCCATCACTCAATCATTCCCACTTTCTACGAGATCATGGTGCGTTTAATATGACTTTTATAAATAGGTTCTACCTATTTCAACCAAACGGCAACAGTTTGGTCAACAACAACACAGTATCCAGAAAACGCCAAAGAACTGATACCTTATATTCCACTAGACAATTCCACATTCTGATACAAGTCATAAAATAGCCACACCTTCAGAATTAACCATTCTGGTCTCAACACCTTCTTCGCTTCCCTCCATAAGACCAACCCTTCTCCTTCACTTTGTGACCGAAGCAAGCCTGGAACGGACATTTCTTGGTTTAGGCCAGGATTGTACAGATTGATATCTCGAATCTAAAGTACTCCCGTGCAATGTATTTGCGTAAGGTTTAGGCTCGTTTCTCATCCACACACCCAAATTGACCAAAACCAGCAGAAATAGTTTTTACCCACAAACATACGCGCAGGGGTATGCGTACCTAAGGTGACTGGTGATTAATATTTTTGATTGTCGTTGTTTTTTTAGTAAATAGGATTCGAACTCTAAGACTTGTTAAGATTAATTTTAAAGGAATAAAATAGAGAGTTACTAGGTCTAGGATTCAGCCAAACTCATATCAATAGGTTCAATTATTCATTCGTAAACAATTATCGCTCAACAAATAAAACAACATCGACTCTTATTCTTTCCAAGGTAGATTCTCCAAACATTAGTTATAAATCGTAAGCATGGGACATCAAACATCTAAGCAAGCATGACCCATCTAATAAAATAATAACTAATTTTTTCAAATCATAATTCTATTTTAATTAAGTGCAAAAGTCAAATAGAAAATAAAACAAATTCACCCATGTATGAAGTCCGGCTTCCTCCGTCGACCCAGTGTTGGGGTCTAGCTTCTCATGATAAAAACACACTCAAAAAATATGATTTATATCTCAAATGGTGTTTTTATTAATAAAACAATGAATCTGCAATGCTGTATAGGCGTTACAGAACAATATTTGTTGCAAACTGAAGTTACTTGTTACAATGGACTGTTACAAAATTTAAGACGCTAGGATGTTGGAAAAATAAGACACTAGAAATAACGACTGCAGTTTGCAGTCTTATTTTCTTCGTGGCTCATTCTTCATGCAGGTGATGATTCGCTCTGCAACCTCTTATTTTACCCTCAGTCTCTGCCCCAAACTCTCGATATCTCTTCTATGAAACACGAACACTCTTTATATATCCAGCAGAACCTAGAAATATCGCTCAATCACTCCAAAAATTCTTCCATTACTCGGCAGTAAAAGAATATATCTTCGAGATATTTTCTTCCCTTTTTTGCCTCCTTCACACGTCTTTTGTTGGTTGTTAAACTTTCCAAACTTCCTGTGAGAATAAAACCAAGTCTGACAGAATATCTTCTCCCATTAATGCACAAAATCTTCCAAAGATAAATAACAGAAACCCGTGAATATCTTCCTTTCCCTGTTTTGTTCCAAACGATAAAATATCCTTCCCATTTTTATTTCAACGCAATTACCACCCTTGTTTAGTGGAAACAGGTCAATCCTAACCAAATCTTGTGAAAAGTTCTTATAGAATATCTTCCAAATATTTTCCAGAGATCTCTCAGCCTTGTGAAGAACTCGGTGAATATTTTCTTTCCTGTTTATCTTCTCATGCGTAGGATGGAAACCTGCACACTCCCTTCACGTTTAATATTTGTTTCAGCAGTACTAGAACTCACGTAAGTACCAAAAATATTTCCAACAGAATCCCTAATGTAGACTTCCCTGTATTAATCCAAATCCACGTGAATTTCTTTTTTTCTTTGACAGTGAAACTCTTACCGGCCTTGTTTACCCGTAATAGGCCCATAACAATCAAAATAATCAAGAAAGTTCCAATCATCACTCTCCGGTTTTAATCCAGTGAATAACTCTGAGTTCGCCGTTCATCAAATAATTTTCCCGCCAAAAACAAATTCAAACGGGGAAGAAGGCTGCTTCTAACCAAAACGCGGGTGCCTTTAGTAGATGGGGGTGCCATGTGGTGTGAATAACAGTTAGGGTGCCCCTTAGTAATTAAGGTACCCCTTAGCCAACAATGAAAGTCCGAATAGCAACTGTCCTCCGGAGGTGCCTTTAACAGTTTTTCGAGTGGATTCTTCTAAAAACGTTTATTTGCCCAAAAACACCTACAAACAAGTTTATTAGTGATAAAATGAGTCCCAGCTAATGTATTTATGGGTGAAAATGTTTCACACTTGCGTGTTCATCAAATTCCCCCACACTTACATTTTGCTAGTCCTCGAGCAAAACAGAACATTGACCCGCTACACATCTAGTCATAAAATAAGAGAGAGAGAAGACCCGCTACACAGCTGGTCATTTTTTTTAACCCGCTACACAGCTGGTCATTACATATATATTTTTTTTTGTGGACCCGCTACACAGCTGGTCATTATTATTATTATTATTATTATTATTTTATTTTTTTGGAGACCCGCTACACAGCTGGTCATAAAATGCAAGGAAATTCCTGAAAAAGAAAAGTAAAACGTTAACCACTCCCCCACACTTAAGCATTACATTGTCCTCGATGTAATTGAGTCATCCAATGCAAAATTTAAGATGGGAAATCCATAAGATGAAAAAAAGTAAACGAAAATATAAAAATAAAAATAAAATAAAATACACCTACTGGAATGTACAAAAAAGGATCCCCAAAAATTAACAACCTGAAAATTTGGGGATCGACCCAAAATACAACATTTGTAAATGACAGCTTCACACTTATGTTATAACGATGCGGAGACACTGAAACTATCAAAAACAAAGATTTACCCCTAAACCAAGTTTTTACTGCACAAGGAAGTGCGTAAAGAACAAAATATGGGGATACTATTGGGACTGGGAAATTGTCAATTGGCTCATGCACGGTATTAGAAACAGGGACGTCCTCTAGGTATTTGGATGCAAAGTATTCCAACAAAAATTTTGAAGCACATAATTCTAACCCTAAATTAGGTAACTTTTGGAAGTCTAGGGGACTAGAAACAACCTCTAAGTTGGGTGAAAGATATTGCGAGATAGGTTCTTCTAATAAATTAGACGAATCATTTATACAATCATTCACAGGGTCATCTATATATTCAGTATGGGATAAAGAGTCACTACATGATTCATCATCATCATCAGCAAATAATCTTTGATATTCAAGAACTCTTAATCTTTGTTCCAAACTAGGTGGTGTGTGCTTATAATACTTCTCGTATATCTCTAAAGGAGATTCTTCACTTACCACATGTGGATCAAAAACTCCATACCGTTGCCTCTGCATGTATTCACCAAGCGTCATCTCAGATGAGGATGCATGATGATTTGAAATTCTACGCTTATATTCTGCCAATGTCATCTTAGGTGACGTCTCCTCGGAAGAAGTCATCATCCTCAAAAATTCCCTGAAAAGAAATACAAAAAGAAACACATAAAAAGGAAAAAAATAATCTAAAATAAAATGAAAATACTGTACAAATAATAATAAAAAAATAAACCTAAAAATTAATCTAAAAATAAATCCGCGTCGGCGGCGCCAAAATGATTAATATTTTTGATTGTCGTTGTTTTTTTAGTAAATAGGATTCGAACTCTAAGACTTGTTAAGATTAATTTTAAAGGAATAAAATAGAGAGTTACTGGGTCTAGGATTCGGCCAAACTCATATCAATAGGTTCAATTATTCATTCTCAAACAATTATCGCTCTACAAATAAAACAACATCGACTCTTATTCTTTCCAAGGTAGATTCTCCAAACATTAGTTATAAATCGTAAGCATGGGACATCAAACATCTAAGCAAGCATGACCCATCTAATAAAATAATAACTAATTTTTTCAAATCATAATTCTATTTTAATTAAGTGCAAAAGTCAAACAGAAAATAAAACAAATTCACCCATGTATGAAGTCCGGCTTCCTCCGTCGACCCAGTGTTGGGGTCTAGCTTCTCATGATAAAAACACACTCAAAAAATATGATTTATATCTCAAATGGTGTTTTTATTAATAAAACAATGAATCTGCAATGCTGTATAGGCGTTACAGAACAATATTTGTTGCAAACTGAAGTTACTTGTTACAATGGACTGTTACAAAATTTAAGACGCTAGGATGTTGGAAAAATAAGACACTAGAAATAACGACTGCAGTTTGCAGTCTTATTTTCTTCGTGGCTCATTCTTCATGCAGGTGATGATTCGCTCTGCAACCTCTTATTTTACCCTCAGTCTCTGCCCCAAACTCTCGATATCTCTTCTATGAAACACGAACACTCTTTATATATCCAGCAGAACCTAGAAATATCGCTCAATCACTCCAAAAATTCTTCCATTACTCGGCAGTAAAAGAATATATCTTCGAGATATTTTCTTCCCTTTTTTGCCTCCTTCACACGTCTTTTGTTGGTTGTTAAACTTTCCAAACTTCCTGTGAGAATAAAACCAAGTCTGACAGAATATCTTCTCCCATTAATGCACAAAATCTTCCAAAGATAAATAACAGAAACCCGTGAATATCTTCCTTGCCCTGTTTTGTTCCAAATGATAAAATATCCTTCCCATTTTTATTTCAACGCAATTACCACCCCTGTTTAGTGGAAACAGGTCAATCCTAACCAAATCTTGTGAAAAAATCTTATAGAATATCTTCCAAATCTTTTCCAGAGATCTCTCAGCCTTGTGAATAACTCGGTGAGTATTTTCTTTCTTATTTATCTTCTCACGCGTAGGATGGAAACCTGCACACTGCCTTCACGTTTAATATTTGTTTCAGCAGTAGTAGAACTTACGTAAGTACCAAAAATATTTCCAACATAATCCCTAATGTAGACTTTCCTGTATTAATCCAAATCCACGTGAATTTCTTTTTTCCTTTGACAGTGAAACTCTTACCAGCCTTGTTTACCCGTAATAGGCCCATAACAATCAAAATAATCAAGAAAGGTCCAATCATCACTCTCCGGTTTTAATCCAGTGAATAACTCTGAGTTTGCTGTTCATCAAATAATTTTCCCGCCAAAAACAAATTCAAACGGGGAAGAAAAGGCTGCTTCTAACTAAAACGCGGGTGCCTTTAGTAGATGGGGGTGCCATGTGGTGTGAATAACAGTTAGGGTTCCCCTTAGTAATTAAGGCACCCCTTATCCAACAATGAAAGTCCGAATAGCAACCGTCCTCCGGAGGTGCCTTTAACAGTTTTTCGAGTGAATTCTTCTAAAAACGTTTATTTGCCCAAAAACACCTACAAACAAGTTTATTAGTGATAAAATGAGTCCCAGCTAATGTATTTATGGGTGAAAATGTGTCACACTTGCGTGTTCATCAACTGGTTTACTAGTTTGCAAAATTACAAACTTAGCAGAAATTTTCGGTATAAAAACTTCAGCAAGTACGCGTATGGGTACGCGTACTCAACCTTTCTCCTTCACCAATACCGCATGCACACATATGCAGTCACTTGGTTTCCGGCACATGGATTTATACACTAATGTGCAAACACATATATATGCTTATATCCATAGTTGGTAATCTCAACTCTACATTTTAATCATTGAAACATTCTTCTATAATGTTATAACAATCGTTATTCACGACTATCGTCATCAAAGCTATTTTCAAGATTGAAACGTCTTCATGACTTGCGTCACGGGTAAAGATGAAAATGGTTAAAGCAAATCTCACCAACACATATTTCGAGAAAAAGATACGCGAGTAAACTCGGCTCGAAATAGCAAATGTGTATGTATGAAAACTATCATACTTATACGACTTTGTCTCAAGAGTAGGATAAGTTCAAGTCTCCAATACCTTTTTGTCGGATGAAGTTCCACTTATTCCTCGAGTAGTTCTTCGTCTTCGTAACATGATCGCCATGGAGTCTGGAGCTCAACCGCACTTAACTCCTAGACCGAGACTTAGTTATAAGTAAACTAGAAATCAAGACATATAGTTTTGATCACTGATATTGACAAACATGCTTGATATAACAATGAATGCGAGTTCGACCGAGCAGTGCTCTAACGGTGGGCTCATAATCTTTGGTATGCACAATACTTGTTTCGGTAAAAGAGGATTCAATTAATAATCGGTTTATCTTTGTGATAGATTGGATTGATTAATTGAGTAGACAGGCATCAACACAATTCTTTGGATTAATAGTGTTGTTGGCTTAATCTTAAACGATTACTTCGGTAATTGAGCATAAGATAGATCTAAGAACCTGACGAAGGAGTTTATGTTAAGATAAACAGAAGGGCATTTGTCCGACTCATATCACTTGGTTGAATAGAGTTGATACCAAACAGATTTTTTGTTCCTTTACTGTTTGGAATACGAACCAAAGGAATTGTTCCAAGTACGTGACTAAGGTCGGAGGCGTGGGAATACAGACGAAACTAGGTGAATTATAGGTTTAGTTGCTTGATCTCAACTATACGAAGTTAGGTGTAATTTTGTGTAGCGGCTCAATCCTGAGAGTATTTAATTCTGGACAAGGTCCCGTTTTTTTTTTTGCATTTGTGGTTTCCTCGTTAACAAAATCTTGTTGTGTCATTTACTTTATATTTCCGCATTATAATTGTTTTATTATAATTAAAATAAATCACACAAACGTTAACTCCTATTTACTTGATAAGTGAATCCTATTGTGTTTGGTTAAGTCCGAACCTTTTTATCAAGTAACATACTTCGTTGTTGTATTGTCTCGATCTCGTATCCATAGACGACCACACGAAGTGTGAACCGATTAGTTGTATTGTCTCGACTCAGTCCATATACAATCACTTTCGGAGAAAGGACTTATAGGTAGGAAATTTTTTAGCTTGAGGTATATTTGGGTACCCTCGCCTTTTCACGTTCTCTTATGAACAGTCTTAGGAGGTTGACAACCCTTGTTCTTTGAAACTTTTGCCGCTGAAGGTAATTTTTCACTTTCGCCATCAGTGAAATTTTTCTACTGAAAATTGTTATTAGTACAAACAAAATCAATCTTGCTACTACTTGGAGCGTCTATTCCTTCATAGACCAAATCTCGTGTATCACGATGTTTCTTACAAGCTCCCAGCATAGTGGATAATTTTGTTGAACTAAGGTTAAACTTTTTAAAGTTTTCTTCCAGCATATTGACCTTGTTCTGAGCAGCAGATATGTCAGCCTCCAATTCTCTGTCTTTAAAACAACTTTGTTGACAGCTACATCTTGCTTCAGATTCAACAAGTTCTTCTTTCAACAAAAAGAGAATTCAACGAAGATTTTCACATTCAGAATTCTTTCAACGCATATCTTCTTCTCGATATCTAAGAAGATATTGTAAGAGATTATACCCTCAATCGTAACCCTTAAAGAGGTTTTTCATTTTCTTGTTTTTTAGACAGAGAGGAGTCAGAAAATTAGTCAATCAAGATGTTGACTTCTTTTTCTTTATGAGATGGTCAAAAAACTTGATGTATTGCGAGACTTCCTCATCAACATCTTGTCCATCATCTGAATCACTTTCATCTGAAAGATCATCCAACTATTCATCTAGGCGTGTTTCCCAGTTATACACAGTTTCAGGCAATGGAGATGACGTGAGAGATTTATCAGGAGAACCAAAGCTTTGAACCAAATCAGAACATTTCTGAAACGGTGATGCATTGTTTGAGATAACACTTTTGTCCATAGAGTCATATTGATA
This sequence comes from Papaver somniferum, assembly GCF_003573695.1. Taxonomy (NCBI): domain Eukaryota; kingdom Viridiplantae; phylum Streptophyta; class Magnoliopsida; order Ranunculales; family Papaveraceae; genus Papaver; species Papaver somniferum. Next base: position 75,280,592 of record NC_039366.1, read on the forward strand.
AAAACACAGACTTATGAGGTCATAGCGTGTTTTCCTACTCTGATACCAATTGAGAAACGGGGGGTACAACAACCACACCCAGTATTTCATTCGCCAATATGTACGAACTAACTCCAATATAATTCCACGAGAATCAACTAGACAATCAGACTCAATCAAGGAAAATATATCCAAGAGTTATATCTTAATTTCTCAATATAATCTTCAATCGAACAGATAAAGATCTGTAAGCCTGATTGATATGAGAAATAACTTGAACGATACCAAAGACCAATGTTCAAGTGTCAATCAATTTTAATCAACAACCAAAGGTTGTATTTACCAATTGATTGAACTACGCACAACCTTTGATATTTCAATTATATTTAGACAAATATAATACAGAAAAGAAATAACACAGACACCAGAAATCATGTTAATGAGAAAACCGCAAATGCAAAAAAAAAAACCGAGACCTAGTCCAGATTTGAACACCACGCTGTATTAAGCCGCTACAGACACTATCCTACTACAAGTTAACTTCGGAATGGAATGTAGTTGAGCCCTAACCAAGTCTCACACCGATTAAGGTACAGTCGCGTTCCTTACGCCTCTGAATCTCAGCTGGACTCTACGCACTTGATCCCCTTAGCTGATCTCACCCACAACTAAGAGTTTCTACGACCCAAAGTCAAAGACTTTATAAACAAATATGTCTCCCACTGAAAAGTCTATTCTGATAGATAAATTTGTCTCTCACAGAAATACCTACGAAGTGTTTGTTCCGTTTTTTGATAATTCAAGGTGAACAACTTTGTGATTACTTTTTATATCTTACATATCGGAGATAAATCTCAAGTCAAGCTTGGAGAAGATAGTACTCAATATGATAGAACAAGTAAGATCAGAACACGCAACTACAGAGAAAATAGTTGGGTCAGGCTTCAGAATCCCAATGAAGTCTTCAAGTCGTTAACCTATAATGATTTTAGGAAAAACCTAGGCTAAAGGAAAATCGACTCTAGTGCGCAACTAGTATCACACAGAAGTGTGATACTATTTAGATGGAAACCTGATTTAAGATTCAAGCTAAGTTTGCTTAAAACCAAAGCAATATCTATCCAGCGTTAGATGGTCTTAGCCATATACCTTCATCAAGATACGAGTAACGTACCTAAACGTGTATATTGAGTTGGCTAAACAATAGTTAACCAAGTTAGCCATATTCATATAACACTTATAGATCAAATGATAATATAATGAATCTAATTGTGTTACTCATATAGTTGTTCAATTGTTTATATTCTCATAGAAGTATACAAGACACAATTGAAGCAAAATCGGATTTGATTCAAGAGAATCACTTCATGAATATTTAGCCATGGTTTGTAAAGATTGCATTCCTTAAGATATAAATGTATTTGTTCATGAGTATGTAATCACACTTAATCGATTTTAGAACTTAATCACCTAAGTTTGCAAACGGGTACGCAAACTTAAGTTTTGTACCTTTAGTCTTGTCCGACAGTTCATGAACGGGTACGCATACTGTCGTCCCGGACCTAACTCAGGTGAAACCGTTTGCAAACGGGTATGCACACTTGGTTCCCGAACTTTGACAGTTAAAACCGTTCACATACTAGTACGCTAACTTGGTTCCCCGACCTGAATCATACTATAACAATTTGCATACTGGTATGCATACTGTGCTATATCCATACAATGGTTAATTGTTCTAAACTCCCATTTCAATCATTGAAACATTCTTAGAAGACGACAATAGCTGTCTCACACAAACTATTAGCTTATAAGTAATTTTCAAGTGATTAAATGATCAATACAAAATATTCTGAGTCTACATCAAATGACTGTCTCACACAAATCATGCAAGATGTTTCAAGGAAATTTTCATATGATCATCTTTTGACTTATTATTTAGTTTCCAACAAATAAATTGTTTGCAACTAAACTCGTCAAGAATAATGATGAACGTAGATAAAGCAAAAAGCTTTCCAACACATATTTCGATAAAGATATAAGCGAGTTAAACTCATCTCGAAATATCAAATGTGTATAATGTAAAAGTCTATATAGCTATACGACTTAGTCTCAATAGGAGATAGAATAAAATATACTTCTGAGTGATAGATAAGTTTTAGTCTCCACATACCTTTTGTTGATGAAGTTCCTCCAAGCTCTCCTTAGTAGATCTTCGTCTTCAATCGATGAACGTCGTGAAGTATAAAGCTCAACTGCACATTCTATCCTAATCCGAGACATAACTATAAGTAGACTAGAAATCAAGACTTGTAGTTTTGATCACCTAAACTTGACAAACAAGCTTGAGATAACAACGCTTGCGAGTTCGTCCGAGCAGTGCTCTAACATGAGTCATTAAAATCAATTTAAGCACCTTCTCATATCACACAAATCTACCAAAATCCTTATTCTTTTTCATCTAATCAAAATATATTATTTGAAGTATCCCCCAAACACACTTGGATAAGGGGTACTTCAATTACTTCATAAATTTTTTTTTTAGAATCCCCCATTTTGTGGAGGTATCCCTCAATTGTGCCTTCTAAAAAATCCGTTTTTGAACGACTCATTTTCAAAGTAGTAGATGGTGAAAAAGCGGGGGTCTAACAACCACACCCAATATTTCGCTTAGCAATCTGTATGGACAAACTCCAATATACTTTTATGAGAATCAACTAGAAAGTTAGACTCAATCAATGAAAGGTATATCAAAGAGTTTGTATCTCAATCTCTCGATTTGATCTTAACTCAAGCAAATAGAAATCTGCGAGTCTTTATCAAAGAGAGATAACTTGGATGGTACCAAAGACCAATATCTAAGTGTCAATCAATTTAAATCAACAACCAAAAAGGTCGGATATTCTAATTGATTGAACAACGCACAACCTGTGATATTTCAATTATATAACAAAATATAATACGAAAAAGAAATAACACAGACACCAGAAATTTTGTTAACGAGGAAACCGCAAATGCAGAAAAACCCCGGGACCTAGTCCAGATTGAACACACATTGTATTAAGCCGCTACAGACACTAGACTATTCCAAATTAACTTCGGTCTGGACTGTAGTTGAACCCCAATCAATCTCACACTGATCTAAGGTACAATTATGCTCTCACGCCTCTGATCCCAGCAGGATACTGCGCACTTGATTCCCTTAGCTGATCTCACCCATAACTAAGAGTTGCTACGACCAAAAGTCGAAGACTTTAATAAACAAATTTGTATCACAAAGAAAAGTCTACGATAATATATAAATCCGTCTCCCACGAATATACCTACGAGTTTTGTTCTGTCTTTTGATAAATCAAGGTGAACAGGAACCAATCAATAATACCAGACTTATATTCCCGAAGAACAACTTAGTATTATCAATCACCTCACAATAATCTTAATCGACGCAGCGAAAAAAGATATTGTGGAATCACAAACGATGAGACGAAGTTTGTTTGTGATTACTTTTCTATCTTTCCTATCGGAGATATAAAATCTCAAGCCAATTAGTTAAATTGTACTCGTACGATAGAAGATGCAAGATCAGATCACACAACTACAAGAAAAGTAGTATCGGTCTGGCTTCACAATCCCAATGAAGTCTTTAAGTCGTTAACCTGGTTTAGAAGAAGAAACCAAAGGTTAAAGGAGAATCGACTCTATCTTAGCACAACTAGTATCACACAGAATGTGTGGGGATTAGGTTTCCCAGTTGCTAAAGTTCTCCCTTATATACACTAACAAATCAGGGTTTGCAATCAATGGTAACTTAGTAACAAAGCATTCAATATTCACCGTTAGATGAAAACCTGATTAGATTCAAGCTAATATTTCTCAACTGTTAGATCGAAAACTTAGCTTGTCACACACAAATGAAATGTCCAATTTTGGGTTTATGAACCGTACCCAAACATCAACATTTGTTGGTTCAACAAGTCAACCAAATGGTTATCCATATGATTACTTTCATATCAACCTTATTCTTCTTCACCATAACTAGTTCAAATGACTCAAATGAACTAGTTAGAGAGTTGTTCAATTGCAAGGAAATCTTATGTAACTACACAAGACACAATTGAAGCAAAATCGGTTTGATTCACTCGAATCGGTTCATGAACTTATAGCCACGGTTTGCAAAAGCATTCCTTAGTTTATTTAAACATTAGTTCAAGAACAACCGAATTTAGATATAACCTGCTTGGGTTCGCGGACTTAATCTCATTGAAGGAGTACACGAACTCCAGCAAAAAATTTCGTGCCGAGAAGTTCTGCAAGTTCGCGGACTTGGCTCACGCCACTTCCACTTCTCTTGATCAACAAAGTTCGCAAACTTTGGTTCAAGGAATAACACTTATGCATATATGTGTTTCCACAATAATGCTTATATCCACCAATGGTTATGTAATCTAAACTCTCATTTTAATCATTGAAACATTCTCGGAGAACGGATATAGCCGTTATTCACAGACCATTTTTCGTCATAGCAATTTTCAAAGTGATTGAAACATAACATGAATTTCGTCACTAGGTAAATATGAATTCGGCTAAAGCGAAAGCTTACCAACACATATTTCGAGAAATAGATAGGCGAGATAAACTCGGCTCAAAATAGCAAATGTGTATAATGAAAGTCTATATATCAAAACGACTTTTGTCTCAAGAGTAGGAGATAGAGTAAATAGACTTTTGAGTGACAAATAAGTTCAAGTATCCACATACCTTTTAGTCGATGAAGATCCACCAGTTCCTTGAGTAGTCCTTCGTCTTGTATGATGATTTCCATGGAGTCTTGAGCTCAACTACACTTTCTATCCTAATCCAAGACCTTTAGCTATGTAGGCTAGAAATCAAGACTTATAGTTTTGATCACTAATATTGACACACATGCTTGAGATAGCAACGCATGCGAGTTCGACCGAGCAATGCTCTAACAGATGGTAATGTTATATATTGGTGATAACATATAGCTTTGTAAGAGGAACATATTTTTTTTTTAAATATTATATTTAAATTCGTAAACGTTTGATTTTATTCACAAAATAACATTCAATGTGTGAGATCGTGTGAGATTAAAAGTGTGAGGGGATCCTCCCTTATCTCTTGAACCATAAGTCAAAAAATGATAAATTTTATATATTTGGGAAGCCCTCGACGAAATCTTTCCAACGAGTACCATTGTTGTTATATTTCGAAGCTTTTATTTTTACATTATCCTTTATCTAAAAATCAACTACGAAATGAACTACCATACAAGTTCATTCTACAAAATGAACTACTTGAATAAACATTATTTCATTATATAAAGTGAACTGCTTGAATTAAGTATCACATGAGTTTGTTCCACAGAATGAACCGACTTTGCTACATGACCAATGGAATACCAGATGCATACCAGCAGATCCGATGTGCCAAACTGATTCTCCATCAGATATCTATATAGTTTTAACTACCTTATTTTAGAGGAAACCACTTACCCAATTTATGATGTCATGTCTCTGTAATTAACTATATGGTTAATGCAAACCTTATCACTTCCCCATTAACACCATTAGGTCCATTACCATATTACGACTATTATCGGCTATCATCATCATCACTCCCACTTTGTTCATCATGACTATTGAGTTTTAGGGATGGTTTTGAGAGATAGTCGATTTTTCATAATCAAGTGATAATTGTGATTAATTCGAAAAGGTTTGAATCACCATCATCAGCACTATGTATTTGTACTCATACATCTACTTATAATGTCGATTATACTTTCAAGTGTGTTTAAATTATTTCTTCGAGATAATTAACATTGATTAATTCTCTATAAACACTAAACTTAATTGATCACATGTTTTTGGCTCAGAGTTAAGGTCTTATGTGTTCATGAAAATAAAGTTTAAGCTTTTAAGTTCAAATCGGCTAGTTTCGGCTAACCATGTTGAACATAGTCTTTGTACACGGTTCGGATACGGTTTTACCTAACCAGAGTATATACCTTGTTTATGTAAATCATATATTCAAAGATTCATCTAACGGTGGATATTTTTTGCTTGGTTCCAAAGCTATCTTAGCTTAAACTTAAAGAAACCTATACTTTGAATGTCTATAAAAGGGGAACTCCAAGCAACTGGGATCTTTGAATCCTGCCACTACTCTTTGGCGTGTCCTAGTTGTATCTAGAGTCGTCCTCTCCATAAACCCTTTTAGGGTTTTGTGACTATAAAGACTTCATTGGGATTCGTGAAACCAGGAACAATTATCTTTCCTTGATAACTCGAGTATCTTGTTCTTGATTGTCTGTATAGCTTGCTCCAACGATCAAGATAGATAGTAATCATCAAAGTTCTCTTCATCTCAGACTTTGTTGATTCCACAAGTTTTATACTTGTGAGGTGAATAATAATCTAGGTTGCACTTCGGGTTGCATAAGTCCGGATTTTAAGGATAACTAGACTTCTGTCAAGTTTCTATCAATTTCCATCACCTTAATCATACATTTATTTTGATCATACGTTTCAATCATAATAAGGAAATCAATTATACATGCTTAATCTATGGGAGACAGATTTTTTTTAAAGTATTCAATTGAGTAGAAACAACTATTAGTTGGTGTAGCGTCATCTAAGAAAATCAAGCTGGGATTCAAGAGGCGTAAGGAGCACGACTGTACCTTAATCGACGGGATACCTTTTAGGGCTCAACTATATTCCAGTACGAAATTAATTGGTAGTAGGCTAGTGTTTGTAGCGGCTTAATGCAGTTTGGTGTTCAATCTGGACTAGGTCCCGAGGTTTTTCTGCATTTGCGTTTTCCTTGTTAACAAAACTTCTGGTGTCTGTGTTATTTCTTTTTCCACTTTATATTGTTTATCTTTTTAATTGAAATATCAAGGTTGTGCATTGATCAATCATAGTAGATACATCCTACCTAGTTTGTTGGATACGACTTGATTGATTCTTGGACATTGGTCTTTGGTACCGTCCAAGTTATCTCTTTGTGATTAGGTTCACGGATTCGATTCTGTAAACGTTCTAATCGCAAGAGATAGAGGTATAACTCTAAGATACCATTCCTTGATTGAGTTTAACTCTCGGAGTTGTATTGAGTTTGTCCATACAAATTGCCTAAGAAAAAAGTGATGGTGTATTTTGGTACCCCCGAGTTTTTAATGTTAGAACTGCAAAAACCATAAGAATAACCAATAATCTGTTTAGCTCCTCCTTAGAAGCATTCATCAAAATTACGTATCATCAGAAAACTGAAGGTAATAAATAACAATACCCCCTTCCGCAACCCGGAAACAAAATATTCTTCCTCTAGCAACTGCATTATTGATAAGTTTCGAAAGAATCTCCACGGCCAATAGAAATAAGAACGGCGACAACGTATCACCTTGCCTAATTTCTTTACATGGCTTGATCCTCGTAGTTGAAGAGCCATTGTCCTAGAAATTGAGCAAAAGTAATATACTATTTAATCTAATAAATCCACTTTTCTCCAATTTCATGCTTTTTCAAAATCTGAAAAATAGAACTTTGCTTCACATTATCAAATTTCTTCTTCATGTCCAATTTACAAATTATACATGGAATTCTTTGCTTGATTCTGCTATCAATTCATTCGTTAGCAGTCAAAACACCATCCAAAATCTGTTTAGCACGAACAAAAGCACCCTGAACCTCATAAATCATATTAGGCATCACAACTTTCAACCTATTGGCTTACAACTTAGAAAGAATCTTATACATACAAATAATTATACTTGGGGGTCTAAAGTTTCTACTAGTAGCGGAATATTCTCTTTTAGGAATAAGCTTGATAAATGACACTTTTAATCTCCAATAAAGTTTACCCCTCTCATGAAATTCCTTCAACACATGCAAAACATCATCTTTCAGAATATTCCAACAAACTTTTAAAAACTTCGTATTATACTTGTCTGGTCATGGAGCTTTATTAGCACCAAAATGCTTAACAACTGCAAAAACCTCCTCTTCATCAAAAATCTCTCCACCCATCTAACATGATGCTCTGAGTAAAAGTCATAGAATTAAAACTATACATAATTAAAAGTAGCTTTAAACAAAGAATTTTATGTGGTGGTTAAATCATAACCACATAATTACATATCAATCTAAATCAACTTAGTGCTTAGGTTAGCCTTTACACTTGGAGTATGTTATCTAGTATTTCTAGCAACTATGCACCAGAATAACTCTCAAGAACTTTGTAATGTCTAAACTTATTATTGGTAAAAAGAAACATACACAATAGATTGTGGCTGTACTAAGGAAAGGCCCAAACTTTCAAGACTTAATCTAAGCCAACCCATTCAGCTTCAAACTGCTTTACCCATCCATGTTTAAGCAAAACAAAAAATGATAAAAACCCAAAAACCTACTCAAATATTTTGCAGTAAAAGATCTACTGACATTATGTTTTGATATAATCGTGCAACTTGGAAATTGGTATTCCACAAATGTCAGATTTTGTAACAAAAAAATTACCATGCCGTATGAATTATTTTTCTTTTCTTTTGTATTTTGTACATTACTTTAAACATGTTGGCTTGACATATCTATTTGATTGGTTAAATAGTAAAGGATAGTACTATCACCAAGCCTGATGCAAATTTCATCATTCCCCATCCCCAAAATATAGGGAAATTTTTCAAAATTCATCTACTATGGTCTCCCATATCCCTTCTAAGTAGGGATATCCCTTCCCTACATTTAAAACTGTATCAAATCTGACCTAGGTAGTAGGAAAGGGAAATGGCATGAAAACTCAGTTTTCGTGTAAAATTATGCTTTACGGATACTCAGTATCCGTTTCTGGTTTTCCAAGTTTTACACTAAAATTTTCCTGTTTCTCTCTTTTTCTTTACTCTTTTTATTACCTATTATATCTCATTCTTACCTATTATATCTCCTTTTTTTTGCTCTAAGTTATCTTTTTTACCTATACAAATATTCCAACAAAAGAAAAAAAATTGGGGAAGAAAAAAACGGATACTCAGTTTCCGTTTGACACTATTTACACAGAAGCTCAGTTTTCGTCCAGTGTGGTGTAGGATCAGAATCTCGCAACAGTGATATCTTAGCGAAATTATCAACAACACAACACAACAGCGTCGCAGAACAATTTCAGAAATGATATAATAAACGACGTCAGCTAAAATCATGAGAAAGATGTGATGGTCCTGCGAAAAGTAGAGAGTTTGCGAGATTAACATTTGTAAGGTTGCGAGAATGTCGCAAGCCATATTCGAAAATAAAGGACAGATTAGTTGTCATCCACTATGTATTTCCTTATAAATAGTCGTTCAGTTGTAAAGGAAAGAGAGAGATCTTTTTGAATAAGAAACAAGTAAATAGGAGAGAGAAAGTCTAGAGCAGAGGTCATTCTTTATTCTTTATCTTTTCTTGTAAGAACATTCAAAGATTGATCAATAAAATTAAGAGTGTAAACCTAAAAATGAGTTGAGTAATAATGAAATCATATGAGGGGTGTAGTGTAGGATTTCCTGCAACTACATAATGGCACTAGAAACAGGGACTTCAAGATCGAAAGTTGAAGATTGTTGTTGAGAATGTTCAAATCAAGAAAGTGATTAAATAAATCAGTGAACCAATTAAAAGAAAGATGATTAGAATTAATGAAGATGACAAAATATTGGAGTGTAATATGATAACAAAAACGATGGTTAATGAATTTCATGAAAACATCAAAGGAAGAATACATAAACGAAATTTTGAAGGAAGGAAGGTTATGGCGGTAGAAAAGACATCACCCTTGAAAGATTGGGAAAAGCAAAAAATTGCATTCATGGCGGCAGAAATACCAAAAGAAAATTTGAACCACACATCTCCGTTGGTTATTACAGTGCCTATTGCGCGAAAAGAGAAAGAGACAACAACAAAATCCATGGGAGAATGGATATTGGACAGAACTTTAATCGATACAGGAAGTTCAGTGGATATAATATTTTACCATGCATTCCGGGGAATGGGATTTAAAGATGAAGAAATGTCCAGTTCAACATATTTTGTTCACGGCTTTGGAAAATCCACAACAAAACCTAAAAGAGAAATAGTGGTACGAATTCTACTTGGAGAGATCGAAACACACGTAATATTGTGCGTGGTGGATATGGAATCGCCATATAATATGTTATTAGGAAGACCATGGATACACGCGATAAAAGTTGTGGTATCAACGTTGCATCAATGTATTAAATTCCCCAAACCAAATGGAATAGGTGAAATCAGAGGAGATGTTGACAATGCGAAGTTATGTCATCAAATTGAAGTAAAGCATTATGAAGGACAAGCAAAAAAGAAACAATTTCGCAGAAAGTTGGAAAAGGAAGCAAAGAAAGAAGAAGAATTTAGAGTATATATGATAAGGGCAAAAGAAGGCAAAGGAATACCCAGCAAAATTTCGGAGGAAGGAGAAGGAACTGTGAAAACAATAAAAGAACCAACACACATGGGAGAACCTAAACCCAGTTACACTGCTGCAGAACCAACAAAAGCAATAAACGTTGGGACTATGGAAGAACCTCTAATATTGAGAATTGGAACCAAAATGGATGTGGAAGAAGAAGAAAGAACCGTTAACCTGTTGCGAGAATATAAAGATGTTTTCGCAGGAAGCATGGATGAGATACCGAGAATAGATCCATCAATTGCATGCCACAAGTTGGAGATTAACAAAAATGTGAGACCATTTAAACAGAGAATAAGAAAAATTGCAACAACTTACCATTCCCAAATAGAAGAAGAACTACAGAAAATGCTTGATGCGGGAATCATAAGAGAATCTAAATACCCATAATGGATAGCGAATATGGTCATTGTCCCAAAGAAAAACAAAGGATAGATTTCACTGATTTAAACAAAGCTTGCCCCAAAGATAGTTTTCCGTTACCAGATATTCCTCAAATGGTGGAATCCGCAGCGGGAAACGATAGAGTATCGTTTTAGATGGGTACAAAGGGTATAACCAAATCCCTCTCGCTGAAGAAGATCAAGAACATATTGCTTTCTTCGCCCCTAGAGGTTTATATTGTTACACGAAAATGCCATTTGGTTTGCGAAATGCTGGAGCGACATACCAAAGAATGGTAGAGAAGGTGTTCGCAAAATGGATACACTAAACATTATAAGTATACGTGGATGACATGTTAGTAAAGAGTAAAGAAGTTAAAGACTATGTACAAGACCTGAGGGAGATTTTTGAACAAATGCGGCAGTATAACATTAAATTGAATCCTGAGAAGTTTACTATTGGAGTTGCATCGGGAAAATTTTTAGGCTACATTGTATCAAAGGAAGGAATACAGGTTGATCCAGAAAAAGTGCAAGCATTTCGTGACATGACAACACCAGCAACAATAAAAGATATACATAAGTTGAATGGGCTTCTAGCTTCGCTGGGGAGATTCATTTCGCGATCATCAGACAAATGCAAATATTTTTTCGATATACTCAAGAAGGGTGCGAAATTTAAATGGACTGATGAATGTGAAAAAGCTTTTCAAGGGATCAAAGAACATCTTATACAACTATTTTACAAAAAGCAGAATCAGAAGAGAGAAGAATTATTGATCTATCTTGCGACGACGTCGCATGCATTAAGTGTTGTGTTATTGCGAGTAGACGCAGGAGTGGAGAAACCCATTTATTACATTAGCAAAACTTTTAATACTGCCGAGAAGAATTACTCAAAGATTGAGAAGTTAATCTTAGCATTAGTTTATGCATCATTTAAGCTCCGCATATTTTCAAGCGCATAAGATAAAGGTATTAACAAAAGTACCAATTGAATCAGTGATGAAGAATTCTAAAAGATCAGGAAGAGTGGAGAGATGGAATGCACAAGTAGGCCACTTTGATATTAAATATGAAATTTTGTCTTCACCAAATCACAAGTTGTTGCAGATTTCTTGGCAGAATTTCCTTTAGAAGAAGATGAAGCAGTAGAAGAAATGATGGATATAGAAGAAGAACGGAGATCCAAAAGATTTATTAACAGAACCAAATAGATGGGAGATATTGGTAGATGGATCATCAAATGGAGAAGGAAATGGAGTTGGAATTGTTTTAATTTCGCCAGAAGGAATAAAGATGGCTTTTTCATTCAGATTGGAATTCGCATCCACTAATAATGAAACGGAATATGAAGCTGTGATACATGCCTTAAAATTCGCAATAGAAATGAAACTAGAAAATGCCAGGATCACTAGTGATTCGCAGCTAGTTATTCGCCAAATAAAGGGAGAGTATACTACAAATGAACCATCCTTGAAGAAATACAAGAAGCTCGTTGAAGAATTGTCAGCGAAAATCCCAAAAATAAAATGGAGGCACATTTCAAGAAAGGATAACAGACTCGCGACGCTTTTGCTTTCATCTCAAGCATGATGACAGATCCAACTGCGAGATGCATAAAAATACAAACACTTCTGTCACCATCAATCAATAAAGAAGAAGAGAAGTGGACGTGATGATAATAGACAATGAAGAAGAAGAACAAACGAACAATATCGCAGACTGGAGAATGGAACTTCATGCATATTTGGCGAAAGGAGAAACACCAAGAAATAGATTGGAAACACACAATTAAAAAGCCGTGCAACGAATTATGAATTAAGAGATGGGTTGCTATACCGAAAATCCTTTAATGGACCATCACTCAGATGTTTGACACGAGAGGAAGGAGAAAAAGTGCTAAAAATGTTACATAGTGGGGATGCTGGCAATCATAGGGGGAAGATCTTTGGCACATAGAGAAAAATGCAAGGCTATTACTGGCCATACATGCACGAAGATGCAAAACAAATATCAAGACGTTGCGAAGATTGTCAGCGGCATGGAAAGAAAATACATGCACCTGGAGCACCACTATCATCTTCAACCAGTGTGTGGCCTTTTGGAAAGGGGCTTAGATATTGGGGACCATTTTTACCAGGTTCTGGACAAAGAAGATATTTAATAGTCGCAACAGATTATTTCACAAAATGGACAGAAGTGAAGGCAGTAAGCATATTCGCGACAAAGATATCTTTACATTCATATTCGAAAATCATTTGCAGATTCGGAATTCCTGCGCAGTTGGTATCTGATAATGGGAAACAGTTTGAAGGACAGAATATAGAAATGCTACTTAATGCATTCAAGATAAAATGTGGAAAGTCTACTCCTTTGTATCCACAAGCTAATGGGCAGGTAGAAGCAACAAACAAAACAATTGCAGATATATTAAAGAAGAAATTGGAAGGACATCACAGAGCATGGTGCGAACAAGTACATAATGCAGTATGGGCTTATAATACAACTAGAAGAGAAGCTACTGGAATGTCACCTTTTTGTTTAACATACGGAGTTGAAGCGGTGTTACCAACAGAAGTTGTTATTCCAACAAAAAGAGAAGCTTGGGAGAAAAATCTTAGTGCGGGTTTGATCTTAAATAAACTTGATGAATTAGAAGAAAGAAGAGAAAAAGCTTTACAACATATGGAGAATTATCAGCGAAGATTAGCCCGAGAATATAATAAACGTGTCAAAGTACGCGAATTCCAACCAGGAGATTTAGTTCTGCGAGAGACACCAATATATCAGCGAGAAAATGGTGGAAAATTAGCGAAAAAATGGGATGGACCTTACATCATTAAGGAGATAGTTGGAACAGGAGCTTATAGATTAATGGATCCAGAAGGAAGATGTTGGTCATAGACTTGACAGACCATGGAACAGGTTGTATTAAAAAGATATTATCCGTAAGAAGCTTTGAGAAGTTATGGATTCTGAAAAATAATTGCAAGATTCATATCAAAACAAGATCATGATGTGCGAAATTTTCGCAGAGATAATCACAGAACAATGACATAAAAGAAAGGGGCGAACCTTTATGGCGTACACCCTAGTTCGCGAATAAAATTTCGCAAGAGGCAAATGTAAGACCTAAAGTACGTCATATTAGGGGGTACCTGTTGCATGGCTCAGGGAAAGGCTACACCGCCACCGGAACCTGAGTCATGGAGATTTGGGGTCAATAAAGCCCATCCGGGAGAGGCACCTTGGATTCTCAGCTTAAGCATATGACTTGGGTTGGGCGACTAAGGTAATAAGGACTCTCCCAAGGAGTGCAGATCTGATCAAGGCGCCGAGGTACACGGTTGAGTCAAGAGTGCCAGGGACGTTTGAAGCGTACCTTGCCATTCTTGACAAGTCTTGGCTTATACTGCACTCGGCCCGAAGAAAACCCCACTTAGGGTGCAGTCTCGTAACCATAAGCCCTATAGGTAAAAGGGATAAGAGCTGCGAAAACAACTGGTTGTTGTTAAGACTGGATGGGAGGAGCTAACCTTGTATGGTAGAAGTACGCCTCCTTGAAGGGGCAACCAGGGGGAAGATAAGGGCGGCACCCTCCATTAGGGAGCTGATAAGTGTCTTAAGACGCAAATGTCATGAGGCTTTTATTCGCAAGAGTATTAAGGCTTGTCATATTTGTGCAACAATCCTGAAGAGGCAATAATACAAAAAAAAAGATAAGACGAGTCAATGGGTTTTCGCATGAAAGTGCGAAGACGTCCTGCGATTTCGTCGCAAGACGGCAATGTCATGGGGCTTTATTTTCGCAAGAATATTTAGGCCTGTCATATTGTCAACATTCCTGAAGAGGCCATAATACAAAAGAAAAAGTTAAGGAAAGATCAATGGGTTTTTGCATGAAAGTGCAAGGACGTCCTGCGATTTTGTCGCAATGACAAGAGGTGGCATAATAAGACCTTTAATTAGGAAGGCAAAATAAGACCACATGATAAAAAAATATTTATAAGTATTCGTAACAGATTATTTTTTGCAAGAAAGATAATGAGAGGCAAGTATGGGAATCAATAAACAAGAAGCATTATCTTTCTCATCAGCAAAATACTAAAAGGAAAAATTGATTCCAAAGTTGGTTGAAGAATATTATTCGCAAAAGTGATAAAAGTAAGACAATTCAAGAAGATAATTCGCCAATGTTCTCAATATCGCAAGCCTCTCCTTCATTTCGGTTCTGATCTTAGCCTTGACTAGCACCTTGATTATCGCCAGCAATTACTTCTTCAGGAGAGATTTCTTTCTCATTTTGATTAACACCAGCAGATGCTTCCTTATAAGGAATTTCTTCTTCACCTTCCAAGAGATCATCCTCTGCCCCACTTTCATAATCATAATCACTATCAGCAGGACGAGGAACTTCATCATCATCTACTTCCAAAGGTTCAATTGATGTATGATGAAGAGATTTGGATAATAAAATATCATTTACAAGGACTTCATCCCGGAGATGAACTTGACGAAGAAGTGCTCTCTGATGATTCCTATCTTGAATATCCTTAAAATAAGCAAGATAATCAAGTCTTCTTTCTGCTCGGTCGCGAGAACCAGTAAGGGCACAGACGAGCAATACATTTTCTTTGTGAATTTTGGCATATTTAGCCTCCAAGACAGAAATGGAGGAATGAAGATTCTTCTCAGATTCTGCGAAAGGTAGAATACAAAATTTCAATAAGATGAAGAACTCAGAAAAATATGACAAAAAAAGATAGTTAAGGCAGTCAAAATATTATGACTACCTTCCTTTTGCGAAATAAGGTGTTGAATCAAGGACAAACAACTATTCTCCCAACGGTCCATTGCGTCATCAAATTTATCTCCAACTAAACCTTTAATTCGAGACTGAAGGTTTTTGTCTTTAGAAATAAGAAAGGCATTTTTCTTCGCAAGAGAAGAATAAGATTCTTCTAATTTGGAATATTGTTCTTTAAGTTGATTCGCCTTTACACTTAAAGCTATTCTACCTTGAATAAGTGTATCTCTTTCAGCGATAGATGACTATGTTACTTCTTTAAGTTCATTTCTCAAAGAGCGAAGAGATTGCTCTTGGTCATCACATACTTTCTGAAGAATGCTAAGTTGTAGCGAAGATATAGCTATCTTGTTTAAACAAGTTCGCTTCTCTTGAGATAAGGTTTTATTCTCATCTGATAAAGTTTCCATCCTTAAATTAGCTTTAGTTAACGAATAATAAAGGCGAGATACTTCATTACTTAATAAATCTTGTCTTTGAACTAATTGGGTATTTTCATTGGTAAGATTATTTATATGATCAAGAGAATATGAATAGAGGTTATCTAATTGGTTATATTGATCCATCAAAATTTCTTTATCAACACGGGCTTCTTCAACAGCAGATTCAAATTGATATCTCTCCATTATTAGTTTCTGATTTAAGGCTTAACATGCGAAAGAGGGATTTCAAGGATAATTAAATATGGGAAGGATAGAACCATTAAAAAGGAAAATTGAAGACATGGGTAAGAAAATCATACCTCTCAATCCATCATTCTTCTTGCGAAGATTGTCAAGATCCAACAAAACATTCTGAAGCTTTTGATTTTCGAGACGAAGAGCATTACACTCTTTTTCCAAAGCTGACTGCGAAGCAGCTCTGTCATAACCTAAATGCTTACTCAGAATTTCGCAAACATTAGACTTTATAGGATCAATAGAAGACTTCTTGCCATCATCCATGACTTCAGATAAAACTTTGAAAGCAATATCTATTCCTTCCACGGTTTCTTTCGAAAGAGGAAGAGACTCGGGTAGAGAACTGGCAGTGATAGAAGGTTGAGAAACATTCTCAATGGGAAGAGAAGAAGTTTCATTCATAGAAGGATCAACAAGGGGGGTTTCAATCATTGAAAGGTCAGCTGAAGAAATGAAGTCTGAGGAAGCTTTTTCGCGAATGAGAGATAAAGATTTATCTTGCGAAGATGTCGCAGGAGATTTAGAAGAGATGAGTAAGTGGAATGGAACGGAAGTTGGAACAGTTTTAAGGTGGCGAGATTTCTTGAGAGGTTTATTGACATCCTTATCACCCTGCGAATTACAATCTAGATAAGAAACAGAGGCAACAATATTGTTATTAGAAAAGGATAGTGTCTCTTACTACCTTCTCATTCGCAGACTTTCTTTTATGCGCAACAACCTTATGCTGCGATTTGGGAACATTAGGGTTCTGAACTGTAAATTTAGTATTGGAGGTGCTTTTGCTGAAATAACAAGAGTATGGGAATCACATAAACAACATCAAATAAGGCAATAAACAAGATCAATTTCAGCAAAACCCATAAAGAAAAAAAAAGAAAACTAACCTTGATGAATCCATGGAAAACAGTAGCAGGAAGATTATTTCGAAGAAAATTACGAACGATGAAGATCTGTAGAAGAAATAATATGAAGATGAAGAAGAACTTAAAAATATTGAATAAGAAAGAAGAAAAATTACAATAACGGATTTGTAGAAGAACGATGAAGTTGCAGAGAAAATAAAAAGAAAGAAAAAGAGAGTGAGGAAGAATATATATAAAGGGAATTTTTCCTCGAGAAGATAAACACGATTAATACGAAAAAATATAAACGGTTAAAAAAGAGCGGTTACAAAAGACGTGTCAAGAAACATATGGAAGAAAGAGTACGTGTGATAAATGCAGAATATGAAGAAATGAACAGTTGCGGCATTTCTCACATCATTCTATACTTCGCAGAAAAGATATGAGAAGAGGCAAGATGTAGGATCAGAATCTCGCAACAGTGATATCTTAGCGAAATTATCAACAACACAACACAACAGCGTCGCAGAACAATTTCAGAAATGATATAATAAACGAAGTCAGCTAAAATCATGAGAAAGATGTGATGGTCCTGCGAAAATTAGAGAGTTTGCGAGATTAACATTTGTAAGGTTGCGAGAATGTCGCAAGCCATATTCGAAAATAAAGGACAGATTAGCTGTCATCCACTATGTATTTCCCTATAAATAGTCGTTCAGTTGTAAAGGAAAGAGAGAGATCTTTTTGAGTAAGAAACAAGTAAATAGGAGAGAGAAAGTCTAGAGCAGAGGTCATTCTTGATTCTGCTGTTGCTGCCGCCATTGAAGAGCACGAAGAACAGACTTCCAAAGACATTCGTTCTTCTACAGTGAAAATGACAGACGCTTGGCAGTCTTAAAACAACAGAAACAACACTTCAGTTTTATCGTTCTTTTCTGGACGCCTTCTGCGGGTCGCAGATTCACTGATTTTATTCTTTTCACTCTTTTAATCAACTTTTGGGCTATAAAAATGTATTTTGAGCAAGTGATTAATATGAGGAGCTAAACCCCAACACTGGGATGACGGAGGAAGCCCTATTTCACGCATGTGGTAATTCTAATAATTCTTCTATGACTATTTGCATTGATTTTTAATCGATTTATGATTTTTATTGAATGGGTGTGATTTCGTTTGATGGTGTATGCTTGGTCTATGTATTTTTGATACATCATACTTTTGATTTACAATCATTACTTTTCAAAAATCTACTTTTTGGCAAAGAATAAGAGTCCATATTTTTAATATTTGATCTATAATTGATTGGAATTATTATTTGAATCACATGAATGGAATTTGGTGGAATCCTGAGTCTCAGTCTCTCTCGATATTCGTGACAACCTTGTGAATATATTTTTAGTATTTTTATTCTTAGTTCTTAAAACAAACCTTTACACAATCCGAGTTGAACGAACTTTACTACCACTTTCAAAACTATATCAATTTTTGGCGCCGCCGACGCGGATTTGTATTAGGTTTTAGATTTATTTTATTTCTTTTAGAATTTTTGTTCTCTTTTACGCCTTTGGTATTTTTCGATTCTTTTCAGATTTGGAGCGAAGCTACAAGGGAAGAAAAAGTGTTATAAAAGGAAAGCATCGCCAAAGAAGGAAAGAAAAGAGGAATCCGAAAGGAATGAAGAAGAAGATTTTGTATATAGTTATTTTGTTTTATTTTTAGAAACTGTAAATAGGGTATTATTTTTGTAATTTTTATTTTCCTTTTTGGACATTTTTATTTTTGGACTTTTTGGACATTGTTGGACATTATTTTTAAACCCTACGGAAGGGTTAAGATTAAATATAAACTGTTTGCATGGAAGGACGACAGTTACGATACTGTCTCGGCCCCTCGGGTTCATACAATGACATCGGAGTCGGTGGCCTGAGTCGACTTCAACGGTTCATCGCCCGTCTGGTACGGGAGGTAAGACTCTATCCACCCACGAATCCCCTGTCAGTGGGTTTTATTTTGTGTGACAACTCACACCCCTGCAATAGAATGTCGAACTGGTATCACAATAGCCAATACAACGAATATCCGACTGAGTTTCAAAATGGACGTTACAATTTTAACCATGGTGTGAATAGTGATTGGGAACATCAACCTTTTCAAGGTTACGGCTCATACCATGGTGAGCCCAATTACTATACACACACACACCGGTCATACGAGCAAGAAAATAACGGGCAGAGTACCCACACCACCAATATTATCGCCAACAGGGGCAGATCCCCCCTCGCCAGTACCACCTGCGGTAATATTACCCTCAGACTCACCATCACCATCCGCGGAAACTTCTTCTTCACCATCACCACCCGCAGCAACTTCTTCTTCACCATTTCCATCCTCGTCATCAGGAGGAGAAGTATCAGTACGTTCTTCTCCATCGGACATTTCTTTATCCTCAGCATACCCTTCGTTCACAGGACTAGTAACCTCCTCATAAACCTCAGCCTCACCGGTCACAACAGTAGAAGATTGTTTGGGTCCAATTTTCTTCTTCTTCGACACCTACAAACCAATACACGTCCCAACAAAGGCTCATTTTCTCCCTCACTTAAAAAATGTTTTTTTTTCAACCAAGGAAAAGGGGCAAATAGAATAGAGAACATAGGAAGAAACTGTACCTTGGCAGTAGAAGTACTCTTCGGTGGAAGGGTAGCACCAGAACCCTCCTCCTCATCTCCATCAACGACATCAAGAGCGTAAGGAAAATTCATGCCCGCGAAATTCGGACGCCAAGGACAGAAATCTCCATAACGAGCAGGAGGAGTTTCACGAGGCTTGCTGTTTTCAGAAGGACGCCAACCACGCGGACTAGGAATCTAACCATAAGCCCAAGGGCCAACTATTTCAATGACAGTAGCATGCCACTCATAATCATGATCACGCTTAATCCTTTCACGAGCAGAAAAGAGTTTCCGTTTAGCAGATCCCTCAGTACTAGGAACATACTTCAGCTTGGCATCACCCACCTCACTCAAAAGACGAATTTCACCCCGAGGAGCAGCAATGTTACGAAGACTAACACTCCACGGCTTACGGTTCCTACTGTTGACATAATCCCCAAAGGAACTGTTAAAATTTTGAGGAGTGTACCACTCTCTCTCATCAGGATTTCGAACGTAGCAGGTCATCATAGTCTCCCCCTTGCTCCGCAGGTAACATTCCTTCAGTGCACGAAGATAATTCCCAGACAGTTGTGACACGGAACGATTATGAGTGTTTGTGGAAGAACCTTCGCGACTAGCCAGCACATCATAATAAAAGGAGTCACCCGACTTATACAAGGGCAACATGAGACCTGCCTCGAAGGCTCCAACCGTAGTCAACAGATGGAACTCATCAAACTGATACTTAGAGAGGAGTTCGTAAGTGATATCATCGTCAGGGGCATAGAAGCGAACCTCAAAGGCTTGAAGCTCATGTTTTTCCTTGAACATCTCAAGATCAATATGCTTGAAAGTGACCTTCTTCTTACCAACTGAAACGCTGGGTATCACGGGGGCAGCTTCTTCCTCGTCCGCGGAATCTGACACGGGACTCAATTTTGAAGCTTTCCTTTTGGAAGAAAGATTTTTAGACGGATCAGCTTTCGACATAGTACCCTTGGAGTACTTCCCTTTGAAAGAAATCGTTGGAGGAGGCGGCAAAGAAATCTGCAGGGGCACTGAAGGAGGAGCCATTGAACGAAGGGGCGAAACATCCAATGTTTCATTACGAGGAGGAGGAGCCCGCGTACTCCTAGAATCATCACGAGGAGGAGCCTGCGTACTCCTAGAATCTTCACGAGGACGAGAAGGAGCGCGGTTAACAGCATACCTAGACCCCGAAGGACCCTTCGGCAGATCCCCTTTCTTAGTAGGCAAAGCCTTCGCACCAGAGGAAGATGAAACCCTATGACCACGAGGATCCGATTGCGAAGATTTATAAGAGCCTTCCCCAAGTGGAGATCTTTCAGAATCTCTACGCGGATGGGATCTTGGCGGACTAGACGGCGGGGTCTGGTAAGGATCCCGCGGAAGATCAGACATAGATACAAGGAAACAGAAAAACAGTTTAGAGGAGAATACGAGGAGATCACTAAAGATCAAAAAACCCATAAACTGATGGCTCATCCGGATTAACATCAAAAACCCTAAAAACTGAAAATAACCAGAAATACCCCATCAGACTTCAGAGATGATACTTAGATACAGACTTACAGACTTTGTAACAAAGAACAGGGCAAGCATATATGCTTCGACATATGTGTTCTTCATCATAAAGCCAAAAGTACAGCAGCAGAAGACAAACGGGTAGATATAACAACAGAAAATAGATGAATCAATGATGAGCAGCTTATGAAAAACCCCATACCTGTATAAAAGAGGACGACAAGCACCAACCACAGTCGAAGATAGAAAGATTAGAGATATCAAAAGCAAGTTATCTTTGATACAGGGGCAGCAGCAGTCGAGAGCGAAAGAGTCGAAAAATTTAATGTTGTTATCTTCCTCACAAGGACGACGATAATAAATGACTAAAGAACAAGAATAGAAAACAAAAAAACACATGAAGAGGATGAACACTGACAAGAAGAGGATGAACACTGACAAGAAGAGGATGAAAGTTTTTTTTTCACATTCTCTTTCCTATTTATAAAGCTAGAGAAGACAATAAATGTCCCTCGTACCAAGGAGCAGTTATGGGGGAAGTTAATGCAAAAGTGGGAAACGTGCCCGTATTTATAGGGGAAGTTATTTCAGGAGAGATAAAATGTGTACGACGATCTTTCTTCTTCTAAACTGCAAAATACGCCCAGGTCAGAAGAAGAGGGGCAAATTGTATGTACACATTTCATCATCCACCACGTGTACAGGAAGAGACGCGTGGAAAGCATGGAAAGCGAGACATCAAAACATGATAACAAGCAGTCATAACCTAGAGGAGCATCTCATCAGAAAATATCACCGGTCAGCAGATCTGACGGACATGGACTGAGGATCACATGGGTATGATAGCAAAGAGGAGCACCAGATAATACCCCTTGGGTGTTAGTACATCCTATCCCGAGGAAGATCCAAGATCAACGGCTGATGGAGAGAGTTTGACTGACGCGGATGTGACCAGACTAAGAGACACTTGTCTGACACGAGCGGACGTCCAACTGTCCGCATTAAATACCAAGAGATATACACGTGTCAATCAGCTCGTGGAATAAGCGAGGATAGCTCTTCGTATTCAAGCTTAGACCGCAGCATATGCCGAAGATCTCTGCGTAATGGACACAAAGCACAAGAAGATAAGGTTGCAACGACATCTCAGAAGTAGGACCCACGTTCCAACCCTATAAATACCCCTCTCCACTAAGAGAGAGGGGGTCGACTAATCGAGAGCAATTAGAGGAGAACATAGGAGAGAGAGAAATATGAAGAGTAAGTAATCCCCCTACTTCCGCAGACTTATGTATACTCTAAAGTCATTTGATTATCTTTGTAACCATTCAACACATAGTGAAACACCAGCCCCGTGGATGTAGGCCTTAGTGCCGAACCACGTAAATCTTTGTCTTATTTACATTTCAACACTTTACATTCAGCGTTGTGCTTCATGTGCTTTACATTTATACTTGATTCTCTGTTTACTCCTTTATACGAACATTACTTATGATAATATTCGACTAGACAATGACAAGCTCGAAGGCTTTGAGTCGATGAATCGATATAATCATTTCCTTTACACATACAACGTACAATTTTAGAATTAGAGTGTATGCGATTATTGTTTGTGAACACGTGGATGACTTCGTGATTTATGTGGTCACACAATTGAAGAAGATGTTTCTCTTGTTCGATGTTGGATACATCATTTGATGAGACTAATGAACAGTGAGTATTTCTGGGAAAGAGTATTGGGATATTTTGTAGCATCGCGGACCGAAACCATAAGAAACAGTAAGAGCCTAGAACTAAGAATTGCATTCATCACTAAGGAAGTCAAACATTATACGGAAGTTTTGTGGATGGTTCACCGTAGCTATTCTGGATTATCCAACGAAGAAGTGGTGAGTATCTTACCTTTGTCCTCACTGATCAACTGCATCATAAATATCTGAACTTGTTGTTTATCTGTTTTACAGAAAACAATCGCTCATACCAAGTTTACCGAAGAAAGCAGAAGAGAGTTTAAGCATTTTGAATGTTATGAACTCTACAAAGAGAATGTCGCTGGATTTGATATAGTAATTTGATGTTTTAGTTGTGGTTTATTAAAATGTAGTTTGATGTTATTTGCAAGTTTAATTTGTAATATATTTCGCTTAATCTGAAGTGGAAATCTCTGTTTTAAAATCTAAATATTTTCATTCATTGATGCCAATTCTTTTACAAGATATAAACTTAGGCAATAATAAAACATACTAAACAACTTCAATAAAAATCGAGTACAAGTTTTGGCCTCCTGTTTATCTTCATTTGACGGATCTTCCATTCAACGCGCTCTTTGACAGTTTCACCTTTGTTTTTGAATTTTTTGTTGTTAACTTTCAAAACTGGAGCTCTTCTTTGCCTTTTAGCGGAACATTTTCTTGGAGCAACTTCAAAAACTTGCACTTCCCTCTTACAATTTTCAATCTTTCTAAAACTCCCACATATCTTAGAAACATCAGCTTCAAGTTTTGCATCGCAAAAAAGTGTGATCGCCTTCTCAGCCATTGAGAAATAGATTTTAGAAGAGAAAATTCAAGAAAAGTGAATTTTGGTGTGAGTGAATTGTTTGAAATTGATGGTAATTTATAGAGGTAAAAAGTGAATTTTGAATTTTAAAAAACTACCTGTTGGCGTTTATAGAAAAAACACAAGCGTCATATGTTAAAGCGCCGCGTTGAAGCTATGAACTCCAGCGCTTGTCCTACCAACGCCGACACTTTACCTACAAACTCCAGCGTTTCTCTCTCGATCGCGCGCTTAATTATCTAACGCCTAGTGCTTTATCATAGTGGAAAAGCCAGTTTAGCCATCCACCTGGCTCAACAAAAATATGGGTTTGTTCATTCCCATAGAAATTGCCCTTAGTTTACAAGTGTCAGAGTTCACTAGAACCATTGGAAGTTAAAATTCATTTTTTTTTCTTCCTAGATGGGTCCCATCGTGTGTGTAGCATCAGATCTGATAGACTCCAGTATCCAATACTTTTTACTGGCCACATCAGGCATCAAAGTCCAACAGATGCGACTCCACGATACGAGTTTACAAGCCACTCCAGAGAAGTTTATTATTTTTACTGCCCTCTCTTTGTTGAACAAAAACCAATCAACAAGTATTTTTCTCACTTCTCTCTCTGTTTTCTGTCTTTGCTGTCTGTCTGTTGTTGTAGTAGTAGAGTAGTACTCATAAAACCTCAGATATCATCTTTTCAAATCTATAAGAGATTTTTTTTTCTTGTTCTTGTTAAAAATTCAACCTTACAATTTGATCACTTTTATGATCCGGGTGGGTTCTTCTTGTTAATTGAATCTCAACTTCTTTCATTTCTCTATGTATTGAAATTTCAAACCATTAACAACAAACAAGAGCAACTTCCCTTTGCTCTTTTGGGATTGGGAGAGTTCCTACAGAAGTATCACAGAGATGGGTTTTGCAACAAGTACAGAGTTTTGTAGTTGAATATGAGGTTAGTTCTTTCCATAGCTTTCATTTCTCAGTTCTTGTAACTTTTATCTAGTATTTCAAGATCAAATTATGAAGCTGATTGTTTTGTTTTTTTAGTTCTCAATACGTAATCTTATCTGGATTTTATTTTCCTGGGGTTTATATTTAATTTCTATGATAAATGGTTTTTGAAAATTGTTTGTTCTTCATTAAAATATGATTCTGTGAGGATTTGATTCGTACTTTCTTATGATTCCTTGTTATGTATTTGATTGTGGAGATAGTGAAAGATAGGATTTGCCTACTTGACTGGTTATAGCTCAACTTAAATCTTGCATCCCTATTGTCAATCTCCTTCAGGTTCATTGTGGGTTTTACTCTTCCGAGTTTTTTTGTGGTTGGTTATTTTTTTTTGGTTAAGTTGTGTTCTTCTAATGACCTAGATGTTATGCTTTGAGTTGATTTGCTTATTGACTTTTAGGATCCATCTTTTGTGTTTTTTTGCAGTAAACTTAGATAATTGTTTAGGGTTTTGCTCTTTCGTGGAGGTTTTCTGAGTCATGGGTAGAGGTAGAGGAAAGGGTAAGAAGTTGACTGTTGTTAGTAGTCAAGAGGATCTAGGGAGTGGTGGAGAAGAAGTACTTCCTGCATATAAGAGAAGGGGAAGACCACAGAAACCATTGAAAGATGAGATTGATGATGAGGGGATTGAGGAAATATTAGACAAAGATGAGGAAAACATAAAATCTACTACTCTGATTAAAGAGGTGAAAACTCCTGCTGCTGCAGTTGAAAATGGAAGGAAGAGGAAGAAAAATTCGCAGGTGAAAGAGAATATGGATTCAATCAAAGAGGAGATTGGTGTTGGAACAAGATCGAGTGCGGAGATTATCAAGTCGAACGGATTCCGTCAAAACGGTAGTAGGAGAAAGAGTACGCCTCGCCGAGCAGCTGAAGCTGGAGTTGAGTGCAAGTGAGTTGAATTTATTATAATCAGAGACTGAATGAGGCCTTTTGGTTCATCTTCTGTCTTTCCATTGTTTTCGTCTTTTATTTGCACTTGTTTTTGTCTTTGCAATTTGAAAATTTATGTTCCTTGTTCATGAATCATTACATCATGGAGGTCATTAGAACAGGTTATACTGATTTGTAATCTTCCATGAAGCTACTACTCCCGACTATGTTTCCGATATTATGTCAAACTAGTGTAGCATTCACCCTGAAGCTTCAATTTTAGTTCATCTGTGAAGTTTTTATGCAGTGTTTTTTATCTGCTATTATTTTCAATTATCCTGTGTTCATGCCAGTCTAGCTGTATATTGTGTTTATTACATGTGTTTTGCTTCTTTCTGAATCTTTAAAATACTATTTTTATCTTGAAGTTCTATTCCATTTGGCTAATTTATCACATAGGTCAAATAGAATTACAAGAAATACGCGTTTGTCCTTCATCTAATCGTCTGTGATATTGTCCATATCCATTGAAGAATGAGGAACATGAAGAGCCGTGAATAATATCCAAACTTTGTAAGTGCTAATCTATTTTGATACTTTGCGATTGATTGATATACTACTAACTCTGTGAAAACAACATAAATTTCTTTGTACATGCTAGTTTAATTAGCACCATTCCTCGAGTATATGCATGTCACATATATGAATTCTTCATATTTTTTCTGTTCGTAATATTTCGTACGGTTATTTTTAGTTCTTTGTTGTTATTCCAAGTAGAAAATCAGACAGTCTTTGAGTGTCTTGGTGCAACAACCCTTTGTGCTAGATTAAAAGTAACCGTGCTCTTGTTTTTGCCGTTTACTTTTGCTTAGAATCAATCTATTGTTCTTGTTTACAATATAAACATGTCAAGAAAAATCCTTTCTCATTATGTTATACAACTGTCAATTTTGTTAAGTTTCATTTTTGATCAACTGTAAAGCACAATTCAAGAGGAAAGTCCTTACAGTTGTATGAGACCACTTGTGATATTTCCGCGCTGATACATCAGCAGCTTTATACTACTAAGAGTTGAGTTACTAGTGATGACAACTTCTGGGTTGGTCTGAACTCAGATTTCTTGATTTTGCTCTTATCAACATAAGTGCGAGCAGTCATGTGGGGTCGATGGTGGATCCATGTGCAGTGATGTCTAAGTTGGGCTATGTGCAAAGGTTCTCTTCAAGTCATTGCAACAGCAAGCACATGAAGATTTTTTTCCATCCGTGTATGTAATTATCTGCAGTTTAATTGTTTGGATCCTGATATTTCAGTTCATGCTGATAGTTATAGCTCCCGGAATTATACGCTTACTTACAATAAAATATGATCCTGCTTAGGGATCTAGGAGGGTTCATAAAATGATCATCTTTGACGCCCATTTCGTCAACTGATGTACATCATTGATTGTAAAATTCTTTTGTTGATGATCTTTTGTCCGACTCGCTTTAGCAGCAGCATGCAAGGACTGATGCTTATCAGCTTAGTTAACTTATGATTCAACGTATAAGATTGTTTGAGGACTAGCAAACTTGAACTTTTTGTTAGACCGGACCATGTTTTATGCTTTCCTGCGGATGATATTTGGCATGCATATTGCTGACATGTTCTTTCATCTTGATGTTGGCATGAAAAATCCTGGTCCAATTCGCCCACTGTTGATTGGAAATGGGAATCCCGTTTTTTTTTTTTCAAGCAACTGGATATGAAATTATAACATATCACTGCTGCAGCCCATGTTTTTGTATCTTCGGAGCTCTCTTTCTATTGAAACTTGGGAGGAGCTGGACTAATACAGAATAGTTGAATAGTTGAAATTCAGCAAGCCTGCCATTCCAAGTTATGTAAATATCTTAAGTAATCGAAGTTTGTTTCTTGCATAAAAAAAAAAGTATTAGTCTTTTTTACTAGGAAACAGGGAAGCTTAATGTTCTACCATTTTATTCCCCCTTGTGTTTCCAACTTCTTCCCTCTAGCTAATACAAGTATACAGACAAAAATAGAAATTGCAGGGAATTTTTTTGTCACAGACATCTTATTTTTTTATGGCTCTCTTTGAGCCGAATTAGTTTTAATTGCGTGTTTGGATAGTGGGAAGAGAATTTTATTCTTGGAAATCTTATTCGCTAAAGAGGGGAATCCTAAACCCATCAACCCATAAATTTTGAATTCTTTTATTTTTTTTGAAATCCTATTCATAGCCGTCCTCTATTGCTTACCAATCATGAGAATGAAATTGTATTCCAAAAAACTCATTCCATCCCCTCCAACCAAACACGCCAAAGTGAACTGTAAATTACATCAGCGAACGCTTCCCGCAATCTTTCACACAAGCTGGATCCATGACTTCAGCTGGTGCATATTACGTTCTGCAAAATGTCGAGAACTGCATTCAAAGCATGTTTTAACTTTAGAATATCTTGCACTCACCTATGAGTTGACGGATTTTTAATTTTGAAAAAAATTTAAAGTCCAAAAGGTTATATTGAAGTTTAAACCTCTCATATAACTTTACATAAACTTTGAAATAAATCAACAATTGGTTAGTCATTTCACTAAAAATCATCTTCAATATCCTCAAATTTTTCGGGATCCTCATCTAAAGCATCACGATTGATTTCCCAAATTCGATAAACACTACCTTGATTGTGTTCACAGGCTAAAGCATTAACCTTTCGATTAATCTTTCGAGCAAACTCCCTATTACCAATTCCAAGTTTAATCAACTTCCTTTGGTTATGGATAACAGTTCTTAGTAATGCTTCCTGTTTATGATGAGTTTCAACGGTACTGATTGTTAGAGCATAGCTCGGTTGAACCCACCAAGCGTTGGTATGTCAAGTTTGGTTTTCATATTTTAGTGAACCAAAACTCACTTAAAGAGTCGCTTGATTATTTACTAGAGTCAACTTCGTATAGGTTAGCTTGAAAGTATTAGGATATGAGACATTACAAGTATTACGTGAAGACTTGAAGAATGTGAAGAAGTAAGGAGCTACAACGACGACATCATCCTTCCGCTTGAGGTTAGTAATATTTGGCTTGAACTGTTTCATTCCCTAACGTATCTTTCAAGTCGTGCATATTGAAAACATAACTGCGAAGCTGTGAATGATTATACTCTAGTTAGACGTAGTATTAAGGAATACAATACGAAGTATAACGCTTATCTTTTGAGCTTCGTATATAAGACATCGACATAATCGTTTGAATGATATTGTGATTATGTATGGGTATGAGGTGAAGATTTCGTCCTAGGAAACAATGTTTTACATTCGTTTAAAGGAAGTACATTCATAGACTTGTTTTGTGAATCGAAAGGGAAATCGCTAGGCTTATTGGTATTTGTTATTCATTGCAAATATTTTGAATTACCAATATGTGTGTTTAGTATAACCGCTCATGACTTTCTTATGTTCCTGGTAAAACTATTCACAAGGCCAGACTTTTGTATTGGTATATGACTTTTATTAGTGAAACCAATCTTAAGTAATCACCTGAGATGGTATGATCGATTTATTGTAATTGGTATGACCAACTCTAGTCATTGGAAAACCGATCCTAGTAAGAGGTGCGACCGATCACAAAAGGGGAATCGATCCTTGTAAGAGGTGCAACAAGTTTCTAGTTATTGGGAACCGATCCTGAAAATACGGGGGTCTAACAACCATACCCAACAATTCGTTTGGCAATCTGAGCGGAATTACTCCAATACACTTTCTAGAGAATCAACTAGACAGTTAGACTCAATATAGAATAAAGTATATCAAAGAGTTTAATATCTCTAACTCTTAATTCAATCTGCAATCAGCAAATAGAAATCTGCGAGCC
The DNA here is from genome assembly GCF_003573695.1 of Papaver somniferum. Classification (NCBI taxonomy): domain Eukaryota; kingdom Viridiplantae; phylum Streptophyta; class Magnoliopsida; order Ranunculales; family Papaveraceae; genus Papaver; species Papaver somniferum. Next base: position 75,310,262 of record NC_039366.1, read on the forward strand.
CGATTGAATATAAGAGGATTACTTGAACGGTACCAAAGACCAATGTTCACGTATCAATCAATGTAAATCAACAACCAAAGGTTGGATATTCTAATTGATTGATCTTAACACACAACCTGTGATATTTCAATTATATAACAAAATACAATGCGGAAAAGAAATAACACAGACACCAGAATTTTGTTAACGAGGAAACCGCAAATGTAGAAAAACCCTGGGACCTAGTCCAGTTTGAACACCACACTTTATTAAGCCGCTACAGACACTAGCCTACTACCAATTAACTTCAGACTGGACTGTAGTTGAACCCTAATCAATCTCACACTGATTCAAGGTACAGTTGCGCTCCTTACGTCTCTGATCCCAGTAGGATACTTCGCACTTGATTCCCTTAGCTGATCTCACCCACAACTAAGAGTTGATACGACCCAAAGTCGAAGACTTGATAAACAAATATGTCTCGCACAGAAAAGTCTATAGGATTGAATAAATCTGTCTCCCACATAAATACCCAAGAGTTTTTGTTCCGTCTTTTGATAAATCAAGGTGAACAGGAACCAATTGATAAACCGGGCTTATATTCCCGAAGAACAGCCTAGTATTATCAATCACCTCACAATAAACTTAATCGACTAGCGAAACAAGTTATTGTGGAATCACAAACGATGAGACGAATGTGTTTGTGATTACTTTTCTATCTTGACTATCAGAGATATAAATCTCAAGCCAATTTTACAATTGCAATCAATCATGATAGAAACAACAAGATCAAACCACGCAACTACAAAGAGAATAGTTGGGTCTGGATGCGCAATCCCAATGAAGTCTTCAAGTCGTTAACCTACAGGGTCTCGAGAAGAAACCTAAGGTTCAAGGAGAATCGACTCTAGTTATGCAACTAGTAACACACATGAGGTGTGGGGATTATGTTTCCCAGTTGCTAGAGTTCTCCTTTATCTAGTTTTCAAATCAGGGTTTGCAATCCAAGTTACCTTGGTAACAAAGCATTCAGTATTCATCGTCAGATGAAAAACCTGATTCAACCAAGCTAATATATTTCAACCGTTAGATCGAACTTAGATTGTTACACACAAATGAGATGTACCCTCATTTAGGTTTATGTAACCGTACCTAAACGTGTACACCATGTTGGTTCACAAATAGTTTACCGAGGTTAGCCATATGATTACTCTCATATCAACCTTATTCATCTTTACCATAACTAGTTCAAATGACTCAAATGAAACTAGTTAAAGAGTTGTTCAATTGTTATATTCTCATGAATTTATACAAGAACACAATTGAAGCAAAATTGGTTTGATTCACTCGAACCAATACATGAATATTATAGCCACGGTTTTCAAAGATTTCATTCCTTATTGATAAACGTTTTAGTTCATGACCTGACCGATTTGATAAAGTAACCAGCTTAAGTATGCGCACGGGTATGTGTACTTAAGCAACCAGATTTGAGTTGGTTTAGTTTCCAAACTCCTTGTTAATTCCCAAACTCAACAGAATTTTCGGTTGGAAAACTTCCGCCAGTATGCGCATGGGTACGCATACTTAACCTGTCTCCTTCACCAATTTCGTATACACACATATGCGTACTCTTGGTTCTCGGTTTATGGATTTATACACTAATGTGCGAACACACTATATATGCTTATATCCAAAGATGGTTACATAATCTCAACTCTTCATTTAAATCATTGAAACATTCTTATATAATGATAATAGTTGTTTTCACACACTATTAGCCTCAAAGCAATTTTCAAGATATTGAAATAATAATTATCGAAACATTCCAAGTCTTACACCAGATGATTGTATCACACAAACCATGTAAGATGTTACTCGGCAATTTTCTCATGATATAAGATGAACTTGGTCGAAGCGAAATCTTACCAACACATATTTCGAGAAATATGTAAGCGAGATATACTCAGCTCGAAATCTCAAATGTGTATAGAGAAAACTATATCGTAACACGACTTATGTCTCAATATAGGTGATAGAGTAGAAATAGACTTTCCAAGTGATAGATGAGTTTAAGTCTCCACATACCTTTTGTCGATTAAGTTCCACAAGCTCTCTTTAGTAGTTCTTCGTCTTCAAGTGATAAGCGCCGTGAGTTCTAAGCTCAACTACACAAACTATGTCCTAGTACGAGACATCTATAAATAGGCTAGAAATCAAGACTTATAGTTTTGATCACTAACATTGACAAACATGCTTGAGATAGCAACGCATGTGAGTTCGACCGAGCAGTGCTCTAAAAATCTCCCCCTTTGTCAATTTGAGTGACAAAACTATCAATACATATGGATTACAAAATAAATAAAAATTGTAGCTTCTCATCCAAATGCTTGATCTCCTTGGAATCTTCAACGCGACTCGAAATCTTTGTCACTTCCACGTACTTCATGATCCTAAAGGTTGTAATTTTAGCATCATAGTTGTTGAAGATCCGTAGCAATAACAATGAGAAAACAAATGCTCTTAATCATTGTTATACAGTGTCATAGTATTATTACGCAACATCAAAGTTCAATTGTATCACAACTTTGACAACAATACTATGGTGATATGTATCACTCCCCCTTAGTCAATACTTCATCTCGACATGAACCCCCCCCCCCCCCCCCCTTAATGATCCGTAAACCATATGTATTTGTAATATCACACTACACATTAATTCTCCCCCTTTTTGTCAATATAAATTGGCAAATGTACGAAAACTAGTGGGATCCTCATGAAATTTTCATAGAGATACTTCATGACCAAAACAGAATACCATATCAACTTATTTAGATGCCATCATAAAGTCGAAGCTAAATGCATTCATCAAGGAGTTTATAAAGATACAAGATAACCCTTATAATATTCCACATCCGCACTCCCCACAAAGATTTGGCAATTAAGCACAAGTTCAAAAAGAACTCTGCCCCATAAAATGTCATTCCCGAGAGAACAACAAAGGCGACCTTACTTTCACAAGAAAAGAAGAATTTCTTTGGACATAACCAAATCACATGAAAACATGAATTTGAGTCCAAAGTATTCAATTGAATTACTCACAAAAGAATTCATGATTAATCCAATCGAAGTGCGCAATTAAATTAACCACAAGAAAACCCATGATCAATTCAATCGGAATTATACAACTAACTTAACCACAAGAAAATGATCAATTCAATTGGTCATGCTCGTCATAAGGGAACTTACGGAGCAACAACTAAACTGACACACAAGAGAATGATCAATTCAATTGGTCATTCTCAAATATAAGAAAACTTATGGAGCAACACAGTATATGCACAAAAATGTGGATCGGAGATCGACCAATACTGCGGAATAAACAATGATTCATTATATTTTCCATCATTATTTGCACAATGACATGCAATAGACTTGATCCTTGTAAACAAAAGTTTTATCCTTTCTTCCATCAAAACAATGACATAAAAGGCTTTAACTTTTGTAATGTCAAAAGCTCATTCTATCTTCTATCAATACTTTCATACCGACATAATAAAGATAACTTTTGAATAAGTATGGGACAATCAAGGTTCACGGACGTTAACAACTTATCCCATAATAATTTGCAATATATAATATCATAAAGATTAAAATTGCAAACATCATCTTCCAAATAACTTAGAATTTAAATAAATAAATCTAAAAACATTGAAGATGAAAATTGTTGGACATAGCTATGTGTACTCACAATAATGGCTATTCCAAACCCTAGTTATTCTTCTAAAAACATAAAAAAGAAGATTTACTAGACATATAAAAACCAAAACAAACTCAGAAACAAAGAGTAATCACAAGCCATAATCAGAGTTCATGTACGGAAGCTTCACTGGTACCAAGACCTTCAAACTTGTGACTAACTGTATCAACTGTATCTTCGGAGAACATATCCTCATTGAGAAGATCCTTAACTTGTGACTTCATGAGAACAAGGTCAGAATCAACCTTTTTCAACTCAGTTCGTAACAAGTTAAGATCCTTTACGGAGTTCTCGAGCTTCAGTTGGGTCTTCCAAAGATCAGTGAGAAAACCATGAACTACTTCAGCAGAGACCATCTCAGCATTTTCTCGATCTTGATGAGAAAACAAATAATAGCATGAGGTACATGATTCGAGTTCGTCAGACTTCAAAAGGGTTCTCTTCTTCTTCAAAACAAACTCCAAATAAACCGAATCATCAATTGAATCGGCTGGTAAATCCCAAGAACTTGGAGTAGATCCCATCCTTAAAAGAGCACAACAAAAGTATGCGTACTCTATAAAAGTTTTGGTATTTATAGGTTACACAAGAACCAAAGATTAGGGTTTCCAAGTTCGGTCCGTGCCTGTGAAAGAGATACATGCACGTACATAGACTTACCCTTATACCAAACGGTTGCGAAGAAGATATAGCACATATTTGCTTAATGAGTAAAAAAAAACTCAGCTCTAAAATAAATTTATTCTCAAAAGAGAAAAATTTAGAGCATAACAACAACAAAAAAAAAACTTATGCAACAAAAAGTGTTTGTAATTGATAAACCAGCTAAGAACGATAAGAAGATATCTAGAGATTCAGAAACACATTTTGTTAGCAAGTATACCTGGAAAAAATATCTCACTCTGTCATGATTTTTGAGAGTGAGAATTCAACCTTGTGATTAATTAGCACAACTATGAGCTTTGAGCTCATTAAATGAACGTTGCTTATGGTTAAACCTCTTTTTCCTGATCTTTGGAGGAAAACCATTGTGATGTGAAAAGTTATCATAAAACTTACTATCATCAAAGTATGACGCATAGTGTTGATTCTTACCTGAAGAATTTTTCCCAGAGGGAATAGACAGCCTGTTGATAATTTCTTTATATCCTTCAATCATCCTTTTTAAGTTGTCTTCCATACCTCCATTTTTTCTTCCTTCTTCTGGTACCTTTTTCACATCATGAACAACATAATCTCCCTTCTTAATCGAAGAATATCCATGAGTTTTTCTTCGTCGATATGGCTTAAGAAGACTGTTATGTGTTTGAACATTTGAGGAACACATTGACCTGACTTTCCTGGTGGGGTACACAGGGTGAGTACTAAAACCAATAGGTTTAAACATACGAATGTCAGTTACACCTTTGAGAATTAAACCTAAGGTGTGTTGAAGACGAATAATATAATTGTCATTCAACCTAGAATTCCTCTTCTGTTTACACGGCCCTTTTGAATCACAAAAGAGACACACTTTCTGATCACTTGAGCGATTAGCCAAAACAATATTAACACCATTGTCGGGAGAATTCTTCCTTCTGTGTGATGTGGGCTTCCCTTGATTAGAAGAAGATACATGCACATCTTTTTCAACAGAAAGGTTTTTTAGTTTTGCTTCTGAACCAGTAATCTTTTCAGTTAAATCAGAAGCAGTTGGTATGGCGAACTCTTTTGAACACTCTTGAAATGAGAATTTACTTAAGAGATGTTCAATTTTTAAAGCATCCTTTTTGAGATTTTCCTCTTGAAGAATCTTTAAATGAGAGTCACGCTCACATATCATACCAACAAGGATATTGACTTTGTGTTTCAACCGGTTGAAATTATTAGTCTGGATTCTAACAAGTTTTAGAATCACTTCACTCTCTTTGGTTGCATCCCTTTCAACTTCAGAGTTAGACTCGTCGGTAAGGTGGTCAACGAAACACTTGTCAATGTATCTTTGTTTCCTTTGAACACAAGGTTCTTCTATATTCGAGATTGGCAAATCTTTCTCTTTAATAGACTTTAGGGAAACATAACTTTTATTTCTGGTAATGCGTTTATCAGAGACAGTATCGTCCACCCTCAGATCGCAAAAAACACAGACTTAAGAGGTCTTTAACGTGTTTGCCTGCTCTGATACCAACTGAAAATGCGTGGGTCTAACAACCACACCCAATATTCGTTTGACAATATGAGAGGACTTACTTCAATACACTTTCTAGAGAATCAACTAGAAAGTTAGACTTAATCTAGAATAAAGTATATCAAAGAGTTTAATATCTCTAACTCTTAATTCAATCCGCAATTAGCAAATAGAAATCTGCGAGCCCGATTGAATATAAGAGGAATTGCTTGAATGGTACCAAAGACCAATGTTAAAGTGTCAATCAATGTAAATCAACAACCAAAGGTTGGATATTCTAATTGATTGATCTTAACGCACAACCTGTGATATTTCAATTATATAAAAAAATATAATGCGTAAAAGAAATAACACAGACACCAAAATTTTGTTAATGAGGAAACCGCAAATGCAGAAAAATACCGGGACCTAGTCCAGTTTGAACACCACACTGTATTAAGCCGCTACAGACACTAGCCTACTACCAATTAACTTCAGACTGGACTGTAGTTGAACCCTAATCAATCTCACACTTATTCAAGGTACAGTTGCGCTCCTTACGTCTCTGATCTCAACATGATACAACACACTTGATTCCCTTAGCTGATCTCACCCACAACTAAGAGTTGCTACGACCCAAAGTCGAACACTTGATAAACAAATATGTCTCACACAGAAAAGTCTATAGGATTGAATAAATATGTCTTCCACAGAAATACCCAAGAGTTTTTGTTCCGTCTTTTGATAAATCAAGGTGAACAGGAACCAATTGATAAACCGGGCTTATATTCCCGAAGAACAGCCTAGTATTATCAATCACCTCACAATAAACTTAATCGACTAGCGAAACAAGTTATTGTGGAATCACAAACGATGAGACGAATGTGTTTGTGATTACTTTTCTATCTTGACTATCAGAGATATAAATCTCAAGCCAATTTTACAATTGCAATCAATCATGATAGAAACAACAAGATCAAACCACGCAACTACAAAGAGAATAGTTGGGTCTGGATGCGCAATCCCAATGAAGTCTTCAAGTCGTTAACCTACAGGGTCTCGAGAAGAAACCTAAGGTTCAAGGAGAATCGACTCTAGTTATGCAACTAGTAACACACATGAGGTGTGGGGATTATGTTTCCCAGTTGCTAGAGTTCTCCTTTATCTAGTTTTCAAATCAGGGTTTGCAATCCAAGTTACCTTGGTAACAAAGCATTCAGTAATCGCCGTTAGATGAAAAACCTGGTTCAGCGAAGCTAATATCTTTCAACTGTTAGATCGAACTTAGATTGTTACACACAAATGAAATGTACCCTCATTTAGGTTTATGTAACCGTACCTAAACGTGTACACCATGTTGGTTCACAAATAGTTAACCGAGGTTAGCCATATGATTACTCTCATATCAACCTTATTCATCTTAACCATAACTAGTTCAAATGACTCAAATGGAACTAGTTAAAGAGTTGCTCAATTGTTATATTTTTATGAATTTATACAAGAAGACAACTGAAGCAAAATCGGTTTGATTCACTCGAATCAATACATGAACATTATAGCCACGGTTTGTAAAGATTGCATTCCTTATTGATAAATGTTTTAGTTCATGAACTGATCGATTTGATAAAGTAACCAGCTTAAGTATGCGTACGGGTATGCGTACTTAAGCAACCGGATTTGAGTTGCTTTAGTTTCCAAACTCAGCAGAAATTTTCGGTCCCAAAACTTCCGCCAATATGCATAAGGGTACGCATACTTAAGGTGACTAGTTAAGAGCTTGTTAATTCCCAAACGCAGCAGAATTTTTCGGTTGGAAAACTTCCGCCAGTATGCGCACAGGTACACATACTTAACCAGTCTCTTTCACCAATTTCGTATACACACATATGCGTACTTGGTTCCCGGTTTATGGATTTATACACTAATGTGCGAACACACTAGATATGCTTATATCCAAAGATGGTTACATAATCTCAACTCTTCATTTCAATCATTGAAACATTTTTCTATAATGATAATAGCCGTTTTCACACACTATTAGCATCAAAGCAATTTTCAAGATATTGAAATAATCATTATCGAAGCATTCCAAGTCTTACACCAAATGATTGTATCATACAAACCATGTAAGATGTTACTCGCCAATTTTCTCATGATATAAGATGAACTTGGTCGAAGCGAAAGCTTACCAACACATATTTCGAGAAATATGTAAGCGAGATATACTCCGCTCGAAATCTCAAATGTGTATAGAGAAAACTATATCGTAATACGACTTATGTCTCAATATAGGATATAGAATAGAAATAGACTTTCCAAGTGATAGATGAGTTTAAGTCTCCACATACCTTTAGTCGATGAAGCTCTACAAGCTCTCCTTAGTAGTTCTTCGTCTTCAACTGATAAGCGCCTTGAAGTCTAAGCTCAACTACACAAACCATATATATGTGGGAACCGATCCTAGTACCTAGTCAACCAAGTTTTGTTAACTAGCGTGAGTAATTCTAGTACCCACATGGAGGTAGAACCGAAACTTTTTTTGGTAGAAACGTGAAACCCATGTTTGGTGATTTGACAAGATAATTAATCACATAGTTCTTGGAAGTCAGATGAACCAATTCTAAACTCGTTTTGGAAGTGTGGCAAATCGATTCCAAGATAATAAATATGAAAAAGGATTTACTAAGTAAAGATGTCGACATACTTTGAATATGTGCAGTAACGCTTATCTTTTATTGTTCAAAGATATTCCTTAATAGCTAAAGGAGAATCCCGGATCGAAATAAATTGAAAATCTTTTAATTAAGATTTTTAGTTTTATATGCTTTTAATTTCCAGCAATTAAAATGCATATCTTTAGAAAATAAAAATTGGTAATGTGCATTTAAATTGGAGGTTTTCTAATGAGATTTCAGTCATTTTTTGGACAAAGCATTTCCAGAAATTATGGAAACCGAATTTGGAAATATATTGCATATCTTGAGAATATTTTCGGTTTTGGAAATTCCTTGGCATCCAAACTTCCTTGGTTTGTAAATATTGAAGTTTGGATTTCAAGCAAACTAATCCTCAGAGCCAGCAAAACTACCTAGTTGTGTTGTTACTGGTGGAGCCGCCTATTCGGAGAGGAAAGTAACTTAATTAGGCGAAATCTTTTACGGCCGCTCAGTTTAAGGACTTCTTTGGGATTGAGAAGCTCTATTAGTACCGTTGGTGGGAAACTAGATAATTGCAGTTTATTATTATTTTTCGATTGGTTTGATTGACTAACGGTTGTTGAACTTTGATTGCACCTAGTTTGTTTATGCTTGAGAATCTTCTCTTCTGATATAAGATTCACTCAAGCTAGATCGAAGTTTCGACGGGGATCTTTAGACTGTTTGTAGATCTAAAGACATTTTGTGATAATCCATTGTTTACAGACTCCGTTCTGTGTGTGATTGATCACAAGAGATTCAAGTTGATTGTGTGCAGGTGTTTGATTTGAAGACAAAGAAGATATTTGGGTTCATAATCTTTGGTGTGCACAATACTTGTTTCGGCTGGAAAAGGATCCAACTATAATCGGTTTATCTTTGTGATAGATTTGATTGATTAGTTGAGTAGATCAGATCAATACAATTCTTTGTGATTAAAAGTATTGATTGCAAAATCTTGACAATTACTTTGGTAATTGTTATTGGATAGATCTAAGGACCTGACAAAGGAGTTTATTGGGATAAATGGAAGAGACTTTTGTCGAACTCATATCACTTGATTGAAAAGAGTTGTTACCGAACAGATTTGTTGTTCCTTTACTATTTGGAATACGAACCAAAGGAATTGTTCCAAGTGCATGACTTATTAACAAGTTGGAGGCGCAGGGATACAGACGGAACTAAGTGAACTATAGGTTTAGTTGCTTGGTCTCAACTATATGAATTTGGTTTAGATTTTGTATATCGGGTTAATCCTGAGAGTATTCAATTCTAGACAAGGTCCCGAGGTTTTTCTGCATTTGCGGTTTCCTCGTTAACAAAATCTTGCTGTGTCTTTTACTTTTATATTTCCGCAATTATAATTTTTTTATTATAATTAGAAGTAAAATACAAAAACGTTAATTCCTATTTACTTGATAGCAATCCTATTGTGTTTGGTTAGTCCGAACCTTTTATCAAGTAAACATACTTCGTTGTTGTATTGTCTCGATCTTGTATCCATAATCAACCACACATGTTATCTTGTTGTCGTATTGTCTCGATCTCGTATCCATAAACGATCACACGAAGTGTGAACCGATTAGTTGTATTGTCTCGACTCAGTCCTTAGACAATCACTTTCGGAGAAAGGACTTATAGGTGGAAAAGTTTTAGATTGAGGTATATTTGGGTACCCTCGTCTTTTCAATTGGTATCAGCGCGGGCAAACACGAAAAGATCTAACAATCTGTGTTTGATGCGATCCAACCTATAAGACATGAGTCAAAGTAAAGTTAAGCGAGAGCGAAAACTAAAGAAAGACTCAGTTAACGTATCACAAGACATTGGAAGTTTTGATTTTAAGAAATGTTTAAAAGGGGCTTCTTCATCAAGTTCTACTTGCTCTTCTGAGAATAAGTCTGAAGGTTCTCTAGACGAGATTAAGTTAAGCCCTGTATTCGCAATCAATGATTCAGACTCTGAAAATCTCTTTTTGATGACAATAATTTTTTGAGTTCTATGCTTGAGATTTCTGATGAAAGATCAAGTGTAAAAACATCTGAACTAAAGGAATTGAGCAAACAATTTCTTATTTGTTCTAATGAACTTCTTTCAGCACTTGAAAGAGAACGAGATTTAACTTTAAAGTTTGAGAATCTCGACGAAGAGCATAACTTGCTGAAAGAAAAATTCTCAAAACAACTACATAGTCTTAAAGACAAAGTACGTGCTAGTCTTTCTCAAACATAATTATTTAAGAAAGATCGTGATGCGGCTCTTGAAAAAGTACATTTGTTGGAAGAGAAACTTGTTGAATTTGATGCAAGGATTAACTCTCAACAAAAGAATTTTGAAGAGAAAGAAGGTGAATATTCTTCACAAGAAAAATGCATTAAGGCTGATCTAGCTAGTGCTCTTGATAAAATCAAGATGTTGGAAGAAGAAAATTTGAACCTTAAAAAGTTCAATGCTAGCTCAAACAATTTAACCTCAATGTTAGAAGCAAGTAGAAATCATCGTGATACACGAGGATTGGGCTATAAGGGAATAAATGCTTCAAATATTAGCAAAGGGGTAAAATTTGTTAAAGCAAAAAATTCTTCTAAACCAGAAGCTTCCCCTGATGTAAAAAATGCTTGTATTTCTTGTAAAGACGTAAAACCAGTCAAGCTTAAGAATAATGTTCAACCATACTCCTCAAGTACGACAACCAACGGAGGCACTTCTGTTAATGTTAAGAAAGCACCAATGTTGAACAGAGATAAGAAGAAAAAGAAAAATCGTCGATATCCAAGGCAAGTTGATCCATAAAAAGGTAACATTAAAACTCATACTCCTTATTTTACTAAGCATTGTTATTGTTGTGGTAATAAAGGGCACTTGCAATGGGGATGCAAAGTTCGTAAGATGGAAGATGCACTTTCTTTTGTATCAAACGAATTGGCTAAGATTGCTCCCCAAAGGAACTCAGATCGATATTGTCCTAAGTGTAGGCAAAAGAATTATTATAATGATAGTTCAAATTTTGTATATCGCTCGACAAGGTCATCTCATAAAAGACCCGAATATAGAAGAGAGATAACTTTGTAAATGCAATTACAAGATCTGATGTTCCAAATTGGAGAAAGGATGTTTCACAAAGTTTTCAAAAGGACAATGATCTTAATGGTATGAAGGAGAAAGCTTCTCCTGCGAAACCCAACTCTAAATGGGTCCCAAAGTCCTCCATAGCCGAGAAGGGACCAAAAGTTAGTCACAAGAATGACTCTCAGCTGTTAATTGTTGGTGACAATAATTACAAGAGTTTTCTTGAAAGACTAAAGAGAGACAATCTCTTGTACTAGTGAACGTTGTGATAATGACACTCCTCATCACAAGTCAAATAAGAAACAAGAGATGGAACAAGAGAAAAAAAACCAAGCAGGAGGTCAAGAATGATGATTCTGTCTTAGGCACTCTTGACGAACAAGACAAGGCTCAACTCAACACAACCTAGTTGTGTTAGAATGTGCATGATCACCTTGGTGCTCAATCTTTTGAAAGGTGAGGAAGCACATGAAAAACTGAGCACATGATCTCTCGGTTATTATTGAAAAAGCGGGGGTCTAACAACACCACCCAATATTTCGCTTAGAAATCTGTATGGACTAACTCCAATATACTTTTTATGAGAATCAACTAGACAGTCAGACTCGATCAATAAAAAGATATATCAAAGAGTTTATATCTCAATCTCTCGATTTGATCTTTACTCAAGCAAATAGAAATCTGCGAGTCTTTATCAAAGAGAGATAACTTGGACGGTACCAAAGACCAATATCCAAGGATCAATCAACTACAATCAACAACCAAAAGTTGGATTAGAGAAGTTGATGATCTTAACACACAACCTGTATTATTTCAATTATATAAAATATAATGCGGAAAAGAAATAACACAGACACCAGAAATTTTGTTAACGTGGAAAACGCAAATGCAGAAAAACCCCAGGACCTAGTCCAGATTGAATACACATTGTATTAAGCCGCTACAGACACTAGCCTACTGCAAACTAACTTCGTACTGGACTATAGTTGAACCCCAATCAGTCTCCCACCGATCCAAGGTACAGTTGTACTCCTACGCCTCTGATACCAGAAGGATACTACGCACTGGATTCCCTTAGCTAATCTCACCCACAACCAAGAGTTGCTGCAACCCAAAATCACAGACTTGATAATAAACAGATCTGTCTCACACAGAAAAGTCTATCAAAGGATAAATCTGTCTCCCACAGATAAACCCTAGGTTTTGTTCCGTCTTAAGATATAAAATCAAGGTGAACATGAACCAATTGATAATCCGGTCTTATATTACCGAAGAACAGCCTAGATTAATAAATCACCTCTTTACAATCCTTCCTGACAACACAGGCGGTTTGTCGAGGAATCACAAGCAGTGAGACGAAGATGTTTGTGACTTCTTTATCTTGCCTATCGGATAACTCTCACGATCTCAAGCCAATCAATCGATTGTAATCGTACGATAAAAGATGCAAGATCAGATCACACAACTACGATAAAGTAGTATCGGTCTGGCTTCACAATGCCAATAAAGTCTTTAAGTCGTTAACCTGATTTTAGAGAAGAAAATCAAAGGTTAATGGAAATCGACTCTAGCGGGCGCACTAGTAGCACACAGACGTGTGGGGATTAGTTTTGCACAATGCTAAATGTCTCCTTTATATAGCCTTCAAATCAGGGTTTTGCCTTAGGTACAAAGCAATCCTTATTCACCGTTAGATAAAACCTGATTTAGATTCTAGCTAATATTTCTCAACCGTTATATCGAAAACTTAGCTTGTCACACACACTTGGGTAGACGTTTACTGGATTTGTGAAAACCATGCCCAAACGTGTACGTGCATGTTGGTTCAACATAGTAACCCAAAAGGTTAACCATATGAGCATTTCATATTAACCTTGTTATTCTTCTCCATAACTAGTTCAATTGACTCAAATGAACTAGTTAAAGAGTTGTTCAATTGCTATGAGATCTTATGTAACTACACAAGACACAATTGAAACAAAGATGATTCGATTCAATTGAATCGGCTCATGAACATTATAGCCACGGTTTGCATAAAACATTCCTTAGTAATTTAATGTTTCATGTTCAGAACACATCTTTAGATCATAACCTCTTAAGTTCACAAACAAGTTCGCGGACTTAAGTTAATCGGTTGAGTTTTCCAAACTCATCAGAAATTCTCGGAAAGAGAACTTCCGCCAGTTCGCGGACTTAGCACACAAACGAGTTTTGGAAAATCCAACAGAAATTCTCGGTCGAGAACTTCCGAAAGTTCGCGGAATGAGTCTGCGGACTGGGTTCGCGGACTTGGCGAGCCAATTCCGCAATCCTCCCGATTTCTCCTGATCAACAAAGTTCGAAAACTTCGGTTCAAGGAATACATGGTTATGTAATCTAAACTCTCATTTCAATCATTGAGACATTCTCAGAGGACGCTATGTAGCCGTTATTCACAGACCGATTCACGTCAGAGCAATTCTCAAGGTGATTGAAACTTTTCATGACTTTCGTCACTAGGTAGATAAACTTGATCAAATCCAAACGCTTTACCAACACATGATTTCGAGATAAAATATAAGCAATGAATGCTCAGCTCGAAATGTCAAATGTGTATGATCTAGTCTATATAGCATACGACTTTTGTCTCATAAGAAGTAGGAGATAGAATAGATAGACTTTTGAGTGATAGATAACTTCAAGTCTCCACTTACATTTTTGTTGATGAAGTTCCACGGTTCCTTGTATATATCTTCGTCGTTGTATGATGAATCGTCATGAAGTCCTTGAGCTCAACTACACTTTTCTATCCTAGTCCGAGACTTAGCTATGTAGGCTAGAAATCAAGACTTATAGTTTTGATCACTAACATTGGCAAACATGCTTGAGATAGCAACGCATGCGAGGTCGACCGAGCTATTCTCTAACAATCTCCCCCTTTGTCAATTTTAGTGACAAAACTATTAACACATATGGAATACAAAAAAGATAAACTTTAGCGGCTCCTATTCCATAGTCTAATCTTCAATGTTCCCTGACATCTTCGTCCTTCCAAGTACTCCAATGATCCCAAAGGTTGTAAGTTTAGCATCACCGTTGTTGAAGATCCGTAGCTATAACAATGAGAGAAATCGAGATTCTCGATCATTATTATACAATGCCATAGTATTATTATGTAATATCAAAGTCCAATTGTATCACGACTTTAACAATAATACTACGGTGATATGTATCACTCCCCCTTAGTCAATACTCCATCTCGATCATGGAAACCACTTCCCCTTACACAATGATCCGAAAACCATATGTATTTGTAGTGTGAACTACATTATTTCTCCCCCTTTTTGTCAATAAAATTGGCAAAGGTACAAGAGCGGGATCATAATGAAATTTCCACAAGAAACATTTCATAGACTAAAAAGAAAAATACATACCAACTTAATTTAGATGCAATCATAAAGCCGAAGCTAAATGCATTCATCAAGGAGTTTTAAGATACAAGATAACCCCTATAAAATTCCACAGCCGCACATCCCGCAAGATATTACCATTAAGCACAAGTTCAAAAGAACTCTCCCCCATTTGATGTCATTCCCGAGAGAACAACAAGAGCGACCTTAATTTCGAAAGAAAAGAAGGATTTTGAAACACTAGAGAAACTAAAAACACAAAAACGATAATCCTACAGAAACTGAACTCGAATGTTCTTACTGGAGTTTCAGACTCAATTGCCCAAAAGAAAAGGATAAGCAAAGTGGCAAGAGTCAATGAAATGTTTTAATGAACCAAAACAACACCAATAGACTGTCGCATGTGTTGAAACATTGAAGTGTATAAGGGTTTGGTGAGAATACCAGCCAATTGTTGTTCGGAAGGCACAAATTCCATACTGATCATACCATTTTCATAAAGATCACGAATAAAATGGTACCTTATGTCAATGTGCTTTGTTCTTGAGTGCTCAACAGGATTCTCAGTAATTCGAATTGCACTGGAGTTATCACAAAAGATCCTCATTATTCCAGTATCAATTCCATAATCAGCAAGCATCTGTTGCATCCATGGGAGTTGAGTACAACATGATCCGGCAGCAATATATTCTGCTTCACATGTAGACAAGGATTGAGAATTCTGCTTCTTGCTATGCCATGCTACAAGATTGAGACCTACATAGTAGAAGCCCCCTGATGTACTTTTTCTGTCTTCTACACAACCTGCCCAATCAGCATCAGAATAAGCAGAAAGATCAACATTAGTATCAAAAGTGTACAGGAGACCATACCCAGCAGTGTTATTTATATATCGTATGATTCTCTTTGCAGCTGCAAGATGAGATTCTCTTGGATCCGCCTGAAACCTGGCACAACAACCAACACTGAAAGAAATATCAGATCTAGTAGCTGTAAGATACAAAAGGCTACCTATAATAGATCGATATAATTTTTGATCTACTTTTGCTCCTTTCTCATCCCTGTGCAATTTTCCAGTAGTAGACATATGAGTCAACTTAGGAGACGACTTATCCAGACCAAATATTGACACAAGATTACGTGCGTACTTCTCTTGGGATAAGTAGATACCCTCCTTATGTTGTTGAATCTGTAATCCTAAGAAGAATTTTAATTCACTAACATTGCTCATTTCGAATTTTTTAGCAAGAAAGACTTGAAATTCTTTTGCAAATTTTTCAGAGATTGATCCATTGATGATATCATCTACATAGATTTGAGCAATGACAACATTTTTCTCACTCCATTTGTAAACAATGTTTTATCAGCTCCTCCTTTTGAAAATCCTTTTCTAATAAGAGAGGTAGTGAGTTTCTCAAACCAAGCTCTTGGTGCTTGCTTCAATCCATATAATTCATTTTTGAGATTCATCACATGATCAGGGAAATTAGGGTTTTCGAACCCCTTAGGTTGAGCGACATAGACCTCCTCTTTTAAAATTCCATTCAGAAACGCTGATTTTATGTCCATCTGAAACAACTTGATCTTGAGAAAGACGTGCCACACGTGCAAAGGTTCCGTCAAATCGATTCCTTCAATCTGTGAATATCCTTGAGCGACAAGTCTAGCTTTATTTCTGACAATTGTGCCAAATTCATCAGACTTGTTCTTGAATATCCATTTAGTACCAACAATATTGACATTTGGAGAACAAGGTACACGTTCCCAGACATCTTGTCTTTCAAATTGATTTAACTCTTCATGCATCGCATTTACCCAGAAGGGATCTTTCAGAGCTTCATCAATATTCCTTGGTTCCACCTGCGAAAGATAACAACCAAAATTGCATATATTTTGAAGTTGACCCCTTGTTTTGGCTGTAGAATCCCTTCCCCCCAATAATACTGTTTGGGTCATGATTCCTTTGAACCCAAAGATATCGTGGAGGGACACGTTCTTGTTCCTCAGGAATGGCTTGATCAGTGCTCTTCTCCTCGTCACTAGATATGTCAGGATCAGTTACAGTAGGGATAACTTCAACTTATTCTGGAATTTCTTGGACTTTCTGAATTGTCTCTGTTGGAGGCAATTCAGCAGGAGGACTACCTTGACGAAAATTGTTAATTTCGTCGATGATAACATTAGAAGATTCCATCATGACTTGTGTTCTGAGATTATAAACTCGAAAACCACGACTATCAGAATCATAGCCAAGAAAGATACCTTCGTCACTTTTGGTGTCGAATTTCCCTTTCTGTTCTCGATCTTTCAGAATATAGCGCTTACTTCCAAACACCCTGAGATAGTGTAGGTTGGGTTTCCTTCCATACCATAACTCATAAGGAGTGTTAAGGGTTTTAGACTGCAGATACACATGGTTGATCAAGTAACATACTGTAAAGACAGCTTTTCCCCAAAATCTTAAAGGTAAGTTTTTGTTGTGGAGCATTACCCTGGCCATTTCCTGGATGTTCCTATTCTTTCTTTCAGCAACTCCATTAGCTTGAGGAGTAATTGGTGGTGAGTATTGTTGAATGATTCCCAGTTCATCACAGAACTCAAATACCTTGGTGTCTTTGAATTCAGTGCCACGATCGCTTCTAATTTTCTTTAGTTTGCGACCTTGTTCGTTCTGGATCCTTTTAACAATAATCTTGAATTCACAAGGGTTTCATTCTTATGAGATAGGAATGCAACCCAAGTAAATCTGGTGTAATCATCTACCATAACTAAAGCATACTTCTTACCGGCAACAGTGGGTTGTTGAATTGGTCCGAAGAGATCCATATGAATTAAATCAAGTGGAGCTTTAGTGAGAATATATCGTGATGATTTGTGGTGAACTTTCGTTTGCTTACCCTTTTGACAGGCACCACATACACCTTCAATCTTTGCATTGATTTTGGGAATGCCTCTAACAAGTTCTTTGTTAATGATCTTAGTTAGAAGGCGATAATTGATGTGACCAAAACGCTCATGCCAAAGATGTGTAGATTCCACCTTAGTCAAATTGCAGCGGTTGCTAAACTGAGTATCAAGAAGATAACAGTTGTTTTTACCACGAGTTCCTTGAAAATCACTTTCCCGGATTTGTCAACAATGTCACATCCATTCGCATTGAAGACAACTCGATGGCCCTTGTCGCAAATTTGACTAATAGAAAGAAGATTAGGTCATACCTTTAACGTATACCACATCATGATTTCTGGAACACCGGGTAGCTTGATCGTTCCCTTTTTGCTGATGTAGCAACAACTTCCATCTCCGAACGTTACAGGACCTCCTTCATAGTCAAAGACGAAACAAACCAAGTGAGATCACCTGTCATATGTCGACTACATCCACTATCAAGAAACCATTGAAAGGGAGATGTAGATCTTAAAGCAAAGGCACCCATACTACTAGTACTTCTCGATTTAGAGTTTCCTGGTAGTGTTGTATGACTTTTAGAGAATCAACAGTTGTTTAGCTTTCTTACAAAGATTACTTGCAACGTTAAGACTCTTTTGAAAGGACATACACGCTTGTTGTATATGATGGATGGATCACAACATGAGCCTATGCTTTGAAGATTGTCTGATGGTTCCTTGTCATATCAGTTTTCTCAACATCCTGTCGTTGATTACTATCTGACTTATGACTTTTCTGAAAGAGGAACAACTGAGTTTTTCAACTTCTAAAGGGAGTATTTCCAGATATCAAATCCTTAAGAATTGCAATTTCTGCAACAAGACCATAGTTGATCCGGATTTGTTCATCCAACCCTTTTTGAAGAGATACCAGTTTGTCAGACCTTTTCTTGCGGTTGTTTTTTAAACCTGGTGAAGCGTCAATTGAGACTTTATAGTCCATATAGTCAGATCGCTACAAAACAGACTTTTGAGGTCTTTAAAGTGTTTGCCTGCTCTGATACCAATTGAAAAAGCGGGGGTCTAACAACACCACCCAATATTTCGCTTAGCAATCTGTATGGACTAACTCCAAATACTTTTAGAGAATCAACTAGACAGTCAGACTCAATCAATAAAAGTATCTCAAGAGTTTATCAATCTCTCGATTTGATTTACTCAAGCAAAAAAATGCGAGTCTTTATCAAAGAGAGATAACTTGGACGGTACCAAAGACCAATGTCCAAGGATCAATCAATACAATCAACAACCAAAGGTTGGATTCCAATTGATGATCGAACGCACAACCTGTATTATTTCAATTATATAAATATAATGCGGAAAAAAATAACACAGACACCAGAATTTTGTTAACGAGGAAACCGCAAATGCAGAAAAACCCCGGGACCTAGTCCAGATTGAATACACACTGTATTAAGCCGCTACAGACACTAGCCTACTGCAACTAACTTCGGACTGGACTATAGTTGAACCCCAATCAGTCTCCCACCGATCCAAGGTACAGTTGTACTCCTACGCCTCTGATCCCAGCAGGATACTGCGCACTTGATTCCCTTAGCTGATCTCACCCACAACCAAGAGTTTGCAACCCAAAATCACAGACTTGATAATAAACAGATATGTCTCACACAGAAAAGTCTATCAAAGGATAAATCTGTCTCCCATAGATAAACCCTAGGTTTTGTTTCGTCTTAAGATATAAAATCAAGGTGAACAAGAACCAAT
This sequence comes from Papaver somniferum, assembly GCF_003573695.1. Lineage (NCBI taxonomy): Eukaryota > Viridiplantae > Streptophyta > Magnoliopsida > Ranunculales > Papaveraceae > Papaver > Papaver somniferum. Next base: position 75,329,974 of record NC_039366.1, read on the forward strand.
TGATAATCTGGTCTTATATTCCCGAAGAACAACCTAGATTAATCAATCACCTATCTACAATCCTTCCTGACTACATATGCATTTTGTCGAGGAATCACAAACAGTGAGACGAAGATGTTTGTGACTTCTTTATCTTTCCTATCGATAACTCTCACGATCTCAAGACAATCAATCGATTGTACTCATACGATAGAAGATGCAAGATCAGATCACACAACTACGATAAAGTAGTATCGGCCTGGCTTCACAATCCCAATGAAGTCTTTAAGTCGTTAACCTGATTTTAGAGAAGAAAATCAAAAGTTAATGGAGATCAACTCTAGAGGGCGCACTAGTAGCACACAGACGTGTGGGGATTAGTTTTGTACAATTCTAGATGTCTCCTTTATATAGCCTTCAAATCAGGGTTTTGCATTAGGTACAAAGCAATCCTTATTCACCGTTAGATGAAAACCTGATTTAGATTCAAGCTAATATTTCTCAACCGTTAGATCGAAAACTTAGCTTGTCACACACACTTGGGTAGACGTTTACTGGGTTTGTGATAACCATGCCCTAACATGTACGTGTATGTTGGTTCAACATAGTAACCCAAAAGGTTAACCATACGAGCATTTCATATTAACCTTGTTCTTCTTCACCATAACTAGTTCAATTGACTCAAATGAACTAGTTAAAGAGTTGTTCAATTGTTATGAGATCTTATGTAACTACACAAGACACAATTGAAACAAAGATGATTCGATTCAATTGAATCAGCTCATGAACATTATAGCCACAGTTTGCATAAAGCATTCCTTAGTAATTTAATGTTTCATGTTCAGAACACATCTTTAGATCATAACCTCTTAAGTTCACAAACAAGTTCGCGGACTTAAGTTAATCGGTTGAGTTTTCCAAACTCCGCAGAAATTCTCGGAAAGAGAACTTCCGCCAGTTCGCGGACTGAGTTCGCGGACTTAGCACACAAACGAGTTTTGGAAAATCCAGCAGAAATTCTCGGTCGAGAACTTCCGACAGTTCGCGGACTTGGCAAGCCAATTCCACAATCCTCCCGATTTCTCTTGATCAACAAAGTTCGAAAACTTCAGTTCAAGGAATACATGGTTATGTAATCTAAACTCTCATTTCAATCATTGAGACATTCTCAGAGGACGCTATGTAGCCGTTATTCACAGACCGATTCACGTCAGAGAAATTCTCAAGGTGATTGAAACTTTTCATGACTTTTGTCACTAGGTGAAGATAAACTTGATCAAATCGAAACGCTTTACCAACACACGATTTCGAGATAAAAGATAAGCAATGAATGCTCAGCTCGAAATGTCAAATGTGTATGATCTAGTTTATATAGCATACGACTTTGGCTCATAAGAAGTAGGAGATAGAATAGATAGACTTTTGAGTGATAGATAAGTTCAAGTCTCCACATACCTTTTTGTTGATGAAGTTCCACGGTTCCTTGTATAGATCTTCGTCGTTGTATGATGAATCGCCATGAAGTCCTTGAGCTCAACTACACTTTTCTATCCTAGTCCGAGACTTAGCTATGTAGGCTAGAAATCAAGACTTATAGTTTTGATCACTAATATTGACAAACATGCTTGAGATAGCAACGCATGCGAGGTCGACCGATCTATGCTCTAACAATTATATGACTAATTAACATCTTTAGGGAGATTGCTTTTCTATACTCATACCTTATCTATCTATATTTGAGCTTTTTATAGAAACTGTAATTTTGAGTTTATGATGTTGATATCTACTGATCATATATGTGAAGCTCTTGTTTATACGATTAAAATGAGCCAAAAATCACTAAATTCGGACTTAGTATGCAAAAGTTATGCCTAAAACTTTTTTGTGTATGAATTAGTGTGGTATGACCGATTCCAAGAAGCAAATTCATATGAATGAATGTTTATATTTTTTTCTTTGTGTATTCGGTTTATGAGATGTCTAATTTCGGTTTTCATAACCTTAATATTCGATCTCAGATTGTGTGAACCCTTATGGTTTGGGTGACTTTTTGGTTTAGCATGATTAAGTTCTAGCCCATGTTGGTAGGCTTTATCAAAGGATCATGAGGGGTTCTGATTGAAACAATATGTGAAAAAGTCACAATATGTTGAATTGTTTGGTTTAGCATAAAAGCATATGTGTTTCGGGGTTTCAACTTTTGCATTGCATAAGTTAAAACCAGTTTTCAACCTTTCTCTGGTAAAGGTTGGTTGTTTTTGTTCTTTTGTCTTGCAAAAGGATGACAACATAGTAATACTTTGGTATCAATTCTCCCTGGGAAGATGCAAACATTATTGGAGAAGAGGATGCGAAATTTGAGGTAACGACTTTGTTAGTTAATCGTTTTACTGTTTAAGAAAAGTCGGATTTTTGCATATATTTATTGCTTTTGCTTAACAAAATTTCGGTACAATTGATGTTTATTCCATTATTTGTGTATGGATGTGTGTGTGATTCAATTGTTTCCGGTTGAGAAAAACTATTTTTATCTTGCTTTATTGTTTGGTATCAATCGTTTAGGCTTACAAAATTTCGGTGCAATTGCGGTACTTTAACGTCTATGTTGTTTCAATTGCTTCCGGTTGAGGTAAATAATTATGCAAGTTGATTTATTTGGTTTGTATGAATTGTTTATGTCTTAAAAAAAGAAAAGGTTTTCGGGATGAATTGTTTAGTCCAATTCGATTCCGGATAAGAGAAACTAAGTTATTCTGATCTTATTTAAACTTATCAAAGTGGAGGTTTCGGTTATTCAAGTCTAATCGAATGCCTTAACAAGAAATGCTAGTTAACTAACCTAGTACTTGTCTTGTTTAAAAGTGAAAGGTCTAAGTTATATGGATAATTAAAGCCTGATTACAAAACTAAAGTTAATTCTGATCTTTATTTTAGTCTTATCGACAAGCGATTGTATTTGTGCAATCGGTTTAGCAAAGGAACTAAGTTGCTTAGTCGATTTTTGGTTTTCTAAACTATTAGGGAAAATTGCTTCAGGCAATTGTTTCCTTGGTAACATATCAAAACAAAATTACTTTGTAGTTTCGGTTTTGATATTGGTTATCAAAAATGGTGTGTGGAACCCCCGCGCTTAACTCTTATAGGTTGCAAGTCTTGTGAGATTTGCAAGATCCTTTCGGTTTGTCCTTTATTTGCTCGTACCTTTGTCATTTTATGACAAAAATGGGTAGAAATATATGGAGTAAACAAGTGATATTGATATTGATTTATATTGATTTGCTATCACTAAGGAAAATGACATTGGTGCTTAAACGTCATATCTAACGAAAGAGTAAAGCATAAACTAAGGGGGAGTAACATATCATATTATAAGGGAATAACAAAGACGTGCAGATTGAAAATCTACCTATCTTACCTTTGGGTGGGGGGGTGGGGGGGGGGTATTAGCTTTGTTATGTTAATGTCAACAACGGAATTTATGAATTGAATGTATACAGGTTATTGTGATGTTGAATTTGGGAATCAAGCGTATGTGTAATGAATTCTTGTAACTTGTTTATCCACATGATGTAAGAGTTTTGTCACTAAAATTGACAAATGGGGAGATTGTTAGATCATAGCTCGGTTGAACCCACCAAGCGTTGGTATGTCAAGTTTGGTTGTCATATTTTAGTGAACCAAAACTCATTTAAAGAGTCGCTTGATTATTTACTAGAGGCAACTTCGTATAGGTTAGCTTGAAAGTGTTAGGATGTGAGACATTACAAGTATTACGTGAAGATTTGAAGAATGTGAAGAAATAAGGAGCTACAACGACGACATCATCCTTCCACTTGAGGTTAGTAATATTTGACTTGAACTGTTTCATTCTCTAACGTATCTTTCAAGTCCTGCATATTGAAAACATAGAATCGTGATTTAGGGGGGAAGGAATTACGTTGGGGGGGGGGATATTAGGTGACTCAGCATGGTTATTAGAAAAAATTGAAGTTATCCCTTATAAATTGAAAGGTTAAATACCAAAACTGGCCCCCACTAACTTCTTTCCCTCCTTTCGCAGAAATATCAAGCACTTAAAATCCGGCAACTAAGAAAACCCTAGGTCAGTTTCATTTATTTTTTGAGAAACTAGGTCTGATGAAAACAAAAGAGAAGAAGGAAATCATTATATAGGTTTGCGTTTGAAGGAGAATTGTCCGCTACCTCCTAAGACTGATAACCTATGGATTTGGAAACATGTTAAGAGTGATTATTCCACCGAGTGGTACGGTCAAGTCGAGGATAGAATGTAGCTGTGGATTCAAAGCAGAGCAAAAGAGAAGCTTTTACCGCGAGGAAATACCACAGGTAAATCTTGATGATTATACTACAGAGAGCACCTGCAATAAAAGTGTAGTTGCAGGAAATCCCACAACACACCCCTTGTATTATCATGACTATAATTTCTAGATCTAAACTTATTTGATATGAAAATAAAGATAAAAATAATGAAAATAGAAAATAAGACACAAGATTTACGTGGTTCGATCAATATGATCTACATCCACGGGGTTAGGGATCTTCACTATGATTGTTTGTAATTACATATGGATTACAATTGAGACTCTATTAATGAGTATTTGGAGCTCTTGGTTGAAGAAGGAGGAAGAAGATAATAATAAAAATTCTGTTTTTTCTCCCTCTAATTGTGTCTCCGTCTCTCATCCTAAAATGTGTATCCTTTTATGATTATTCTCCTTTCTCTCTCTTGCCTTTCTCTTTATATAGGATATTACATAGTGGATGACAGCTCATGTACAGTGGAGTACAACTCATATTACCCCATTTCCGGATCTCGTGCTACGTTCTCTCAGGCTCTCATTACAATTTCGCAGGCTCTGCTACATTCTCGCAAACTCTCTCTATAATTTCGCAAACTCTTACTGTTGTGCGATATTTGGATCCTACAAAAAGGTAGTGGAGGTCCTTTATAATATGGTTAGTGATGTCGACGTAAAAACGTGGAGCTGGAATCTTGCAGACACCAATCCATTTGCGGGTGCTTTGGATTGTGAAAAGTTAATTAATATGTTTTCCGTTGATATTAGTTCTAATAATTGTTTCTCTGATGACCTTGAATTTATTTTTTAAGGAGTTTCTTATATAGATTTTTAATAAAAGTTTCTTAGATATAGTACTGTTATGGTTTAATGTTGGATCAATGCCTAAGACTGTGCCGTTGTCAGGCTTGTGACCCTTATATATTCATCATTTTCCAAGTTGGTACTGGATTGACTGCATTTTAGGTTCTTACAATTAACTGGATGTATATGTTCTAACAACCTCTGTAGTGTTCCGGTAATTGATACTTAATCGTTTTAAATTTGGCAATGATACCAAGTCGTGTTCTTCATCCTCTAAAATGTTATAGATTCAGGGGACGACTTATAAGCTACTTAACATAGTCTCCATTTAGGAAAAATAATAGTTTGTGTTGTCTTTTCCTCGTGACATCTTATGCTTGTTGTTACTTCTCTTTTTTCTGCACATGAGCTATCATATACGTTGGTATCAGTGGCACAAGAGTAATCGCTTACTGATAGATTGTAGTTTTCATGATGGAGCCGGAAAAAATTATAGTAATTGTTTTCTTGTTATGATGGAGATGAAGACTCATCAGGCAGCTGGTGGCGGTGGTGATGAACAACGGATTTGTAGAAGAAACAATGCGATTAGTGAAATATGGGAAATGCAAGCATATTAGTGGTGATAATACACTACAATATTGTGATTTTTAAGTGATTATAAATCTCATGATTATCGCCGACATCCTATTGATGTTGGGTTGGTTTTCTTAATCCCAATTTGGGATTCATTTATTTTATTTTTGAGATTTTCTTGGATTTTTCGTGTTGATACATGAAGTGATATTTTCTAAAGCGTGTGATTATTATTCTGCTTTTGAGGTAATCCCCTATCGAAGTGGTATGGTTGGGTTTGAACTCCCCCCCCCCCTCCCACCCACGTAATTACTTCCCCCCTATATCACGATTCAAAACATAACTGCGAAGCTGTGAGTGATTATACTCTAGTTAGACGTAGTATTAAGGAATACAATACGAAGTATAACGTTTATCTTTTGAACTCCGTATATAAGACATCGACATAATCGTTTGAATGTTATTGTGATTATGTATGGGTATGAGGTGAAGATTTCGTCCTAGAAAACAATGTTTTACATTCGTTTAAAGGAAGTACATTCATAAACTTGTTTTGTGAATCGAAAGGGAAATCACTAGGCTTATTGGTATTTGTTATTCATTGCAAATCTTTTGAATTACCAATATGTGTGTTTAATATAACCGCTCATGACTTGCTTATGTTCTTGGTAAAACTATTCACAAGGCCTGGCTTTTGTATTGGTATGACTTTTATTAGTGAAACCAATCTTAAGTAATCACCTGAGATGGTATGATCGATTTGTTGTAATTGGTATGACCAACTCTAGTCATTGGGGAACCGATCCTAGTAAGAGGTGCAACCGATCACAAATGGGGAATCGATCCTTGTAAGAGGTGCAACAAGTTTCTAGTTATTGGGAACCAATCCTATGAACATGTGCAACACGTTTATAGTTATTGGGAACCGATCCTATGGACATGTGCACCAAATACAAGTTAGATACCATATATATGTGGGAACCGATCCTAGTACCTAGTCAACCAAGTTTTGATAACTAGTGTGACTAATTCTAGTACCCACTGGAGGTAGAACCGAAACTTCTTTTGGTAGAACCGTGAAACCCATGTTTGGTGATTTGATAGGATAATTGATCAGCTGTGTAGCGGGTCTTAAAAAAAATATTATTATCGTCATGGTTTTTAGGGTCATGACCAGCTGTGTAGCGGGTCTTTTGTATGGTATTTTCTATTACCAGCTGTGTAGCGGGTCTCTCTCTCTTTGTCTTATTATTTGACCAGCTGTGTAGCGGGTCTAAAAAAAACAAGAAAAAAAATGATATGACCAGTTGTGTAGCGGGTCTCTATATTCATATGACCAGTTGTGTAGCGGGTCAATTCTTTGTTTTGCTCGAGGACTAACAAAATATAAGTGCGGGTTTTGATAAGCACGAAAGTGCTACATTTTATACCCATATTTATATTGGCTAGGACTCAATATTTTGACTAATGACACTATTTTAGTGCTTTTGCAGAAAGTACAAGTGAATTCGATCATCCAGCGAATAAACATCAAAATGTGAGACTTAATGGTGAAGCAAGTCGATGTCAGCACACTAACGCCACCTAAGATTGGTCAAGAGTGACTTTATTATTGTTAGCATAAGAATGGAAGAATATCACCTCCATGACCACGTGCAAATGAAGAAAAAGGAAAGATTAATTGTCCTTACATAAGTTCTCTTGCTATATTTATATAAGGAATCTGAAGGAATATTTGAAGCCAACTGACGTCATTTTGCAAATACAGTTAAGGTGGGACCCAGCACATGCAAGAAAATATCATGCTTTCTAAATGAAATTCATATACTATGGAAAGTGGAGATTCGGTGATACTTTACAATGTCTCGTCATATTATGACACGCGGCACAACATCATTGGGTGAATTTATAATTTCATGACATGTGGCAGACTTCTATTGGGAGGTGATGTGGCGACGAAGAAGAAAAACGTGAATTCATTTGTGAGCTATATTTATGTGTTGTTTCAAAATATACTAGGGGGCGCCCGGCCACAGAGCTGGAAGAGAAACAGGAGAGGGATTTTGGAGTTTTGTTTTCGATTCTTCGTTTATCTTTAGCTAAAGTTTGATTTTAATATGTTTATGGTTTTTGAGAAAGTCATGGCTATCTAGAGTTATGTTAGGATTTTCGGTTTCCACCAATTAATTATGCAAACTATACTAATCTTTAAAAATCTATTCCATGCATTTTCAAATATTGTTTCTCCGCTCTAGTTTTCTTCGCTTCATGAGTAGTGATTCTAAAGCATTACCTATCTATCCTTGCATACCACGTATAGGGATTTAACCGAAGCACGAAATATCAATTCAAAGGCATAAATAATCAAGAAAATCACATGAACAATAAAATACCAAGCTATATGAAGAAAAACTACTAGTCATTTAAATCATTATTGAGCATACAAATGTAGAGTTTACACAATTAAATTGGTTTCTACCCGAACCCTAACATAACTCTAGCTAGCCATGGCTTTCTCAAAAACCATAAACATATTAAAATAAAACTTTAGCTAAAGATAAACGAAGAATCGAAAACAAAACTCCAAAATCCCTCTCCCGTTTCTCTTCCATCTCTGTGGTCGGGCGCCCCCTAGTATATTTTGAAACAACACATAAATATAGCTCACAAATGAATTCACGTTTTTCTTCTTCGTCGCCACATCACCTCCCAATAGAAGTCTGCCACATGTCATGAAAATATAAATTCACCCAATGATGTTGTGCCGCGTGTCATAATATGACGAGACATTGTAAAGTATCACTGAATCTCCACTTTCCATAGTATATGAATTTCATTTAGAAAGCATGATATTTTCTTGCATGTGTTGGGTCCCACCTTAACTGTATTTGCAAAATGACATCAGTTGGCTTCAAATATTCCTTCAGATTCTTTATATAAATATAGCAAGAGAACTTATGTAAGGACAATTAATCTTTCCTTTTTCTTCATTTGCACGTGGTCATGGAGGTGATATTCTTCCATTCTTATGCTAACAATAATAAAGTCACTCTTGACCAATCTTAGGTGGCATTAGTGTGCTGACATCGACTCGCTTCACCATTAAGTCTCACATTTTGATGTTTATTCGCTGGATGATCGAATTCACTTGTACTTTCTGCCAAAGCGCTAAAATAGTGTCATTAGTAAAAATATTGAGTCCTAGCTAATATAAATATGGGTATAAAATGTAGCACTTTCGTGCTTATCAACACCCCCCATACTTATATTTTGCTAGTCCTCGAGCAAAACAAAGAATTGACCCGCTACACAGCTGGTCATATGAATATAGAGACCCGCTAAACAACTGGTCATATCATTTTTTTCTTGTTTTTTTAGACCCGCTACACAACTGGTCAAATAATAAGATAAAGAGAGAGAGAGACCCACTACACAGCTGGTCATAGAAAATACCATACAAAAGACCCGCTACACAGCTGGTCATGACCCTAAAAACCATAACGATAATAATATATTTTTTTAAGACCCGCTACATAGCTGATCATTTTTTTAAGACCCGCTACACAGCTGGTCATAATTTATTTATTTTTTAAATCCTAACCAAAGTGCCACTCCCCCACACTTAAATATTACATTTTCCTCAATGTAATTGAGTCATCCAACGTAGAAATCAAGGTGGGAAATTATAAATTGCAAAAAAAAAAATAAACAAATAAAAATAAAAGATAGAGAAAAGGGAACAAATCTGATGGGTTGACTCCCACAAAGCGAAATGTATTGTTTCCCTGCTTTCAATAACACATAATCTCAAACAAAATGAGGTTGATACCCCAAAGTAAGCTGCCAATCATATATGTAGAGTCTGAAAAGTTGGGGATCAACCCAACCAATCCGGTCAGCTGAAAATATGCACCTGCAAAAACTATAATCATTCAAATATATATGTGAATCCATTCCCCATAAATAACAATCCTTAGTAATCAATCCATGCATTGTCAGGATATGTAAATCATTCACACAAAGAGGTATAAATTTTTCAATAGCTTCTAGTTGAGGTGCACGCCCTAAATCAGGTTCTAAATCAGCGGAAATGACTTTTATGGATGATATTGGTTCCAGTTGAGCAAAATAGGGAACATGTTGGCTCAAATGGAGCAATAATATCATGACTCATAGACCCGTTATCATCTAAAACGGTTTCATTATCAATATCATCAAGACAAAAAAATTCTGAACTTAATGGCTTAAAGGTCATGGTCGAAACTTTCTCGACTGATGGAACTAGTCGAGACTCGAACAAAACTAGAGGTTGTAGTTTGGATTTCCATTTATTAGTGTCTAACGGCGGTGTGGAGTCTAACAAGGCACTGACTTCACAAATAACACTATCGTCATCAAAATCATACCCAAAATGAGCTAAGCAAACCTCTAATGGATCTCCCAAGTGGTTCTTGCAAATATCTTGCGAGTGCATACTTTCTTTTCGCCCGCACTTCAGACTAAAGTACCTAAAAAAAAATCAAACAAACTGCGTAAAAAGAACTAAAAGAACAATAAAAATAAATTATTTACAAAAATTAAAAATAAGCTATATACAATGATATCAACTAGCGAGTATTTTGCTACCACTTCCCGGCAGCGGCGCCAAAAACTTGATGTGTTTTCAAAGTTGTTGTAGATAGTGATAAAAGGGTTGTTTTAAGACTTGTGAAGGCAATGAATTTTAGACTTAATAAAAATTTAAAAACAAACAAAACTTATTACAAAATTGACTTCAAGATATTAGAAAACAACCAACACACTGATTTCACTATTACACATGAATAAATTATGGTAAACAATCCAAAACTCTAATTATCTTTTAAGACTCTTATTTCTTAATTCACAAATAATCTGGAAAGTTCTCAAAAATTAATTGTATCCCTAAGCATAGATTATCTAAACAAAGCATAACCTATCTAATTGAATCACAACTAATGAAGAAATTTTTTGCAAACAATTAAAAACTCTGCAAAAGCAGTGATTGAGTGAATTATATATTATAAATTAGAGGAATAAATGATTACCAATTATTCATGCGTAAATAGCTTCCTCATTGCCTTGGTTGTGGGAGAAATTAGCCTCTCATCATGTTGGAAACACGCTCAAAAGTTGATTTCATTTATGCTCAAAGATGGGTTTACAAATGATAAAAGTGTGAAAATAATTAAAGTTACAGAGAACGATATATGTTGATTGTCGCTGTCACCATAACAAATAAGACTGTCTTGCGACATTCGCTGAAACTGTAGCTTTTAAGACTGTTCTGTAACTGTCGCAATCACTGTAGCAAAATAAGACTGCTCAGTGTGGGTCTTATGTTCTTCGTGTTCTTGGTGCAGCAGCAGCAATGGAGGTTTCTGAAACTCTGATTTTTCGTCTCTGTTGTGTTCTCTTTCTTTTTATACCTTCTTCACACTCCAGAATATTGATTAAGTCTTCCAATCACGAGCAGTACACGTTTAAACTCGTGTAAGTTTGTGTTTATCCTCCAACTCATTGTTTGGATTAAACCAAGTTATCCAGCCAAATTTGATCGAAACAAACACCCATACCAGCTTTTCTATGACATATCACATCTACCCATGAAGTTTCAGCGATTGAATCGCACAAAAACTCCTCCAAAATCCGATCGAAAAATCTACTTGTGAAAAGAAATATTTTCCCGCCAAAATATTTTTTTGAATTTGTGAAGAAGGTCACCCCTTATCCAGTGGTCGCCCCTTATCCGTTGCTGGAGTCCGAATAACACATGTCCTTTGGGTGCCTTAAGTAATTTTCCAGGGGTGTTTCCAGCATTTTTTCTGGGTTCCTCCGGCGCATTTCTGGGGTGTTTTTAGTCTCTATCCTGGGGTGTAAAACACCACTTTTCGAGCCAATTTCGCCGCAAGAGCTTATTTTTCCAAAAACATCTACAAAAACATAAAATAACACAATAAGTATTTAATCGAGTCTAACAATACAGAACATTGAGAACAAAATAGACACATAAATGCGTCTATCAAATACCCCCAAACTTATTATTTGCTAGTCCTCGAGCAAAACTAAAAAATAAAACCGAGTTAATCTCGGGAGGGTTTACCAAAGGTGTACCCACAAAACCATTACTTCTAATTGGTCACAAGTATCCAAAGAGCTATGAGGACATACATATTCTCGACCTATCTCCAAGTAACTAGAATGCCAGAGAAATTAAAGGTGTCAGCTCTAAAGTTGACTGAAGAAAAGGGGAGACACATCCGCAACACTGCTAGATAAAGAGATATCCGCTACACAGCTAGATAAATATTGTAAGATGCTTCCGCTGCTTTACAGCTGGATAAGATTAGGAGAGAGATAAAGATGAAAGGACATCTGCTACACAGCTGGACTAATTACGTGTGATGAGTTAAACCAGTGCTAGAAAGATCTTGTGCCAGATTGAAAGCGGACTAACAAAGCAACCAAATGTATCTTTATTCGACTCTCTCATAGTGCTCAGTAGAAACAACGTCTTCTTCGGTCTTCAACTGTTGATGATAAACTATCGAACCTCATAGAACCTTGACAATTAACTCTTCTCTTCGATTTCTTCCTTGACTTATAAATTTCTACTTCCCTTTGGCCTTATTGAACAAAACGTAATGATGATATTTTTCATTTTTCATTTTTTTTTTTCAATTTTTTTTTTCATTTTTTTTCATTTTTTTTTAAACACAAAAATAACAAGACAAAAATTTAAATGGCCATGATAGAAGTACTTTAGAACTTGGATCTTCGCAACTTGTGATGTCTTGGTATCATGAACTTCATCAACTTATATCATTTGTTCTTATAACTTTTTGTAACTAAGTCTTCAACTTTGATTTTTTTTTGAATTATTCTTTTCTATTGTTGCTTCTAAACCTTAAACGTCTTCAACTTTCTTCATAAATTTTGATGCCGCTCTGCTTGTTGATGATGATAAGTTTCTACCGAGAGAGAGTCGTAATCCAGTAACTAAGACTACATTGTGAGGTTGCTTTGTCTTTCTGGCATTTCCTGACCTACTTGCCTTTCCATCATGGATGGTTAGGTCCATCACGGCTACCCTCTAAAAGGAACAAGTTCTCTCCTGAATTTCAAGGATCTCAATGTCTTTTTCTCTAATGTCTCAATAGATTGTTATCTCTAGCATTCCAATTTCTATCTTTTCGGTGAGAAACAGTATGTAAACTTAGCTAACTGGGTACCATGTGACGCTAGAAGTTTCAAAAGTGCAACTAAAAAGTTCTTCCCCACCCCCAAACTTAAATCTTACATTGTCCTCAATGTTTCTAATCAAAGAGCAATACCAAAAGTAAAATAACACGAGGAGAAGTTGGAAAGATAGTACCTGGGTGAAGAAAATCAAAAACTAATATACATCATACAACTTCCTCGATGGTCAATCAAGGGTAAACAGGGTCCTCCAGAGGGACCTCCTCAACATCACCTGCAGGAAAGGGCTCTAAAAAGGGTTTCAATCTCTGACCGTTAACCTTCGAAGAACTACTACCATCCGGTGTCTCAATTTCAACAGCTCCATGAGGAAAGACAGTGCGAACAATATAAGGACCCTTCCACCGAGAACGTAACTTCCCAGGGAAAAGATGTAAACGGGTATCATACAGAAGAACTTTTTGGCCTGGAGAAAATGACTTCCGTAAAATATTTCTATCATGCACAAGTTTCATTTTGTTCTTATACTCCTTCGCACTATCGTAAGCATCTATACGAATCTCGTCCAACTCATTGAGCTGGAGTTTCCTATGGGCTCCTGCCTTGTCAATAGTTGCTTAACAGCCCAATAGGCTCTATGTTCTAACTCAACAGGTAAATGACATGCCTTTCCATACACAAGACGATAAGGCGACATTCCAATGGGGGTCTTAAACGCAGTACGGTAAGCCCATAAGGCATCAGTAAGTCTAGACGACCAGTCTTTTCGATTAGGATTAACTGTTTTCTCTAATATACGTTTTGTCTCCCTATTGGAAACCTCTACCTGGCCACTAGTCCGCGGATGATACGGGGTAGCTACCTTATGTGTAATACCATATTTCTTCATCAGAAGCCTAAAAGGTCCATTACAAAAGTGCGACCCTCCATCACTAATTATAGCTCGCGGTGTACCAAAACGTGTAAGTATATTATTTTTAAAGAACTCAATCACAACCCTATGGTCATTGGTTTTACACGCAACCGCCTCAATCCACTTAGAGACATAGTCTACGGCGACAAGGATGTATAGGTTACCAAAAGAATTAGGAAACAGACCCATAAAGTCAATACCCCACACATCAAAGACCTCAACAACTAAAATAGGGTTCAAGGGAATCATGTTCCTACGGGAAATGGTTCCTAATTTCTGGCAACGCTCACAAGTAACACAGTAACTATGGGAGTCTTTAAACAACAAAGGCCAATAGAATCCACACTGCAATATCTTAGCAGCAGTCTTCTTAGCACTAAAGTGACCTCCACAAGCATGATCATGACAAAAGGAAATAATACTGGACTGGTCACTCTCAGGTGTACATCTCCTAATAATCTGGTCTGGACAATACTTAAACAAATAAGGATCATCCCAAAAGAAGTGCTTAACCTCGGCTAAAAACCTAGAACGATCTTGTTTACCCCAATGTTGGGGCATTCGACCAGTAACAAGATAATTCATTATATTCGCATACCAAGGTGCTTGGGTAACAAAGAAAAGTTGTTCATCAGGAAAACTATCCCTTATAGGAAGGGAATCATCAGGGGAATCAACAACTAGTCTAGACAAGTGGTCTGCTACTACATTTTCGGCACCCTTTTTGTCTCTAATGTCTGGAGAAAACTCTTGCAACAAAAGTATCCACCTAATCAATCTAGGTTTCGTATCCTTCTTAGACAAAAGATATTTCAAAGCAGCATGATCAGTATATATGACGATCTTAGAACCTAAGAGATAGGGTCTAAACTTGTCTATGGAAAACACAATGCCTAACAGTTCCTTCTCGGTAGTGGTATAGTTCAACTGGGCATCATTCAGAGTTTTGCTAGCATAGTAAATCACATGAAGTAATTTGTTTTCTCGCTGACCTAGCACAACACCAATAGCATAATCTGAAGCATCACACATGATCTCAAAGGGTAAGTTCCAGTTGGGTGCCTGGACTATGGGGGCGGTAGTGAGTAAAGTCTTAAGCTTCTCAAAAGCCTCTAAACAAGCATCATCAAAGACAAACTTAACATCTTTTGCAAGCAAGTTGCAAAGAGGTCTAGAAATCAAGCTAAAATCCTTAATGAATCGACGATAAAAACCTGCATGCCCTAAGAATGACCTAATATCTCTTACGGTTTTTGGGACCTGTAAAGTCTTGATAAGGTCAACTTTGGCTTTATCTACCTCTATACCCTTAGAAGATACGATATGCCCTAAGACAATTCCTGATCGAACCATGAAATGACATTTCTCCCAATTAAGCACTAGATTCTTTTCCTTACACCTAGTCAACACTAATGACAAATGATGCAAGCACTCATCGAAAGACGAACCAAACACTGAAAAATCATCCATAAAGACCTCTAAAAACTTTTCTACCATATCGGAAAATATGCTCATCATGCAACGCTGAAAAGTCGCAGGGGCGTTACATAGCCCGAAAGGCATGCGTCTATACGCAAAGGTACCAAAGGGACAGTAAAAGTAGTTTTTTCTTGGTCTTCTGGGGCAATAACGATCTGATTGTAGCCTGAGTAGCCATCTAGAAAACAGTAATGACTATGTCCAGCTAATCTCTCTAGCATTTGGTCGATAAAGGGAAGGGGAAAGTGGTCCTTCCTAGTGACCTTGTTCAATTTCCTATAGTCAATACAAACACGCCAACCCGTGGTCACTCGGGTCGGGATTAACTCATTGTTATCATTCTGGACTACAGTAATACCGGATTTCTTGGGAACAACCTGAACGGGGCTGACCCACTTACTGTCTGAAATGGGGTAGATAATGCCTGCATCTAACAGCTTAAGAACCTCGGTTCGAACTACTTCTTTCATATTAGGGTTTAGTCTTCGTTGCATCTCCCTAGAAGGTTTGGTATCTTCCTCTAAATAGATCTGATGCATACAAACAGTAGGACTTATACCCTTAATGTCTGCTATGGTCCACCCTAAAGCTTCCTTGTTGTTTTGAAGGACGGTCACTAGCCTACTTTCCTGATCACTATCCAAGTCGGAAGCAACAATCACAGGTAAAGTTCAGACGGGCCTAAAAACACATACTTCAGGGTATCTGGCAATGGTTTTAGGTCCAACTTAGGAGGCTCTTCTAACGAAGGAACTAGGGTAGACTTAGAAACTGGTAGTGGTTCGAACTTAGGTTTCCATCCGTTACTAATGTCTAACAAAGGGGTTGAATCTAACAAAGCATTCACCTCATTAATCACATTATCATCATCGAAATCAATCCCAAAGTGAGCTAGGCATTTCTCTAACGGATCTTCTAACAAAGTGTTTGGTAATGACTCCTCGACTAATGTTCCTATCATGTTTACCTCTTCTATGCTCGAGTCATCTAGTTCAGAGGGTAGCTTACTAATATGAAAGACGTTCAGCTCAATAGTCATATTACCAAAAGACAAGTTCATAATACCAGTTCGACAATTAATGATCGCATTGGATGTTGCTAAAAATGGGCGACCTAAAATCACTGGTATCTGGTTCTCTGGGTCAGGGACAGGTTGGGTATCTAGGATAACAAAATCCACTGGATAAATAAACTTGTCGACCTCAATAAGAACATCCTCGATCACACCACGAGGAATTTTAACGGACCTATCAGCTAACTGAAGTGTCATCTGGGTAGGTTTCATATCACCAAGTCCTAGCTTGAGGTACACATGGTATGGAAGTAAATTCACACTGGCTCCTAAGTCAAGCAAAGCTTTCTCAACACGGTATTTACCTATTGTGCAAGAAATGGTAGGGGACCCTGGGTCTTTATACTTAGGAGTAGTGGTATTCTGAATAATGGAACTCACGTGACTAGCTAGGAAGGCTTTCTTTTGGACACTAAGCTTACGCTTTCGTGTACACAAGTCCTTAAGAAACTTAGCATAAGCGGGAATCTGCTTAATCGCATCCAACAATGGAAGGTTGATGGTTACCTGCTTAAAAACCTCCAATATATCATTAAAGGTGGACTCCCTCTTTGTTGGAACTAGTAGTTGTGGGAATGGGGCTCTAGGAGCAAAGCCGGGCTCAATATGACCCTCATTGGTCTCTTTAGAGACTCTATCAGTCTCCTCAGTTTCTGGTTCAGAAGGGTGAACTGCAGTATGTTTACTATCAGGCATGGAACCTTGTTGTCTATCACTCTACCACTCCTAAGGGTTTTAATAGCATTCACATGATCGGATGGTCTTTCACCTATTTCATTAATTCCTCTAGGGTTGGGTTGAGTCTGACTAGGAAACTTACCTCTTTCTCTTAAAGACTCATTTATCTGACTAACCTGGGTTTTCAACTCGGAAATAGCCTGAGAGTTAGCCTGACCTATTCTCTTATTTTCTTCTAAACCTTGAGCAACAGATTGCTGAAACTGCACAGTGTTACGAGTTAACAAAGCAAGAGACTCTTCTAAACTCATAATCTTTTTATCTGAAGGGTTCTGAAACTGTGCCGGAGCTGAAGGATTCTTAGTGTAGCCAAAACCTGGGGGAACCTGAGCATTACTAGACTGACCTTGATTTCCCTTAGACCAAGAGAAATTAGGATGGTTTCCCAACCAGGGTTGTAGGTCTCTGAGTATGGGTCAATCTTCTGACGGTTTTAAACCTAGCGTTGTTATAGACAGCATGGGCTTGTTCTTCACTAACCTGACCTTCCCAAAACGAGTTATTGGTTCTACTCCACAACTAGAGACTTGAGAGGCTCTAATCTCATCAGGTTCAACAAGAGACCTATGTTTAGACTGATTCAATTCCAAAGCTTCTAACCTTCTAGACAAAGCAACAAACTTAGCATCTGACCCAAAGCTTGTATCTACCATATTGGTGCTACTTCTATTGACCAAGAGTCTTTTAGGAGGTTCAACACAAGACTCCCACTGTTGGGATTTTTCAGCGATAGTTCCTAAGAAGGTAAAGGCATCATCACACTTTTACTAGTGAACTCACCAGCACACATAGACTCGACCATGACTTTGGTCGAATAGTCTAAACCATCATAAATAATCTCTACGAGTTTCATCTTATCAAATCCATGGTGAGGACACTGGGATAGGAGATCATTGAATCTCTCTAAAAACCTATAAAGAGATTCTCCCTCTTGTTGCGTACTGGAACTAATTTTCTGCCTAGAAGCTGCAGTTTTATGCTTAGGGTAGAACTTCATATAGAAAGCAGCAATAAGTTCTTGCCATGTTTCAATGGATTCAGATGGAAGGTTGTTCATCCAGGTCTTGGCTTTATCTCTCAAGGAAAATGGAAACATCTTAAGTTTCAAAACTTCATCAGTAAGGTCTTTTATTCTAATTGTCCCACAAATTTCCTCAAAGTCCCTAATATGAAAATAAGGGTTCTCATCATCCTTTCCTAAGAATATATGGATCATCTGAAGAATACTAGGTTTTATCTCGAAATTAGCCGTAGTGCATGGCAATTTAATGCACGAAGCTCGGTTGGTCCTAGTTGGGAACATGTAATCTTTCAAAGTTTCCATCGCTGGCACAGCTGAAATACTAGGGGAACCTTCCTCACGAAGAGACAGATTTTCAAAACTGAAGTTTCCAAAAACGGAGCTCTCAAAAGAAGAGTCTTCGAGCTCCCCGCCTTCACAAGAAGAACTACTAGGTTTATCACTAATCAAACGACCTAGAGTGTTTCTTTTCCAATCCCGCTCTCTGATAACCTCGGGCATACACTAGAAAAACAAAAGAAAAAGAAAATTCCTAAAAGGAAGGGAAGTTATATACAAACACAAACAAGGATGACTCCACCATAGCAAACCTACTGATTTCTAGCAAACAAAAAGCATGATGGCTCCACTTAGATTGTTTCTAGACCAGCTTCTAATCCTTCGAATGGGAGTTCGTTACAATTTGAGCAAACCCCTCTGTAATCAATCCAAGTCAAAGTAAGTTGAATAGAGGCGAGGGAAGTTGCGTAGAGATTTGATACCCAAGGCCTCACCGCATTCCAAGGCGGCGCAGTCACACATTCAACTCACAGAAACCATCATGAACTTCGAAGTATGCTCAAAAGAGTAACCACTAGGAAATTAAAGCAGCCGTTTTCAAGTCCTCAGCATATATGCAAACGAAGGAATACAATAACTCGCTGACAGGGGATTCGCGAGTGTTTCGACAAACTTACCTCCCATTCCAGACGGGGGATGAACCGCTGAAGTCGACTCGGGCCACAACTCCAATGTCGTGTACGAACCCGAGGGGCCGAGGCGATATCGTAATCACCGTCCTTCTCTGCAAACAGTTTAATATTTAATACTACCCTTCCGTAGGGTTTAAAAATAAAAGAATGTCCAAATGTCCAAGTCCAAAGTCCAAAAGAAAAGGAAAGTCTAACAAAAAATAATAATAAAATAAATAAAATAAAAACATAATAAAATGTCTCTCTTTTTTTAATAAAAACAAAAAAAATTTCTTCTTTCGCTCCTTTCGCTTTGTCTTTTACTCCAAGTCTTTAAGTATTCACCAAAGCTTTGGCAAAATTTTCTTTCGCTCCCAATTCCAAAATCTGTAAGGAAAAGACAAAACCCCAAAAACGTAAAGAAGAACAAATAAAATAAAAACCTAAAAAAAATCTAAAAACTCTAGCCTAAAGACAAGTCCGTGTCGGCGGCGCCAAAAATTTGGTAGGTTCGGAAACCTACAATAAAATACTGCAAGTGCACAGTGTCTCACTAGTAGAACAATGGCAAGTACAGGTCGTTCCCACGAGGAGTGTGAAAATACTACTTCTAACTAATACCAAGACCAAATAATCAAATAGATAATGTTTAATGAGTTTTCAGAAATTTGAAACAAAATGAAACAATAATTTTAACGAAAAAACAGAATGATAGAAGGTTGTTAGGATTTTCGGTTTCCACCAATTAATTATGCAAACTATACTAATCTTTAAAAATTTATTCCATGCATTTTCAAATATTGTTTCTCCGCTCTAGTTTTCTTCGCTTCATGAGTAGTGATTCTAAAGCATTACCAATCTATCCTTGCATACCACGTCTAGGGATTTAACCGAAACACGAAATATCAATTCAAAAGCATAAATAATCAAGAAAATCACATGAACAATAAAATACCAAGCTATATGAAGAAAAACTACTAGTCATTTAAATCATTATTGAGCATATAAATGTAGAGTTTACACAATTAAATTGGTTTCTACCCAAACCCTAACATAACTCTAGCTAGCCATGGCTTTCTCAAAAACCATAAACATATTAAAATCAAACTTTATCTAAAGATAAACGAAGAATCGAAAACAAAACTCCAAAATCCCTCTCCTGTTTCTCTTCCAGCTCTGTGGCCGGGCGCCCCCTAGTATATTTTAAAACAACACATAAATATAGCTCACAAATGAATTCACGTTTTTCTTCTTCGTCGCCACATCACCTCCCAATAGAAGTCTGCCACATGTCATGAAAATATAAATTCACCCAATGATGCTGTGCCGCGTGTCATAATATGACGAGACATTGTAAAGTATCACCGAATCTCCACTTTCCATAGTATATGAATTTCATTTAGAAAGCATGATATTTTCTTGCATGTGTTGGGTCCCACCTTAACTATATTTGCAAAATGACGTCAGTTGGCTTCAAATATTCTTTCAGATTCTTTATATAAATATAGCAAGAGAACTTATGTAAGGACAATTAATCTTTCCTTTTTCTTCATTTGCACGTGGTCATGGAGGTGATATTCTTCCATTCTTATGCTAACAATAATAAAGTCACTCTTGACCAATCTTAGGTGGCATTAGTGTGCTGACATCGACTCGCTTCACCATAAAGTCTCACATTTTGATGTTTATTCGCTGGATGATCGAATTCACTTGTACTTTCTGCAAAAGCACTAAAATAGTGTCATTAGTCAAAATATTGAGTCCTAGCTAATATAAATATGGGTATAAAATGTAGCACTTTCGTGCTTATCAACACCCCCACACTTATATTTTGCTAGTCTTCGAGCAAAACAAAGAATTGACCCGCTACACAGCTGGTCATATGAATATAGAGACCCGCTAAACAACTGGACATATCATTTTTTTCTTGTTTTTTTTAGACCCGCTACACAGCTGGTCAAATAATAAGATAAAGAGAAAGAGACCCGCTACACAGCTGGTCATGACCCTAAAAACCATAACGATAATAATATTTTTTTTTAAGACCCGCTACACAGCTGATCATTTTTTTTAAATCCTAACCAAAGTGCCACTCCCCCACACTTAAATATTACATTTTCCTCAATGTAATTGAGTCATCCAACGTAGAAATCAAGGTGGGAAATTATAAATTGCAAAAAAAAAAAAAAAAAAAAGATAGAGAAAAGGGAACAAATCTGATGGGTTGACTCCCACGAAGCGAAATGTATTGTTTCCCTGCTTTCAATAACACATAATCTCAAACAAAATGAGGTTGATACCCCAAAGTAAGCTTCCAATCATATATATAGAGTCTGAAAAGTTGGGGATCAACCCAACCAATCCGTTCAGCTGAAAATATGCACCTGCAAAAACTATAATCATCCAAAGATATATGTGAATCCATTCCCCATAAACAACAATCCTTAGTAATCAATCCATGCATTGCCAGGATATGTAAATCATTCACACAAAGAGGTATAAATTTTTCAATAGCTTCAAGTTGAGGTGCACGCCCTAAATCAGGTTCTAAATCAGCGGAAATAACTTTTATGGCTGATATTGGTTCCAGTTGAGCAAAATAGGGAACATGTTGGCTCAAATGGAGCAATAATATCATGACTCATAAACCCGTTATCATCTAAAACGGTTTCATTATCAATATCATCAAGACAAAAAAATTCTGAACTTAATGGCTTAAAGGTCATGGTCGAAACTTTCTCGACTGATGGAACTAGTCGAGACTCGAACAAAACTAGAGGTTCTAGTTTGGATTTCCATTTATTAGTGTCTAACAACGGTGTGGAGTCTAACAAGGCATTGACTTCACAAATAACACTATCGTCATCAAAATCATACCCAAAATGAGCTAAGCAAACCTCTAATGGATCTCTCAAGTGGATCTTGCAAATATCTTGCGAGTGCATACTTTCTTTTCGCCCGCACTTCAGACTAAAGTACCCAAAAAAATAATCAAACAAACTGTGTAAAAATAAATAAAAGAACAATAAAAATAAATTATTTACAAAAATTAAAAATAAGCTATATACAATGATATCAACTAGCGAGTATTTTGCTACCACACCCCGGCAACGGCGCCAAAAACTTGGTATGTTCGGAAACCTACAATAAAATACTGCAAGTGCACAGTGTCTCACTAGTAGAAAAATGGCAAGTACAGGTCGTTCCCACGAGGAGTGTGAAAATACTACTTCTAACTAATACCAAGACCAAATAATCAAATAGATAATGTTTAATGAGTTTTCAGAAATTTGAAACAAAATGAAACAATAAATGATTTTAACGAAAATACAGAATGATAGAAGGTTGTCAGGATTTTCGGTATCCACCAATTAATTATGCAAACTATACTAATCTTTAAAAATTTATTCCATGCATTTTCAAATATTGTTTCTCCGCTCTAGTTTTCTTCGCTTCATGAGTAGTGATTCTAAAACATTACCTATCTATCCTTGCATACCACGTCTAGGGATTTAACCGAAGCACGAAATATCAATTCAAAAGCATAAATAATCAAGAAAATCACATGAACAATAAAATACCAAGCTATATGAAGAAAAATTACTAGTCATTTAAATCATTATTGAGCATATAAATGTAGAGTTTACACAATTAAATTGGTTTCTACCCAAACCCTAACATAACTCTAGCTAGCCATGGCTTTCTCAAAAACCATAAACATATTAAAATCAAACTTTATCTAAAGATAAACGAAAAATCGAAAACAAAACTCCAAAATCCCTCTCATGTTTCTCTTCCAGCTCTGTGGCCGGGCGCCCCCTAGTATATTTTGAAACAACACATAAATATAGCTCACAAATGAATTCACGTTTTTCTTCTTCGTCACCACATCACCTCTAATAGAAGTCTGCCATGTCATGAAAATATAAATTCACCCAATGATGTTGTGCCGCGTGTCATAATATGACGAGACATTCTAAAGTATCACCAAATCTCCACTTTCCATAGTATATGATTTTCATTTAGAAAGCATGATATTTTCTTGCATGTGCTGGGTCCCACCTTAACTGTATTTGCAAAATGACGTCAGTTGGCTTCAAATATTCCTTCAGATTCTTTATATAAATATAGCAAGAGAACTTATGTAAGGACAATTAACCTTTCCTTTTTCTTCATTTGCACGTGGTCATGGAGGTGATATTCTTCCATTCTTATGCTAACAATAATAAAGTCACTCTTGACCAATCTTAGGTGGCATTAGTGTGCTGCCATCGACTCGCTTCACCATTAAGTCTCACATTTTGATGTTTATTCGCTGGATGATCAAATTCACTTGTACTTTCTGCAAAAGCACTAAAATAGTGTCATTAGTCAAAATATTGAGTCCTAGCTAATATAAATATGGGTATAAAATGTAGTACTTTCGTGCTTATCAATAATCAATCACATAGTTCTTGGAAGTCAGATGAACCAATTCTAAACTCGTTTTGGAAATGTTGCAAATTGATTCCAAGATAGTAAATATGAAAAAGGATTTACTAAGTAAAGATGTCGATATACTTTGAACATGTGCAGTAACGCTTATCTTTTATTGTTCAAAGATATTCCTTAATAGCTAAAGGAGAATCCCGGATCGAAATAAATTGAGAATCTTTTAATTAAGGTTTTTAGTTTTATATGCTTTTAATTTCCAGCAATTAAAATGCATATCTTTAGAAAATAAAAATTGGTAATGTGCATTTACTAATTGGAGATTTTCTAACGAGATTTCGGTCATTTTTTGGACAAAGCATTTCCAGAAATTATGGAAATCGAATTTGGAAATATATTGCATATCTTGATAATATTTTCGGTTTTGGAAATTCCTTGGCGTCCAAACTTCCTTGGTCTATAAATATTGAAGTTTTCATTTCAAGCAAACTAATCCTCAGAGCCAACAAAACTACCTAGTTGTGTTGTTACTGGTGGAGCCGCCTATTCGGAGAGGAAAGTAACCTAATTAGGCGAAATCTCTTACGGCCGCTCAGTTTAAAGACTTCTTT
Organism: Papaver somniferum; assembly: GCF_003573695.1. Lineage (NCBI taxonomy): Eukaryota > Viridiplantae > Streptophyta > Magnoliopsida > Ranunculales > Papaveraceae > Papaver > Papaver somniferum. The sequence continues at coordinate 75,354,085 of NC_039366.1, forward strand.
GGGATTGAGAAGCTCTATTAGTATCGTTGGTGGGAAACTAGATAATTGCAGTTTATTATTATTTTTCGATTGGTTTGATTGACTAACGGTTGTTAATCTTTGATTGCACCTAGTTTGTTTATGCTTGATAATCTTCTCTTCTGATATAAGATTCACTCAAACTAGATCGAAGTTTCGACGAGGATCTTTAGACTGTTTTTATATCTAAAGACGTTTTGTGATAATCCATTGTTAACAGACTCCGTTCTGTGTGTGATTGATCACAAGAGATTCAAGTTAATTGTGTGCAGGTGTTTATTGAAGATCAAAGAAGATTTGAAGATAAAGAAGATATTTGGTTTCATAATCTTTGGTGTGCACAATACTTGTTTCGGCTGGAAAAGGATCCAACTATAATCGGTTTATCTTTGTGATAGATTTGATTGATTAGTTGAGTAGATGGGCATCAATACAATTCTTTGTGATTAAAAGTATTGATTGCAAAATCTTGACAATTACTTTGGTAATTGTTATTGGATAGATCTAAGGACCCGACAAAGGAGTTTATTGGGATAAACGGAAGAGCCTTTTGTCGAACTCATATCACTTGATTGAAAAGAGTTGTTACCGAACAGATTTGTTGTTCCTTTACTGTTTGGAATACGAACCAAAGGAATTTTTCAAAGTGTGTGACTTATTAACAAGGTTGAGGCGCAGGGATACAGACGGAACTAAGTGAACTATAGGTTTAGTTGCTTGGTCTCAACTATACGAAGTTGATTTAGATTTTGTATAGCGGCTTAATCCTGTGAGTATTCAATTCTGGACAAGGTACCGGGTTTTTCTGCATTTGCGGTTTCCTCGTTAACAAAATCTTGTTGTGTCTTTTACTTTTCTATTTCTGCAATTACAATTGTTTTATTATAATTAGAAGTAAAATACACAAACGTTAATTCCTATTTACTTGATAGAAATCCTATTGTGTTTGGTTAAGTCCGAACCTTTTATTAAGTAAACATACTTCGTTGTTGTATTGTCTCGATCTTGTATCCATAGTCAATCACACAAGTTATCTTATTGTCGTATTGTCTCGATCTCGTACCCATAGACGATCACACGAAGTGTGAATCGATTAGTTGTACTGTCTCGACTCAGTCCATAGACAATCACTTTCGGAGAAAGGACTTATAGGTGAAACAGTTTTAGATTGAGGTATATTTGGGTACCCTCGTCTTTTCACTGATGAGAACTTGACGAAGATTGAAGATATCAATCTTAGTATCCAAACTATATTGGACAAGAATATTAATAACTCCTACATGAGATGACATGTCTTCATTTAGACTTCTGTTTTCTTTTCTCTTATTCTCACAACCAGATTTCTTGATGGTATCATCAAGATTGATAATTTACATTTTCACACAAAGCTTTTAGGATTTTAGCCTGAGATCTGGTTTGAGGATGCATCTTTAGTATAAGTTCTTAGGCACAAGATGAGTACAAATACTAACAGATTTCAAACACATACCAAACATAGGTACCGGCTTTATATAAATAAGCCTGATTAGATCCGAAAATAAATTCGTCTCTTATGTGTATATAATATAGATCCTTAGCAAAGATAAAATCTTTTGCTACTTTCATGCAAATGAATGTGAGGATATAAAGAAAAAGAAATTCTTTTGAAGAAGAATCAGCTTCAAAACGAATTAACAGAGGTATGAAGATCTAAAAGAAAATCATCATGTTTACACAAGTTATTGAAAGATAACTTTTCTAACATTAAGAGTCATGAAATATCCTTAAGTAGATTGTGTATTTTCTTCATGTTGAATAAGAGATATTAACAGGGATGCAGTATTTGTGCTTCCTTACATCAACAGATTGGGCATTGTAAGGATGCACTTTCCAACATATTTAAGTGTTGGGGTGAACATTTTATTTATCATTGTACTTTCCAACATATTTAATTGTCGGAGCAACATTTTCTTTATCATTGCAGGATTGATCTTCAATTCTAGAAAAGAGTTACTATCTTCACGATGAGTCTGATCAGAAATAATTTCTTCCTTTAGTTGTTCATTTGTTTGATCAGAAACCTCTTCCCACAAGGAAATCTTTGATTCAAAAGCATTTTTATGTTTGCATAAGATGTCACAACTTAATAGAGAATGAGTCTCAAGATATCTTACATGAAGTAATTCCTGATGAAGTTCATCACGACGACTTTTCTTAAGCCATTTTATTCCCTTTTGTAAACCAATATTTCCAATAATAGAGTGAGAAACTTTGCCATATTATTATTAGAAGTAAATTGAGACCGCAATAGTTCTTGAAATAGTTCACAATTTTTGGCTTGTAATTCACAGACAAGCTTAATGACATCCTCCATACAGGCGATGAAACTACTTGGTTTAGATAGCTTATTGATTTCTTTGAAAAAACTCTCCAAGATAGTCATGTCTTTCATCGTTGATCGGGGTAGTTGGATGACATTATCCTTAGGTAAAACTGAAGGATCATTATGTCTGATATATGGTATCGGTCCCAAAACGGATTCTGTAAGAGGAAATCACTTCTATTGTTTTGGACATGCCTTTCTTTTGTCATGAGAAGATAACTCATTAAAGGATTTATCAGAGAGATACTTTGTACTTGAATTTGACTTAGAAAAGGTATTTGCCCGATTACACATAGCTTGTTTAGAGACGGTATTCTCTAAATCTTGAGGTACATTAACCGAGTCCCTTTTATGTATTCCATTACCCCTTTTTAAACTCATATCTTATAGGTTGGATCACATCAAACATAGATTGTTATATCTTTTCGTCTTTGCCTACACTGATACCAATTGAAATGCCGAGAGTACCCAATTAAACCACAATCTTTTCGTATCCACTTATAAGTCTGATACCTAGTGTGATTTTCTATGGATAAAGTCGAGACAATACAACAATAAGGTATACACGTGATAATAGTTACAGTATAAAACCGATATACTATAGGATCACTATCAAGTGCCTTGGATTAGTGTACCATTGTATATACTTTATTATAATTAAACAATTATAATACAGAAGTAAAGTAAATGACACATCGAGATTTTGTTGACGAGGAAACCGAAAAGGCAGAAAAACCCCGGGACCTAATCCAATTTTGAATACTCTCAGAATTAAACCGCTATACAAAGAACAAAGCCAACTTCGTGTAGTTGAGACCAAGTAATCTACCCCTAGTTACTTAATTCCCTCAGTATCCTTGCGCCTATAACTGTCTGTCCAATGCACGTGAATCCCAAGATAGAAATCCCTATCTTGAGTTGCTTTACCGATATAAAGTCTTCAGCACTCAACTCTTACTGATCGTCTTGCAAACAGTAAATGAAAAAAGCTTTTTGGAAACCAGTCTATTAATCTTTATAGTTGAGTTTTAGGCTCTTCCGTTTAACAAGTAAACTCCTTTGTCGAGTAATATCAATCAAGATCTGAAATAATCGGATCTAGATTCACAAACTATCAGATTTGGATTGAAAAATACTATCAAATGATAGTTGCCGATCTATACGATTACTTGATCAAATCTATAAAAGATAAATAAGATCTTAGTCGGATCCCAGCCAATCAAGATGTGTTCCCGAAGTAATATCACAAGATGCTAAACCAATCAGAAAAATATTTTTATCTTAAAATAGTCAATTGTATTTAATTATAGCTTCACACAAAAAACTTGATTCCACTTATGATCGGTCACGCACAAAACGGAGTCTGTTAAAAATGGATGATCTCAAGTCGTCTTCGGATCTAAAAACATTTCTGAGGATCCTGTCGATACTTTAATCTAGTTTGAGTGACCTTATGTCAGAAGAGAAGGATCTCAAGAATAATCAAACTAGGTGTAATCAAAGTATTAACCACCGTTAGTCAATCAAATCAATAACTGGAAACTAAAATAACAATGCAATTATCTAGTTTCCCACCAACGGTACTTTCTAGAGCTTCTTGATCCCACATAAATCTTTAAACGAGCGGACGTGAGAGATTTCGCCTAATTATGGTACTTTCCTCTCCAGTATAGTATTACAAGTAATAATAGTAGTCGGCTCCACTAGAAACAACAAAAAGATGAAGTTTTCCTGGCTAATAGTTTGCAAGAATGACAAGCTTTAATATTTATAGACCAAGGTTGTTTGGACAACAAGGAAATTCCAAAACCAAAATGATTTTCAAGATATGCAATGAAGACCTAATTTAAGTTTTTATATTTCCAACTAATATCCAACCTGTAATTAAAAAATCCCTCTTTATAAAATATCCATTATTAGTCTAGCAGTTAACTGATATAGTTTTTCTAGAGATATGTTTTGGTTGCTGGAAAATCAAAAACATATAATTTGAAAATCTAATTAAAAGATTCTCCAAATTTCGCTTTGGGATCACCTTGAGTATCAAGGAATATCTTTGAAAAAGCAATGATAATAATTATGCATATGTTCAAATTATGTCGACATCTAAAACTTTCCTATCTAGCAAACCCTAATTCCAAACTCACACAAGCCCTAAAGTATTACGTGAATGTTGGAAATCGGTTTTGCTCTTGGGACTGATTCTACCATGACTCATAACATAGGCTAGGATCGGTTCTACCATGCCTCAAATATAGGTAGGAATTATTTCTACCTTGACTCCGAACAAAATCTAGGATCGGATCTACCATGAATCCCAATATAGGTAGAGATAGCTTCTACCTTGACTCCAACAAAAGTTAGGATCGGTTCTACCAAGTAACCGAATATAGGCAGGGATCGGTTCTACCTTGAATCTCAACATAAGTTAAGATCGGTTATACCTGAATTCCCCCCTCAGGTTCGAATTAGTCATCCAATATATCTTCATAGCAAATCATACCAAAACACCTATTGATTTCTTTTCGATTACGAAACAAGTTCATATATCTACTTCCATAAACCAATGTAATAAAACATAGTTTCCTAGGATGAAATCACACCTATATCCATTACACAATCAAGCATTTAGTTACATAGATTATGTTGATGTCGCATTTACTAAGTTCAAAAGATAAACATTATGTTCGTAATTCAATATACTTCCTTGACACTTTGATCATACTAATATGACCAAGTCTAATACTAGAGTATCATATATATAACCTCTCATGTTATGTTTTCAATCTTAAACGACTTAAAAGAAACGATAGGAATGGAAACAAGTCAAGTCAATATTACTAACCTCAAGTGGAATGATGATGTCTTCGTTGTGGTCGTTACGTCTTCACATTCTTCATGTCTTCAGAGTAATACTTGTATGTCTTAAATTCCTAGACTTTATAGTCTAACCTAAACGAATTTGATTCTAGTAGTTTTAATCAAGGGACTCTAATTGAGTTTTGATATTAAAATATGACAACCAACCTTGACATACCAACGCTTGGTGGGTTCAACCGAGCAATGCTCTAACAACAAATATTACATAACATTCTCTTAACTCATTCTTCATACACTTGATTCCAAGTATCAACATCTCAATAACCTGCACATGTTCAAAAATAAATATTGTTGTTGACACATTTGAATAACAAAAACTTTACTCCATCTAAAGGAAAACTAGGTAGATATTCAATCCTAACATATTTGTTATTCCTCTTTTGTAGTATGTAATACTACACAACATGATGATATGTTTTCCCCCCTTAGTCTATGCTTTACTCTTTCGTCAGATATATAATTTTCAGTACATATATCCTTTCTCAGTGATTGTAACTAAATCATTCGTATACTCGATATGTTTTCTCCCGTTTCGTCACAAAAATGACAAAGACATGAAAAAATACAAGAGAAAACCGAAAGGATCTTACAAGCTCATAAGAACTTTTAAAACCTATTAGAGTTAAGCACGAAGGTATAACATACTATTTTAAATAAGCAATACTAAAATCGAAACTACCTAAGTAATTTTTTTTAGCATCTTATTAAGGAAAAAATTGCTTGAAGCAATTTTCCCTTTGATTTGATAAGTCAGAAAAAGATAAAAATTAACTCCACTGCTTATCAAGATCCAATTATTCATAAATAATTGTACCTCATTTTGACAAGACAAAACTAAGTTATCAAGGATCCGATTGGACTTAGACAATCATACCTCGTTTTGATAAGCCTAAACTAAGATCAGAATTGACTTAGTATTTCATATCAGGAATCAATTGGACTAAAACAATTGAACCTCCTATTTTGATAAGCAAAAGCAAAAATAAGCAATTTAAATCAACTTTTCTTAACGGGAAAATGATTAACAAACATAAATAAATCGTTACCTTACTCTTCGATATGACAAATTAAGATCCGATCAAGTTTTCATATCAGGAAAGATTATCAAAATAATTCTTCCCTCGGTTTCCGCATCCAATCTCTCCACAAAGATATGACGTTTAAGAACCAGTTCAACATAGAACTCTCCCCACGTGAGTTGTTATTCCCTACAAGACAAAAGAAAAACAAACAATACAACCTTTACCATAGAAAGGTCAAAAAAGTATTAGCTTTTACGTGCTAATGTAACAAGCTAAAACTGAAACTCATATGTATACTATATACACAACTTCTTGTTGGTGGTGGATTTTTGGCAAGGGATAAAATCGTAACCTTACATATACCTGGTCCAGTAGTCAGATGAATATTGAGACTCATGTCTTTCATTTAAGCATGAAAACTTATGCCACAAGGATCTATGACTGAGTATATTTTCTCTCAGAGCATACATGAATATGCAGTCTCTCGATTGAGGCAACGGCATATTTCATGAATACTGAGCAATTTCAGTAATCACTTTTATATAAAATAAAACGATTGGACGGCTCCTAGACAGCTTGCCTGCTAGTATAGAGCATAACGTCTTCAGGATGCAACAACGTTTTCCCTGACTATATAAAAGACATGCGTACAAAATCCTAATGATTGGACGGCTCCTAGACAACTTGCCTGCTAGTATAGAGCGATGGCGTCTTCAGGATGCAACAACGTTTTCCCTGACTATACATAATAAATATGACGCTTCAACTAGCTCATATCGCTCAATTCTCGAATAATTAATGCTCCTAGACAACGTGCTAGTATATAGCCATCAATTAATTATTTCTAGCCATTAGATTCATTAGATGAATCCCTAGAAAATATTCTATGTTCTTCATAATATTTCATTACTTCAATTCATGGCTTTTCCCAGCAATATTCCATGGGTTAGTAATAAATATTCAACGTACGGGCATCTGAGCCACTATCGAATAAGACCCGACAAAATGGTGCAAGTGTACTCAGCAATAATGCACTAACAAGCACCTGAATGCACGAACGAGCATTCAAAAAAATACGAAGGAACGATGAACCTATGCAAAATAGGAAAGAAAATAATGACAAAAAAATATTAATTGAGGCGCTAAGGGATTAAGCCCACCGGCCGGCCGAACATGTCGCCGTGTCTGGACCCACTCCTCTTCCCATATTTTATTATTTTCCTTGATCTCATGAAAATTCCTTCGTTTGAACAAACTCCTTCGTTTTAAGGAAACTCCTCAGTTTCATGGTGTTTCCTTCACACCAAGGAAATAATATAAAATTAGGAAAGGTATCACTGGACCGGGCTCATTAGCCGGCCGGCCATGCCTTATCCATGGTCGGCCCCATACCTTGTAATTCCTTATTAATTTATTATTATTATTTCCCTCATCTTATGAAACTCCCCAGTTTCATGATATTTCCTTCACATCAAGGAAACAATATAAAATTAGGAAAGGTGTCACGGGACCGGGTCACTAGCCGGCCGTCCATGCCCTAGCCATGGCCGGTCCCACACCTTGCGACCTTTTTTTTAATTATTATTATTTTTTTGTCCTTCATCTCTTGGAAACTCCTTCGTTTCAACAAACTCCTTAATTTCATGATATTTCTTTCACATCATGAAAATAATATACAATTAGGAAAGGTGTCATGGGACCGGGCTCATTAGCCGGCCGTCCATGCCTTATCCATGGCCGGTACCACACGTTGTAATTCCTTATATTATTATTATTACTAGGTCTCAACCCGTGCCGTGACGGCACGAGCAAGGATATGTGTTTCAAATGTATCCATCGATTCATAGTAATTGTCTGAGAAGAATTGAACCGACCGATCCAGGTCTAAATGTTTTGAGGAGTTGGTTAATAAACATGTCCTTATCCTCGAATCTTTTAATATTGTGTATGCAAGTCATACAACCCTTTGGGACAAACATAGTTAATCGTTAGAGCAAATCCTATGGGTAGTAGAACATTACTTCGTTCACTACTTCAAAAAATATCATCAAAGGGTAAAAACACCTAAAATTACTTTAAAATCAATTAGATTAATCTTGCAAAATCTGTTAGCATTAGAATTTAATTTTTCTCTTTGATACAAATTGCTGGGTTCCCAACTTACATAGATTTGTGTTTATTCATTTTTCTAAAATTTATAATAATATTTAATTCTTGATCCATTTGTTTTCTTGTCTCTTTACCCATTATCATGAACTATTTCTCAAGCATGCTTAATTACACGAAGTTGGGGAGAAATGAAAAAAACAGAAATCATGACAAAAAAGGGGAATAAGAGAGATGTGAGAAACTGAATCGATTACAACTAATTCATGGGTAGCCTTGCATAATCCCATGAAAGCAGGGGATAAATAATGACAGAAACAGAAACCATGACAAAAAAGGGGAATAAAGAGAGATGTGAGAAACTGAACCGATTACAATTAATTCGCGTGTAGTGTCATTTACTTAAAATCACAACATCTTCTTCCTGCCCCCTACTCGGAAAATCTTAAAATCACAACATCTTTTTTGGAAAAATTTGTCCTTTAAAAATTGTTTTAATTTTAAAAAATAAATAAAAAAAGTAATTTGAAAACTAAAATCAAATTAAAACAAAACAAAGAAAAATTAGCCAAGGGCGACTAAATAATTTACCTATCTTAGGACACATTTTCTCACCCTACTACTACTTCTTCCACCACCACATTATCGTCACCACTCCACCATTCTCACCAATACCCACCACCATTATCCCCACCGCCGATCCATCACCACCACCCACCATCAAAACCATCATTAATGCTTAATTTACCTATCTTAGGACCCCTTTTCTCACCCTACTACCACTACTTCTTCCACCACCACATTATCGTCACCACTCCACCAATCTCACCAACACCCGCCACCACTATCCCCACCACTGCCCACCATCACAATCACCATTAATGCTTATTGATATGGTTAATATCAAATAAATTTATTATGTATCAATAAAAATATATTCATTTGATTAATTAAAGAAACATTTATCGTGAAATATCAATTGAACGTTTATTATTAAATTTTAATTAAATGTGATCATTTATAGCAGTAGATTTATATTCTGCAAGTATAAATTGATCGTTCTTTATCTAGCCTAACTTGTCCAAACTTTGTTTTGTATTCTGGAAATGTAATCAATTTTATTTTAATACTAAAAACCGAGATTTATTCGATCGGGTACTATAAATAGCTGGGATCCCATTTGGGTGATCCAGCGGTCATGATCATATTGTCTTATATGATTTACTATCCTCCTCAAAATATTTGTGTCTTGTCCTTACCAGTTGTGCTAAAACAGCCAACTACATCTATGACAATAAAATGTTTCCCATTTTGTAAAGACACAAAGTTATTATTGTCCACTACTATTCACTAAAATCCACCACCGTACGTAAAAACCAGCCACGCCCACTATTTTTTCCACCACCAGTGATGTTATCACCTCCACCACTCACAAATACTCGCCACTGTTTCCACCACTCACTGCTTCTTTCACTAACACCATTAAAAGTTATTAATATAATTTTTAACCGGGGTCATTGTAGAACAGTGGTAAAGTCATTGGGTGATAATACCAGTTACTTGAGTTCGAAACTCGCCAACACCAAATTCTTTACCGATCAATATATATATATATATATAGTTTTTAATAAACTTATTTATTAATAAAAATATGTATTTATTAGATTCATTAAATGAACATTTATCATGAAAAATTTATTAATCATTCATCATGAGAAATTAATTGGACATTAATTAATAAAGTATTTATAATGGTTAGGTGAAAAAACCACGGTCGTAGATTTATCCCTCCTAGACAAATCTCGGCCGCTCTTTATCTAGCCTAACTTAGCCAAGATTTGTTTTGTATTCTAGATTATTTTCTTCATCTTATGAAGTTCCTCAGTTTGAGCAAAACCCTAATTTCTTCATATTTTTCTCAAATGTTGCTCAAATGCGCATCAGAAAATATCAAAATTCTCAAGACTGAGGCATGGACACTATGGTGACATGAGGATATGACCTTCACATTAGGTTCAAACTCTTCTAAACAACTTGGAATTTCATCAAACGATCGTCAGTCGGTCCCATGACCAACCAGGGACGGTTCCACGACCCCTTGGTCGGTCCCTCATTTCTTCATAATTAGGTTTTATTGCCTAACGCTTAGACGAGCACCATTTTAATAAATGATTGAACCAGCATTTAATCATCTTTTCACCAACTTGTCTTCAAGAGACTTTGGTATTTGCCCACTCGAGCATCTGGGTGCTACATGATTGGCCCATCATCCCATGTAGCTGATCCTTCCTTTACTCTGTGGTTGATTTTCAATAAATCATCAATTAATCATCAATTGATCAAAATCAGGGTTTCGAATCCAAGGTTCATAGTTCCAGATTCAAACACTAATAATTTTATGTTGATCCCGTAATCAACACTTCAATTATTATACTCGGTCCAGTTTCCAATATCTTAAATTAATATTTTATTTAGTCCCGCTACCAAAGAATTCATCAAACGAGCAATATTTTCTCAGATGAGCAATATTTGCTCAGACTAGAAATATTGGTTCAACTATCAATATTCTACAGTTCATCGAGTGAGCAATATTTTCTCACCTTAACTATCAACATTCATTCGACAATTATACCTCTGTCTCAACAGACATGTTCAATTCATGAGTCCTAAAACATTTGTAAATCATGTTCAACTCAGTAATACAAAGACTCGTCGTCTCATCAAGTCAACAACTGACTAACTAGATACACGTCTGCTTTGTAGATTCCACGAGACATCAATTGTGTCACATGGGGGATATTAACTATGATTTTGGTCCGGCGGCCTACGGCACATGTGTTTATCCACGATGAGAATGTGACTAAGTCGTGCAAGCGGTTGAAGGAGTTAACGAAGTAGTGGGTGGACAATCAACCAAGTCTCTGCACGATGAGTAACTGGTTTTAACACGATTTCCACTTTCTCACTCTTTGACTTCAGTAGCCGTCACAATTACTGGGATCAATGTGTCTACTACTTCTTGCAATATAAATAAGTCTCTGAACCCATGATTGAAACAGGAGAAGAATTCTGATCCGAGCAATCACTCTCAAGAATTCGATCAATCAACCAGAACTTATTCGAACTCAACTGTTCGCAGAAAACTTGCAGAAATCTTACACACATTCACAATCCTTGATCACCATTGATCTCACACATTTCTCAGCTTCCCTCCTACAAATCGACCCATCCTCTCTTGTGACCGAATTGACTCTGGAACGACCATTGACTTAGTTTAGGCCGGAGTCCTACAGATTGATCTCTCTAACTCAAAGCACTCCCGTGCAGTGCATCTGTTTGAGGTTAAGCAGTTTGCTCGTTTGAGGAGTCTCATCCGCGCGGTTGTCTCTTCTATTAAATTCGAGGACTTTATGGTGTTAGGCAACATCTTATAATTTTTGCTCCTTCCTTCTCCGTCGTGAATAATTGCTTCCGTTTCCGAGAAGTCTACATCAATTCGAGATCTCACGATACGACCGTCCTGTAAAAAATTTGATGAAATAATCAAGATACAATTACCATGTCCTTATGAAGATTATAAGAAGGATACATACTTGTGAACACCCTGGAGATGTCTTTCGCTTATCGCCGGAGAGATACTTCAGTCTTGGTCGAGTAGAAATCATCTCAACAGAAGGAGGATCTTTCACCAAAGGCTGGACAGCCATCATGAATCATGCAAACGCTCAAATTGTTGATCCCAGAAATTTATGTAACCTGGAGTTACGTATGTAATTCGATCAGAGCAAGCGGAACCAGTAATTTCTTCCTTCCACATGCGTACGGTCTAAGCGGGTCTTAAGTTGTTCAACCGATGGTTTTCTCCTTCGAAGAGTCGGAACACACGGATCCATTCCCTTTTTTCGAGATGCTCTATCGATGTTGTATTCTTCTACTAAAAGGTATCCATATATCGTTGATATTAAGTAACCAGGAGTGCAACTCAGCATAAAAGATCTCTCGCCATCACTCAGATCTGCACCAGATTTCAAAGTAATACTTTCTCCAGCATTGAAAGTTGTCAATTGTGAAATATAAGAAGGAATTGACACCCATGGACGAAAATTAAACTTAGACTCATTGTCTAATGATAGGTATCTAAAACACCTTTATATTTATCTATTGTTTATGCTTTCTTTGCTAGTTTTCTTGTAAATTATGTATTTTATGTTTGCTTTTGAGTGTTTGGGTACTTTGGAGTCATTTGGAACAAAAGAAGAAGAAACAGGACAAAAGTATCATTTCGAGTGGAACTGCTGTTGGAGGCGAAATTATTTCTCATTATTTACTTATTTCTTCATCTCTATCCGAAAAGCATGTCGGCTTTAGTGATACGAATTCCGCCTGAAAAACATGACAACTTTGGTGATGCAAAGACATTGAAGAGAAGAAGTGGTTCTGAGAAATAAAAGGCGACTGCTGTTGGTGTAAGATTTCGAAGAAGGGCGAAAGCGTTGGTCCGTATGCAAGCACTGCTGGGAGCAAAGTGGAGGATAAGGGATTGCCATTTGGTGGCCTAAATCCAATTGCTGGGTGCCTACACTTTGGGGTTCTCAGAGCTGGGGTGGTTAAATCCAACCTCAATTCCTACACAAAACTTAAGATTCAGAGAGAAATCGTTTCTCTCATTATTTTCTCTGTCTGTGTGAATGGTGGCATCTAAAAATCAGAGAAAGGGCGAGATTCAGAGAGGAATTGAGTTTGCTGTTGAAAGATCCAAAAGATGATGTTGCTGGTGTTTAATTAGAAGACGTTGGGTCTGAAGAGATCGATGGATTCACTGATTTTGGAATGTGATTTGGGCTGTTCTTCTCAGTCAAAATCAGAGTTAGGGTTTGAGAATGGAAGAAATTGAGTACCAAAATGAAGAAATCATGGTAAGAATTAAGATGGGTTTGCTGCGATTTATTGATGCTGGTGATTGTCATGGGTATAAGATGTTTGTTAGCTGAGGGTAACATGAGTCTGGCAATGGTGGTATGACTGAGATGGGTGTTGAATGAATGCTTTAGATGTATTCCTAGGACAGGGATGAGCTGCTGATGCCTACTGTGATGCTGTTAAGTTGAAGGAACAAGGAAGAAATGGAATTGATGCTGTTGTTGTTGGAGCTGCTGTTGTTGCTGGTACTCAATGCTGAGAATGTACAAATTGCAGGTGCAGTTAGCTAATTGTGGTTCAAAGAATGCATTGCAGCTAGGTATTGTGGTCAAGAGCATCTCTGGAGCTACAGCTGAGTAACGGGTGATGTAGATGGGATTGCAGTTATGTTGTGTTGTTGTTGGTGCTCAGGCTGTACAACTGATGGTTAGGAGAGACTGATTTCACAGAGAAGTGCTATGAATTGAAGTTAGAACTGATTGCAGGAGCTAGCTGCAATCTGTTGGTGCTCAAGTGGATTGATAATGGCTCGAGGTGAAGCTGAAATTGATGGATGGGTGTTACTCAGATTTACAGGGAGGTATTGCTCATGTGTATGGAATAAAATGGAAGCTGTGAGCTGAGTTGTAGCTGTTGCAATTGGCATTGAAATAGCAACATTGCAGCTGAAGCGAAGCTCAAATGGTGGTACTGAAATTACAAAAGAAGCAGTGTTGCAGTTCAGGTGGATGGATTATGGTGGTTTATAGTTGAGAAAGGGGATCTGATGCTGTAACTGTTGAAGATGAGAAGGTTGTTTGGATTGGCTGAAGTGCCTGAAGTGGATGCAGTTAGGCAAGGTATGATGCAGCTGAATGTCTTGGTTGCTGGAGTGGAGTGCTGCTGCAAATGGAAGTGACAGACAATGAGAAGTGAAGGGGTGGTTAAGCTGGCCAAATTCAGAGAAGTTAAGCTGCAGAATGGGTTTGTAATGCAGTTGATATGCTGCTTGATTGAAGCTAAAACACGGAAGGAAGATTGGTCGCAGAAGTACAGAGCTGAAAGGCATGAATTGGAGCTATAAAAGAGATGAAGGCAGCTACAGCAAGGGACTTGCTTGTAATCACTGAACCAGTTCCGCAGGAAACAGCGCGAAAACGCAGTGACAATGGTGTGCTGGTGGCACTAGTTCCGGTTGTCGGATTTCGGAACTTGAAGCATGAATCATAATATTTCAGTGAATCATAAAGGTAGAACGTGTCAGATGCAAGAGTTAGCTGCGGGATACATGAGTTCGGAGTCGCACTTTTGGGTATGTTTTCGCAAGAACAGGGGATTGGCTTAAATGGTTTTTTTTTGTGAATTTATGAGGACTGCAGAGAGGTAGAGTTGAGATGCTGGAAGTATACAATTGCTTGGTGACAGTTTCTGATTATTCAGGTGGCCAGAGACAATTTTCCGGTGACAAATTCCGGCAACAGTGACCGGATTCCGGCCGGTGATCCCAGTTTCCCGGCGACCAACTTTGGACAGAGATTTTCACATGGGTATTTCTACACATGGGTTTGGTGGACTTCTATCTATTGGACCTTTGAAGACTTGGCCTAAGAAGAAACATAAAAAGGAGGATTTTTACAACTTTGAAATCACATATTCTACTTAGAGCCTTTCGGGAAAATAGTCGTAACTAGGGTTTGCTTTCGTATTTATTTTTCATCTTATCTATTTTAATAAATATTATGATGATGAACTCCATTATTATGAGTAACTAAAACTATTTTTGATTAGGGGCGATTTCAAAGCCCGGAGTATGAATCTATAATTGATATGAAATAACTCGTTTTCTCACCATTGTTTTCGTTATTGTTTGATTTCTACTATGCGAATAGTGTTTATGGATTATTTTGTTGATTGTTTAAGTTCGAAATTAAATAGTTGATTTGATAATCCTATTACTAGTTTTGAATTCTTCGACCCGTAATTGTCTAGAAAGATAAACACAAGTAGTAATATATGGGTATTGATGATGGGACTTTGTTAAGTACCCATATGTAGAAATTGACACTAGTAGGTAATTCAAGCTTTTGGATTTATCACTAGGATCAACCTTATCTCACAAAACTTAGAGCATTTGTTTAAGTCACACCTAGTAAGCGTACCTCTAGGAAACTTGACAAATAGAATCCGGTAGTCGAGCGCTTCCGTATCCGGTGAACTTAGGAGATAATAACGGGATAGTTAAGCGTACTAATTATCCTAGGGTTGTTAGTAACAAGATAATGTGAAAGACGTAGTTATATATCAATTTGGTTTATGTTCCGTGGTTTAGAATGAATCCTTAATCAATTCCATCTCATATTTGAATACAACTTTGTGATTTTCAGAAATTATACAACAAAATCTTCTTTGCTAAGAATATTTCTATAACAACTTTTGCTTCATACCTCCCTTGGGACGATCCTGCTTTCATTATACTACTTGCTAGTGTAAAGAAAATTAGAGGAATATTATTTGCGAGTTGACATCTCGTGAAAATTGGCGCCGTTGCCGGGGAGGCAGTGACAAGTTTAGTTGTTATTTTTATTCTTAGTTGTTACTTTTGTTTTTATTTTTGATTTTCCGTTTATTCATTCAATCCTTGAGAATCTTATTTCAGATACTATTTCTTTGGTGAATGCTTGGAGAAGGCAAACCAAGTCCTATTGGTATACGTTTTCGTTCGGGCACTTTACTAAAAGACTTCATTTGAGAAGTGAATACTCCATTTCCTCCTAGCTCTACACCAAGTGAATTCTCGGACACGGACAGAGAGGAAGACAACACAATGGGAGGTGGACCACCTGCTCCAAAAACACTCAAGGAGCTCACTTCTCCAAACATTGACCAACAACCTTTATGTATTCAGCTGAATGGAATCATTGAGTTGAAGCCGCAATTGATTCACTTGCTGCCCAAATTCAAAGGTTTAGCGGGAGAGGATCCTAATCGTCACTTACAACAATTCCATCATGTTGTGACTAGTATGAAGCAAGCAACCGCAGATGCTGATATGACTATGATGACATCGTTTCCTTTCTCCCTTATAGATGCTGCAGGAGAGTGGTTCTTTTGCTTACCCTTTGGAAGCATAACCACTTGGAATGGAATGAAAAAGTTGTTCCTTGAGAAGTATTTTCCAGCATCAAAAGCAGCAGTGATTCGCAAGGAGATTTGTGGTATCAGGCAAGTATCGGGGGAGACCCTCTATGAGTATTGGGAGCGTTACAAGAAGCTTTTATCTAGCTGTCCACACCACCAAATTAGTGATCAACTTGTGATTCAATATTTCTATGAGGGGTTGCTTTCTAATGATAGAAATTTGATCGATGCCGCAAGTGGTGGTGCACTCACCAACAAGACCATTGCTGAAGCTACAAGCTTGTTGGAGAACATGGCTGCAAACACACAACAACTCTACACTCGAGGTGAACCAATGGTAAGGAAAGTAAATGAAGTTGGTGATTCTTCACATTTGGAATATAGGACGGGTAACATGGAAAGGATGATGCAACAAATAGCAGCGGCTGTAATACCATCATACACCGAAGATGTTGAGCAAGCAAGTGCAATGTACCAAAATCAGCAAAGGCCAAGATATGATCCATACTCTAGCACATACAATCCGGGTTGGCGTGATCATCCCAATTTCAGCTACGCCAACAAGTAAGCTGCAGCAAATCCTACTTTCAATCAACAAGGAGGGTACCAATTCATGCAAAGACCACAACAAGAAATTCAAGGTACAAGTGTGGATGACAAGTTTACTCTTATGATGCAAAGTATGCAAGAGATTTCAAAGACAATGCAAGGGTTCAACCAGTTCCAGCAGAAATCTGAGATGGCTATGAGAGATGTGCAAAACCAAGTTAGTCAATTGGCTAATGATATGAATCAACTCAAGGCACAAGCAACTGGAAAACTTCCTTCGCAACCATTGAATCATAGGGAGAATGTTAGTGCTATTGAACTACGAAGTGGAAAGCAAGTAGAGAAACCGGCAGCATCACCGGAGTTCCGTGAACGTGATTTAGAGAAAGAAATGGACGAAGCGGTCCCTAAAAAGGATGATTCGGTAACAAATTCTAACTCTAAACCTCTAGTTTCTACTTATGTTACTCCCCCACCTTTTCCTAACAGGTTTGCAGAGTCTAAGGAGACGTTGGACAAAGAGATTTGGGAAATCTTCAAGAAGATCGAAGTGAACATTCCATTAATTGAGACGATAAGGCAGGTTCCTCGCTATGCAAAGCTCTTAAAGGAATTGTGCACTAACAAGCACAAATTGACCGGTAATGAGGTAATGAGTGTGGGGGAGAGTGCTTCGGCATATCTTCAAAAGAAACTCCCACCTAAATTGAAAGACCCCGACAGTTTTATTATACCTTGCACAATTGGTAAAACAAGGTTTACAACAACTTTGCTAGATTTAGGAGCATCTATTAGTGTCATGCCTGCTTCAATTTATGAATCTTTAAATCTTGGTCCTCTCAAAAGTACTATCATAGTTATTCAACTTGCGGATAGATCTAATGTCTACCGGAAAGGGGTTGTTGAAAATGTTTTGGTGCAGGTTAATGAGCTTATATTTCCTGTGGACTTCTATGTTCTTGATATGAGTGATGAAAACTCATCCTCGTCTACACCTTTGTTGTTGGGTAGACCATTTATGAGAACCGCTAGAACAAAGATAGATGTATTTGAAGGTACCTTGACAATGGAATTTGATGGAGAGGTCGTTCGCTTCAACATCTTTGAGGTGATGAGATACCCTAGTGATGTGCACTCATGTTTTGCCGTGGAGGAAACTGATGCTGGCTAAGAACGCAAAGGAGTTGAAAGTCGGGCTGACGACTTTAAACCAAGCGCTAAGTGGGAGGCAACCCACCGGTTTTGTATCTTTATCTTTATCTTTTTATTTTTCAGCATCTTATCTTTGTTTTTGCATATCATTTGCAGAATTTCTCACCTTGAAATTTACTTTGAATGACTAAATTTTACATTGAGGACAATGTAAAGTTTAAGTGTGAGGGAGCATTTATATGTTTTTAAAGTTTGTTTTCTTTAAAAAAATAGAAAAATAGAAAAAAGAAAAAACATTTCTTTATAAACTTCGAAATCTAGAAACTTGTGCCTTTAGGATGACACTACCAATATAAGTGGATGGAACCATCTTGATTGCTGGAGTTGAGGAACCCATTAATTAAAAGAACGGACAGATCTCATGTGTTAGGAATAATATGATAGTTGTTACCATATCTTGGAATGTCACCATATCGCCTTCTGTTTTTATTTTTGCAATCTTTTTGTTTCTCTAAGTGATTTGGTGGGTCACTAACATCAAATTGTTATTACTACTAGGATGAAATAGAGTGATTGAGTTACTAAAAAATACCAGACCAATTAGACCAATCTGTGTGTGTATATATATAAATATATATATATATAAAGAAAAGAAAAAAAAAGATTGAAACTTTGATGCAATATGTGTGTGTTCTCCTGTCTCCGTCGCCTAAGCAAGCGTGGAACGTAGGATCCATGGGAATTACCATGTAATCCGCTGATAAGAAGCATGCTCTTGGATCCAAAAGATCTAATCATGTTGTCAATTAAAAAAAAAGAAAAAAAAAAGAGAAAAGAAAAAGTGAAAAAAGAAAAAGAAAATAATTTATTATTGTTCAATAAATAAATCAACTGCTGGTTCCCTTGTATATGCCAGTTGAGTTGATCTAGAATTAAGATTGTCGACTGCTGGTTCCCTTGTATATGCCAGTTGAGTTGATATTAGAATTCAGACCAGTATCTCAATCCATTAGGTCATAGGTTCATCTTGGCGGTGACCTTCAAACAGATATGGGAAACACCGTTCACTTAGTCAACATTCACAAACATCTACCTCTATATCCATCTTCATAATCTATTCATGTGTGATTGTGGTTAGTTAGATTCCGAGTATTGTGGTTTGTTCAACTTTCTAAGTAAAGCTTTGTTTATTTGTATACGAATTGGATTTGCATCAAGGTACCTCCTCCTGCAGTCATTTTGGGTTCGTTCATAAACTCTTCACATGTAGCTGGAATTTGGAGTACAAGGTTTTGTAGGTACACCTCTTATAAACCTTCACGAGACTAAAACTCGTCCACTAGGGACACCTAAAGGTTCAAAGGCTTGTTATACGTGCTAAGTGTAACCGTAACCTCGACGACACGGAGTTGTATGTATGGTTTAGAATTATTTTGTTTGATTTGATCGAGGACTAGCAAAGTCTAAGTGTGGGGGAATTTGATAGGTGTCTAAAACACCTTTATATTTATCTATTGTTTATGCTTTCTTTGCTAGTTTCCTTGTAAATTATGTATTTTATGTTTGCTTTTGAGTGTTTAGTTACTTTGGAGTCATTTGGAACAAAAGAAGAAGAAACAGGACAAAAGTATCATTTCGAGTGGAACTGCTGTTGGAGGCGAAATTATTTCTCATTATTTGCTTTTATTTCTTCATCTCTATCTGAAAAGCATGTCGGCTTTAGTGATGCGAATTCTATCTGAAAAGCATGACAACTTTGGTGATGAAGAGACATTGAAGAGAAGAAGTGGTTCTGAGAAATAAAAGGCGGCTGCTATTGGTGGAAGATTTCGAAGAAGGGCGAAAGCGTTGGTCCGTATGCAAGCACTGATGGGAGCAAAGTGGAGGATAAGGGATTGCCATTTGGTGGCCTAAATCCAATTGCTGGGTGCCTACACTTTGGGGTTCTCAGAGCTGGGGTGGTTAAATCCAACCTCAATTCCTACACAAAACCTAAGATTCAGAGAGAAATCATTTCTCTCATTATTTCTCTGTCTGTGTGAATGGTGGCATCTAAAAATCAGCGAAAGGGCGAGATTCAAAGAGGAATTGAGTTTGCTGTTGAAAGATCCAAAAGATGATGTTGCTGGTGTTTAATTAGAAGACACTGGGTCTGACGAGATCGATGGATTCACTGATTTTGGAATGTGATTTGGGCTGTTCTTCTCAGTCAAAATCAGAGTTAGGGTTTGAGAATGGAAGAAATTGAGTACCAAAATGAAGAAATCATGGTAAGAATTAAGTTGGGTTTGCTGCGATTTATTGATGCTGGTGATTTTCATGGGTATAAGATGTTTGTTAGCTGAGGGTACCATGAGTCTGGCAGTGGTGGTATGACTGAGATGGGTGTTGAATGAATGCTTTCGATGTATGCCTAGGATAGGGATGAGCTGATGATGCCTACTGTGATGCTGTTAAGTTGAAGGAACATGGAAGAAATGGAACTGATGCCATGGCTAGATGGCTGCGAATGGAAGAGTGTTAGTGCTACTGAGAAATTCCGATGGAGATGTTCTTGGTATTTTGCTGCAACGGGTGTTGCAGATTTCAGTGAAAAGAGCCACGGAAAATGGCAGTTGCAAGTAATGGCAGGTGGAAGTGCTGGTTTAGATGAATGCTTAGGCTCAGTTGGAGCTGTTGTTGTTGCTGGTACTCGGATGCTGAGAATGTACAAATTGCAGGTGCAGTTAGCTAATTGTGGTTCAAATAATGCATTGTAGCTGGATATTGCGGTCAAGAGCAGCTCTGGAGCTACAACTGAGTAACGGGTGATGTAGATGGGATTGCAGTTATGTTATGTTGTTGTTGGTGCTCAGGCTGTGCAGCTGATGGTTTGGAGAGACTGATTTCGCAGAGAAGTGCTATGAATTGAAGTTAGAACTGATTACAGGAGATACCTGCAATCTGCTGGTGCTCAAGTGGATTGATAATGGCTCGAGGTGAAGCTGAAATTGATGGATGGGTGTTACTCAGATTTACAGGGAGGTATTGCTCATGTGTATGGAATAAAATGGAAGCTGTGAGCTGAGTTGCAGCTGTTGCAGTTGGCATTGAAATAGAAACATTGCAGCTGAAGTGAAGCTCAAATGGTGGTACTGAAATTACAAAAGAAGCAGTGTTGCAGTTCAGGTGGATGGATTATGGTGGTTTATAGTTGAGAAAGGGGATCTGATGCTGTAACTGTTGAAGATGAGAAGGTTGTTTGGATTGGCTGAAGTGCTTGAAGTTGATGCAGTTAGGCAAGGTATGATGCAGCTGAAATGGCTTGGTTGCTGGAGTAGAGTGTTGTTGCAAATGGAAGTGACAAACAATGAGAAGTGAAGGGGTGGTTAAGCTGGCCAAATTCAGAGAAGTTAAGCTGCATAATGGGTTTGTAATGCAGTTGATATGCTGCTTGATTGAAGCTACAACAGGGAAGGAAGATTGGTCGCAGAAGTACAGAGCTGAAAGGCAGGAATTGAAGCTATAAAAGAGAGGAAGGCAACTACATCAAGGGACTTGCTTGTAATCATTGAACCAGTTCCGCAATGGTGAGCTGGTGGCACTAGTTCCGGTTGTCGGATTTCGGAACTTGAAGCATGAATCATAATATTTCAGTGAATTATAAAGGTATAACGTGTCAGATGCAAGAGTTAGCTGCGGGATATATGAGTTCGGAGTCGCGCTTTTGGGTATGTTTTCGCAAGAACGGAGGATTGGCTTAAATGGTTTTTTTTTGTGAATTTATGAGGACTGCAGAAAGGTAGAGTTGAGATGCTGGAAGTATACAATTGCTTGGTGACAGTTTCTGATTATTCAGGTGGCCAGAGACAATTTTCCGGTGACAAATTCCGGCAACAGTGACCGTATTTCGGCCGGTGATCCCAGTTTCCCGGCGACAAACTTTGGACAAATATTTTCACATGGGTATTTCTACACATGGGCTTGGTGGACATGGGCTTGGTGGACTTCTATCTATTGGACCTTTGAAGACTTGACCTAAGAAGAAACATAAAAGGGAGGATTTCTACAACTTTGAAATCACGTATTCTACTTGGAGCCTTTCGGGAAGATAGACGTAACTAGGGTTCGCTTTCGTATTTATTTTTCATCCTCTTTATTTCAATAAATATTATGATGATGAACTCCATTATTATGAGTAACTAAAACTATTTTTGATTAGGGGCGATTTCAAAGCCCGGAGTATGAATCTATAATTGATATGAAATAACTCGTTTTCTCGCCATTATTTTCGTTATTGTTTGATTTCTACTATGCCAATAGTATTTATGGATTATTTTGTTGATTGTTTAAGTTCGAAATTAAATAGTTGATTTGATAATCCTATTGCTAATTTTGAATTCTTCGACCCGTAATTGCCTAGAAAGATAAACACGAGTAGTAATATATGGGTATTGATGATGGGACTTTGTTAAGTACCCATATGTAGAAATTGACACTAGTAGGTAATTCAAGCTTTTGGATTTATCACTAGGAGCAACCTTATGTCACAAAAGTTAGAGCATTTGTTTAAGTCACACCTAGTAAGCGTACCTCTAGGAAACTTGACAAATAGAATCCGGTAGTCGAGCGCTTCCGTATCCGGTGAGCTTAGGATATAATAACGGGATAGTTGAGTGTACTAATTATTCTAGGGTTGTTAGTAACAAGATAATGTGAAAAACGTAGTTATATATCAATTTGGTTTATGTTCCGTGGTCTAGAATGAATCCTTAATCAATTCCATCTCATATTTGAATACAACTTTGTGATTTTCAGAAATTCTACAACAAAATCTTCTTTGCTAAGAATATTTGTATAACAACTTTTGCTTCATACCTCCCTTGGGACGATCCTGCTTTCATTATACTACTTGTTAGTGTAAAGAAAAGTAGAGAAATATTATTTATGAGTTGACACCTCGTCATCTAATACATCAAGTAGATGTGCCTTAAGTCGAGGTTGTTTTGTGGACCAACGCATAATACTGGCATTATCCTTCTCAGTGAAAACATGACGAGCATCAACATTCAGCCTTTGTAGAATAATACGAAGAATGGGTGCATAATTCCTAAAGCGTTCCACATTAAAGCTTGGAGAAAAATTGTATTGGCATAGCATTCAATCTTCATGTGTGCATTCAGAGCAAGGGAACCAGTAAGTGATTCCTTCCACATGTGTGCGGTCTAAACGGGTCTTAAGCTGTTCAACCGATGGTTTCTTCCTTCGAAAAGTCGAAACACTTTGACACATACCCATTTGTCGAGCTGCTCTATCGATGTTGTATTCTTCCACTGAAAAGTCTCCATATATTGCTGATATCAAGTGACCAGGAGTGCAACTCAACATAAAAGACCTCTCGCCATCACTCAGACCTGCACCTGACGCCAAAGCCATACTCTCTCCAGCATTGAAAGTTGTCAACTGAGAAATATAAGAAGGAATTGACACCCATGGGCGAAAATTAAACTCAGATTCATTGTCTAACACATCAATGAGACGTGTCTTGAACCGAGGGTGCTTTGTAGACAAACGCATGATCCTGGCATTATCCTTCTCAGAGAAAACGTAATGAGCATCAACATTCGGTCCTTGCAAGATAGTACGAGGAATGGGTACATAATTCTTGAAACATTCCCATATCAAGGCTTGGAGAAACATCGTATTGGCATAGCATTCAATCTTCATAAAGTTGTTTGAGACGTTGGAGTCTATAACAAAGGAGTCTAAGTTAGAGTACAAAGAGCCCAAGAATAGGCTACCTATGGGAAGTTGCTCACCTTGGGCCATCTTAATGGCAAAGGGAATCACGAAACGACTTCAAAAAATTTCCACTATCTTCAAATACATCTCTGGACAGCCAAAAACACAAGAAAGCAGCAATAGGTAACGTACCGTCGGCAGGCCTGTCAGGAGCATTATCTCTCGGCCACCAGTGTGTTAACCAGCGAGCATAACAACATTTGCTGGATACTTTATTAATTTCCTCCATTTCAGCTGCGAAGATGTTAGAAATTGCCATCTCTTCTGCCGAAAGACTCTCTGGAAGATTGCCCGTGATTGGGAGATGCAATAAAGCAACTACAACCTCTAAAGTGATGGTAAACTCTCCCAAACTGCATATGAAAGTATGGGTTGGAATGCACCAGCGAGCAAGCAGAGCTACTATACCTCGCACATCGTGAAAGATAAACACGTCTCCAGATGCTTGAATATCCCTTGTTACCTGTGCTCTATCCAGCATGGCTCGAATTGAGGAAAGCCCAGCATATGCCTTGCCCATCCAGAAAATTTTCTAAGGGTCGTCGAGAAAGCTTAAATTCTATAATCGAAGCAGAAAAGTGTCTTCGCTGAAGGCAGAATTGGATGGTCGCCCGAGGAGTCACCAGTTTCTTCTGAGAAATATTTCTAGAATTTATCAGAAGACGAAATGCTGGAGTCTTGAGACGTTTTTCAGGCCTATGTTGAACCATGAAGAATGAATCCTCTATAATCGGAATATTCTTGATTCCAGGTGTTTCTTCTTCCCCTACTTCACAAATAGAAGTTTCATCCATGAATGTATCATCTATGGAGGCATCATTATCTTGGGGATTAGACATCCTTGTGAAGTAGCTGTAACATCCACACAATAATCTACTTCGGTATATCACCCATACAAAATGCAAACCTCGACAAAGCGATGGAATCAGGCAATTGGATGATAATAAAATGCACGTACTAGCATCTACAAAAATGGTAATTCTTAACTGTTTACGATTCCACTAACAGTAGTGATTGTGATACAAGAGTTAACACTTCAAAACTCGCTCGTTTCTTTAAACCTGCAAAAAAAATGAGCAAAACTTTAATTTTCGAAACCTGATTTTTCATAAAATCATGAACATAATTTTTTCACTGTGTGGGCATCCTCTATTGAGTTATGAAAAAACTCACACCAAGGCAGTACTTCATCATAAATAATTGTCTACTTTTAATGATTACTCAAAATCAAGTTTTGATTTTAAACAAAAATAATAATAAATATAATAAATGGGAAATACTCGCGTATTTTTTTAAAAAAATATATATTTTTTAACGTGAGCAAAACTCACGTATTTTTGACAAAAAAAATCTCTTTTTCCTTCGTACGATCGTCCGTCTTTGAAACGAAGGTTTATTCCGATTTTATGAAAATTCACACATCAAGGTAAAATTTTGATTTTTATGAAAGTTCATAGACAAAATTTTATCACTTGACACAGGTCTATATATAAAAAAAAATCTCTCCTAAGTTAGGGATTATTGCTCGTTTCTTAAACTAACGAACGAACGAACATACGTTGCTAAAACAAGGGTTTTCTACAAAACTCACACTTATATATGCATATTTATATATAATCTTAATATGAACAACTCATGAACAAGATATCAACTTCTGAAAAAAATAAAAAAAAAAAAAAATTGCGTATCTGGTCGGTGTCGGCCGGAAACTGGCCGGACGGTTGGCGGCGACGAGTTCCGGCAAAATTTTTGCTCCCCCCCTCTGTTGCTGACGTGAAGAAGATGAAGGGATGAAGTTGGTGGTCGGTTATGGGAAAGAGAAATAAAAAAAAAGGGGGTGTTTATCCCCTTTATATCAAATTTTATTTCCAAAACCTAATTTCACAAGGATTTCCTTTCTTGGGCCCGGACCCGTGAATCCTAAATCGACCAAGGTTCCATCACCAAAGTAGTGGTGCTACACTAATTACACTCGTTAGACGATGCTCTATCATGCCACTGGGATCTTCGTTCAATCCATGGCACACTCGTACAATCGAAAATCCGGTAACATTCTATCTTACGACTAAGTTCAATTACTTATTTCATCTGTAACTAAAAAAAAATCATCATCCAGTGCTGACTGAGGAACATGGCTGTCCCTCACTAAGCAAGGGACTTAATGTTGATGGTGGATTTTTGGCAAGGGCTAAAATTGTAACCTTACATATTCCTGATCCAGTAGTCAGATGAATATTGAGACTTATTGTAGATGGGGAAAACGATTTGCTGGTTTTTAAGGAATTGAAGAGACGACCGTACGGAGGAGACTCCTCGAACCGAACGAAATGTTAAACCTCACACAGATGCACCGCTACAAAGGGGGTGCTTTAGATTCGAGAGATCAATCTGTAGTACTCCGGCCTAAATCAAAACAATGACCGTTCCAGAGTAAATTCGGTCACAAGATAGGATGGGTTGATCCGTCGGAGGGAAGCGGAGAAATGTGTGGAATCAATGGTAATCAAAGATTGTGGGTGTGTGAATTCCGAATACGATAAGCTCTGAGTGATTGAAATTGCTCAATTGAGAGTAGTTGCTCAATTGATGAGTTAATGATCTCGTGTTGTCGATGAGACGTGAGATTGATGATATTGTTGATGATTCAATCATGATTCAGAGACTTATTTATATTGCTGGAAATGTAGACACCATGATTCCATGAAGTGTGACAGTTGATGGAATGGCTCGAGCATCACTTTGGGTCGTGAAGAATCGATTTGGAGCGTGGAGGGAGGAAGTTTACGCAAGAAATTCCAAGTTTGGTAAGAAAATATTCGGAAAATATTGTTATTCACTGCCCGCATAATGAAGAATTATATTGGAGTTATTGGCGAGATTTGGAGCTGTTGTTGGGTATAAATAGGATCTTTGGGTCTACTAGAGAGGGTGTCGAGAGTTTTGGGAGTCGATAGGAGGGCCAGAGAAGCAGAAATCAAGAGTTTTCAGAACTCTGCTGCTGCTGCTGCTGATGATGAAGAACGTGAAGAACACGAAGAACAGACCTGCCAGAGCAGTCGTTCTTCAACAATAACAACGACAGCGGAACGTGGGTCGTAGTTTTCCAACGACTACAACACTTAAGAGATATCGTTCTTTGTAACGGGTTATGCAACGATTATAAACGTTGCAAACACCTGATTTTCACCATTTTCTCTCCGTTTCATCATTGTGAACCATTTTTGAGCCATAATAAATTATTTTGAGAGAATTTTTACTATGATGAGTTAATTCCCTCGTAACCAAGGCAATGGAGGAAGCTATTCACACAACATAAATGGGTAGCTATTTCATTTAATTATATAATTCACCTAATCGCTGCTTTTGCAGAGTTTTAAATTATTTGAATGATTGTCTTAATTATTTGTTATTCAGTTTGATAGGTTATGCTTGGTTTATCTCTTGATAATCTATGCTTAAGGTTTACAAATAATGTTTGAGAATCTGTATGATTGATAGTGAATTAAAGATAAAAGAGGACTTAAGAATTGAATAGAGTTTTGAAATATTTATCATTCAATTTTGCATAATAGTGGAATCTAGTGTCTTTGTTACCTCTCGCACCATTGTTAATAATTTTGTATATAATTTTATTAAACCTTTAAATTTAATCTTCACAAGTCCGAGAGTTTGAACCTCATTACTACAACCCACGAAAAATCTTTAATCAATATCCCCCCAACTGACACGATTGACGCCTCGTGGTTTGTTAGTCAATTGATGACTTCGTGGTTTGATGGGACGATGAGTCCATGTAGTCATTGAGTTGAACATGATGTTCTGAAACTCGTGAATTGAACATTTCATGAGACAGAGGTATAGTTCTTACGATGAAGTGAGCAAGTATTGCTCATTCGATGGATCGTTTAATATTGATTGTTGAACCAATATTCCTTGGTATGAACAAATATTTATCATCTGAGAAAGTGTTTCTCATGTGATGAATTGTTGAATATTTGGTCGTCTGAGCATGTGTTGCTCGTCTGATGGATTATTGTCAGCGTACCAAAAATATTAATTAGAATACTGGTCGTTGAACCGAGCATAATTAATAAAATTAATGACCATGAGGTCGTCATAAAATTATTAAGGTTAGAATCTGGAATGATGATCCTTGGATTCAGAAACCCTAATTTGATCAATTGATGATCAATTCATGGTTCGTCAGAATTTCAACCATGGGACGAAGGAGGGAGCGATTACATGGGATCGTGGATCAACCATGTAGTGTCCATATGCTCACGTGAGCAAATAATAAGAACTCCTGAAGAGTTGACGATTTGTTGGTGGAAGAATGATTAAATGATGGCTTAATCATTTATTCAAAAATGCTCGTGTGAGCCTTAGGTGAGAAACCGGCCCTGGGTTGTCCCGTGATCGCCTGACGAGGCGAGGGACCGACCATGGAGTCATGAAACCTGCCCTGGGTTGTCCCGTGATCGCCTGACGATCACTTCATGAAAATCCAAAGTGTTTGGGAGAGTTTTTGACCTAATACGAGCAATTGTGCAAATTAGGTCAAAACTTGTGAAAATTGATGGGACCGGCTTTCGTGAGCCAAAGATCCAATCTTGGTCGGTCAAGATAGCGTGCTCGTGTCCCCAAGGCTTCCGCGTCTCAGTCCTGAGAATTTTGATATTTTCTGGCGTGCAATTGAGCATCCATTCGAGAAAATATGCCAAAATTAGGGTTTCGACGAAACTGAGGAAAACTCCATGAGATGATGAAAAATAATTATAAAATAAGGAATGAGGAGGCGTGGGACCGCCGTGGTCAAGGCATGGTCGGCCGGTCGTGACCACGGTCCCGTGGTGCCTTTTCCTTAATTTTATAATATTTTGATGATTTTATGAAAAATTCATGAATTTTGAGAAATTTGATGAATTTTGGGAGTTTCCATGAATTGAAGGAGTTTTCATGAGTTCAAGGAAGCAAAAAATATTAAAATAATAAAACAAGGGCGTGTGGGACCGTGGGAGGCATGGCCGGCCGGCGAGTTTCCCTATTTTTTAATATTTTTAAGTATTTTGATGATTTGAGGGAATCTTTCCTAATTTGAGAGAAATACTATGAAATCAAGGAAAACTAATAATAATAAAATAATAAAACAAAGGGGCGTGTGGGACCGGCTAGGGCATGGCCGGACGGCCAAGGCCCGGTCCCACAAGTTTTCATAATTTATTTTATTTTATTATTATTTGATGATTTGTGCAAAAATACCATGAAATAAAGGAGTTTTTTCATGAAATTAGAGAAATAATAATAATAAAATAATAAGGAACCGTGGGTGTGGGGCCGGTTGGGACCAAGGCATGGCCAGTTGGCCAATGGTCAAGCCCCACACTCCTTTCCTTAGTTTTATATTATTTTTTATGGATTTATGGAAGTACCATGAAACGAGGAGTTTCCTCAAGACGAAGGAGATTTGATAAAATGAGAGAATTTTCATCAAATCATGGAAAATAATAAAAATGCATTAAAATATAAAACTGGCGTGGGATTGACCACGACACGGTCGGTCGGTCGTGTGTCCGTGCTCCCAGCACCCTGGTCAATATTTTTAATTATTTATTATTTTCTTCTCTATTTTGCATAGGTTCATCGTTTCGTTGTATTTTTGAAATATTCATTCGTGCGGTGACTGTTAGTGTATCATCGTTGAATACACCTTCACCATTTGAATCGGGGCTTACTTAGAGGTAGCTCAGACGCCCGGTTGTTGATTATTTATTATTAATTGTGGAATCCAGTGGAGAATAATTCACAAAACTGAGTAATAAAATGTTTATTATTAATTCATAGGATCAGCTGAGGATTCGACTACGAATTCAGAATAATAAAGTGAGCATTACCATTCCATGGGATCGTAGATTCGACCATAGAATCGGAGTAATTAAGATTTATCTATTACCATTTATGAGACCAGTTGTGGATTCGATCATGAAATCGGTGTAATGAGATAATATAGTTATTGCTATTCTATGATATCAAGTCGTGAATTCGATCATAGAATCAGAACAATTGTTATTGCCATTCCAGGGGACCAGTCGTGGATTCGACCATAGAATCGGAGTAATTAAGATTTATCTATTACCATTTATGAGACCAGTTGTGGATTCGATCATGAAATCGGTGTAATGAGATAATATAGTTATTGCTATTCTATGATATCAAGTCGTGAATTCGATCATAGAATCAGAACAATTGTTATTGCCATTCCAGGGGACCAGTCGTGGATTCGACCATGGAATAGGAGCAATTAGGAATAATTAACTTTTGTGGATCTATACTAGCAGAGCAAGCTGTCTAGGAGCATTAATTATCCCGATATGAGCTTGTCGGTAAGTCATATCCTTTATATAGTCAGGGTAAACTCGTTGTTTTTTCTTGAAGACGTTATCGCTCTATACTAGCAGAGCAAGTTTTCTAGGAGCCGTCCATCACGTGATGCTATATAGAAATAATCACTGAAAGTATTCAGTATTCATGAGATATGCCGTTGTCCAGTCGTGAGACTACTTATCCACATGTACTCTGAGAGAAAGTACTCTCCGTTGAGAATTCGATGAGAGAGCCGTGTCTCGATACTCACGTCTGATTGCTGAATCAGAGCTTCGTATAATTATGAGTTTACAATTTTAGCCTTTGTCGAAAATCCACCATCTACATTAAGTCCCCTGCTTACTGAGGAAAGTTGTGTTCCTCAGTCAATATTAAATGGTGATTTTCCAGCCATAAATAATAATACCAGTGATTGAACTTAGTCATAAGTTGAGACGTTACCGGATTTAGAGAGCATGAGCAAACCACGACTTGATGAAGGCTTCAATGTCATGATTGGAGCGTCGTTTGATGAGCATAAATTGGTGTTGAACCGCTGGTTTGGACGACGAGTCCGTGGTCGGTTAGGATTCGCGGGTCGGGACCAATAAGGAAATCCTTAGAAAATTAGGTTTTGGAAATAAAATTGATATAAAAGGGATTAATCCTTTTTTTTCCCACCACCAGCTCTCCACCGTCTCAGCACCTTCACGCCAGCAGCAGGAGAAGACCGCCGGGATCAGCGCCGCCGCCGCCAGTTGCTGCCGTCCGTTGCCGCCGACCAAATTCCGGCCGACCAGGTACGTGTATTTTTTTTTTGCTGATGTTTATGATCCTCATGAGTTGTTCATGCTTTTATCATGATGAAGTTATATACATGTGTGCATATTAGTGTGAGTTTTATGAAAAACCCTCGTTTTTGAAAACGTATGTTCGTTCAATCGTTAGTTTTGAAAACTAACTATAATCCCTGATTTATGAGAGATTTTTTTTAAATATGAACCTAGGTTCAGTGATAAAACTTAGTGTATGAGATTTCATGTGTACCAAGGTTTTATCATAAAAGAAGTGAATTTTCATGAAATCGGAATAATCCTTCGTTTTAAAGACAAATAACGATGACACGAAGGAAAATATGTATGATGAACTTGTGTCCAGTGATAAAATTTTTCTTATAAGCTTTCATGTAAATACAAAACTTTATCATATGTATGAGATGTGAGCTTTCACAATATTTTTTGAAATAAACCTTCGTTTTAAAGACAAATAACGACGATACGAAGGATTTTTTTTTTTTTTTTATATATATGCAGCCGTGACATATATTGTGTAAAATATGATGGTATATTTTATTTGCATGAATTTGTTTTCATTAGATAAAATTCTTGAGAATTCATGTAAGCAATGTTGCATTAATTGTTGTTTTTTCGAAAAATCAAAACGTGGGTTTTGAGGAACCTTCGAAGATAGACAATATATTTATGATGAAATATTTTATTGTTGTAAACTTCATAGGTCAGTTGTGTGAATTTTCACATTATGAAAATTGTGTCCGTGATTTTATGAAAAATCAGTTTTGAAATTAATAAAGTTTCGTTCGTTTTTTGCAGTTTTCGAAGAGACGAACGATTTTGAGGTGTTAACTCTAGTATTACTATCACTATTGTTAGTGGAAGTATAAAAGGTAAGAGTTAAGAGTTACCATTTTTCGCTGATGTTGGTTTGTTTATATAGTAGTAATCTTTGATCTTCCGGTTCCAGAAAATGTCGACCAACAGTAACAACAAT
This sequence comes from Papaver somniferum, assembly GCF_003573695.1. Lineage (NCBI taxonomy): Eukaryota > Viridiplantae > Streptophyta > Magnoliopsida > Ranunculales > Papaveraceae > Papaver > Papaver somniferum. The sequence continues at coordinate 75,386,140 of NC_039366.1, forward strand.
TATGATTACTGGTATTCCTCTTCTTCCTCTGGCTCTTCTGATGAGGATTCCGACGCTCCTGTAACGAAATCGAAGGCTAGGGTTACCCAGGAAGGGGAAAATCCTAATGTTCCTTTGGGTAAGGGAAGAGTCTCTTTTGCTGAACTCGAAAAGAAAAGAGCCGAAGACAAAAAGGAGGATGCCCGTCAATGTGAAAAAGATCGCATCCGGCGTAAGAGACAGAGGGTTGAGGAGAAGCGTCAATTCTTGGATGGGGTGCCTTCTGATTCTGATGCTGATGCTTCCGAAGGAGATATCACATGGGAACCATCCGAGCGTTACATTAAGCCTGATCGATATGAAAGAGAGCATCGGAGGACGATGAAGAAAATTGAAGTTGAAGCTGCAGCAGAAGATAATTCGGATTCAGATGATGATGTTATCTTCCGTCCACCGGACTTCACCAATGATCCTGACAGTGACTCTGAAGAAGATGATTCCGAGAAGGGCAGTGATGATGAAACTGACAATTCGGATGAGTCCGACGAGTAGTTTTACTTCCATCTTCTTGTAGATGGTAGAGCGTTCCCTTTTTAGTCTTCATAGTGGATATCTTTCTTTTGACTGTTTAAAGACTTTACTTCAATTATACTTTTCTTCTGAATGATGAACATTTTGTTAACGTCGATTTCTTCTAATCCATGACATGGACCAATGTCCATATATCCAAATTCATTATGACTTGTCGATTTCATGAGAAGTAACATAACACGGATGAGAATTCATGACGTGTACAAGGCCGCGTGGCCTATCCTTTGACCCGTGATGTTCAGTCCCCAGTGTGTTATTTTCCTCCGCGTCTTTGGTATCGATCTTTGAAGCCTAGGGTTTCATTGAAACTCGTAATTGAGTTGACTGTATGACTATCGCCTCATATATATATATATCTTCAAGACTCCAAATCTATGATCCACGCAAATATTTCTTCCATTCCTGAGTTAGCTTCATCGTGCAGAGAAGTTTTGATCCTACTCTCTTGCCGCCATGTCGAACAATAGCATTTCTTCTCAAGATGATCTTCAGTCGAAGCGTGAAATAGCATCGTCTATCTCAGTAAGTTGTGCACTTCTTCTTCTTCTCCTTTCTTGTCTTTGTTCAATCGAGATTGTTGATCACAAGAGAATGATTTGTCGTAGGACTGTAAGAAGAATGCTACTCCTCATAATGTAAGGCCTAAGCGGACTGTTAGAGCTCCTGCCCAGTATGGATCGGCTCGTGCTGAAGCTGGATCATCTGTAAGTAAACCTATGACTCTTGAGATTATACTGAGTCCCGGGATTAACACTCCTTCGTTTCATCGTAGGCGGATGTCCGTGTCGTCGTCGATGCTAGACGAAGAAAGAGTGGAAAGTCTGTGACCGTGGTTAAGGTTGAGGAAAGCAGTAACCAGGCATGTGAAGATTCTGTAGGATCCGTAGAGACCGGAGACGGTGTCCATGCTCGTGAATACCCAGCCGCTGGACTTTTATTCGAAGCCCCATTGATTAATACCTTCCCAGACAATGAAATGGTCGGCGTATTCGTGGTTCCCAAATGTCATGTATCTCTGTACACCAAGATCTGGAAGAAGTATGGTCACATTGCCACCACAGAAGTGTGGAAAGGTTTTCTTCCAACTATTTTAACCACGGTAGAGGGGTTATTGCCGATCATCGAGGAAATGAATCAGATGCACTTGCGAGACGTCAAAAACCATGAGCTGCACCAATGGGATGAAATGATCTCGAATTGTGAGATATTGCGATTCAATGTAAGCTGGCTCCGTCGTCGTCTTGAGATAATCAAGGTTCATAAGGCAGCAGAGGCTGCTCATGCAATTTCCATGAATGTAGCTTTACTGGATGAGGAGAGGATACTGGCTCTGGATTCAGCAAGGGTTGAGAAAGTAGTCGAAGACTTGAAGGCAAAGAACAAGATTTTTCAGAAGAAGCTTGACGAGGCTTCTTACAGGGATTATCCGTTGCTAGATGGTTTTCTCTGAGTGAGCATTTTTTGTGGTTGTTGTTTTTTTTTGAGTAAATCTGAGTTTCTAGTTAGGTGAAACAGTTGATCATGGTATGAACGAATTTTGCTCATTTATGAAATGTTTAATGAACAAAGGAGCATTCGTATGCTCTTTAGAGGAATGAAATTACATTCTTGAAAATGCTTGAAATGATGAAGAGGAAGTTTGTTTCATGGATCAGACATAATAAAATTTGAGCCATTTGCCATTGATGATGTTTCCTTCCTTTCCTCCATTGATTGCTAAAATTTTGTAGTATCCGCTAGACACTGCTTTGATAACAACATATGGATCTTCCCATTTAGGAGAGAACTTAGGAGAGGACATGTCTTGTTGAATGTGCTTTGCCGTCTTTAATACCAAATCTCCTACTTGAAATGTTCGAGGTCTTACCATTTTGTTGTAGGCTCTGGAGATCCTCTGTTTGTAAGCTTCCACATATTTTTCCACCTTGGTCCTCCTTGATTCCAGTATATCTAGCTCAACGATTCTTGATCTGGAGATTTCGGCCTCATCCCATTGTACACCACTGGATGCTGCAATCCTGGCTGAGGGAACTTTGATTTCTGCTGGAAGTATGGCATCGGCTCCATAGACAAAAGAATATGGAGAAGTACCGATCGAGATCCTTGGTGCAGTTCTGTAATCCCATAGAGCCATGGGTAATTGTTCATGCCATGATCGAGGATTGTCATGAATCGTCCGACTGATAATCCTGACCAAAGTCTTGTTGGTACTTTCTGCTTGACCATTTCCTTGTGGATAGTAAGGCGTGGAGAAGATTTGTTTGATCCCATATTTATTGAACAACTTCTCAACATCTTGATTGGAAAAAGGAGTTCCGTTATCTGTGATGATATGCTTAGGAACTCCGAATCTGCATATTATGTGCTCTTTGATGAAGGCGGCAATCGTAACTCCAGTGGTGCTTCGAAGAGGAATAGCTTCGACCCACTTGGTGAAGTACTCTGTCGCAGTGATGATGTATTCATGTTGTTTTCAAGATGCTGGATTGATCTTACCAATGATATCTAGTCCCCAGCTGTAGAAAGGCCACGGACTATTCACAGAATTCAATGGGAGACAAGGAGTGTGGATGAGATTACCATGAGTTTGGAATTGGTGACACCTCTGAACGTGTGCGGCTGCATCATCTTCCATGGTTGGCCAATAATATTTCTCATGAATTTGAAGAAATATTTTCCTCTTTCCTTGATGTTCTCTATCATGTACTTCCTTCAGGATTGTAGGGATTTCATGTTCGGCTAAGCACCTTAGTAAATTTCCACCAAAGCTTTTGCGATATAAGATCCCATCGAGATAGACAAATCTCTTAGCTTTCTGAATGAGTTTGACTGCTTGCTTCTTTTCCAGTGGTAGTTCGTTTCCCCAGAGGTATTTGATGTAAGGCTCCCTTCAGTCCCCAGTGTGGTGGATCGTCAAAACCTCTAAGTGATGAGGAGGTGTTTGGCAATCAGGACAAGATCCTTGTAAATCTCTTGACTGAGTCTCCATGGATGGCCATTAGTACCCCATTCTTTGAAGCTTTATGTAAAGTGTTACCACTAACGTTTTCCCACAGACTTCCTCATGTATGCGATTGAGTTGTTCTTCGATTCCTTGAGGCTGACTTGGCCTTCTGAAATAGAGCTGCTCAATTCATAAATGATGGGTGCTCGCCAATCGTTCGCTGGAATGTCTTCGATCTGAGTGAGCCAAGTTGATGATACCGTACGTCTCTGTACAGTGATCGTTTTTTGTGCTCCTTCAAATTGCATCTTGGAGGCGAGAGTTTCTAGGCAATCAGCATGCCTATTGTTAGTCCTTCCAGTATGGACGATCGTTGCGTCAGCAAAATAGGTCAACAGTCACTGAGATTCGGTTCTGAATGGAGCAAGTGTGATTTCTTTGAGAGAATACGTTCCATTCATCTGGTTGACCAATAATTTTGAATCTCCCCTTATCTCGAGGTGTGTTGCTCCTCTTTGCTTGGCCAAGGATAATCCTAATAGGAAGGCTTCATATTCCGCTGAGTTGTTGGTGTAGTGGAAACCCAACTTGAACGAATGTGAGAAAACTTCACCAGATGAAGACACCAGCATTACGCCCGCTCCTCCGGTGTCACTACTAGGGGTGGCAGATCCATCAAAGTATAGAAGCCATGTTTCTTCCTTGATGACCAAGATGTTTGGGAATTCGCCAGGCACTTCTTCATGTAGTGTTGTTGTGTCTTCCCCTGGAAAAGCGGCGAGCAAGTCTGCGACCGCTTGACCTTTGATGGCTTTAGGTGGCGTGCAAGATATGTCAAATTCTGACATCTGGAGTAGCCACTTCGCCTGTCTTCCTATCAAGGCTGGCTTTGATAGCAAGAACTTTATGGGATCAGCTTTGGAGATGAGTACGACCATGTTAGATAGTAAGTAATGTCTGAACTTCTGGATTGCATGTACCAATGTCAGGCATGCCCTTTCGGCCTTTGGATATCGGAGTTGAGCGTCTCTCATTGTGCGGCTGAAGTAGTAAATCGGTCGTTCGACGCCTTCGTCGTCTTCCTGAGCGAGGAGTGCACGGATGGCGACGTCACTGGAGGCTGTGTAAAGAATCAGAGCTCGTCCCTGCACCGGAGACCTCATGACGGCCGGTGACAATAAAATTTGTTGTATTTTATGAAAAACTTCTTGTTGAACAGCTGTCCAGGTGAAGCTTGCTCCTTTCTTCAGCATAGGTGTGAATGAAGCAATGAGTTGAGCTAATCCAGGAATGAAGCGTCGAATATAATTTACCTTGCCCATAAAGCTCTGTAGTTCCTTCACGGTACGTGGAGGAGGCATGGTGGTAATAGCTTTTCCCTTGTCGGGGTCGACTTTGATCCCTTCAGTCGTGACCAGGAATCCTAAGAATTTTCCGGAAGAAACTCCGAATGCGCACTTTAATGGATTCATTTTTAATTTGTATTCTATGCACCTTTCAAACACCTGCCTTAGAATTTCGAGATGAGATGCTCGAGTCTTCGATTTTACCACCACATCATCAACATAGTCTTCTACTTTCTTGTGCATCATGTCGTGGAATATGGCAGTCATGGCTCGTTGATAGGTGGCACCAGCATTATTTAATCCAAAGGGCATCACAGTGTAGTGAAAATTCCCAATGGGAGTACGGAACGCAGTCTTGTTGGCGTCATGTTCATACATCTTGATCTGGTTGTACCCACTATAGCCGTCCATGAATGAGAACATACCGTGACCACTGGTTGCATCGACGAGCATGGCAATGTTGGGTAGAGGAAAATCATCCTTTGGACAACATTTATTCAAGTTCCTGAAGTCGACACAACATCTGATTTGACCATTTTTCTTCTTAACAGGTACCACATTTCCTAGCCACGTTGGATGAAGAATAGGTTTGATGAACCCTGCTGCCAACAGTTTCTGGATTTCGACCTTGATTTGCTCCTCGACTTCGTGTCTAAATTGTCTGGGCGGTTGTTTGACAACTTTGGAACCAGGGACGATGTGCAGGTGATGGGTGACGAGTTTGTCATCCAGACCTGGCATTTCTTCGTACGTCCAGGCGAAGACATCTTGATATTCTTTTAATAATTTCACCAGCTCGGTCTGCTCCTATGGTGGTAGCGCTGAACTGATCAGGATTGGCCTTGGATCGTCTTCAGTCCCAATGTTGATTGTTTCAAGATCGTCAGTGGTAGAGTCAGTGTCGTCCTGTAGTTGTCGTGGGGCATCTTGGACTTCTTCTTCAAGTGATTGCTCACTCTGACACGATTTTTCATGGTGGGGAGACTTTTCATCGTTCTCCCCGATTAATTGCTAATATTTTCATCGGCGATAAATGACTCTCCTTTCTACGTCTCGATCGGTCGTGAAGTTTGTCCCTGGAGTTGAGACTTGATAATTATGACGTTTAGTCGGTGTAGTAGGTGACTTGATCATTTTAGCAGCTGAGGATGACGGATCGTTATCAGCCTTCTCGATAGTGTTCCAGCTTGGAAGTGGAGTACTGTGAATCCTGCTTGGAGGTTTCGGGATGCCTTTTTGAGATTCAAGTAACTCAGTATCATAGACGGGAGCATAAGGAGATGATGAAGCCGGAATGCGAACGATCTTGTTGTCGAGCAGGGCCTTCATGCATTGATGGTATGTTGAAGGAACCACCTTGTTATCATGGATCCATGGGCGTCCCAGTATTATATGGTAGTCAGGTTCTTGCTCGATCACATGAAACTTCGCTTTCGATCGAATCGGCCCCACCCTCAAATCTATGTATGCATATCCATATGTATGGCTTTGACTTCCTTCAAATCCTGTCATTAGGATGGGATAGCGAACGATTTTACCTTGTGGGAACCTGGCCATCCTGAGAGTCTTTATAGTGACAATGTTGGTAGAAGCACCGGTGTCAACAAGAGCTCTTCTAAATTCGGTGCCTTTGATGAAACCAGTGACATACAATGCTCGGTTGTGTCCTTCATCCGTCATGCGATCTTCTTCTCCAAAAGAGATGTTGTCGATCGAATGCCCATGCAATAGGGAGACTTATTCAACTGATGGTATTGGTGGCGTTATTTGCACGCTGGATGATATCTGGTTGAGTGCTGAAAATGTGTCTGTGCGCTGATCCCTGGAAAAGTGCAGGAGTTCACATAGATTTTCGATCAAATGTGTGACCTCTTGTTCCACCGGCTTCTCGTATGTGGTGAAGCTGTTGATTTGAGGGTCAGATGACGCTTCAGTCCCCGGTGTTGAGACTTCTGGAGCGGAGGTACCGCCTAACTCGGATGTTAATTTGATGAGAAAGTCGAGGATGTGGTTTATTGTCTCCTTCATCAGGTCCATGTTCCTGGTATGGACCTCTAGGATTTGAGCCAACTCTTCCAAAGTCGGGATCCCTCTGCCTTCCATGCCGCCAGGTGTAACATGAGGAATGTTGCCGTTTGAAATATTCTGATCTGAATTAGTTGAATTAGTCCTAAGACCAACCATCTTGTGAGATTGTTAGATTGCAACCGAGAGATTAATCTCCCACTGTGGTCGCCAATCTGTAGATGGGGAAAAACGATTTGCTGGTTTTTAAGGAATTGAGGAGACGACCGTACGGAGGAGACTCCTCGAACCGAACGAAATGTTAAACCTCACACAGATGCACCACTGCAAAGGGGGTGCTTTAGATTCGAGAGATCAATCTGTAGTACTTCGGACTAAATCAAGACAATGACCGTTCCAGAGTAAATTCGGTCACAAGAGAGGATGGGTTGATCTGTAGGAGGGAAGCTGAGAAATGTGTGGAATCAATGGTAATCAAAGATTGTGGGTGTGTGAATTCCGAATACGATAAGCTCTGAGTGATTGAAATTTCTCAATTGAGAGTAGTTGCTCAATTGATGAGTTAATAATCTCGTGTTTTCGATGAGACGTGAGATTGATGATACTGTTGATGATTCAATCATGATTCAGAGACTTATTTATATTGCTAAAAATTGTAGACACCATGATTCCATGAAGTGTGACAGTTGATGGAATCAAGGAGTGGGGAAGTGGAGATCGTGTTTGAAACCAGTTGCTCAACGTGTGGAGACTTGGTCGATTTTCCACCCACTACCTCGTGAATTCCTTCAACTGATTGCACGACTGGCTCAAATTCCATCTTGTGTTTGAACACACGTGTCGTAGACCGCCAGACCAAAACCCTAAGTGATATCCCCCGAAGTGACACGATTGACGTCTCATGGTTTGTTAGTCAATTGATGACTTCGTGGTTTGATGGGACGATGAGTCCATGTAGTCGTTGAGTTGATCATGATGTTCTGAAACTGATGAATTGAACATGTCATGAGACAGAGGTATAGTTCTTACGATGAAGTGAGCAAGTATTTCTCATTTGATGGATCGTTGAATATTGATTGTTGAACCAATATTCCTTGGTCTGAACAAATATTTATCATCTGAGCAAGTGTTTCTCATGTGATTAATTGTTGAATAATTGCTCGCCTGAGCATGTGTTGCTCGTATGATGGATTATTGGCAGCGTACCAAAAATATTAATTAGAATATTGGTCGTTGAACCGAGCATAATTAATAAAATTAATGACCATGAGGTCGTCATAAAATTATTAAGGTTAGAATCTGGAATGATAATCCTTGGATTCAGAAACCCTAATTTGATCAATTGATGATCAATTCATGGTTCGTCAGAATTTCAACCATGGGACGAAGGAGGGAGCGATTACATGGGACCGTGGATCAACCATGTAGTGTCCATATGCTCACGTGAGCAAATACGAAGAACTCCTTAAGAGTTGACGATTTGTTGGTGGAAGAATGATTAAATGCTGGCTTAATCATTTATTCAAAAATGCTCGTCTGAGCCTTAGGTGAGAAAACCTAATTAATTATGACGAGGCGAGGGACCGACCATGGAGTCATGAAACCGACCCTGGGTTGTTCCGTGACCGCCTGACGATCACTTCATGAAAATCCAAAGTGTTTGGGAGAGTGTTGGACCTAATACGAGCAATTGTGCAAATTAGGTCAAAACTTGTGAAAATTGATGGGACCGGCTTCCATGAGCCAAAGAGCAAATCTTGGTCGGTCAAGATAGCGTGCTCGTGTCCCAAAGGCATCCGCGTCTCGGTCCTGAGAATTTTGATATTTTCTGGCGTGCAATTGAGCATCCATTCGAGAAAATATGCCAAAATTAGGGTTTCGACGAAACTGAGGAAAACACCATGATATGATGAAAAATAATTATAAAATAAGGAATGAGGAGGCGTGGGACCGCCATGGTCAAGGCATGGTCGGCCGGTCGTGACCACGGTCCCGTGGTGCCTTTTCCTTAATTTTATAATATTTTGATGATTTTATGAAAAAATCATGAATTTTGAGAAATTTGATGAATTTTGGGAGTTTCCATGAATTGAAGGAGTTTTCATGAGTTCAAGGAAGCAAAAAATATTAAAATAATAAAACAAGGGCGTGTGGGACTGTGGGAGGCATGGCCGGCCGGCTAGGGCCCGGTCCCATGAGTTTCCCTATTTTTTTTAATATTTTTAAGTATTTTGATGATTTGAGGGAATCTTTCCTAATTTGAGAGAAATACTATGAAATCAAGGAATTTGATGAATTCAAGGAAAACTAATAATAATAAATAAATAAAACAAAGGGGCGTGTGGGACCGTCTAGGGCATGGCTGGCCGGCCAAGGCCCGATCCCACAAGTTTTCATAATTTATTTTATTTTATTATTATTTGATGATTTGTGTAAAAATACCATGAAATCAAGGAGTTTTTTCATGAAATTAGAGAAATAATAATAATAATAATAAAATAATAAGGAACCATGGGTGTGGGGCCGGTTGGGACCAAGGCATGGCCGGTTGGCCAATGGTCACGCCCCACACTCCTTTCCTTAATTTTATATTATTTTTTATGGATTTATGGAAGTACCATGAAACGAGGAGTTTCCTCAAGACGAAGGAGATTTGATAAAATGAGAGAATTTTCATCAAATCATGGAAAATAATAAAAATGCGTTAAAAATATAAAACTGGCGTGGGATTGACCACGACATGGTCGGTCGGTCGTGTGTCCGTGCTTCCAGCACCCTGGTCAATATTTTTAATTATTTATTATTTTCTTCTCTATTTTGCATAGGTTCATCGTTTCGTTGTATTTTTGAAATATTCGTTTGTGCGGTGACTGTTAGTGTATCATCGTTGAATACACCTTCACCATTTGAATCGGGGCTTACTTAGAGGTAGCTCAGACCCCCGGTTGTTGATTATTTATTACTAATTGTGGAATCCAGTGGAGAATAATTCACAAAACTGAGTAATAAAATGTTTATTATTAATTCATAGGATCAGCTGAGGATTCGACTACGAATTCAGAATAATAAAGTGAGCATTACCATTCCTTGGGATCGTAGATTCGACCATAGAATCGGAGTAATTAAGATTTATCTATTACCATTTATGAGACCAGTTGTGGATTCGATCATGAAATCGGAGTAATGAGATAATATAGTTAATACTATTCTATGAGATCAAGTCGTGGATTCGATCATAGAATCAGAACAATTGTTATTGCCATTCCAGGGGACCAGTCGTGGATTCGACCATGGAATAGGAGCAATTAGGAATAATTAACTTTTGTGTCTCTATACTAGCAGAGCAAGCTGTCTAGGAGCATTAATTATCCCGATATGAGCTTGTCGGTAAGTCATATCCTTTATATAGTCAGGGTAAACTCGTTATTTGTTCCTGAAGACGTTATCGCTCTATACTAGCAGAGCAAGCTTTCTAGGAGCCGTCCATCACGTGATGCTATATAGAAATAATCACTGAAAGTATTCAGTATTCATGAGATATGCCGTTGTCCAGTCGTGAGACTACATATCCACATGTACTCTGAGAGAAAGTACTCTCCGTTGAGAATTCAATGAGAGTCCCGTGTCTCGATACTCACGTCTGATTGCTGAATCATAGCTTCGTATAATTATGAGTTTACAATTTTAGCCTTTGTCGAAAATCCACCATCTACACTTATGTCTTTCATTAAAGCATGAAAACTTATGCCACAAGGATCTCCGACTGAGTATGCTGTCTCTCAGAGCATACATGAATATGCAGTCTCTCGATTGAGGCAACGACACATTTCATGAATACTGAGCAATTTTAGTAATCACTTTTATATAGAATCGAACAATTGGACGGATCCTAGACAACTTGCCTGCTAGTATAGAGCATAACGTCTTCAGGATGCAACAGCGTTTTCCCCGACTATATAAAAGACATGCGTATAGAATCCTAATGATTGGACGGATCCTAGAAAACTTGCCTGCTAGTATAAAGCGATAACGTCTTCAGGATGCAACAACGTTTTCCCTGACTATACATAATAAATATGACGCTTCAGCTAGCTCATATCGCCCAATTCTCGAATAATTAATGCTCCTAGACAACGTGCTAGTATAGAGCCATCAATTAATTATTTCTAGCCATTAGATTCATTAACCGAATCCCTAGAAAATATTCTATGTTCTTCATAATATTTCATTACTTCAATTCATGGCTTTTCCCAGCAGAATTCCATGGGTTAGTAATAAATATTCAACGTACGGGCATCTGAGCCACTATCGAATAAGCCCCGACAAAATGGTGCAAGTGTACTCAGCAATAATGCACTAACGAGAATTCAAAAAATTACGAAGGAACGATGAACCTATGCAAAATAGGAAAGAAAATAATAATAATAAAATATTAATTGAGGCGCTAAGGGATCAAGCCCACCGGCTGGCCGAACATGCCGCCGTGCCGGACCCACGCCTCTTCCCATATTTTATCTTATTTTATTATTTTTCTTGATCTCATGAAAATTCCTTCGTTTGAACAAACTCCTTCGTTTTAAGGAAACTCCCCAGTTTCATGGTGTTTCCTTCACACCAAGGAAATAATATAAATTTAGGAAAGGTGTCACGAGACCGGGCTCATTAGACGGACGGCCATGCCTTAGCCATGGCCGGTCCCACACCTTGTAATTCCTTATTATTTTATTATTATTATTTCCCTCATCTTATGAAACTCCTCAGTTTCATGATATTTCCTTCACATCAAGGAAACAATATAAAATTAGGAAAGGTGTCACGGGACCGGACCACTAGCCGGCCGACCATGCCCTAGCCATGGCCGGTCCCACACCTTGTGACCCCTAATTTTATTATTATTGTTTCCTTCATGTCATAGAAACTCTTTTGTTTTAAGGAAACTCTTTCGTTTCAACAAACTCCTTAATTTCATGATATTTCTTTCACATCATGAAAATAATATAAAATTAGGAAAGGTGTCATGGGACCGGTCTCATTAGACGGCCGGCCATGCCTTTGCCATGGTCGGTCCCACACCTTGTAATACCTTATTATTTTTTTATTATTATTATTATTATTTCCTTCATCTTATGAAGTTCCTCAGTTTGAGCAAAATCCTGATTTCTTCATATTTTTCTTAAATGCTGCTCAAACGCGCATCAAAAAATATCAAAATTCTCAAGACTGAGGCACAGACACTATGGTGACATGCGCATATTACCTTGACCGACCAAGGTTCGCCCTTTGGCTTGCAAGAGACCAGTCCCACATATTTTCATCAGTTGACCTAATTTGTTCACATTAGGTTCAAACTCTTCTAAACAACTTAGAATTTCATAAAACGATCATCAGTCGTTCCCATGACCAACCAGGGCCATTCCATGACCCCTTGGCCGGTCCCTCAATTCTTCATAATTAGGTTTTATTGCCTAATGCTCAGACGAGCACCATTTTAATAAATGATTAAACCAACATTTAATTATCTTTTCACCAACTTGTCTTCAAGAGACTTTGATATTTGCCCATTCGAGCATCTGGGCGCTACATGATTGGCCCATCATCCCGTGTAGCCGGTCCCTCCTTTACTCCGTGGTTGATTTTCGATAAATCATCAATTGATCAGCAATTAGGGTTTCGAATCCAAGGTTCATAATTCCAGATTCAAACACTAATAATTTTATGTTGATCCCATAATCAACACTTTAATTATTATACTCGGTCTAGTTGACAGTATCTTAAATTAATATTTTATTTGGTCCCACGACCAAATAATTCATCAAACGATCAATATTTGCTCAGACTAGGATTATTGGCTCAACTATCAATATTCAACAGTTCATCAAATGAGCAATATTTTCTCACCTTAACTATCAACATTCATTCGACAATTATACCTTTGTCTCAACAGACATGTTCAATTCATGAGTCCTAGAACATTTGTAAATCATGTTCAGCTCAGCAATAAAAAGACTCATCGTCTCATCAAGTCAACAACTGACTAACTAAATACACGTCTGCCTTGCAGACTCCACAATCATGAGACATCGATCGTGTCACATGGGGGATATTAACTAGGGTTTTGGTCTGGCGTCCTACATCACGTGTGTTCATCCACGATGAGAATGTAGTTAAGTTGTGCAAGCGGTTGAAGGATTTCACGAAGTAGTGGGTGGACAATCAACCAAGTCTCCGCACGATGAGTAACTGGTTTTAACACGATTTCCACTTTCCCACTCTTTGACTTCAGCAGCCGTCACACTTACTGGGATCAATGTGTCTACTACTTCTTGCAATATAAATAAGTCTCTGAACCCATGATTGAAACAAGAGAAGAATTCTGATCCGAGCAATCACTCTCAAGAATTTGATCAATCAACCAGGACTTATTCGAACCCAACACATTCACAATCCTTGATCACCATTGATCTCACACATTTCTCAGCTTCCCTCCTACATATCGACCTATCCTCTCTTGTGACCTAATTGACTTTGGAACGGCTATTGACTTGGTTTACAGATTGATCTCTCGAACTCAAAGCACTCACGTGCAGTGTATCTATTTGAGGTTAAGCAGTTTGCTCGGTTAAGGAGTCTCGTCCGCACGGTCGTCTCTTCTCTTTCCTAAAAAACCAGCAAATCGTTTTTCCCCATCTACACTTATGAAGCATAAATTGATTATAGTATAATTGTGACTTATATATGAGTAATAATATTATAACTTTCTTATGATTTTGATATAACAATGAAAAGGATATGAACCGAATATCGGTTATACTTAAAAGTCACTAACCATAACAGGGTGAGCCAATAAATGAGACTGAAACACAAATGTTTATCTCATGAACACAAGTGAAACACACCATTAATATTTAACATAAAATCAAGTATTGCAATTACCTCAATCTTGTAAAAAAAGAGATTATGAAACCAACGCAGAAAGAATGAGGTCATTCCGGGTTTGGATGAAGAAGTTATAGGAAAAACAGTTTTACACTCCTTCGTATGGACAAGGTAGGGACTAGGGAATAGGGACCGCTCCTAACATGACTCCTTAGGCTAGGTAGGGATCTATCCTAACATGAATCCATACATAAAACTATATTAGGCATAACTTTTGCATACGGTGTCCGAATTGAGTGATTTTGAAAAGACGAGGGTACCCCACAATCTTTTTGTTTCAACTTATAAGTCCTCTACCGAATGTGGTCGTCTATGCACAAAGTCAAGACAATACAACAATTACACTTCGTGTGATCGTCTATGGATACAAGATCGAGACAATATGACAACAAAATAACTTGTGTGATTGACTATGGATACAAGATCGAGACAATACAACAACAAAGTGTTCTACTTGATAATAGGTTCGGTAATAACCAAACTCTACAGGATCACTATCAAGTAACGCGGAGTTAACGTACAAATGTAATTTACTTTTAATTATAATTGCGGAATAGAAAAGTAAATGACACAACAAGATTTTATTAACGATGAAACCGCAAATGCATAAAAACCCCGGGACCTAGTCTAGTTTTGAATACTCTCAGAATGAAGCCGCTATACAAAATCTAATACCAACTTCGTATAGTTGAGACCAAGAAGACAATACTTCCCTCATTATCCCTACGCCTTCGACTTCTAGAGTCATGCACGCGAATATAAAGTCCTTTGGATCGTATTCCAAACAACAAAGGAAGAATCTGTTTGGTAACCACTCTAATCAATCTTGCTAAAAGATATAGATGAGTCGTTGATGAAGGCTCTTCTGTTTAATCTAATAAACACCTTTGTCCGGTTAGATCAATCCAACTAAAGCTACCGAAATGGTAAATTATAGATTCACACTCAATCAATATAGATCTCAAAGAGAAATATAGAGAATGTCGATCTCACGTAACTAATCAATCATATCTATCAAAGATAAACTGACTCTAGTTGGATCCCAGCCGATCAAGGTTTGTGCACTAAATCCACAAGATACGAAAACTAATAAGAATTATTCCTCTTCATCTTCAAATCTTCTTTTCTCTTCAAAACCTGCACAACACCACCTGAATCTCTTGTAGTCAATCACGCACAAAAAGGAGTTTGTTAACAATGGATTATCACAAGATGTCTTTAGATCTAACAATAGTTCTAAAGATCCCATTGATACTTCGATCTAGTTTGAGTGAATCTTATATCAGAAGAGAAGATTCTCAAGAATAAACAAACTAGGTGCAATCAAAGTTTCAACAACCGTTAGTCAATCAAATCAAATCTAAAACTAATAACACTGCAATTATCTAGTTTCCCACCAACGGTACTCGTAGAGCTTCTTGATCCCACAAAAGTATTTAAACGAGTGGTCGTAAGAGATTTAACCTAATTAGGATACTTTCCTCTCCGAATAGACGGCTGCACCAAAAACAACAAGAAATGAAGTTTGCTTGGCTCTTAGGATGGTTTGCTAGAAATGCAAACTTAGGTATTTATAGACCAAGGATGTTTGGACACCAAGGAATTTCCAAAACCAAAAATATTCTCAAGATATGCAATGAATGGCAAAATTCGTTTTTCATAATTTCGATAAATATTGGTCCAATATTTCCGAAGTATCTCAATAGAAAATCTCCAATTAGTAAATGCACATTACTAATTTTTATTCTTTAGAGCTATGCATTAATTGTTGTTAATTAAAGCATGTAAAACCAAAAATCTTAATTAAAAGATTCTTAATTTATTTTGGCACAGAATCACCTTGAGTACCAAGGAATATCTTTGAACATTAAATGATAAGAGATACTACTCGTGTTCAAAGTATCTTGACATCTTTTCACTACAAATCCTTATTTCATATTTACATGGATTTGCTTTTCTTGGAATCGGTTATACCACACTTCCAAACAAGTTTAGAATTGGTTTGCCAGTATTCCAATACTACTACGTGATTGGTCATACCAAATTCTTACCAAGAAACATACATGGGTTCGGATTGGTTATACCAATCACTAGGATCGGTTATACCAAAAATATGGTACCTACATGTGATCGGTCACACCAGTCACTAGGATCAGTCATACCATCTCATGGTGGTTACTTAGGATCGGTTACACCAATTACCAGGACCCGGTCATACCAAATCATAAGTCTAGGAATTGTGATCGGTTATACCAAGATACATAACCTGAGTTAAGATCGATTCTACCAACTCACACATATTGGTCATCCAATGATATGCAATGAATAGCCGGACCAATAAGCTTATTGATTTTCTTTTCGATTCACGAAACAAGATCATGAATGTACTTCTTTTAAACAATGTAAAACATTGTTTCCTATGATGAAATCTTCACCATAACCCATACACATAATCATAACACTATATACAAGATTATGTCGATGTCATATCTACCAAGTTCAAATGATAAGCGTTATACTTCGTAGTCTAATTCCTTAATACTATGATCATACTATTCTGATCATGTCACATCACTAGAGTATAATATAAAATATATACAGTATATACAGCTTCGCAGTTATGTTTTCAATATAGCATGACTTAAGAGATACGTTAGTGTAGATGGTGGATTTTCGACAAAGGCTAAAATCGTAAAACTATAGTCTTACATATTCCTGATCCAGCAATCAGATGAGTATTAAGGCTCATGTCTCTCATTGAAGCATGAAGGCTCGTGCCATAAGAATCTCTGACTGAGTATATTGTCTCTCAAAGCATACGTGAATATATGCAGCCTCTCAACTGAGGCAACGACATATCTCATGAATACTGAGCAATTTCAGTAATTACCTCCATATAGAATCAAATGATTGGACCGCTTCTAGATAGAAAAATTCCATGGGTTAGTGATAAATATTCTACGTTCTTCATAATATTTCATTACTTCAATTCATGGTTCTTGCCAGCAGAATTCCATGGGTTAGTGATAAATATTCAACGTACGGGCATCTGAGCCGCTATCGAGTAAGTCCCGACCAAAATGGTGCAAGTGTACTCAGCAATAATGCACTAACGAGCACCTGAATGCACGAACAAACATTCAAAAATACGAAGGAACGATGAACCTATGCAAAATAGGGATAAAAATAATAATAATAAAATATTAGCTAAGGTGCTAGGGGACTACGCCCACCGGCCGGCCAGTCATGACGTGGCCAGTCCACGCCTGATTCTTTATTTTATCATATTTTATTATTTTTCCTTGATCTCATGAAAATTCCTTCATTTGAACAAAACTCCTTCGTTTTAAGGAAACTCCTCAGTTTCATGGTATTTCCTTTGTATCAAGGAAATAATATAAAATTAGGAAAAGTGTCACAGGACCGGGTTCACTAGCCGGCCGATCATGCCCTAGTTGTGGCCGGTCCCACACCTTGCGTTCCTTATTATTTTATTATTATCTTCATCCCGTGAAATTCCTCAATTTCATGATATTTCCTTCACACCAAGAAAAAGATATAAAATTAGGGAAGGTTCATGGGACCGGGCCACTAGCCGGCCGACCATGCCCTAGCCGTGGCCGGTCCCAAACGCCCCTTATTTTATTATTATTATTATTATTGTTTCCTTCATCTCATGGAAACTCCTTCACTTTAAGGAAACTCCTTTGTTTCAACAAACTCATTGATTTCATGATGTTTCCTTCAAATCATGAAAATAATATAAAATTAGGAAAAGTGCCATGGGACCGAGCTCATTGGCCGACCGGACATCCTTAGGCATAGTCGGTCCCACACTTTGTGATTCCTTATTTTATTTATTATTTCCTTCATCTTATGAAGTTCCTCAGTTTGAGCAAAAACCTTGATTTCTTCATGTTCTCTCAAATGATTGCTCAAACGTGCATCAGAAAATATCAAAATTCTCAGGACTGAGACACGAACACTATGGTGACATGGGCATATTACCTTGACCGACCAAGGTTGGCCTTTTGGCTTGCAAGAAGCCGGTCCCACACATTTTCACCATTTGACCTAATTTGTTCACATTAGGTTTAAAACTCTTCCAAACAACTTGGAATTTCATCAAACGATTGTCAGTCGATCCCATGACCAATCAGGTCCGGTTCTATGACCCCTTGGTCGGTCCCTCATTTTTCATAATAAAGTTTTATTATCTAACGCTCAGACGAGCACTATTTTAATAAATGATTAAACTAGCATTTAATTATCCTTTCACCAACTGGTCTTCAAGAGACTTTGGTATTTGTTCACTCCAGCACCTGGGCGCTACATGGTCGACCCATCATCCCATGTATCCGGTCCCTCCTTCACTCCGTGGTTGATTTTCAATAAATCATCAATTGTTCAAAATTAGGGTTTCGAATCCAAGGTTCATAGTTCCAGATTCAAAAACACTAATAATTTTATGTTGATCCCGTAATCAACACTTTAATTATCGTACTCAGTTTTTCCATTATTTTAGATTAATATTTTTATTTGGTTTTGCTACCAATAATTTATCAAACGAGCAATATTTGCTCAGACTAAGGAATATTGGTTCAGCTATCAATATTCATCAAATGAACAATATTTGTTCACCTTAACTATCAACATTTATTCGAAAATTGTACTTCTGTATCAACAGACACGTCCGATTCATGAGTCATGGTACATTTACAAATCATGTACAACTCAGCAATACAAAGACTCATCGTCTCATCAAGTCAACAACTGACTAATTAAAATCACGAGACATCATGGGGGATATCAACTAGGGTTTTGGTCTGGCGGTCTACAGCACGTGTTCATACACGATGAGAATGTGAGAAAGTCGTGCAAATAGTTAGAGGAGTTAGCAAAGTAGTGGGTGGACAATCAACCAAGTCTCCGCGCGATGAACAACTGGTTTTAACACGATTTCCCACTTCCCCACTCTTTGACTCTAGCAACTGTCACACTTCACAGGATCAATGTGTCTACTACTTCTAGCAGTATAAATAAGTCTCTGAATCCATGATTGAACAACAACATTCGTCTAACAGAGAATTTTATACGAGCACTCACTCCCAAGAATTCGATCAATCAATCAGAACTTATTCGAACTCAATAGTTCGTCAAATTTGCAGAAACCTTAAACACATTCATAATCCTTGATCACCACTGATCACACACATTTCTCATCTTCCCTCCTACAGATCGACCCATCCTCTCTTGTGACCGAATTGACTCTGGAACGACCATTGTCGTGGTTTAGGCCGGAGTCCTACAGATTGATCTCTCAAATTCAAAGCACTCCCTTTTTGCAGTGCATCTGTGTGAGGTTAGACAGTTTTCTCAGTTCAAGGAGTTTCCTCCATATGGTCGTCTCCTCAATTCCTTAAAAATCAGCAACTCGTTTTGCCCCATCTACAGATTGGCGACTACATTGGGAGATTAATCTCCTGGTTGTAATTTCACATTTTCGCAAGATGGTTGGTCTTAGGTCTGGGTTAGTTACAAATGCAAACGATGGTAGCACTAGCAATAATAATAATGATAGTATTCTAGAAACCATTCTTGCTTCCAACAATGGTGGTGATACTACTCCTCCTCAAACTGACACTGGAAATCATCCTCTCTTCGGCTGGCATCCCGAGGAAGTCAGAGAAAATCCACCTACCATAGCTGATCTCATGAAGGTCCAGGAAGTTCTCACCAAAAATCAAACTGATATGGCTACTACTCAGAAGGAGTTACGCAATTATCTCAAGACTCTTACAGACAAGATATCATAGAAAACTCAGGAGAAAGGAAAAGCTAAAGAAACATATCCAGATGCTGATCCTGAAGTCACTCCAATCCGTGTAGTAGATGATGAAGAAGTTCATAAGGATGCAGACATCCTATCAGCAAAAGAACCGTCCGGTTTCATCACTCATGAAGACCTGAAGCGCCTCTTGGAGGATCGTGGAAAAGATAAGACGTCCTCTGTCCACCACCACCAACCTCCATACCCTGCTGCTACACAAAGGATTCCTCTGCCAAAAGGTTATACCTCTCCAACATCCTCCCTTTATGATGGAACAGGCAATGCTCGAGAACACGTTTCTCGGCTTCTAGAGGCATTGGGCGAACATGAGCACAACCATGTCGTCTGTCTGAAGGAATTTTCAAAATCTCTGAAAGGCAGGGCATATACCTGGTACAACAACATCGCACCAGGAAGTATCACTAGTTGGGGAGAAATGATTAATGCTTTTTACAGAAAATATTTCTTCGTTTCAGAGAAAATCACCCTCTCTGATCTTAGAAGGATGTTTCAAATGAGCAATAACATCCTAATGATTATGTGAAAAGGTTCAGAGTTCAAGCCTTGGACTGTCATGATCCAAATGTCACAGAACAACAAATCGTGGATTTGTGCATCAATGGAATGATCCCGGTCTACAAAGCTTTACTGGAAAATCTCCGGTTCCAGACCTTTTCAGAACTTCATGAAGCGGCAAAGAGATCATAAACTACCGCACCTTCTTTACTGGAGAGGGCTAAAGCTACAACGGCCGAAGAACCACGAGAAAATAGCGGTAGCAGACGTTTAATCAACAAACAATACAACCTCCAACCTTCCATAAACGCTGTGCAGAAGGGAGCAAACGAAAAGCTGAGCCGCAACGCAAGCATACTTCTCCATCCTCTTCAAAATCACAAAGGAAGGATAATGCACGAGCTCCTACCGAACACACGGAAACCGATGAAGAAGCACCTGATTTCCCATTTCCCATTGAAGAAGTGATTGAAATACTAGATATCTGGGTTCAAGACGGTGCAGTCAAGTTGTCGTACGTCGAGAAAGAACCAACTGAAGAGGCCATGGAAAATCCTCGTTACTGTCGCTTTCACAGGTTCGTCAATCATCCCACAAGTGACTGCAGAACTTTGAAGCGCATATCCAAAGAAAATGTCGAATCAGGAGAGCTTAACTTGGGGACTGAAGGAGTATATAGGGACCCTCTCCCGGTCAGAACCTTCACTCTCTCTGAACCACCCATCAAGGAAGTAGTTTAATCCTTAATCGATCATGTCTGTGAATTGTTGTACTTATCAAAGGCTCAAAGGAAAGACATGTTTGCTGCATTGAATCACATCGTGTCAGGGAAACGTTTATCGATTCAAGAGACACTTCCTGAGCCTCTAGAAACAGACAAATAAATGTACGACTGAGGACTTCTCAGCACAGTCCATCTCAAAAGAAACGAGTTCAAGCGAGCGTTGATTGATATTGGAACTGCTGTCAATGTTATCCCTCTGAATACTCTCAGAGCTGCTGGTATCACACGACAAGAAGCCATTCATGCTCCAGTATCAATCATGGATCATGAAGGGATGCCCGGAGATGCTGGGATACATCACCCTCAAGCTGAAGGTAAACTCGACCTAGATAGAAACCAAGTTCTACTTATCCGAGAGGATCCAAGATATGATATGATCCTTGGACTAAGTGGATTCATACCGGCAAGGTAACTCCAGCATCTTCAATTGCACATTTCCCTGCTGAGGAAAGCTATGATTCGGAAGAAATAGAGGATACTCCATCGCTCGATCATCTGAAGGAAGTCAAAGCCTTGATGGAGCTGACACAAGGACCTGGAGAAAATGCGCATGATTTCATTAAAAGGTTCCGCACTCAGGAAAGTCTTATTCCTCCTCATGCATCCATTTTATCAACTTTCAAATATGCTGCTTGGGTCCGAGGGCTTCACTCCACCAACAACGTAGCTATTGCAAAATGCTATAAATGGATAACCTCACCTCAACAATATTTTACTAAGTGGTTAGACGCGGAACCTCTCCGAGTCGAGCACCTCACTAATATAGTCATTTTTGAGATAATGGATGAACATGACAAGCACTATCCTAGATACTCACCCCTCCATGAATGTCCATATGTACCGCAAGATTGGAAGGCTTCGACAATATGGAATCCCACTGCACGAGGAATTCCAAACCAACAGAAGATATTCAGGGCACGAACAATCAAGTCTAACAAGTTCCAGGAAGAATATTTAGTTCTCAAAGCAACTAAGCGTAACTTTTATTCTGCAAAGAACTCCAACTGGGAAGGACCTTTTATGATCTCTAAGTCCGTTGCTGGTGGATACTACAGATTGATCAACATGGATGGCAAAACGAATGTGGCAGTAATACAGGAAACATGGCTCAAAGCGTTTGACGCCTAAGATGTGGGATCTTTGAGGTATTTGGGTTCAAGGAATGAACGCCCAAAATACCCTAATTTGGCATTTAGGATTTTCTTTCACTGTATTTCAATTTCCTCCAAAATGTTTGCAATACTTGCATTCAGTAACTTAAATTCAACAATTTATCAAAATTCAGTTTACTTAAAGGAAATCTCTATCAAATCCAAAGAAAATCCCCAATCATTTACTTATCCAAAACTAAAAAATAAAACCTCACATCTCTCAGAAGTTCAAGAGATTATGGAAAGAAAAATCAGCAAAGTAAGATTTTCGCTCCTCTGCATCCTTCAAGACTTGTAAAGCCGCCTTCTCCATGTTCAGTTCTTCAGTCAATCTATCAATCTTGTCTTCCTTCTCCATCACAACATCATTGGGAAAGGGTATGTTATTCTCGCATGAGTCCTTAATAGCATTTATCTTCTTACGAAGCCACTTCACGTTGAAGCCAAGTCTCTCAGAATTCTCCAAGTTGAACTCCCAATCAAAGAGTACATATGGAGTAATAGTATTTCTAGCTCTGGTGCATATATCATTTATAACACGCAATATAACACCTACTTGCATTGTTAAATAATAAGCACGCTTAGGGTCTCTGTCAAGGATGATGTGACCAAACTTCCTCCATATCTTCTCGTATAAGCCTGCATATCCAATTACAACGTTGAATCCGCCAACTAGTTCGTGATATGGGAGTGATGCGCCAAATGAAGGATCAAATGCAAATTATGCACTTGGATATTCATGCACCACTATACGATTTTCAATTATCGGAGCAACTTCTACAGTCACGGCAACAATTTTCAGTCTCTTCTACTCGTGGATCGGTTTCTTCCATCACTGAAGCAACAACAATTGAAGTCTCGGTCTCTTTAACAATTTCAACAACAACACTCTCACGGCCTTCAAGTGCAGAGATGGTCGTCTCTTTATCAATAACCCCAGGGTTGCTCGAGTCATCATTATTGGTTCCTTCATTCTCAACTTCGGCATTTGACACCTAATACGAAGATTACATGAGATTAGATCTATCCAAGCATGAAACCAAGGGGAATCATAATATATAGCATGTAAGTGAACTAATACTATTTAAGTTCTTTATTATACATGCAAGACATGAGCAAATAGCGTGAAAGTCATAAAAACACGTTTTACAACAAGCTCATTTGAAGAGATTTTACACTTCCCTGCATAAGACGACGAACTGGGAGCAATTGGTGAAGAATCTAAGGTTTAGTTATACCATTCTCTTTGTATGGATATTATCTACAACATATCAAAATTTCATAGCAATTGGATAAACGAGTAAAGAGATTTGGCCAAAACATTAGACTACATGACAGCTGAAATTTTCTGGAAGTCTCCTGGAAGTTTACTGTTTCGTCGATTTCGACCTCTAAACATGCTCAAACTTAAAAATCTTTTGTGTTAAGGCTTGGAAATTTCCTTGGCATAAGAAAACTGGGGTAGACCATAAAAATCCGACATCGAACGAAGATTCTACAGCATTTCTACTAAAAGGCTGAATTCTGGATTTTCTGGTGACGTATTTCGGCAAAGCTTTTCGTATATTCACATGGATTTTCATTCATTCATTCACAAATCATCAATTTTATGCTCCTATGAATAAAATACAAGAGAAATACTTACTTGGGTGGTCTCTGAAGCGTTCAAAGAACCAGAATTTCCCGTATCAACATCAGGAACATCATTGCTTTCATTCGGTCTTGAGCTATGGGAATTTTCTTCATCGCCATCCTCCGAAGATGAACAAGCATCACCAGTACTCCACTTCCATGGAGACATCCTCCTAGATACATTCACGACAATTATAATCTTACTTACAAAGATTGTAGCTAAATGTACGAAGAGATACTTACATCGACTTCTTCTTCAACACTTGATTCAGAAATTGTTTGCCCAACAGAGAATTGAAGACCATCGATACTTGATGGTGTGAAGTTCTGTAATGGAGTAACAAACATTGGTTTTGTGATCCTAATTACACGGATGATAAGAAGTCGTGGTGAAATAAATATTGACAACTTACCAAAGAAATCACTGGGGACTTTATGGTGTTAGGAAACATCTTATAATTCTTTCTCCTGCCCTTTCTACCGTGAACAATTGATTTTGTTTCTGAGAAGTCTACGTCGATTCGAGGTCTTACATTACGACCATCCTGTAAAAAATTAATGCAATAATCAAAATACAATTATCATAGTTTTATGAAGATTATGCAAATGATACATACTTGTGAACACCCTGGAGATGTCTTTCGCTTATCACCACCAGAGATATGTTTCAATCTTGGTCGAGTAGAAATCATCTCAGCAGAAGGAGGTTCTTTCACTAAAGGTTGGCCAACCATCACGAAATCGTGTAAACGCTCAAGTTGTTGATCCCAAAAGTCTATATAACCTGGAGTTACATACGTAATTCGTTCAGAGCAA
The DNA here is from genome assembly GCF_003573695.1 of Papaver somniferum. Taxonomy (NCBI): domain Eukaryota; kingdom Viridiplantae; phylum Streptophyta; class Magnoliopsida; order Ranunculales; family Papaveraceae; genus Papaver; species Papaver somniferum. The sequence continues at coordinate 75,410,690 of NC_039366.1, forward strand.
GGGAACCAGTAAGTGATTCCTTCCACATGTGTGCGGTCTAAACGGGTCTTAAGATGTTCAACCGATGGTTTCTTCCTTCGAAAATTCGGAACACTCTGACACATACCCATTTGTCGAGCTGCTCTATCGATGTTGTATTCTTCCACTGAAAAGTCTCCATATATTGCTGATATCAAGTGACCAGGAGTGCAACTCAACATAAAAGACCTCTCGCCATCACTCAGACCTGCACCCGACGCCAAAGCCATACTCTCTCCAGCATTGAAAGTTGTCAACTGAGAAATATAAGAAGGAATTGACACCCATGGGCGAAAATTAAACTCAGATTCATTGTCTAACACATCAATGAGACGTGTCTTGAACCGAGGCTGCTTTGTAGACCAACGCATGATCCTGGCATTATCCCTCTCAGAGAAAACGTAATGAGCATCAGCATTCGGTCCTTGCAAGATAGTACGAGGAATGGGTACATAATTCTTGAAACATTCCCATATCAAGGCCTGGAGAAACATCGTATTGGCATAGCATTCAATCTTCATAAAGCCATTTGAGACGCTGGAGTCTATAATCAGGGAGTCTAAGTTAGAGTACAAAGAACCCCAAGAATAGACTACCTATTGGAATTTGCTCGTCTTGAGCCATATTAATAGCAAAAGGAATCACAAACGGCTTCAACAAATTCCCACTATCTTCAAATACATCTCTCGAAAACCATAAACACAAGAAAGCAGCGATAGATAACATACCGTCGACAGGCCTGTCAGGAGCATTATCTCTCGGCCACCAATGTGTTAACCAGTGAGCATAACAACATTTGTTGGATACTTTATTAATTTCCTCCATTTCTGCTGTCAAGATGTTAGAAATTTCCGTCTCCTCCGCTGAAAGACTCTCAGGAAGATTTCCTGTGATTGGGAGATGCAACAAAGCAACTACATCCTCTAAGGTGATGGTAAACTCTCCCCATATGCATATGAAAGTATGGGTCGGGATGCACCAGCGAGCAAGCAGATCCACTATACCTCGTTGTTTGAGGGTGAAAACGATTTCTGCTGATTTCGGTAATTTCGGGTGTGTGGGTGAGAAACGAGTTTAAACCCTAAACAATGTACTGCAAGGGAGTACTTTAGATTCGAGAGATCAATCTGTAAAAATCCGGCCTAAACCAAGAAATGGTCGTTCCAGACTTGCTTCGGTCATAAAGTGAAGGAGAATGGGTTGGTTTTTGGGGAGGGAAGCGAAGAAAGTGTTGAGACCAGGTTGATTCTGGAAGAGTAGTTGTTTCACGACTTGTATCAGAAAATGGGAAGCTCAAAGATGGAAAGCTAGCGAATGTTTCTGAGTGTTGTATTGCCCTGACTGAACATGTTGTTCGGTGGAAATAGGTAAGACCTATTTATACAACTCGAAGTGAAACATACCCTGGTCTCATTAAGGAATGGAAAAAATGGATGAGTAAATGGGAGGAGGTGGTAACCGTTAACGCATGGCATTGATGTTCCATAAAAGAGAACATTTCACCATTAATCCATGTATTTACTAACCGCCTCATCCTTATGACACTTCCTTATGTCGGGCGTAGTGTATGCCGCACGCTGTAAACCGCCAAACTAATACCCAAAGAGGATCCCCCAGTTTGTGATATATGTTGATGTCTCGAATGTTTTCGTGGAAAACATGTAGCATATTGTTGTCGCCTGACAAGTCGGTCTTGGGAGACTTGCTGGCTTGGTGACCTTCAACGGTCGAGATTTTGCATCTTAAGAGGAAAGGTAGTCGTTGATTGACGCACGCTTTCGTTTTTGGTAGCCGCATAGGGAAGGCCATCATGGTGGCGCGGTAAGGTTGGCATGCCTTGGCGCGGTTTGGCGTGGCCAAACTAGGGTTTTGGGTCAAAGGTTACCATGCGTTGTCTGGTAACCTTGGACAACTAGGATTTTCTCCTGGGATTGAAGGGCGACCGTTGATTGTCGCACGCCTTCGTTTTGGTAGCCGCATAGGGAAGGCCAGCATGGTGGCACGACAAGATTGGCATGCCATTGGCATGGCATGCCTTGGCGCGGTTTGGCGTGGACAAACTAGGGTTTTGGGTCAAAGGTTACCATGCGTTGTCTGGTAACCTTGGACGGCTAGCATTTGCTCCTGGAATTGAAGGGCGACCGTTGATTGTCGCACGCCTTCGTTTTGGTAGTCGCATAGGGAAGGCCAGCATGGTGGCGCGGCAAGGTTGGCATGCCATTAGCGCGGTTTTGCGTGGCCAAACTAGGGTTTTGGGTTACCATCCGTTGTCTGGTAACCTTGGACGGCTAGGATTTGTTTCGGGGATTGAAGGGCGACCGTTGATTGTCGCACGCCTTCGTTTTGGTAGCCGCATAGGGAAGGCCAGCATGGTGGCGCGGCAAGGTTGGCATGCCATTGGCACGGTTTGGCGTGGCCAAACTAGGGTTTTGGGTTACCATGAGTTGTCTGGTAACCTTGGACGTCTAGGATTTTCTCCTGGGATTGAAGGGCGACCATTGATTATCGCACGCCTCCGTTTTGGTAGCTACATAGGGAAGGCTGACATGGTATAGTGGGGCCGCGGATTTGGAATGCCATGAACGCATGGTGTGGCTAGCATGGCTAGGGACAAGGCAAGGTGCGTTTGGCTTGGCATGGTGGGGCCAAGGGCTTGGCATGCCGTTGGCACATGGTGCGGCTAGCATGGCTAGGGCCATGGCAAGGTGCGGTTGGCTTGGCATGGTGGGGCCAAGGGCTTGGCATGCTTTTGGCACATGGTGCGGATAGCATGGCTAGGGCCACGACAAGGTGCGGTTGGCTTGGCATGGTGGGGCCAAGGGCTTGGCATGCCATTGGCACATGGTGCGGCTAGCATGGCTAGGGCCACGACAAGGTGCGGTTGTCTTGGCATAGTGGGGCCAAGGGCTTGGCATGCCGCTGGCACATGGTGCGGCTGGCATGGTTGGCATGCCTTGGCGCGGAGATGTGGCTGGCATGGTTTTCCATTGGCACAGTGGTGCGGCTGGCATGGTTGGCATGCCTTGGCGCGTAGATGTTGCTGGTATGGTTTGCCATTGGCACAGTGGTGCGGCTGGCATGGTTGGCATGCCTTGGCGCGGAGATGTGGCTGGCATGGTTTTCCATTGGCACAGTGGTGCGGATGGCATGGTTGGCATGCCTTGGCGCGTAGATGTTGCTGGTATGGTTTGCCATTGGCACAGTGGTGTGGCTGGCATGGTTGGCATGCCTTGGCGCGGAGATGTGGCTGGCATGGTTTGCCATGGGCACAGTGGTGTGGCTGGCATGGTTGGCATGCCTTGGCGCGGTAGATGTGGCTGGCACGGTTTGTCATTGGCACAGTGGTGCGGCTGGCATGGTTTGCATGCCTTGGCGCGGTAGATGTGGCTGGCACGGTTTTCCATTGGCACAGTGGTGCGGCTGGCATGGTTGGCATGCCTTGGCGCGGTAGATATGGATGGCACGGTTTGCCATTGGCACAGTGGTGCGGCTGGCATGGTCGGCATGCCTTGCGCGGTGACATGAGAATTAGGGTTTCGGCATAAGCGAAGTCAATGCAAAGGGTTCTGTCGTGGAACATGACCCGTGTAGAAAAAAGGTACCCAGTAATTCTTATGTAAGCATGCTGATTGATTTAATAAATGTGCTAATGGTCAATAAATGTGCTAGAGGTCATGGTGACGTCATGCCAGATGCACAGTTTTACGATTTTAACCCTAAGATGAAAACCACCATCAATATTAGGTCCCCTGCTTAGCTCGGAACATGAGCGTTGTTGCGAGGTAAGCATAAGATGGTGACAGGATAAGACGAAGATCGAAACAATAAAGTCACAATAAGATGTTCAGGAAAGTCCGACTAACCTTTTTCGAGAGATAAAGAGAGTTTGTGCTTCCCGTGTTAGCGGCCTTACATAAATCGTACTGGTGGTGCAGACTGTGAAGTGGTGAGATTAAAATTGTCAGCTTAGTCTCGCCGTGTAGCACTTTGGATGGGTTTGGGAACATCATGACGCTGGCTCGGCGAGTTGTTGGTGTTGGTGTGGCTTGGAAGGGGGCCGCAGGCATTGTGCTGGCCTGGACTCGGTACGGTGTGAGTGCGGGTATGGGCTTGGTCGATGGATAGGTGTGACAAGGTGTGACGCGGACGACCTGGCGTGGTAAGGCATGGCGCGGACTTGGCGAGGAAAGCATGGCCGACGGATTTGTCGAGGCAAGCATGACGGACGTCTTGGCGTGGTAGGGCCAAGGAAATGGCGCGGGCGAGGCAAGCACGACGGACGGTCTTGGCGTGGTGATTTGTCTTCGCGGGCACGGTTGCCTCTTTTCCTTACTTGACTCGAATAGGAAGTCATTTCCTTATTCAAACTCCCAAATATCACGCTTATAAAAGGGGGTCGACCTCTCCTTTTTTCACACCTCTATTTTTTTTACTTTATTCTGGCCATGCAGTGATAGTAAAGCGAACGAGCGGATCCCAGGTATGTCTTTCAACACTTCCTCTTTAACTTGTTTTTCTTGTTTTCTTGTGTTAGTGCAAACCCTACCTGTAGTCGTACCTTTTCATGAACTCGTAGAAATTTTGTCTTCATGTGTCAGTATGAATCCTAGCCGTAGGTATGCTTTGCACGAAGTTGTAGTAATATTTAGGTGTAGATACCGTAGTGATGTTGGCCGCCTCAATTACCGCGCATAGTAGGCATGCATGAGCTGGTAATTGCCGTTCTTTTCCATGAAAACTTAGCTTCTAGGGTTTCCTCCATTTCCTGGTGTTGTCGTGTGTATGGTACCCATGGTGGGGGGCGCCCCTCGGCGGGGCGAAAACTTCCCGTTGCAGGGTACGACCTTGGCATGAGGTGGTGATGCAGGGTCTGTCAGTCTACATTTCTTTGCCTACGCGTATCATAACTTTTGAAACAAATTGGCTTGCGTCCAAGATGGATCTTCTGTGTGATAAAACTATTTCCATGTACATTCCGCAATAACAATTTTTTCTTCGTATTGTTCTGTTGTAGTTATCTTGAGGGTGGAAGTAGCGTGAGAAAATCTTCGTTAGGATGTCACTTGAGAAGAGTTCTTCCGTACCGAAAGATGTTGGCAATTCCAAGCCAAATATGGATGATGAGTTCTTCACAACGTCTGCCACAATTAGGAAACACCATCCCAAGTATGTGTCGGTTCTTCTGACTGGTCCGAAAAGTGAAGGAGAGGCCCGGTCGGTTCGGCCAGGAGGTGTAATAAGGTTTTTTCTTCAGAGTAAAGAGTATCATGCTTCTCCTATTGACTTTAAAATCTCTGTGAGTCTGTTGCGTCCCTTTGAGAAATGGATGTGATTCATGATGAGTCAGGAGTGTGTAAAAGCTAGTTTGACCAAGGCGCAAATTATTTATGCTGTCGCGGCTTCCGCAGTGCTTCAGATTAGGAAAGACATTCCGGGCTTGGTTGCTTTTATTTCCAGATGGTGTCCAGACACTCACACGGCTATATGCAGATGGGGTGAAATGACCATCTCCTTAGAGAGTGTGGCCGCGTTGCTGAACCTTCCCGTAATAGGAAACCTCGATGTTAAATTGTCTGCAGATGAAGAAGAAATGCACGTCGTCCTGGTTGCAAAATCAAAAGGGTTCTTACGGAAGGAAAACGAGACGAGGTGCTTTTATGGCTGGTGGGTGTCTCAGTGGTTTTCCGACGAGTTGGAGCCGAATCAGAAAAATAACACGCTTCATGTCGCGGCATTCTTGGCCCTTTGGTTATCCAGAGATGTTTTCGATGACGGCTCGGGTAAGATGGAGATAAGACTGGAACTTATCAAGTTTTCCATAAAATTGGCAAGAGGCGTCGTTCTCCCCATCGGCGGCTTGTTTCTTGGTTCTCTGTACACACACTTGGATCAGCTGGTCACGGATATGTGCGCTTCCAATGGCTACATGAAAGTGGATTCGTATATTCACGCTGCCTTCCTTCAAGCGTGGTTGTGGGAGCACTTCGAAAGGTATGCTCCAAAACCGTTGGTTGTACTTCCCGAGTCTTGGGGTGGTTCTAGGATACTGCGCTGGTCGAATAGGCGCCCAAGGGTTGGCTCGAACCTGGTCAGATTCCTTGACAACTCGCGCATAATCAATTTTCGTCCATGGGTTCCGGTGCATGCGTCCATAACTCAGATCGGTGCTTTTGCTCTTGCTCCGAGCATGTCTTTTTCTTCTGATAAAAATGATATGAGTGTTGGGGAGATGGTGTTCATGCGAAGCTGCACGCCCGGTCATGTGTCATCTTTCTTTCGAGGATCTTGCAAAGCAGTCTCTTACAATATCGATAGGGCGGCCCGACATATGGGTTTTGACCAAGGGGTCCCACTTGTTCGTCAGCCGGTTGTTCCAGAAGTCTCGCTGCCAACCGTTCTCGATGCTATTGTTCTTGTGTCGGGTAAAAGTATCCCTTTCCTGCTTGCGGAACAGAATCCATCAACAACCTCCAAGTATAACATATTTTGGCAGGATGAGTTTCTCGCTATCCATGGATTTGTGAATGATGTGGTAGAAAACCGTCGCGGTAAACCTTCTCCTGCGGTTTTAGCGGAGCACCCACTGCTGAGGGATCCTTCTTCGCCCAAGTGAAAATCCGTTAGCCCGAATGCAGATAGTCCCCAAGTGAATGAGCGAAGATCTAAAAGCCGTGCATATGGTTCCCACCCAGATTCGACAGCCCTACCGACTTTCAGTTCGTCCAATATGCGGGTATGTATGATTTTACTTTTGACTTTAGTTGGGCCATGTATATCCTTGTTTCTTTTTCTGAGCATCTGTCTTTGTATCTTCCCCAGGGTCTCAGCAGCGTGAACGCCTTTGCCAAGCTTGCAAGTGGTCAGAAAACGTCATTTCTCGAGACGGAGGGTGGTGATGCGGAGCCTATACATGGTGATGGGGAACCCAAGAAGGACGAAAGTTCAGAATCCAGTGATGACGAGAGTAGTCCTTCCGACAATGCTGAATCTTCCTCTAGTCAGTCTGAAAGCAAATCAATAAGTCTCCCGCATATTGTTTATTCTTCCTTCTCTTCCCTTTTTCTTTGGAAAATATCTAACCCGTGATATCATAGGGGGAAAACATTTCTGAAGATGACCTTGAGACGGAGATTGGTGTAAATACAGCTTCGTCTCCAACTGTGACAGCCGCACCGGGCGATCTTTAAATGGATGTTGATGAAAGCGTCGTTGTGATTCAGACAGGGGTAGGTACTCCAGTGTCCGCAGGTGAAATTGTCATTAGGAATCCCTTTCCGGTGGCTAATGCAGTCGCGGGTGCCATTTTAGATCCTCCATACCTGGTTCCTCATCGGGATCATGTGCTGATTGGAGGATTTAGCGTGCCAGCCAAACATGCGGCGTTATACACTAAGATATGGGAAAACTATGGTCACATCGCCACGACCAAGCAAATTACTAGTCGGTACGCGTTGGTTAAACGTGTGGAAGAAATTCTGTCTTCGATTGACGACATATGCAACGTGACTGGTCATACTGTTTCTGGGGATGTAATCACAAGCTGGAGGTTCCATCGTGACATGTGCATGAAGTTCGAGTTCAATGCTTCTTGGTTCGTTGAAGCTTTCTCTGAGTTTGAAAAGTTGCTGGCCGAGACAGTCGAAGGTCCTTCTGCGGATATGGTGAAGAAGCAGGAAGTGGAAGTCGAGAAGCTGTCCAGGAAGCTAAAGTTGAAGAGGGCGGCTCTTCAAAGCGCAAAGGAGGCTCTCGCCAAGAAGAGCAATCCATTGTTGGAAAACTTTCCTTGAACACATTTCTGTCTTTTGAACTCCTTATTTTAGGTTTTTTTTTTTGAAAGGCGAATGAAACGCCTAATTTATGGTTTTGATTTTTCTGGATTTTGGGTTGATAGACAAATGTTACCTTGATGGTTTTTGGATTATTCTTTTGGAATGAATTATTTTGGTTACGATTGCAAGCAACGCAAACATCCCAGGAAAACCATGGAACCGTGTGTTGGTAGATGACATGGGATGAAACATAACATGAATATCGGTTTTATTACTCCCGTGAAAACTTGAAATAGAAAACCATGTATTTTGTCTAGTTAATACTTACTCGGTTTTTCAGATCTTCCCAATGAAAAGGGATCTTTCGGGTGTAAGACCGAGTTTTCGTGGGAAACGTCGCCATGACTGTGGAAAGTCCCCAGTCATTCCTTGTTGTGTCGCTGATCCATGGGCGGATCGTTCGCTTCTAAACCCTCGAAGTCCCCAGTCGTTCTTTTCCGTGTAACGACTGGTAATCGAGCCGCCTGGTAGCTGAGTCGTCGTTTCCTGAGCGGATCGTTTGATTCTACTGTCTTGGCGTCTGGGTCGAGGTATGAGATCGAGGATCGAGAATTCACATCATGACCGAAAGATCAATCTCCCACTGTGGTCGCCAATTGTTTGAGGGTGAAAACGATTTTTGCTGATTTCGGTAATTTCGTGTGTGTGGGTGAGAAACGAGTTTAAACCCTAAACAATGTACTGCAAGGGAGTACTTTAGATTCGAGAGATCAATCTGCACAAATCCGGCCTAAACCAAGAAATGGCCATTCCAGACTTGCTTCAGTCACAAAGTGAAGGAGAATGGGTTGGTTTTTGGGGAGGGAAGCGAAGAAAGTGTTGAGACCAGGTTGATTCTGGAAGAGTAGTTGTTTCACGACTTGTATCAGAAAATGGGAAGCTCACAGATGGAAAGCTAGCGAATGTTTCTGAGTGTTGTATTTCCCTGACTGAACTTGTTGTTCGGTGGAAATAGGTAAGACCTATTTATACAAGTCGAAGTGAAACGTACTCTGTTCTCATTAAGGAATGGAAAAAATGGGTGAGTAAATGGGAGGAGGTGGTAACCGTTAACGCATGGCATTGATGTTCCATAAAAGAGAGCGTTTCACCATTACTCCCTGTATTTACTAACTGCCTCATCCTTTTGACATTTCCTAATGACGGGCGTAGTGTACGCCGCACGCTGTAAACCGCCAAACCAATACCCAAAGAGGATCCCCCAGTTTGTGATATGTGTTGATGTCTCGAATGTTTTCGTGGAAAACATGTAGCATATTGTTGTCGCATGGCAAGTCGGCCTTGGGAGACTTGCTGGGTTGGTGACCTTCGACGGTCGAGATTTTACATCTTAAGAGGAAAGGTAGTCGTTGATTGTCGCACGCTTTCGTTTTTCGTAGCCGCATAGGGAAGGCCATCATGGTGGCGCGGCAAGGTTGGCATGCCATGCTTGGCGCGGTTTGGCGTGGCCAAACTAGGGTTTTGGGTCAAAGGTTACCATGCGTTGTCTGGTAACCTTGGACGGCTAGGATTTTCTCCTGGGATTGAAGGGCGACCGTTGATTGTCGCTCGTCTTCTTTTTGGTAGCCGCATAGGAAAGGCCAGCATGGTGGCACGACAAGGTTGGAATACCATTGGCATGGCATGCCTTGGCGCGGTTCGGCGTGGACAAACTAAGGTTCTGGGTCAAAGGTTACCATGCATTATCTGTTAACCTTGGACAGCTATGATTTTCTCATGGAATTGAAGGGCGACCGTTAATTGTCGCACGCCTTCGTTTTGGTAGCCGCATAGGGAAGGCCAGCATGGTGGCGCGGCAAGGTTGGCATGCCATTGGAAAGGCATGCATTGACGCGGTTTGGCGTGGCCAAACTAGGGTTTTGGGTTACCTTGCGTTGTCTGGTAACCTTGGACGGCTAGAATTTGCTCCTGGGATTGAAGGGCGACCGTTGATTGTCGCACGCCTTCGTTTTGGTAGCCGCATAGGGAAAGCCAACATGGTGGAGCGGCAAGGTTGGCATGCCATTGGCATGGCATGCCTTGGCGCGGTTTAGCGTGGCCAAACTAGGGTTTTGGGTTACCATGCGTTGTATGGTAACCTTGGACGGCTAGGATTTGCTCCTTGGATTGAAGGGCGATCGTTGATTGTCGCACACCTCTGTTTTGGTAGCCGCATAGGGAAGGTCGGCATGGTATAGTGGGGCGGCGTATTTGGAATGCCATGAGAGCATGGTGTGGCTAGCATGGCTAAGGCCAAGGCAAGGTGCGTTTGGCTTGGCATGGTGGGGACAAGGGCTTGGCATGTTGTTGGCACATGGTGCGGCTAGCATGGCTAGGGCCACGTCAAGGTGCGGTTGGCTTGGCATGGTGGGGCCAAGGGCTTGGCATGCCGTTGGCACATGGTGCGGCTAGCATGGCTAGGGCCACGACAAGGTGAGGTTGGCTTGCATGGTGGGGCCAAGGGCTTGGCATGTCGTTGGCACATGGTGCGTCTAGCATGGATAGGGCCATGGCAAGGTGCGGTTGGCTTGGCACGGTGGGGCCAAGGGTTTGGCATGACGTTGGAACATGCTGCAGCTAGCATGGCTAGGGCCACGACAAGGTGCGGTTGGCTTGGCATGGTGGGGCCAAGGGCTTGGCATGCCGCTGGCACATGGTGCGGATGGCATGGTTGGCATGCCTTGGCGCGGAGATGTGGCTGGCATGGTTTTCCATTGGCATAGTGGTGCGGCTGGCATGGTTGGCATTCCTTGGCGCAGAGATGTGGATGGCATGGTTTTCCATTGGCACAGTGGTGCGGCTGGCATGTTTGGCATACCTTGGCGCGGTAAATGTGGCTGGCACGGTTTTCCATTGGCACAGTGGTGTGGATGGCATGGTTGGCATGCCTTGGCGCGGTAGATGTGGCTGGCACGGTTTTCCATTGGCACAGTGGTGCGGCTGGCATGGTTGGCATGCCTTGGCGCGGAAGATGTGGATGGCACGGTTTGCCATTGGCACAGTGGTGCGTCTGGCATGGTCGGCATGCCTTGGCGCGGTAGCATGAGAATTAGGGTTTCGGCATAGGCGAAGTCAATGCAAAGGGTTCTGCCGTGGAACATGACCCGTGTATAAAAAAGGTACCCCAGTAATTCTTACGTAAGCATGCTGATGATTCAATAAATGTGCTAATGGTCAATAAATGCGATAGAGGTCATGGTGACGTCATGGCAGATGCACAGTTTTACGATTTTAACCCTAAGCTAAAAACCACCATCAACACTCGTACATCGTGAAAAATGAACAAGTATCCAGATGCTTGAATAGCTCTTGTTATTTGTGCCTGATCCATCATGGCTCTAACACGAGGAAAACCCAGCATATGTCTCGCCCATCCAGAGAATTTTTCTAAAGGTCGTCGAGAAAGCTTAAATTCTATAATTGACGCAAGAAAAAGTCCTCCTTCAAGACAAAATCGAATGGCTGCCCGAGGAGTCACCAATTTCTTCTAAGTAATACTTCTAGGATTTATTAGAAGACGAAATTCTGGGGTTTTGAGGCGTTTTTCAGTTCCCTGCTGAACCGCGAAGAACTCATCATCTACATTTGGAACATTTTTGATTCCAGGTGTTTCTTCTTCCCCTTCTTCATCAATAGAAGTTTCATCCATACATGTATCATCTCTGGAGGCCTCATTATCTTGGAGATCAGACATCCTTACGAAGTAGCTGTAACATCCACACAATACTCTACTTCAGTATATCATCCATACAAGGTGCAAACTCCAACAAAACGATGGAATCATACAACTGGATGACAAAAATGCTCAACTAGCATCTACAAAAATGGTAACTCTGAACTCTTACCTGTTTACAATTCCACTAACAGTAGTGATTGTGATAAAAGAGTTAACACTTCAAAACTTGCTTGTTCTTTGAACCTGCAAAAAATGAAAAAAACTTTGATTTTCAAAAAATCGAAACCTGATTTTCATAAAATCATGAACATAATTTTTCCACTGTGTGAACATTCACCACTGAGTTATGAAAAAACTCACACCACGACAATATTTCATCATAAATAATTGTCTACTTTTAATGATTATTCAAAATCAAAATTTGATTTTCAACAAAATAATATATATATATATATAAACGTGATTTACTCATGTAATTAAAAAAATGTGTATATACTATATTTTGGACGTGAGAAAAACTCACATAAAAAACAAAAAAAAATCGTGAACATGTCACGGTTTTTATATATATAAAAAAATATTTTTCCTTCGTACGATCGTCCGTCTTTGAAACGAAGGTTTATTCTGATTTTGTGAAAATTCACACCTTTTAAGATAAAGTTTTGGTTTTCATGAAAGCTCATAGACAAAATTTTATCACTAGACACGGGTCTATGTATATATAAAAAAAATATCTCCTAAGTCAGGGATTATTACTAGTTTCTTAAACTAACGATTGAACGAACGTACGTTTCTAAAACAAGGGTTTTCTACAAAACTCGCGCCTATGTATGCACATGTATATATGATTTTAAACATGAACAACTCATGAATAACCTACAAACTTCTGGAAAAAAAAAGAATTTTTTTTTTGCTTACCTGGTCGGTGCCGACCGGAATATGGCCGAACGGTGGCGGCGATGGTCGGCGGCGTTAAGCTCCGGCAATTTTTATTTTATTTTCCTACTCTCTTCCTCTGCTCGGACGTGAAGAAGATGAAGAGATGAAGGTGGTGGTCGGTCGTGGAGATGAAATAAAAAAAAAGGAATTAATCCCTTTTATATCAAATTTTATTTCCAAAACCTAATTCCACAAGGATTTCCTTTCTTGGGCTCGGACCCGTGAATCCTAAATCGACCAAGGTTCCATCACCAAATCAGCGGTGCTACACCAATTTAAGCTCGTTAGACGATGCTCTATCATGCCACTGGGATCTTCGTTCAAGCCATGGTTCTCTCGTAGAACCGAAAATCCGGTAACATCCTATCTTACGACTAAGTTAAATTACTTATTTCGTCTGTAACTAAAAAAAATCACCATCCAGTGCTGACTGAGGAACATGACTGTCCCTCACTAAGCAGGGGACTTAATGTAGATGGTGGATTTTCGACAAAGGCTAAAATCGTAAAACTATAGTCTTACATATTACTGATCCAGCAATCAGATGAGTATTGAGGCTCATGTCTCTCATTGAAGCATGAAAGCTCATGCCATAAGAATCTCTGACTGAGTATATTGTCTCTCAAAGCATACGTGAATATGCAGCCTCTCAACTGAGGCAACGACATATCTCATGAATACTGAGAATCGAACGATTGGACGGCTTCTAGACATCTAGCCTGCTAGTATAGAGCAATAACGTCTTCATGATGTAACAATGTTTTCCCTGATTATATAAAAGAAATATGACGCTTCAACAAGCTCATATCGCTCAGTTCTTGAATAATTAATACTCCTAGACGACGTGCTAGTATAGAACCATCAATTAATTATTTCTAAATTATTAGATTCATTAACTGAATCCCTAAAAAATATTCTACATTCTTCATAATATTTCATTACTTCAATTCATGGTTCTTCCCAGCAGAATTCCATGGGTTAGTGATAAATATTCAAAGTATGGGCATCTGAGCCGCTATCGAGTAAGCCCTGACCAAAATGGTGCAAGTGTACTCAACAATAATGCACTAACAAGCACCTGAATGCATGAACGAACATTCAAAAATACGAAGGAACGATGAACCTATGCAAAATAGGGAGAAAATAATAATAATAAAATATTAGCTAAGGCGCTAGGGGACTGCGCCCACCGGCCGACCAGTCATGCCGTGGCCAGTCCCACACCTGATTCTTTATTTTATCATATTATATTATTTTTCCTTTATCTCATGAAAATTCCTTCATTTGAACAAAACTCCTTCGTTTTAAGGAAACTCCTCAGTTTCATGGTATTTCCTTTGTATCAAGGAAATAATATAAAATTAGGGAAAGTGTCACGGGACCGGGTTCACTAGCCGGCCGATCATGCCCTAGTTGTGGACGGTCCCACACCTTGCGTTCCTTATTATTTTATTATTATCTTCATCCCATGAAATTCCTCAATTTCATGATAATTCCTTCACACAAAGGAAAAGATATAAAATTAGGGAAGGTTCACGGGACCGGGCTCCTTCGTTTAAGGAAACTCATGGAAATTCCTTCACTTTAAGAAAACTCATTTGTTTCAACAAACTCCTTGATTTCATGATATTTCCTTCAAATCATGAAAATAATATAAAATTAGGAAAAGTGCCATGGGACCGGGCTCATTGGCCGGCCGACCATGCATTAGCCATAGCCGGTCCCACACTTTGTGATTCCTTATTTTATTTATTATTTCCTTCATCTTATGAAGTTCCTCAGTTTGAGAAAAAACCTTGATTTCTTCATATTTTCTCAAATGATTGCTCAAACGCGCATCAGAAAATATCAAAATTTCAGGACTGAGACACGAACACTATGGTAACATGGGCATGTTACCTTGACCGACCAAGGTTGTCCTTTTGGTTTGCAAGAAGCCGGTCCCACACATTTTCACCATTTTGACCTAATTTGTTCACATTAGGTTTAAAACTCTTCCAAACAACTTGGAATTTCGTCAAACGATCGTTAGTCGATCCCATGACCAACCAGGGCCGGTTCCATGACCCCTTGGTCGGTCCCTAATTTTTCATAATAAAGTTATATTATCTAACGCTCAGACGAGCACTATTTTAATAAATGATTAAACCAGCATTTAATCATCCTTTCACCAACTGGTCTTCAAGAGACTTTGGTATTTGTTCACTCAAGCACCTGGGCGCTACATGGTCGACCCATCATCCCATGTTTCCAGTCCCTCCTTCACTCCGTGGTTGATTTTTAATAAATCATCAATTGATCAGCAAATGATCAAAATTAGGGTTTCGAATCCAAGGTTCATAGTTCCAGATTCAAACACAAATAATTTTATGTTGATCCCGTAATCAACACTTTAATTATCATACTCGTTTCTGCCAGTATTTTAAATTAATATTTTTATTTGGTTATACTACCAATAATGCATCAAACGAGTAATATTTTCTCAGACTAAGGAATATCCGTTCAACTATCAATATTTAACAATTCATCAAATGAACAATATTTGTTCACCTTAACTATCAACATTTATTCGACGATTGTACCTCTGTCTCAACAGACACGTCCGATTCATGAGTCCTAGAACATTTACAAATCATGTTTTACTCAGCAATACAAAGACTCATCGTCTCATCAAGTCAACAACTGACTAATTAAAATCACGAGACATCAATCGCGTCACATGGGGGATATCAACTAGGGTTTTGTTCTGGCGGTCTACAACACATGTTCATACACGATGAGAATGTGAGCAAGTCGTGCAAACATTTAGAGGATTTAGCAAAGTAGTGGGTGGAAAATCAACCAAGTCTCTGCACGATGAGCAACTGGTTTTAACACGATTTCCCACTTCCCCACTCTTTGACTCTAGCAACTGTCACACTTCATGGGATCAATGTGTCTACTACTTCTAGCAGTATAAATAAGTCTTTGTATCCATGATTGAACAACAACATTCGTCTAACAGAGAATTCTATACGAGCACTCACTCTCAAGAATTCGATCAATCAATCGGAACTTATTCGAACTCAACAGTTCGTCAAATTTGCAGAAACCTTAAACACATTCACAATCATTGATCACCAATGATCTCACACATTTCTCAGCTTCCCTCCTTCAGATCGACCCATCCTCTCTTGTGACCGAATTGACTATGGAACGACCATTGTCTTGGTTTAGTCCGGAGTCCTACAAATTGATCTCTCGAATTCAAAGCACTCCCTTTTTGCAGTGCATCTGTGTGAGGTTAGACAGTTCGCTCGGTTCAAGGAGTTTCCTCTGTACGGCCGTCTCCTCAATTCCTTAAAAACCAGCAACTCGTTTTTCCCCATCTACAGTTAGGAATGAAACAAGTTCAAGTCAGTATTACTAACCTCAAGTGGAAGGACGATGTGGTCATTGTAGTTTGTTAATTCTTCACATTCTTCAGGTCTTCAGAGTAATACTTGTATGTATCAACATTTCTAGACTTTCTAATCTTAAACGAAGTTGACTCTAGTATTTAATCAAGCGACTCTGGATGAGTTTTGATACTAAAATATGTGACAACCAAACTTGAAGTTCCAACACTTGGTGAGTTCAACCGACCTATGCTCTAACAGATTTTTGGCTCATTTTCACCGTCAAAACAAAAGCTGCACATATATGAATTGCATAAATCAACACCGTAAACCCATAATTACCGTTACCAAAAAATGCTCAACTATGGATAGAGAAGGTATGAGTAAAGAAGAGAAAGTCTTCCTTACGATGTTAAACAGTCATATAATGATCTAAAGATCATTGCTCTGTTTCATGTGCTTCCCTCACCTTTCATAAGATTGACCACAAAGGTGAGCATGCACAACCCATCCCAGCTAGGATATGTTAAGGTGATCCTTGTCTTTCTCGTCACAGGTGACTAAGACAGAATCATCATTTTCTCTTGTTTTTGTTTCTTGACTTGTGACGAAGAGTGCCATTATCACAACATGCATTTGTATAAGAGACATTAGATAACATGATGTCTTTATTTAGTCTTTCAAGAATATTCTCATAAATATTGTTACCAACATTTATCAAATTGAGTGTTATTCTTGCGACTAACTTTTGGTCCCACCTTGGCTATGGTGGAATTCGGGATCCATTTATAAATGGGTTTCGCAGGAGTAACTTTCTCCTTCATACAATAGGACCATTTCTCTTTTGGTTACTTTACGAAACAACCTTTATCTAACTTGGAACATCAGATCTTGCCTTCACATTTACAAAGTCATCTCTCTTTCTATAATTGAGTCTTTTATGAGATGACCTTGTCGAGCAATAGGCAAAACTTGAACCATAATTATGATAATTCTTTTGCCTAAACTTTGTACAATGACGAATGAGTTATTTAGGGGAGCAAACTTAGCCAATTCGTTTGATAAAAAAGAAAGCGCATCTTGCATCTTACGAACTTTGCATCCCTATTGCAAGTATCCTTGATTTTCACAATAAAAACAATGCTTAGTAACATAATAAATATGAGTTTTAATGTTACATTTTTGTGGATCTACTTGCATTGGATCTCGATGAGTTTTGATCTTCACATCTCTATTCAACGATGTAGCTTTCTGGACATTAGCAGAGGTGCTTTCATTTATAGTTGTATTTGAAGAGTTTTGCTGAACATGATTCTTAGGCTTGAAAAACTTTACTTCTTTATAAGATATATAAGCATATTTGTCATTAGAAGAAGCCTTTGGATGAGAAGAATTTTTATCCTTGACGAATTTCACATCTTTGCTAATATTTAAAGCATATATTCCCTTATAGCCCAATCCTCGTGCATCACGATGATTTTTACTTGCTTCTAACATTGAGTTTAATTTGTTTCATCTATTATTGAATCAATTCAAATTCAAATTCTCTTCTTCCAACGTCTTGATTTTATCAAGCCTCAAGGTGTTTTTATCGATAGAGATATGCACCTTCTTTCTCTTCAAAACTCACTTGTTGAGAGTTAATCCTTGCATCGGATTCAACAAGTTTTTTCCCACCTATTCAAGAGCAGCGTCATGATTTTCCTCTAATAGTTTCGCACGAGAAATACTAGCACTTACTTTGTCTGCAAGGCTCTGTATTTGTTGAGAATCATTTTTCCTCAACTTTTCAAGATCATTGCAAAGCCTTTCATATTTAGTAGTCTTTGATTGTAAATCAACCTTAACTGTCTTTATTTTCTCACAAAACATACTTAGGAGATCTTCGTTAGTAAGCAATCACTCACAAGCTTGTTTCAACTTAGAGGCTAACATATCCACATGACTTGCAGCATCTCTAGAAGGTTTTGTGTTCGAGACATCGGACATGCCTACAGGAGTTTGCTTTAACTCATCATGAGATCCATTGGACTCATTCAAGATAATATCAGAAGAACATTCTGAACTTGATTTAGATGAGAAAAACCATTATCATTTTTTTTATCCTCTGATTCCGCGAGAGGTTGATACGTTAATTGAATCTTTTCTTCACGTTGCCTTAATCATACTTTGACCATATCTTATAGATTGGATCACACCAAACACAGATTGTTATATCTTTTCGTGTTTGCCTGTTCTGACACCAATTCAAATGACAAGGGTACCCAAGTACACCATTGTTTTCGTATCCACCTATGAGTCTGATACCTAGTGTGATCGTCTATGGACAAAGTCGAGACAATACAACAACAAGGTATACACCTGATAATAGTTACGGTACAAAACCACTATACTATATGATCAATATCGAATACCTTGGATTAATGTACTAGTGTATTTACTTTATTATTACTAAATAATTATAATGCAGAAGTAAAGTAAATGACACAACAAGATTTTGTTAACGAGGAAACCAAAAAGGCAGAAAAACCCCGGGACCTAGTCAAGTTTTCAATACTCTCATAATTAAGCTGCTATACAAAGAACAAAGACAACTTCGTATAGTTGAGACCAAGTAATTTACCCCTAGTTACTTAGTTCCCTCGGTATCCTTACGTCTACAACCGTATGGCCAACACACGTGTTTCCCAAGATAGAAATCACTATCTTGAGTTGGTTTACCGATGTAAAGTCTTCAGCACTCAACTCCTTTTGATCGTCTTCCAAACAGTAAAGGAAGAAAGCTGTTTGGTAACCACTCTATTAATCATTAAGATATTAATATAAGTTGAGTTTTCACAAAGACTCTTCCATTTAAAAAGTAAACTCCTTTGTCGGGTAAGATCAATCAAGATCTAAAATAATCAGATCTAGATTCACAAACTATCAGATTCAGATACTGAAGAATACCACCAAATGATAGTTTTTGATCTATACGACTACTTGATCAAATCTACCAAAAATAGATAAGATCTTAGTCAGATCCCAGCCAATCAAGATGTGTTCCCGAAGTAATATTACAAGATGTGAAACCAATCAGAAAAATCATCTTGTCTTTAATTGTACCCGCACAAAAAAAAAACTTGATTCCACTTATGATCGATCACGCATAGAATGAATTCTATTAAAAATGGATGATCACAAGTCGTTTTCAGATCTAAAAAAGTTCTGAAGATCCCGTCGATACTTTGATCTAGTTTGAGTGACCTTATGTCAGAAGAGAAGGCTCTCAAGAATAAGCATAGGTGCAATCAAAGTTTCAAAAACCGTTAGTCAATCAAATCAATAATTGAAAACTAAAATAACAATGCAATTATCTAGTTTCCCACTAACGATACTCTTTAGAGCTTCTTGATCCCTTGGAAGTCTTTAAACGAGCGGACGTGAGAGATTTCGCTTAATTAGGGTAGTTTCCTCTACGGTATAGTATTACAAGTAATACTAGTAGTCGGTTCCACCAGAAACAATAAAAAGATGAAATTTTCCTGGATAAGGATAATTTGCAAGAATAACAAACTTCATTATTCATAGACCAATGTTGTTTGCACAACAAGGAAATTACAGAACCCAAAATATTCTCAAGATATGCAATAAAGTATCTAATTTCGGTTTTCATATTTCCAACTAATATCCAACCTATAATTCCAAAATCTCTCTTTAGAAAATATCCAATATTAGTTTAGCACTTAACTAATATAGTTTTTCTAGAGATATGTTTTGATTGCTGGAAAATCAAAAACATATAATTCGAAAATCTTATTTAAAAGATTCTCCAAATTTCGGTTTGGGATCACCTTGAGTATCATGGAATATCTTTGAAAAAGCAATGATAAGAATTATTCATATGTTCATATTATGTCAACATCTAAAACTTTCCTATCTAGCAAACCCTAATTCCAAACTCACACAAACCCTAAAGTAGTATGTGAATGTTGGAAATCGATTTTGCTCTTGGGACCGGTTCTACAATGACTCCTAACATAGGCTAGGACCAGTTCTGCCATGACTCCGAATATAGGTAGGGATCGGTTCTACCTTGAATCCCAATAAAATATAGGATAGTGATATGGCACAGCGGGCGCAATCGATTAGTAAACGTAACCAAAGATATCCCACTCCTAAAAACAGTTAAACAACTTCAATCAAGGATCTAGAACAAAAATGATATGCAACTCTAATCCAAGATTTAAAAGAAAGTAATAATTGTTTAAACACAATAAACTGGTAGACTAATATTAACATATCAAAAGAATGAGCTAATCCAAGCTGCTCTACAAGATGAGAACAGGTGAATACTTATAGTTCTAAAAGAACTCTAACAAACCCTAAAACCAATTTCTCACTAAATATAATAACTTAACATTCAAACATAACCAGAATACTAATATCTTCCCTTTTACTGGATTCTCTACTTAAGGTTGGAAAAGATATGCAAGATCCATATAATGGACACAACTACTAGCCATTGTGTTGTGTTTGGGAACGTCCCATATCACGCTTCCCCGCTGCGACTTGCCCCGAGTTTACCTTTGTTATTAACAACCATAAGATCAACAAAAGTGTTAACATCAACAACAATTAGCCTGATTAGGTATCACTCCGTTTTCCTTCCTCACCTGTGCTTTCGTAGTCGGAAGCAAAACCACTTTTGATCCTCTCCAGCATAACTCATAAGTATTCGCCCTGCCCCTAAATAATTCATCCACATCATACTGCCAAGGACGCCCCAAAAACACATGACATGAATCCATGTTTATTACTTCGCAGATGATAGCGTCACGATAGACACTTTCAAAAGCAATTGGGATTTTGCAGACCCGTTCAACTCTTGTCTCTAACCCAGTTTTAATCCAACCAACACGATAAGGATGGGGATGTGGCTCTGTCGGTAAACCAAGTTCTCGAACTAACTTCCACGACACAATATTTTCAGTACTCCCGCTATCGAGGATAAAATCACAAACTTTTTCTAGACAAATGCCTTTTAATTCAAATAATTTATATCTTTGAGTGATTTATTTAATTCGAGGTGTGAAAAGTACCTTTTTACTCTTAAGCTCGCTTTGCAATACTTTCCGTACCACTAGAACACCTTATGCCGCTTTATCAGAGTAAACATGATGAAAATCTTCATCTTCTTCATTTTGTTTCAGGTTTGTAGTCTTGTCGTCTTCACATTGGACTAATCCTACGGGTCGTTATTTAGGACACTCATTCGAATGATGCCCTTGAAGCCCACAACGATAACACTTATCCCCCGAAGGTTTCACATAAGGATTGTTGCTTTTCTTGAGTGCAAACGCGTCGATCGTAGGCACCTTTGGTATTGGTGGAGTATGCAAAGTGGATGATGTTGGTGGTAATTCAGTTGGATTCTCAAGTGCTGGTTTGATTCTCTTCGACTTATCTGGCGTTTTCGCCAATATCTTAGGTTGTAATTCAATATTTTGAGCTAAACTGACGACATCTGTTACCTTGGATATTGGATGAAGGTATAAAATTTATTTGATTTCAGGATCTAGAACACTAATATATCGCGAGACTTGTTGCGCCTCAGTCTCTGGAAGATTAACCCTTGAACCCAATCAATAAAATTCTTCCGTATACTCATCAACCGGCCTCCTCTTCTGGGAAGATTGTTGATAGATTTGCAAAAGTTGTTGAGTATGGTCGGAAGGAAGAAAACGAGTCTTCATCAGACGCCGCATTAGCGACCAAGAAGTGATTGCACTCTCACCCTAAGCATTTTATTATGCACGGTTTGCCGCCACCACGAAGCAGCTCCCCCCTTTAGCTTATATGAAACCAACTTGACTTGTTGGGTTTCAGGATTTCATACATTTGAAAAAATCCTCAATTGCAGCAATGTAATCTAAAAAACCTTAAATATCAATCTTGTCGTCATACGTCGGCACTTCCAACTTCATCTTATATGCTGGTTTAACATAATTAAAATGCACATTATAACATAGTTAAAATGCAACTACTCATATCAACTTTTTTAGATGATCTCACATGGTAAAGAATTACTTAGCGCTCATCTAGGATATTAAAAAGATACAAGCATCCCCTTTTAAATTTCACAGCCACACTCCCCACAAAGATATTGCAATTAAGCACAAGTTCATTTAAGAACTCTCCCTCGTTGATACCATCCCCGAAAGAACAACATGAGTGACCTTACTTTTAGAAAGAAAAAAAAGGATTTTATTGGACATTAACAAATCACAAAGATTTGTATCCAGAAATCGAGTTAAAATAATCTCTACGCCAGTTACAGACAAAATACAATTTTGGATCGATAAAACTCAACATAAGAAAATCTTACGGAGTGAGTCAAGCAGTAGAAACACATAAACTGTGATAAAAAAATAGATCAATACAGCGAGAAAATTCTCAAAGAGTTTATTCTATTTTCCGTTTATGAAAAAAATAATAGATTTAACTTTTGAGCATATATATATATATGAAATATCAGCTTGATTCAAGAAAAACGTAAAGGCACATATATTTCATAAGACTTTTGCAATAATTAAACCAATAATGATTACATATTGCAAGTTCATATTCCAACAACTCTAGAATTTAAATAAATAAATCTAAAAACATGCAAGATATTGTTTGAATAGCTTATGTAATCACAAATCCTTGCTATATTAAACCCTAGTTATCCTTCAATATAAGAATAAATTCTTAAGAGAAGTTTCCTAGTATTTAAAATCCTTGAAGAATTCTTTATTATCTCCAAACTCTTTATCAACAATAGTCGTAGGAACATATGGTTCATGAATGAAAGAATTAGGTCCTGAAACCTGGTGGGTTGTTGATTGACAAGAGCTTCTTGTAGTTTGAGAGATTTTTGTAGAATCTTGTTTAGTCCTTGCACCTCCATCTTGGTTTGCTTAAGTTCTTTAAGAAGAAGATTCCCCAAGTTTCCAAGTCTCCCAAAATATCACCTCTTGAGGAGAGATTTCTACCATGCCTATTTTCCTAAAAAAGTCTGTCCAAATCTTTAAAAATAAACAAATCAATGACTTTCAACTCTCATTTGAATAGCAGGGGTGTTGGACTGACTCTTATGAAATCATAATTCAATAACATGGAGTTTCAGAGAATTCAAATGACTTAAAAAAAGTCTTTAACCAATAACAAGAGACATTATAAGACTCTCCAAAAATCTCTATGGACTAATTGTAGATTTGAAAACTTTCTGAAAGTCATT
This sequence comes from Papaver somniferum, assembly GCF_003573695.1. Lineage (NCBI taxonomy): Eukaryota > Viridiplantae > Streptophyta > Magnoliopsida > Ranunculales > Papaveraceae > Papaver > Papaver somniferum. The sequence goes on from NC_039366.1 coordinate 75,433,769, forward strand.
TGAAATCTCATTTAACTAACTCCTTGCTAGTCTATAAATTTTCTCGCACATGGTCTCAAAGTCACTCTTTCAGCTAGACTCTCACTGGTTTTGGCAGTGAATGAGTGTTAAAAAAACACTCATTCCATAGCCTTGCTCCAGCTAACTGAGTCACTATGGATCATAGTGAAACCCCTACATGATGAGGTTTCTTTAAAATATGGAAGAAATTGATAACTCTCGGGATGGCTTTTAAAATATTAAGAGCAGTTCCTATGGACTCAACAAACATGAATTTTTTTCATTTTGGTTGCACTATGGACTCAACAAACATGAAAAACGGATGGGAAAACCAACAAATTTGTTGGCTTGTTGAGTGAGACGGAAGAACAGGCGCGCGCTTGATGGAACGTCGGGCGGTTGAGGCACACTCGTTGGCGTGTGATCCAGAAACGCTGGTGTGTGTCTCAAACTCGCCCGTTTTTCCGTCACACGCCAGCGTCTCTGGTGAACTCCGCGTGTTTTTCCCAAAACCGCCAACGACTACTTTTTGGTGAACTCTGCGTGTTATTCCTTTTTGTTTCCCTATAAATTCAGTTCATCTCCAAACTTAAACTCACACCTTTTTCATCTCTACCTCAAAATTTCACAATTTCATACCATCTTAATACTCATTTTTCTTTTATTTCAAAAAAAACTATTCATATCAACTCAATCTACCAGAAAAAATCGCATCTCTGTAAATTTCATTCCTAACAAATATGGCATCCTCATCGTACCGATCACAACAACGATCACAACAACAAACACAACTACAAACACAACAACAATCACAACAAGATACACAACCAAAATACACAAGAATTCGTGGTGTTAAGTATACGATGGATGAAGACGAGTCAATTTGTAGGAATTATGTATTATATACATTAGATGAAATCAATGGTATTTATCAAGAAAAAAAAACTTTTTATGAAAAGATTTTACAAAAATTTTGTGAAGAAACCGGTAACATCAATAGACGTGATGCCGAAGGGTTGTCTCATCGTTTTCACACAATTTCAGTATACGTTAGTGAATATGTAGCTTTGATCATTCAAATGTGGCGTAACAAAAAAAGTGGTGAAGGCGAACCGGAAGTGGAACGAAAATGTCGGGAAGAGTGGAAAAGATCCCACAAAACGAGTTTCCAACAAGAAACTTGTTTCACCATTTTGAGGGTGCTTAACAAATTTATCCATACTTGCTGGAAGGTAATCAAGTGCCTGCAAGATCACCACATGGTTCAATCTCGCAGGATTTTCAGAATGGTGGGTCTGCTTCCTCACCTGAAGGAACTGGATCTCCATATACCGGGTCTCCAATTAGTCAGGAACAACACAACTCTAATCTAGACGTTAACACCGTCAAGAGAAGAAGAGGAGGGGGTCAGAAAGCTGCAAAAGCAGCGAGGGACGCAGCCACCTATGATCATGCTTCCTCTTGAGCCACTTCACCACGGTACTTGTTGGGAAAGATTCTCAAGCGAGTGATTTCTCTTTTTCTTGGACATGTCAACGAGTATTAGAAAGAGGTTCAAACGAGTTCAACTATGCTAAGCACAAGGAATTCGAGTTGAAGATAGAAGCAGATAGAGCCCGGGACCGTGACATTGCTACAAAGCAACAACGAAAAAGTCATCTTTCGCGAGAACAATACTACATGTATTGTAAGCTAAACAAGCTATTCTTCTTGAACACTTCAACAATGAATGCATGTGTAGATGGTGGATTTTCGACAAAGGCTAAATTCGTAAACTCATAATTATACGAACTCTGATTCAGCAATCAGACGTGAGTATCGAGACAAGAGTCTCTCATCGAATTCTCAACAGAGAGTACTTTCTCTTAGAGTGCATGTAGATATGTAGTCTCACGACTGGACAACCGCATATCTCATGAATACTGAATACTTTCAGTGATTATTTCTATATAGCATCACGAGATGGACAGCTCCTAGACAACTTGCTCTGCTAGTATAGAGTGATAACATCTTCAGGAACAAACAACGAGTTTACCCTGACTATATAAAGGATATGACTTACCGACAAGCTCATATCGGGATAATTAATGCTCCTAGACAGCTTTCTCTGCTAGTATAGAGCCACAAAGTTAATTATTCCTAATTAAGATTGATTTTGATGTGACATTCAATACTGAATTGCCAGAATAATCTATTATTGCTCCTATTCCATGGTCGAATCCACGACTGGTCCCATGGAATGGCAATAACAATTGCTCCTATTCCATGGTCGAATCCACGACTGGTCCCCTGGAATGGCAATAACAATTTTTCTGATTCTATGATCGAATCCACCACTTGATCTCATAGAATAGCAATAACTATATTATCTCATTACTCCGATTTCATGATCGAATCCACAACTTGTCTCATAAATGGTAATAGATAAATCTTAATTACACCGATTCTATGGTCGAATCTACGATCCCATGGAATGGTAATGCTCACTTTATTATTCTGAATTCATAGTCGAATCCTCAGCTGATCCTATGAATTAATAATAAACATTTTATTACTCAGTTTTGTGAATTATTCTCCACCGAATTCCACAATTAGTAATGAATAATCAACAACCGGGCGTCTGAGCTACCTCTAAGTAAGCCCTGATTCAAATGGTGAAGGTGTATTCAACGATGATACACTAACAGTCACCGCACGAACGAGTATTTCAAAAATACAACGAATCGATGAACCTATGCAAAATAGAGAAGAAAATAATAAATAATCAAAAATATTGACTGGGTGCTGGGAGCACGGACACACGACCGATCGACCGTGTCGTGGTCAATCCCACGCCAATTTTATATTTTTAATGCATTTTTATTATTTTTCATGATTTGATGAAAATTCTTTCATTTTATCAAATTTCCTTCGTCACGAGGATACTCCTCGGTTTCATGGTACTTCCATAAATCCATAAAAAATAATATAAAATTAAAGAAAGGAGTGTGGGGCGTGACCATTGACCAACCGGCCATGCCTTGGTCCCGACCGGCCCCACACCCCACGGTTCCTTATTATTTTATTATTATTATTTCTCTAATTTCATGAAAAAACTCCTTGATTTCATGGTATTTTTGCACAAATCATCAAATAATAATAAAATAATATAAATTATGAAAACTTGTGAGACCGGGCCTTGGCCGGCCAGCCATGCCCTAGCCGGTCCCACACGCCCCTTTGTTTTATTATTTTATTATTAGTTTTCCTTGATTTCATGGTATTTCTCTCAAATTAGGAAAAATTCCCTCAAATCATCAAAAATACCTAAAAAATTATGAAAACTCATGGGACCGGGCCCAAGCTGGCCGGCCATGCCTCCACGGTCCCACACGCCCTTGTTTTTATTATTTTAATATTTTTTGCTTCCCTGAACTCATGAAAACTCCTTCAGTTCATGGAAACTCCCTAAATTCATCAAAATTCTCAAAATTCATGAATTTTTCATAAAATCATTATAAAATTAGGGAAACTTGTGGGACCGAGCCCTGGCCGGCCAGTCATGCCCTCCACGGTCCCACACGCCCTTGTTTTATTATTTTAATATCTTTTTCTTCCTTGAACTCATAAAAACTCCTTCAATTCATGGAAACTCCCAAAATTCATCAAATTTCTCAAAATTCATGAATTTTTCATAAAATCATCAAAATATTATAAAATTAAGGAAAAGGCACCACGGGACCGTGGTCACGACCGGCCGACCATGCCTTGACCACGGAGGTCCCACGCCTCCTCATTCCTTATTTTATAATTATTTTTCATCATTTCGTGGTGTTTTTCCTCAGTTTCGTCGAAACCCTAATTTTGGCATATTTTCTCGAATGGATGCTCAATTGCACGCCAGAAAATATTAAAGTTCTCAGGACTGAGACGCGGATGCCTTCGGGACATGAGCACGCTATCTTGACCGACCAAGATTGGCTCTTTGGCTCACGGAAGCCGGTCCCATCAATTTTCACAGTTTTGACCTAATTTGCACAATTGCTCGTATCAGGTCCAAAACTCTCCCAAACACTTTGGATTTTCATGAAGTGATCGTCAGGCGGTCACGGGATAACCCAGGGCCGGTTTCATGACTCCATGGTCGGTCCCTCGCCTCGTAATAATTAATTAATTTTTCTCACCTAAGGCTCAGACGAGCATTTTTTGAATAAATGATTAACCCAACATTTAATCATTCTTCCACCAACAAATCGTCAACTCTTCAGGAGTTCTTTGTATTTGCTCACGTGAGCATATGGACACTACATGGTTGATCCACGGTCCCATGTAGTCGCTCCCTCCTTCGTCCCATGGTTGAAATTCTGACAACCATGAATTGATCATCAATTGATCAAATTAGGGTTTCTGAATCCAAGGATCATCATTCCAGATTCCAACCTTAATAATTTTACGACGGCCTCATGGTCATTAATTTCATTAATTATGCTCGGTTCAACGACCAGTATTCTAATTAATATTTTTGGTACGCTGCCAATAATCCATCAGATGAGCAACACATGCTCAGACGATCAAATATTCAACAATTCATCACATGAGCAGCACTTGCTCAGATGAGGAATATTTGCTCAATATTGGTTCAACAATCAATATTCAACGATCCATCGAATGAGCAATACTTGCTCACTTTATCGTAAGAACTATAGCTCTGTCTCATGACATGTTCAATTCATGAGTTTCAGAACATCATGTTCAACTCAACGACTACATGGACTCATCGTCCCATCAGACCACGAAGTCATCAATTGACTAACAAACCACGAGACGTCAATCGTGTCACTTAGGGGGATATCAATTAGGGTTTTTGGTCTGGCGGTCTACGGCACGTGTGTTCAAACACACGATGGTATGTGATCAAGTCGTGCAATCAGTTGAAGGAATTCACGAGGTAGTGGGTGGGAAATCGACCAAGTCTCCACACGTTGAGCAACTGGTTTCAAACACGATCTCCACTTCCCCACTCCTTGATTCCATCAACTGTCACACTTCATGGAATCATGGTGTCTACAATTCCAGCAATATAAATAAGTCTCTGAATCATGATTGAATCATCATCGGTATCATCAATCTCACATCTCATCGACAACACGAGATCATCAACTCACATCAATTGAGCAATTTCAATCACTCAGAGCTTATCACATTTGGAATTCACACACCCACAATCTTTGATTACCATTGATTCCACACATTTCTCAGCTTCCCTCCTACAGATCAACCCATCCTCTCTTGTGACCGAATTTACTCTGGAATGATCATTGTCTTGATTTAGGCCGGAGTACTACAGATTGATCTCTCGAATCTAAAGCACCCCCTTTGCAGCGGTGCATCTGTGTGAGGTTTAACATTTCACTCGGTTTGAGGAGTCTCCTCCGTACGGTCGTCTCCTCAATTCCTCAAAAACCAGCAAATCGTTTTTCCCCATCTACAACATGACAACTTTCTGTATGGACTAAGGAAATGGATACATCCGAACAACAACAAGTCCCTCAACAAACTGGACAGCATGAGAATGTGGAAGAAGACGAAGATGATGCCTTGGAAGAAAATGAAGATGAATACAATCTTGATAACTAATTTTAATTCTTGTTTAGTAGTTAAGTTTAATTTAAATGTGATAGTTCAGTTAAAATTACTTTTAATATAACTGCCTTAATTTTAATTTCAAGTGTAGTCGTTTAGTTAAAAACAAACAACTTTAAATTAAATAACACATTAATTAAAATAAAAAAACTAAATTGAAAATAACATCTATTTGCCTCTCCCTCTGCCTCGCCCCCGCGCATCGTCTCTTGCTCCTTTAAAAACCCAAAGGTGCTTAGTTAGATCTTGTCTTAATTGTCCATAGATTCCCCGGTTTTGAGTATGTCAGTGGCAAGTCTATATTCTCTTGTCGGACGCCCATGCTCCACTACAAGATTCGGCCTCAAATATTCATCTGGAAAACTAGTCCAGGTTGGGCCATGTCTGGTTTCTTCAATGACCATGTTATGCAGAATGATACAAGTCAGAATAATTTTGTTCATTTCTTGAAGATCAAAAAAGCGTGTCGGTCCAGCTATGATGGCAAACTTCCTTTTCAGTATGCCAAAAGCGTATTTAACATCCTTTCTGCATTTCATTTGTTGGGTATTAAAGTGCTTCATATCCTTCGAAGTCGTCGGTCCAAAACCTACCTGATTATAAGCTTGAACCATAATTGACCATTCTGGATAGATTCCGTCTGCTAGATAATAACCCTGAGTGCAGTGATGACCGTTGATGGTGAAATTACAGTGTGACGCGATCTCATTCTTAAGATCTTCAAATAATGGTGACTTATACAAAACGTTGAGATCGTTATTTGAACCCGGGAGTCAAAAAAAAAACATGTCCAAACTAACAATCATAAGTAGCCGAAGCTTCCAAAATTACAGTTGGTTTTAGATAATGACCCTTATATTGGCCTTCCCATTCAATCATACATGCATGCCACCTCCAGTGCATGCAGTCAAGACTACCTAGCATTCTTGGAAAACCCCTCGCGGTGCTTTCTGCAATTATTCTTTGAACATCTTCCTGAGTAGGCTTTCTTAAAAAGGTTGGACCAAAATGCTCGATTATTGTTTCACACAATTTGAGATAACTAAAGGCGGTTGTTTCACAAAATACAGGTGTAATCATTAGTGGCATCTGTTGGTACCCCGTAACATAGTATACAGAGGGACACAATGACCTTTTGTTCGGGACTAAAGCCTCGTACATGTCGTGCATCATACTGATAATTAAATAAAAGTTGTACCTGACAAAGCTCAGCAATAATCCTTTGCGTCAAGTTGCGCCCATGCAGAATCGTCGCTGAAAATCCTCATCGGAATAGACACAATCATGATTAAAATAATCATGCAGCATCCCGTCGTGGTAAAAATGTCGATCTCGCCACGTCCATCTTCTAGTCGTAACTTCATATGGCTCTAAAGGCTTTGGTATGATTTCGGTTTGTAATTGCAACATAAAATTTCGCCTTCTTCTATCTTGAATTGCATCTTCATCCATTTGACGCAAAAACTCCATACACATTTCTTCCTCTTCTTCATACAACATTTAATCCATCTCCATAGATTCCTCAGAAGAACCAAAATCAGGATTCATGGTTGAAAATCGAAAGCAATTGAAATTAAGAAAAGATTGACCGGATGAAAGATTGTTGTGAATTTGTGAGATCAAACTCGAGCTGTATTTATGGAGGTAGAAACTAGCCATTCCGGTGACTGTTTAAAAATAGTTGTTGGTGGTCTTGGTTCAAACGCCAGCAATTCTCCTACACTCGCCGACGGTTATCCTACAAGCGCCAGCGACAGCACTTCGTCCTGGCGCTTGACGGCCAACCGCCCACTTCTTTTCCATAATGCAAAACTACATTTGACCATCCACCTGGCTCGACAGAAAATTGGTTTTGTACATTACCATAAGAATTTAGGAATTGCCCCAACTCTCTAGGGCATTTTGATGGTCCATATCTTTGTGTACTCTATAGATATTAAACATCGATGTTTTTAGTATACTAGTAAATCAGTAAACTGTGATACCAAACATCCTTGTTAGGCTGTAATGCAGCTCGTTCCTTGAGATTTCTGAAAACATTTCTTCTCGTTGTTTACAGATTTCAAATTTTAAACAGGTATGGCGGTCTAAATTCTTCAGGTGTCAAACTCTTACTTTGTTTGGAATCTTCTCCTCTCTTTTCCCCTTTTAAATGTATCCTAACAAAAAGAAAACCATGAATGACTATGGTTTATGGAGATTATCATATATAGTTGTTTATAGAGATTGTCATAGTGTTAATTTGATTAACGAACTCATGTCAGGATATTGTATTTACATTATTGAATTTTTCAATCTGTTTGCTCATAATCTCTCTTTCTAGGTTTTGTGGAAATCACAACCCCAAGTTGGAAGCTCAAAGAATCCCTTGCTCAATCTCAGTAAGTATTCTATTTTAATGAATCTCTGTAGGTTAAATGTTTGATAAGTTGTCTCATTAGTGACTCAGTGAACCCAAAGTTGTCTCTTTCAACTTTCATCAACTTGAGTTGAAATATTAAAGAGCCTTGAATAATCTCCCTTGTACTTCTCCTTCTTTTTTGTTAATGTAAATTAAGCAAAAGGATTCCCTCTTCAACAACAATGTTGGTGGATAATAATCTTTATTTTTGAGCACTGTTACTGTTGCCTTGTTGATGTGATAAGTGATCGTTGCCTTGTTAGTTGTTCACCATATTGAAGGGGAGGAGAGCATGGTAGTCTAAGTTTATGAATCACAGAGTAGCTTTCAATTTATGCATGTTTGGTGAAGAAGTCTCAGATTTGGTCACTAAGTAAAGCTATTGCATTCTCAAGCTTGTGAAATATCACAAAAAATCTTGCTCCTCTTTATTCTTATAGTACTCAGTTGATTGTCTTCGCTTCTATTTCTTCTTGGTTGTAACTTAAGTGTTGACACACTGGTGCAAGTTCTAACATACTAAAATGAGTTCACTTCGTATAGGAGTTGTACATGTGATACTTTAAATTTAAACGTCTGACATGAGAAGATGTCTGCCTTACAGCCATATACAACACCTACTGTACAATACACTAAATATAGTATGTTGATTGTTGGCATTGAAATGAAGTGACATTACACGTAACTGAGATGATTACATATAGCAGTGATACTATGCACAATGTTAAGCCTGAAACTATAACAGTGACCTGTTGTCTTATTGATCACTATGCTTTCACGGGCTAATGTTAAATTAACCTATTACTACAAAAAAAATTGCTTTTAGGGGAGGATAGGCAGTTAGTACTTTTCTATATTCTTTGGTAGCGGTGCTGGCTAGCTCGCGGGTTTTAGTCAGATGATTTTTATCCACGAAGGAGTATAGTGGTCTATGCTGATGGTTTTGAGAGTATAGTAGTAGGTAAACAAATGTCTGTGATAAGTTTTTTCTGTCTCAAAATGGTCAATGTAGGAAAACTGCTCTAGGTGTCAGTTTATTATAACATTTTGTACTATAGCTATTGCTGTTTGGTTCTCAAACTTGTAAAACATCACAGATTACCTTGCTACCATATATTCTCATAGTACTCGGTTGATGTTCATCACTTCTCTTTGTTTCTGTAGGGAATAACTCATGCACCATTATTCAAAGTTTAACATATTGAGCCGATTCAATTTCATGATAGATTCTGCTGCTCATATATGAATTGTGATATATAGATGAATATGTTGAAGCAAACTTGTGGATGATCCTTTCAGTCCACACAAGTTTTTGAATCATCAATGAGTATAGCTATTGCTGTTGGGTTCTCAAACTTGTGAAATATCACAAGTGCTTTAACATAGATATAAAGTGAGGCTCCAAGTTTATCGTTCAATATCCTCTTAATCTCTCTCTAAGAAGCTTAATGTTTGAGAGTGACACAATCACCCATTGTAACAGTTGGTTGTTATCTTCTTAATTTGATTGGTAGGAATCATAGGATAGGACCAGGTCAGCGGTTAATCGTTTGAAATAAGGATGAAGGCAGGTTTTTGAGTTTCTTATGGACAGAGTAGGCACGTGCACCTTGTCTAAAATACTCGCTGACATCTTTTTGTTTCTTCGTTGGCCCCCTCACCGGGCATTGTCATCTACTATTAAGGTTAATCCATGGCGTTGTTGGGTATTCCCTGCATATGAAGATTTTGGTAAAAGATCAGAGGGAGTAGAAGAGTTAAGTTTTGTGCATTACTCGTGCCTGAGGCTAGTATAAAGTATAAACATAAAATGAAATCAGGGGTGTAAGCGCGTTAAGCATCAACCGAACTCCAGTAAATCTTTCTTTTCTTTGTCTCTCCCCCACTCTGCTTTCCCCCCTCTACTTCCAAAGATGATCTTTCCGATTTTCCCCTAGTTCAAGCTAAGATATTTTCTCTTTTCATTTTAAGGTATGAAATCAGATCATAAAATTATAGAAATATGATATTCGAATTAATCATTTTTGTTGAAGGCGAATGAGAAACCAAAGTGAAGGATTTAAGGGTTCTTTTCTTTTCTTTTTTAAGAAAATATTGTATACATGTAGGGTTTTTGATATTAAATATAGTTTGCTTAAAATTGTGTTGTTGGTACAAGGTCGAACTGAAGTGTTTGGTAGAAGGCTACTTACAGTATTTTGTGTCTTAGTCTTCGGTGCTTACTTTTGCTGTAAATGTTTGTAGGTACAAACATTTTAAGAACTAAAATTTGTGGTGGTAGCTATTTGTAATAGGACTGGTGGAGTTATGTGGAACGGGAGAATTTAGATGAAGATGTGAGGATTTCACTTAGCTGCATATTTTTCCCAATTGTCAAAGGCTGCTCGTTTAGTCCATGCAACTAGGCCTCTCTGCACGAAAGCATATGACAGCAAGGCATTAGCAGTGAAGCCTGTGAGAGATGATGATGCCTACCATCAGCTTGAGAACCTTGACTTTATGACTGCGGCGAAAATGCTTTTTTCGGATCCTCCAAAGAAAAAGGAATTTGGGTACCTCACTCTACCTCACTCTCCTTCCCTTAGTTCTGCAGTTTGAGTGGAAACTATAGAGCACAATAGAAAGAAATGAAACTTGGCTATAGTAACGTTTTTTTTGCTTGTAAATCATTCAATAGCAAGTGTTGCAACTCTAACGAAACGTTTAATGATCATTGATAACTGTATTTGGGAAGACTTGACAGTACTTATAGAAAGTTGCAATTTCATCTGATCTCATACAATATAACGTGTATATCAGATGACACTATTCATACCCCACTCTCTTTGTATCATTATTTACCCAACTCTCTTTGTACCATTTATTTCCGTTGTTCAAATGAAACAAAGATCAGATTTGCAAGAAATCTGTTCTAAAACGTTGGTATATGGCTATATACCGACTGGGACCTTAATAGGATCATTCAGGGCTCAATTTTCCTTTTCTTGTCAATTTTTAGTATTTTAGGTTTTCACTCCACCTATTTTGTATAATGACTCGGTTTAGTTTTGGCTTATGCTTCAGTGTTCTAACATTCTTACTTGTTATCACAGCAAAGTTCACTCGCAATTTTGTTTCTTTTTCTCAACAGGCTTGATTTCCATCTGGTCCAATTCTTCTTTTGCTGCCTGCCTTCAGTGGGTAAGAGAACTTAAATCTAACTTAAACCATATTCAAATGGTTCAAGTTTTGGGGGACGTTGAAGTCTGATCTCTGCAGTACTTGATTACAGCTGTATACATGGTAGCCCAGTATGCCCGTTATGAAATCCGAAGGATGGAGGCGGTAATGATACTCCCTCTCTCTCTCTCTCTCTCTCTTTGGTAACTTCGATTTCTAGTTCCTCATCTTTTATCATTTCTCATGGACTAGTTCTCTAAACTGTAGAGTTAAACGAAGTTCCTTTAGGATACATGAAGCTTCACTGGTACCATCTTTTTCCATGGTGCATGAAATCCTTCATTGGCTAGATTTAATAGGAATTAATGTTGCTATATTTCCTTCATGGATGTCATTCAGGAAGTTGAGGTGAAAAAGAAAAAAGATGAGGGAGAAGAGAAAGCCAAAGGGTTGGAAGCAAACGCCTCGAAAGAAAGTGAAGAGGCAGCATCTGCTGGTGAGCTGCTCAAAGTAAAAGACAGGCTAGAGGCGCTAGAGGAAGCATTCAAAGAGATAGTCGTAGAAAAGAAGAAACTGTCTTCACATTCATCTGAAGAAAGTAACAAAAGTGAGAAGGTTGAAGCGATGAAATCAATTTCTGAAAAATAAAGTAAAAGACACAAATGCAGAGGATAATTCTGATCAACAATCCAAGACACAACCATTTAGCCATGTACGAGCTGCTAATTCTAGATCCGAGAGAGGTGGGGAAACTGCAGAAAAGAGTACTCATCCCAAGAAATAGTTGAAGGACAAGATAGTTACTGCAGAAACCCTTTTGCCTTCGAAAGTTAGAAATTTAAAATCCTGTTTCCAGATAGGTGATGAACTTTTTGTCTGTATACGCTGGGAATTCTGAATCTCGTCTCATTCTTTTCTTCTTCTTTGCTTTTGATGAGCAAATTCTGCTCATTTTGCATCTTGATTGTTGCAGAAATAGAGCCAGCGACTCTTGTAGGCTGACATTTTTGCTGTCTAATGGAATGTGAAATCTCGTCCACCTCTATATAAAATTTTGCAGTACCGCATTACGTGGACAAACTTTTTTATTCTTTTTTTTTGATAGGTTAGAACAGTGGTCCCTAGAACTACACCTAAGTACATTAGTTTAGGATTTATGTTTTCTATTACAGGGGTTCGATCCCTAACCTCCCCTATGGGAGGAAGCTTGAGACCCAAACTTTTTTATCCTTTACCTCACTTCCATCCATCTAGACCCAACAGGAAAGCTAATTATGATAAGTGAAAAATACTAGAACCCTCCTACTATATGGGTTCAACATATACAAGCCCCACAAAGTGGATCCTCCACTATCAACTCCACAATTTTCATTTTTGATATTTCTAGGTCCAGAACTTTTATTTTTGGGGCCTGGTTTTGAATTATCCTGGATTGCTGACGTCAGCATTTTCTTTAATAAAAGTGAAAATATCCAAAATAACCTCCAGTATTTATAGTCGTTTTATAACAGAAACAGAAACAAAAACAGAAATCCAATTCATGTTTTAGCTCTCTTCTTTTCTCTCGATTATTTTTCTTCAGTAGCAAAATGAGGTTGATTTCTTCTACACGAATCGTTCCATTGAAGAACAAGGATTCGTTAGTTTGCTGCTGTGTTGAAGACGAGAGGAAGAACAAGGATTCGTGTTTGTTTTTCTCAATTTGTTGATGTTATTAACTGAATTTTAGATCTGACGAGTTTGAGACAATCCATTGAAGAACAACAATTAGGTTTGTATGAATTTATCTCTTCTGTTTGTATCAAATACGTTTGATTCATTAATTTTTCTGATTGATTGTTTGATTTCTATCTTCAACTGATTTGGATTTTTGTTCTGTTTCGAATTTGTTGACCACTGAGAAGAGGAAGAAGACAGTTCGGAATACAGAAATCAACTTAGGTACGAATTGTGATTTCGATCTAGTTTTCAATTCAATTGCTTTTGATTGTTACTATTGCGATCTAGTTTTTTCACTTTTTTTATTTGGTTTTGATACTGAGTATGTTTTTGTTGATGCTTACACAGGTTTGTTTGATACTGAAAAGAGGAACAGAAGAAACATTGTTTAAGAAGAATCTAGGTAAGAATTTTATTTTGTTTTGATTTCAGATCTGTTTTCAATTTTGTTTTTTAAATTATTTGTTGTTCTTGCATGTCCGATCTGTTAATTTGTTGTTTTAGTTTTTGTTGACACTGAGAGGAGTATGAAGAAACAATTTTGTTTCAGTAGAACAACTTCAAATTGATTTGTTAGACATGTTGTTTTATTTTTGTTACAGTATGTGTAACTTTAGGTTACACATATATATCCTGTTGTATTTTTAAGCATGTGTAAGGAAGATGCAGATGTTTTTTAGTTGCAGCATGTGTAATTTTAATTTACACATATATATCCTGTTTTTATTTTAAGCATGTGTGAGGAAGATGCAGATGTTTTTTAGTTGTAACATGTGTAATTTTAGTTTACACATATATATCCTGTTGTATCTTAAGCATGTGTAAGTTGAAGTTACATATATATGTCCTGTAACATGTTTATTTGTAAATAGTTGTATCATCTGTATCTTTTACTCATATTTAGCTTGCCGCATAGAATATAGTTCTCACGAGGGGGCAACGCCCCCGAGTGAATTGCGTTCGTTTTAAAATTTTGATATTGTTATTGTGTGTTTGATATTTTTTCAGGTTGTCATGGATCCTGTTAGTTGCGCTGTTGTTAGTTGCATTGTTGTTGTTCGCTACTTTTCAGATTTTATTACCCTGTGTGTTAATACTGATGTCAAACTTGATGAGTTTAAGGAACAAGTTTGCAGGGAATGGAAGCACTTTACTCCACTTGGTATTATTTTCTTCTTCCGAGAAAGTGGGAAAGATTTTCCGCTTGACCGTGACTTTTCGTTGCAAGCTCTTATATCCATCACAAATAGTAAACAGAAGACCAGTGTTGATATTTTCTTGCAAAATGTTCCTCATGTGGCCTCTTCCTTCAGCTCTAGGGAAGATTCTTCTATTTCTAGTGGGTCTAGTAGTATGTCTTCGTCCAGAAACAATCTTACTGTTGTAATGTATTTGGAAGATAAAAGCAAGCCTGAGAAACCTTTGTTATCGGATGGTTGGCCCAAGGTTCTTGGTGAGATTGGTCATGTGTTTGTTGAAGGAGTTAAGCAAGTCAGGGTTGCTTTCACCAAGTATCGTCTTCGCACTGGTTTCCAAATGATTGTAACTCACAATGAGCGTTTTAGGTTCACGGCTAAGTGTGCAGATGAAAAATGCGGTGCAGCTTCTATCGATGAAAGGAACGAAATGTTTCAGGTAGGTTTTCCGTGTTCTGTCATCTAATGCTTAGCATATGTTATGGTTTGTTATAGTATGTGTAACTTTGTTTTACACATGATGTTTTTTGCACCATATTGTTTTTTGGTTGAATTGTTTATATTTTGTATGAACCTCTTCAGGTCAGGTCTTATAACCATGAGCACATTTGTGGTGCTGGTGGGCGCAACTTGAACCAAACTAACTCCACCAGCTTCTCGTCTAGTTTGATTGAGGAAGAAGTTCGGAAAAATCCTCACAAGAAGCCCAAGCAAATTGCTGCTGATTTCCAGACCAACTATGGGATTAACATGGAGTACTATCAGGCCTATAATGCTAAGGAAAGGGTTTATGAGACGATTTATGGCGACGATGTGAAGTCCTACTCGCACTTGGTATGGTATATTAATGTTATAAGGGAAACCAACTGTGAATACCAATATTATGCAGAGCACGTGTCACAATCTTAGTGGCCGCATACGTGTCTAAAACTGTATAGCCTTCGCTAGACAGAGGAGCCTGAATAGCAAGGGATACCTCCGCAGATCTGCTTTATATCATCCCAAGAGAAAGGACGTGAACGGTCAAGATAAAGGAAGAAAAAGGCTAATCTACATAGGGTCAGCTGGCAAAGGGACAGAGGTAGATGACGCATCCAATCAGCATTAAATGCTCTGATTCTTATCTACACGCATGAGTCAAAGCACGTGGAGAGAGGAAGCGTGTCAGAACCCAATTGGCGGAAGCAAGCGGTGAACGAAGGTACAACGCGCACTGAGACTGGGTAGTTCCCAAAGGAACGTGGGTCAGCTGAGGTGGCGATATACAACTGGAGAAGCATGCGGTGGACGAAGGTACCACTGGCACGGAAGGTATATCCGCAGACGATGGACCCAGAGGCAGCAAAGATATACCAGGAGCAGAAGGGGCTATCAAATACCAAGCTTCACCAACAAATTAAAGGCATTCAATATCTAGGAGAGAAGATCTAGTCTTAAGCTTATACCTCTTTAATGTTTAGAACTTAAGTAGTTACTTCAACTTGAGTTCTCTCTATTACTTTGGGAAGCATTTAAGATCTTTGTAACCACCACATAATTAATACGATTCTATCACTCATTACCTCGTGGACGTAGACAAATGTCGAAACACGTTACATCTTGTGTCTCATGATAACTTAGAGGCTTTTACATTATTCTTATGTTCTTTGTTATTATTGTGATCTTAGATACCATTTATTGTTTTTCTTAATCAGTTCAACAAAGGTATCGATACTCCTTAGTATCAGATCCTTTGAGCTGTACACATCACATATGCTACGAGAAAACGAGTAGTCACAGTTTGGCGCCCACAGTGTTTTGCTCACGCACTGGAGTTTAGACACAATTTATATTTTGCTTATATATCTTTTGAAACGAAGGGGGTCTGTGTTTCAGCGGTGAATTTCACTCTCTAGTGATTCATTCATCCATTTCTTGTGTATGTTTTTGGAGTTCATAGCCTCTAAAACCGTGCCACACTACAGATCCACAAAAAACTTTCAAAAAACACACTCACAAAACGCCAAAATGTTTGTTTTTTACTAAAACAGCACACCACGTTTCAGATCTGAGAATCTTTGAATGATAGAGGAATCTCTGTAAGATTTTAAGGATAAAAGATCTTCTAATGCATTTAATAGCCCTGTTTTTCGCAAGATCTGACACCCCTTTTTCATTGGTTTTCGACGTTTTAAGGTTGTTTTTCCCAAGGGTGTCATAAGCATTTAATACCCGTCTTTCAAAAGATTTATTTCAGTCCTTTTCTGAAAAAGCTGCTTAATAGTCTTCTGTGTCAGAGCATTAATTTCTACTTTTAACGAAGGCACCCAAGTAGCAGAAAATTTTTCGTGTTTTCTGTCACTGCAGGTTACCAAGAACCAAAGGTATGCAGAAACCAACTGATGCACCAACAAACTCACGACCAGCTATCACAAGAGGGAGATTCCAAAAGCCATCTCAAGCAAACCAAAGAAATGAAACGGAGGACGTCCAAAGTGAAATAGCAAGAAGAACAGTTGCTAACAAATCACCTATTCCTGATGAAGGGATGGGGCAAACATCAGGAGCTCAACCAATCTACGGCATGCCGTTACCGGAGCATGCAACTACGACAAAGCCACCTGCGGCCAACGCAGGGTTGTCCAGAACCTTAGCCCCTAGGGGACGAGGGTTGGGAAACCTAACTCCAATTCAGATAGATCCAGACGCGCCAATTATAGAAGAAGGAGTGGAAAACTCCGAAAATCCAGACGACAACACTCCTCAGGGAGGTGGAGCCCACAATGAAGATCAAATGGCGGCACAAATAGCATCTTTGTTACTCCGTAACAAGGAAAACGAAGATGACATGCACAACATGGCTCATGAGAATCATAACCTCAAAGGTATGTTAAACACACAGATTGAAGGTTCCCAAACTCATCCCTCGCAACGGAGGCGTGACAACGGAGCTATCTCAGGAAGACGAAGGGTGTATATCAACCCACCAAAGGCGACTCAACCTAGAGGAGCAAACAAAGCACATCACGATCCAGACGAGACGGATTCAACATACAAGCCCTCCCAAAGCTACTACAACGAAGCATTTTCTAAAGATGCTCACAATGTGAACATGATCATGGAACAAATGGAGAAAATACGGAAGGAGATCCAAGGCTTAAAAACTGGTCACGCAGGCGCACGATTGGAAGAGGTACTACAAGAAGCAACTACGTCTCCGCTATCCTTTCGCATTTTGAGGGAGTCCATCCCTCCGAAATGCCCGGTACCTACGTTCCAAGCATACAATGGTACCTCCGATCCCGCAGCACACCTACGGTATTACACTCGTGTTCTTTCCATTAGGAGAAAAACGAGGTAGTACTTTGCAGATACTTCCCAGTAAGCTTAACAGGATCAGTACTAGCATGGTATGACAACTTACCAGCAAACTCAATTGACTCCTTCGAGAAATTGTCCACGGTGTTCTTGGAGACGTACATGTATAACAAATCAACAAAGGATGGGTTAGATATGCTATTTGTTTTAGCCATCGGACCCCGCGAAACACTGATGCAGTACACAAACAGATGGCAAAAGACATGCCAAGCAATTGGGAAAGTCAATCCAGAAATTAGCATAAACTGCTATAAGTACGGACTTCATAGAACCTCATCCATCTTCTTGGAGCTCCACAACAAAGCCTTAGATTTTGAAGGCGAGCTCAGAGTTGTCCAAGACCGATACATCAGACTCGAATAAATCTAGAAGGACAACCTCAAGGCACAAACAAAGACAGTAGCAGCTCCGCAAAGGACCAACTCTTTGGAACCAATTCCGGAGATACCTAAGCGACACAACGAAGCAGGGGGCAGAGCCAGCTCTCGAGAAAAGCGATCCAAACACGGAGATGAAAAAGAGGCAAAGGAAGAGAAGAATTTGCAGATAAAGTGTACACGAAGCTGAACACAACTTTTTCTCACATCCTCAGCAAGGAGGGAGCAAATCCGGGCTTTCCTTACCCTAATACTAAGGGGAAGCAGCCTGACAGAACGAAGGAATCTAAGGAGTACTGCGCATACCACCAATACTATGGTCATACCACTGATTCATGCTACCACCTCCGCAATGTGATTCAAAGATTCATTGATGAAGGTAAATTCATGGAGTACGTACAACTGCAGCCAACAGAGACGGACATCCCAAAGAAAAGGGTTGAACTACCCCAGGATGGGAAATACATCAACATGATCACCTTCTTCAACGGAGGTCAAGAATAGATGCTCGAAGATATCCTCGAATTAGCTCGAAACAGAAAGAAGGTCGAAACCCACGAAGTATTCAAGCTAAGCGTACCACCTTCTAGCACTTGGGAGGACTGGATGGCTACACCATTAACCTTTTCAACAAAAGATGTCAACCAAGAAGTGTAAATGTACCACGATCCACTGGTAATCACCCTCCCAATACATGGATGGAATGTTACGAAAGTCCTCGTTAACGGAGGCAGTTCGTTAAATGTGTTATTTTACGAACCATACATACGTATGGGACTGACAGCAGAGCAGATGGATTCTTCCACTTGCACGATATATGGGTTTAACGGAGCAGTCTCTAGACCAAAAGAAGAAATTGTTTTGCAGGTACACGCATGACCCTTAGTAACCAGCACACACTTCTGCGTGGTAGAAGCACCTTCGCCCTACAATGTGATCATGGGCGGATGATGGGTCCATAGATTACGAGGAACAACTTCAATATATCATCAGTACCTACGCTTCCCCACATCTATGGGAGAAATGGAGATCAAAGGTGGCCAGCAAGACGTGAGGCTATGCAATTTAGCAGAAATCCGACTCAACGAAGAAAGAACTGCTGCTCAGCATCATGAAAGAAAGAGGCGTAAAGCAAATACTAAGGAAGTGCAGAACGCAACACCCTCCGCACACAAGGACGCCTCCGCACACAAGGATGTCTCAACACCAGAAGCAAACACCGCCACCAATCCAGGTGCAGACATCTCCACCAAATAATAATTACAGAAAAGCACTCCTCACATCTCCTCGCCAATTGAACCAACAAAGAAAATCAACATCGGAACGGAGGCAGAACCAAAGATGTTAAGCATCGGAACGTTGCTTGAAGATGAAGAGGAAGTGCAGATACAAAGGTTATTAGAGGAATACACAGATGTCTTTGCATGGTCAATGGAAGACATGCCAGGAATTGATCCGAACTTGGTCTCACACCACCTTCGGCTCAAACCGGAGATACCACCATTCAAGCAGCATACGTAAGGTGGCAGACATCTACCATGAAGGGGTAGAAAAGGAATTGCAAAAGTTACTTAAAGCAGGATTTATACGAGAAGTCAAATATCCCACGTGGATATCCAACATGGTCATCGTTCCAAAAAAGAACGGAGGCGTACGCATTTGCATCGATTTCAGCAATCTTAACAAAGCGTGCCCCAAAGACAGTTACCCACTGCCAAATATCGACCAACTGGTCAATGCAACAGATGGTCATCAAAGATTATCCTTCATGGATGGATACTCAGGCTATAACCAAATAGCCCTTGCAGAAGAAGATCAGGAGAACACTGCGGTTCTTTACCCCCACGAGGCTTGTATTGCTATACAAGGATGCCTTTTGGACTAAAAAACGCGGGGAAACATACCAACGATTAGTAGACAAAATCTTCAATCCATGGATAGGAAAGATACTGGAGGTCTACGTAGACGACATGCTTGTCAAAAGCAAAGAAGCAAAAAACCATCTCTCAGACCTAAGGGAGGTATTTGAAGCTATAAGAAAATTTCACATGAAGGTAAACCCGGACAAATGTATGTTCGGAGTTACCTCAGGAAAATTCTTAGGCTACTTGGTCACCAAACGAGGAATCGAAGTAGATTCTGAAAGGGTCAGAGCAATAATGGAGATTTCATCCCCGCAAACACTAAAAGGAGTACAAAAGCTAAATGGAATTTTAGCTTCCATGGGAAGATTCATATCCAGGTCGTCAGATAAGTGCAAAACGTTCTTCGATACGCTAATGAAAGGAAGCAGGTTTACATGGACCAAAGAGTGTGAGCAAGCTCTTCACAAGATCAAGAAATACTTAGCATCAGTACCCATCCTGCAAAAGACGAAGCCAGGTGAGATACTCACCCTATACCTAGCAGCAACGAGCTACGCTGTAAGCGCAGTATTGGTAAAAGACCAAGGGCAAGGAGAAAAGCCCATATACTATGTTAGCAAGACGCTCAGTTTGGCGGAGCGTAACTACACTAAGGTGGAGCAACTCATATATGCCTTAGTAGTAGCAACAAAAAAGCTAAGGATATATTTCGATGCGCACACCATCAGAGTTTTCACAAAAGCTCAGATAAGCCAAATCCTTGACAGCACGGAGAAGATCGGAAGAGTGGCAAAATGGAATGCCATGATCAAACAGTTCCATATTCTTCGAAACCAGGAAAGGGAGAAATCACAAATCTTGGCAGACTTCTTGGCGGACTTACCTCTAAACGACGAAGCGGAGATAGACGACATTCCAGGAATGGAGGAAAAAACCGGAACCAGAAGACCTCTTGGAACCGCAGAACGCACGAAGGTGGGAAATATTCGTAGACGGCTCCTCAAACGGAGAAGGAGCAGGCATAGGGATCGTGATAACGACCCCTACTGGAGACCGACTCATCTATGCATTCAGGTTAGAATTCGAGCATACACCAATAACATCACGGAGTATGAGGCAGTCATACATGGACTACGATTGGCACAGGAGTTGGGCTTGTCAGATGTTCGTTTAACTAGTAATTCGAAGCTGGTCATTAGACAAATAGAACTCAAGTATCAAACTTTGGATCCAATACTATCTTCGTACCTAAAGCTGGCACAGGAGCATGCGGCGAAGATCAACAACGTCGTGTTTAGGCACGTTTGCCGAAAAGACAACAGACACACAGATGCCTTAGCATTCATATCATCAATTCTGAAGGAAAAAAATACTACCTCAATCCAAATTGGGAGAATTTATGAACCTTCGATAGATGGATTAACCTCCGCTACCGAAGGTACCTTAGCTGTCCAAACCAGGGCTATGAGGGAAGCAGAAAAAGAAAAAAAAGACGAAAGAATGGAGGAACCAGACAATGAAGCCGAGGAGTCTGACGAAGATAAACCCATGTCAGATGAAAACAATGAATATAAAGATGAGGACGATTGGAGAATTCCAATTCACCAATACCTTGACAAAGGTACTTTACCAGCAGAAATCATTCGTCAAAAGCAGCAATGTACAGCCTGCGAGACAGGGTATTGTATAGAAGGTCATTTCTTGGACCTTTGATGCGATGCCTCTCACAAACCGATGGTAAAAGGATATTTCATGATATACACAGCGGAGAGGCCGGAAATCATAGCGGAAGAAGGTCACTAGCAATCAAAGCTAAAATGCAAGGGTACTATTAGCTGAGCATGGATGAAGATGCGAAGAATGTAGCAAGGCGTTGTGAAAGATGCCAATGCTATGCAAGAAAAATCAGAGCGCCAGCAACGGAGCTTAACTCATTCATCATCCCTTGGACATTCGCTAAATGGGGTGTTGATATCGTTGGACCTTTGATAGAAGGGTCGTCAAAAAGAAGATATCTTATTGTAGCTACGGATTACTTCACCAAATGGGTGGAAGCAAGGGCTTTGGCAAGAATTAGGGATACGGATGTCTTCAATTTCTTGTTCGATCAAATCATCTGCAGGTTCGGAATACCAGCAGCCATAGCCTCTGACAATGGCAAACAATTGGAGGGAAAGAACATAAATATGCTCTTTTAACACCTTTAACATTCAGAAAAACAAGTCCACTCCGATATACCCTAAGAGCAATGGACAAACGGAGGCCACTAACAAGACGATAGCGATGAACTTAAAGAAGAAGCTGGGGGCATACAAGAAGAGATGGTGCGAACAGCTACACAATGTCCTATGGGCCTACCGCACTACAAGAAGGGCAGCCACGGGAGAATCTCCGTTCTTACTAACCTACGGAGCCGAAGCAGTCATTCCAACGGAGATAATACTGCCAACGACAAAAACAGAAGCGTGGGAAAAGAACCTAACAACTGACCTCATGCTAGAAAAGCTCGACGACCTCGAAGAAAGGCGGGAAGTAGCTTTGCAAAGGATGGTGAATTATCAGCGAAGGCTAGCTCGTGAATACAACAAGCGGGTAATCCCTAGAAACTTTGTGGTAGAAGAATATGTGTTACGTCAAACACCACCATACCAAAGGAAGAAGGAATGGGGAAAGCTAGCTCCAACGTGGGACGGACCCTACATCATACACGACATTGCTGGGAAAGGTTCATACTACCTAAGGAACCTCAAAGGGGAGGTATTACAACACCCCTGGAACGCAATGTACCTAAAGAAGTATTACCCGTAAGAGAATGGTTATCACTCAGGAGAAGAAGGGAAGGGGCGGAAGCCCACCATGTTCTATCCCTGATCAAAGGTATTATAAACCTAACTAATCAATGAAAGAAACTTTTTGCTAAGAGAAAGTGTATGTTGATTAAAACAAAGTGGGTTAGAATAGACACCCTCCGTCAGAATTGACGATGAGACAAGGCACGACATAACTGCGCATATGTCAATCTCGGATCCTAAGGGCAAACGAATCCCTCCAAAAGGCAAATAATAAGCAATATATCCCATAAAGAGAGATACCTTGTCGAAGTAAAGCAGCAATCACGCTGAACGCGTAGGGTTACAGGAAAAATATTGCCCACGTAGGAACCCTCGCCACCACGGTACCTTCTGGCCAAAGGATACTAACGTAGGACGATGAATGTTCCACCAAAGGTTAAAAAGATAAAAATACCTTAGCACCTAGTGATGACTCGAACGTGCAAATAATTAGACACAATACGTCTACATATATATATATATATGAATTTAAAGGTACCATAATAGAGTTACCAAAAGAAGACTAACGCACCCCAAAAGTTGCAGGTGACAAAGGTCCGACAGTTACAAATAACGGAGCATTGTTTCAAAAGAAAGGAGACAACGAAGGCCCCTCAGCTGGGGGCATAATACAACAAAGGAGTTCGGTTAAAAACGAAGTCAGCATAACACAATCAAGGATAAGGAAGACGAGGAAAGGTGACACCCTCCGCTTGGAGCTCAGCCTCCGCAAAAGCATTGTTGATATAATCGATGGAAGAACGCTTAAACCGCGCCTCCATCTCAGAAGCCTGAGCTGACAGATCAGAAGCCGACTTCTGACGAAGCTCCCTAAGCTGAGCACTGAGTTGATCGTTAGCTCGCTGAAGAGCCTCAGCCTTAAATTTAGCAGCAACATCAAACTGGCGAGATATTTCCAACTGGGATATCTGACCCTCGAGGTTGCTGATCTTAGCATTTGCACCCACCAGCTGCTCTTGGAGACCTACGGATACGAAGGATATTAGAGACAATGCAAAGCAACTAAAGATACGAGGAATACTACGAAGGGAATAGTCATCCTAAGCTACCTCCGGCATATGGGACTCTTCTAAACTATGTGAGCTTCAGCAAGGTCCACCTCAGCCGTATCAAGATCATCCAAAAGGGTATCCCTTTCAGTCCGAAGATCGTCAACATCTATGCGGAGCGACGCATTCTCAGAAGATAAAGCTCGGTACACATTCTCTAACTCTTCAAATCTTTTTACTAAGGATGCATGAGACATAGAAGAAGGCACGGAGCCGGCGTCGACAAGTTTTTCTTAAGGGAGCAGACCTCGGAGGTCAATACATTACGCTCTGCAGTGACCTTGGCTAAAGAAGCGCAAGCATCTTCAAAATCAGCATGATATTTCTTACGAATAACTTCTTGAGCAGAGACGTTTCTCAACTAAGGCAATATCCTCCTTTTGTTTCTTTAAAATAAGACCTTCTTTCCATCTAAGGGCTTCGTCACACTCCTTACGAAGCGCACCATCTGCTTCACTAAATCAGCATTATGGGCAGACTCAAGGGAAAGCTGGGCCTCATTATGAACGGTCACATTCATCAACCTATCAGACTTCTTTTGGTAATACCAGACGTCGGAGGTTAGCTTAGCCACTTGATCTTGGAGATATCTAAGTTCACTAGAACTACTGGCTGGCAGACGAAGGTTGTCTCAGAACCAAGCAACCACAAAGTAAAGAAACAAGCTAAGGAGAAGGAAAAAACTAACCAATAGATTTGGAGGACTCAGTGGCTAAGGCAGAATCAGCAGCTTTACGACCCTCCTCGGCAACCTTAGCAGCGTTATTAGCTCTCTCAAGAGCCAATAAGCAAGCTTCCAGAGACCTCTGCGTCTTCCTCAGGTCACCCTCCAACGAAGATATCCTAGCAATTGAAGCAGCATCACTAGACGAAGGCTGCTGAGCAATAGCAAGGGCATAGTCTTGACGAGCACGCTCCAGCAGGGCACTCAGATGAGTACACTTAGCCCTATATACCTTAAACAAGGTATAACTAACATCGATTTGCTTGCAGAGCTGCAAACAAGGCAGTATGAGAGCAGGCGAGGGAGTAAATCGAGAAGAAAGGCGACAAAGTAAGAATCACTTACCGAGAATGCTGAGAGACGAGGGAGAAAGCTGGCGTAGGTATCCATAAAAGCTTCCATTTCTTGAATGTTACCCCGGCGGATCTCACCAAAGCTTTGAATAGAGCGAAGACAATCAGGATCAAAGAACAAGTCTTTGGCAGCACGGTACTGAGCAGACAAGACATCCAACTGCGAAGCTATCTCAAAAGAACTACCAAGATGATGATGGTCAACTCCAACAGCAAAGGGACCCTTGGAATTACGAAGGATGGCCTCAAGAATAGCATCATCAGAGCTACCTAAGCTCAAGCTCTCCGACATTCGACCTTGGCTAGACTCAGCAACTGCACCCTCGTTCGTTTGCACGCGAGCAAGGGGCACGACAGCTGAACCCTCACCACGACGGAGGGATGGCATGGTGGAAGAGCTAGGAACAGAAGGAATAGCCTGAGAGCCGCCCAAATCCATATCACCAGCAGAAGGAAGATTTCCCAGTATGGCCCAGTCTGGTGACGAAGGTGGAACTCCAACAGCTTTGCTAGCAGGGGAAGTAGAAACAGACTGAGCACTTCCTAGTGAAGCAGGAGCAGCATCGAAGGAGAAGCTGGCTAGTGAAATCACAACCTTCTTCTTCTGCTGAGAATTTGAGCTACCAACCCTCGCCGAAGGGGCAACAACCTTAGCAAATGAACCGCTAGATTGGAGGGAAGTACCGGGAGACGAAGGAAGGCTCTTCGAAGCTACAAAAGCAGCTCCACAGTAGCAGAAACGGTGGGAAAATCCTTGCAGGGAGCAGAAAGCGAAGGCATCTTCAAAGACAACGTAGGCGCATGCGCTTTAATACTAACAGGCTCGATCAACTGAGGACCGACACCAGCAGGGAGGTTCTCACCCTCAACGGAAGCAGCTCGGACTGGGATAGGGTTATCCTTGGCACAATCCTATTCAATGTCATCCAAGTGAGGACTAAAGCCAGTATCCTTGATATCCTCCATATCCTCGTCAACAGGTTCCTCAACGACGGCCTTAGGGTCATCATCCAAGGCATCAAGATCAACCACGATCTTCAGCTTTCCCTTCCTCTGAGAAGACTGCAAAGAAACACATGCGAAAACTAAGAATCAAGGACAAGGTACTAAGGAATATATAAACACAAAGGTATGATCCTTACCTCCGCAGGTGTACCAGACGAAGCCTTCCTCTTCCTAGTCCTGGTGGCCACGGAATTACCAGCAGAGCCTTGAGCAGTCCCAACATAAGAAGCAGGGGCAGACTAGAAGCCATCGAAATAAAGACGCTAAAGTTAGCAAAGATACCATAGCAGACGAAGCTATCTAAGCAGGAAAAAGACGCTACAACAATGGTACCTCGTGAGAAGCAGCAGGATTGAAAACCCAAGGCTGATAACCATCATACTTCTCAGGCAGATAACAAGCTGAGCGAGGAACCGAAGGGTCCACACTGGTAAAACCATAGGCCCAAGGACCAACCACACGAAGGGGAGTACGAGACCAGCGGTCATCATGATCAAGACGAATGCGGTCAGAATTTGGCAGAGACAGCCTAGCGGAGTATGGGATCGTAGTCAAACCGGTCTTGTCAATTTTCTCCAGCAAACGAAGGTTGTTACCTTCCCTAATCTGCCTAGCAGTAACATGGATGCAACGAGGGCCAATGATCCAAGGAAGAAGGTTAGTTTTTTGAATAGCATCAGCATAGGTGGCATTGAAGTTGGCGGGAGTATAGTCTTCTCGCTTAGATATCCCCTCAGCAAAGGGATCATAAGACTCCAAGGTGGTCTTGCCCCTACTACGGTACCAGCACTCACGAAGGGCACGCCAGTAATTACCAGTATACTGATAGATTCCTCGAACTTGAGTCATGTTCGCCGGGTCATCCCTAGTGGATAAGACATCATAATAGAAAGAATCCTTTCTACTATAAAGAGGAAGAAACATACCAGCGGCCAGCTGACCAATACTAATCAAAAGGTTGTTCTCATCGTAAGGAAAATCTCGAATGAGAGACTCGGTGAGGACATCAGGGCCGTTAACAAAAAAGATCTCAAACTTGTGAAGACGAAAGTTCTTTGCAATCTCAGCAAGGGACAAGTGACCGTAGCCATCTTTGTCACGTAATTGAAGCCTCTGCAGCTCATAATGAGGAGGAGGAGGAGAAACATCTTCAACATCAAACTATTCAGCCCCAGACTCCGCGGCCTCCTCAGCAACCGTAGATACATCAGCAATCGCAGGCACGTCAGTATCCTCAGGAGGAGGGGATGGCGTAACATCAGGATGATCCATCCGCGAAGGAGGATCAGTCGACGAAGACACCCTCGGCCCTTTACGCGTAGGTTTCTTCGGAAGCCTCATTATACCTAACACCATCAGGAAAAACTTCATCATCAACAATGGCGGCAGAAAAATTACAGTACCTCCAAAAGGCAAATAAAGGGGCAGAAACGGGAAATTTTGGGAATGGGTTTTATAAACCAACCAAAAAGACCCGTTTGAACATATCATGACGCAAAAGCGAAAATCTTTGATCACACGACCAAACTGGCAGGCGAAGAAACAACCATGTCAAAATTAACATCAAAAGCCAAATTGGAAAAAAACCCAAGTTCCCAATATCACAAGCAGTTAAGAACGAGAGAAAAGTCTCACATGCAAGTATAACAATAACTACAAGAAGAAAATCATGATCGAAAGTGAATATCACTTACTTGTACGATCGACACAGTGAAGCCAACGTACGAGGAGAATCGAAGAAGAAAACAGGAGGAAGAGCAGTTAACAGTAGAAGAACATCTCCACGAAAGTGATGGAGAGCGACAGTTCGGAAGAAAAGAAGGAAAGGAAGTTAATGAAATTCCCTTCTCTTTGTTCTCCTCTTATAGGCGGCTGGAAAATCCAAAAAATTTCGGATGTCCCGAAATTCAAGGGGAAGTTATTGCATGAAAGGACATGTAGGTCCACCCAATCAGTACGTGCAAAATTGGCAGCGTAACGGAAGTTTCCTTCCACTTCCACCAAACGGCAGAAGATGAAAGAAAAGGGGCAAACTGTGAATACCAATATTTTGCAGAGCACGTGTCACGATCTTAGTGGCTCATACGTGTCTAAAATTGTATAGACTTTGCTAGACAGAGGAGCCTGAGTAGCAAGGGATACCTCCGCAGATCTGCTTTATATCATCCCAAGAGAAAGGACGTGAACGGTCAAGATAAAGGAATAAAAAGGCTAGTCTACATAGGGTCAGCTGGCAAAGGGACAGAGGTAGATGACGCATCCAATCAACATTAAATGCTCTGATTCTTATCTACACGCATGAGTCAAAGCACGTGGAGAGAGGAAGCGTGTCATAACCCGATTGGCGGAAGCAAGCGGTAAACGAAGGTACAACGCGAACTGAGGCTGGGTAGTTCCCAAAGGAACGTGGGTCAGCTGAGGTGGCGAGATACAACTGGAGAAGCATGCGGTGGACGAAGGTACCACTGGTACGGAAGGTATATCGGCAGACGATGGACCCAGAGGAAGTAAAGATATACCAGGAGCAGAAGGGGCTATCAAATACCAAGATTGACCGACAAATTAAAGGCATTCAATATCTAGGAGAGAAGATCTAGTTTTAAGATTATACCTCTTTAATGTTTAGAACTTAAGTAGTTACTTCAACTTGAGTTCTCTCTATTACTTTGGGAATCATTTAAGATCTTTGTAACCACCACATACTTAATACGATTCTATCAATCATTACCCCGTGGACGTAGACAAATGTCGAACCACGTTACATATTGTGTCTCATGATAACTTAGAGGCTTTTACATTACTCTTATGTTCTTTGTTATTATTGTGATCTTAGATACCATTTATTGCTTAGCTTAATCAGTTCAACAGAGGTATCGATACTCCTTAGTATCAGATCCTTTGAGCTGTACACATCACGTAGGCTACGGGAAAACGAGTAGTCACACCAACCCTGGTAGTGTGATACAGTTACAACGGATTTTCATCTCATTTGCTACATGCATCAAAGGGTACCAGTTTTGTCGTCCAATGGTATACTTGGATACTACTTTCCTTACTGGTACATTCAAAGGTTGCTTGATGGCAGCTATTGGGATCAATGGTGGTAAAGGTATGTTTTTTTATGTGTTTTTTTTTGAACAACTTCAGTTGACAAATAACTGAGAGTTACACATGTGTAACTCTCAGTTACACATTACTTTACTTACTGTGTAACTAAGAAAATAGCATATGTAACCTTAAATTACATATTTTTTTAGCATGTGTAACTTGTATTTACACATTGTTTTCTGTTTGTGTGAAACTTATTATTCTTTCGATTCTGCACAATTTTTTTTGTAGGATTCCCCCCCTTGCTTTTGCACTAGTTGATTCTGAGACGATCGACAACTGGGAGTGGTTTTTAAGGATTTTGACTGAAGTTGTTGGTGATGGGAGGCCAATCACCTTCCTTTCGGATCGCCATGAAGGACTCTTGCAGGGTATTGCACTTGTTTATCCAGATGGGTTCCACAGCTTCTGCTACTATCATTTGACGAAAAATATACCCATCACTGCAACAGATCCTAGGTACTCGCTTGTGATGGACCATTTCCGAGAGGCAACATACGCACTCTCACCTGAAAACCATGCGAAAGCCATACAGAAGATTAGAGACTTGAACTGCGATTGGGTGGTTGATTACATCGAGACCATCCCACCTGAAGCATATGCGAACGCCTATTTCAAAGGTTGTCGGTATGGACGAACATCTAGTACTCTAGCAGAATCAGTCAATAGCTGGGTTCTGGTTCACAAGAAGATGCATGCATCTGCTCTTCTTGATCAGGTTAATTGAGTGTGTGTGTGTGTTTTGTTGTTTGTTGTCTTTTATTTCATGTTTTGTCACTTTATGTATTCATGAGTTTTTTTTCCTTTTCAGATTAGGAGGAAAATAATGTGTTTGATGGCAGAGCGTCGTGAAATTGGTGCTAATATGATGACT
Organism: Papaver somniferum; assembly: GCF_003573695.1. Classification (NCBI taxonomy): domain Eukaryota; kingdom Viridiplantae; phylum Streptophyta; class Magnoliopsida; order Ranunculales; family Papaveraceae; genus Papaver; species Papaver somniferum. Next base: position 75,463,430 of record NC_039366.1, read on the forward strand.
CCATTAACCCCTGAGTATGAAGAAAAGCTTGTGGCTCTTCAAGATGAAGGTTTGGCTTGGGAAGTATCGGTTTCTAGTCCTACCGTGTTTGAAGTTGTTAGCGAAAGGTCTCACATGGTGGACCTCGAACACGAGACTTGCACCTGTCAAAGGTTTGGTTTCTTATGCTTTTTCTTCTCTCTGTATGTTCTTTTTTTTAGAATGTGTATATCCACGTTACATTAGATATATGCATGTGTAAATACTAGTTACACATCTATTTTTCAAGTGTAACTTAAAGATACACATCCTGTACATGCACCTGTAACTAGCTAAATTTGAGTGTTTTATGATTTGTATGTGCAACTAACTTATTTTTTTGATTGTTTTTGTTTTTTTCAAGGTGGCGCGTATATGGTTTTCCTTGTGCTCATGCTCTTGCAGCCATACGGAAGAGTAAACGTGAGGCTATTGATTTCATTTCACCATATTTTACAAGCGACTATTTTAGGAAGACTTATATGCATGCCATCCAGCCGATTCCCAACTACAACAGGCATGTTGAATATCATCCAGACGACACCGTCAACCCACCTACCATGAAGAAGCAACCAGGTAGACCACCAGGGAAAAGGATTATAAGTAAACGTGAGAAGAAGGTGAAGAGGAAAGTTCATTGCAGCAATTGCAAGGAAACAGGTAACAACAAGGCAGGTTGCAGGAATCCTTGGAAGTTCACACCCCACTAGCTTGAGCCTACCAAAGTTCATTTCTGCAAGTAATGATTTGATGTGTGGATTCTTATTTGTCTTTGATTATTTGTTTTTTTAGTTTTCTTCATGTTGGTTTTCATGGACCAAACGTTTTTATTTTTCTGCAACGTTGATTATGTGTAAGGATCATTCATTCAGATTTTATATTTTGTCAGTTCACAGTTGAAATGCATTTTATTCTATTTTTGATTTATTGTGTACGTCTGATCAGTGGTCAAATGCTTGTGTAACTTTAGTTTACACTCAAATATATGGATGTGTAACCAGAAGTTACACTGCTGTGAATGCATGTGTAACATTAGATTACACATGATAAATGCTGGTGTAACTTTATTTTATTTTCATTTATTGGGCAAGTCCGGTCAATGGCTTGTGTAACTTCAGTTTACACTCAAATATATGGATGTGTAACCAGAAGTTACACAGCTGTGAATCCATGTGTAACATTAGCTTACACATGATAAATGCATATGTAAACTCATGTTACACTTTCTGCATCAAATTAAGATGTGTAGTTACTTAACCTGTTGCATACTTTCTGAAACCTGTACACACAACAGTAAAAGTTCTAACAAGATAAAAGATTTAAATTCAATGAATTTCAACCCAAAAATATTTGCAAAACCAGGAACTGCTAAAATCTACTAACTGATGAAATTTAAAAGTTGTAATAACATATTTTCCAAGTCTAACATCTGCTTGTGGCTAACAACATATTTGCGAGTATATAATTTTTTTCTAATCCTAATGACTGCTTTACACATCTGTGGATGGATCCAAAAGAATCTTGCATAGCATGCTTCCTCTCATGCGGTTCACCTTGTCAGTCCACCATAGCATCATAGCTGGGCTTAATTTTTTGTCAAGTGGTTTATTCTTCATCCTGATCTTCATGTAAGTGCATACACATGGAATACATTCAGGAATTGTACCTTGTGGGGGCGAAGCGAGATTCTTGGCATTTTCATTCATCCCAAGAGCAAAAGGACAGCGGAGTGTCACTTCTGTAGTAATTGCAAATGCATATTTCTTGGCTTGAAGAAGGTGTTCACCCTTGAGTTCCTTAACGTTTGACGAGTTTATGTAGGACCAAGGATTAGAGCTCTTGAATTCATGCTCCAGCAGTGTGTAGTGTGTGTTGTTGTTGCACATTGGGCGAAAAGTCTGACTGCATCGTTCTTGTACTTGACATAATCCTTCGCAAGCTTTGGAATCCAAAATTTCTTGAATTCTTCGTAATCCTTTAAGTAAGAGATCTTCAAAAACCATTTGGAATGTCAAACTCACATTTTTAATCAAAAGTTACAAATGAACGAGTGATTATGTAAACAGAAGTTACACATAGGGCCTTGGGTTTTACACTGGAAAAATAAGGATGTGTAACTTCAGATTACACATTATAAATGGTTGTGTAACTTCAGATTACACATTATACCTGCATTTGTAACCTCAGATTACACGTTATAACTGTTTTCCGACATAAAAAAATCTTGAGTATGTTATCATAATCTTACAACATACACTACACACTATAAATGCAATAAGATTTTAAATATATCGAAGTACTTATGTATGCTTTTGGCGACAAGAATATCGCTTTGTCATACTTGTTGTTAGAGTTCATCTTTGTCCTCATTCTGCTAATGTAGAAGTCAATGAATTCTGACTCCAAGAAGGATTCTTTCTTGGTAAGCTGTAGCATTAGTTCTCCAGATATATCAAACAACTCGCTACCATCTTCGCTGCGTTCCATCCAAGTAATGTCTCTGCATTAAAAATAAGTAAACTATTATTAATCAACATAACAGAATCAAGTAGTAAAATACAACAATCAATAACAGAATCAAGCCTACTTGGAGTCAAGCTACTTACGTTTTCGGATGAGTATTGAAATATTCAAGCACTTTCTTCTTTTTCTCGCCTTCCAGCCTTTACATAACTTCTGAACCTTTCACATCCTTTCTCATTGTTCCATCATCTTCTTCAGAAACCTCAGCCATTCTTTCTTCTTCTACTTCTGGAACTGCGTCCATTCTTTCTTTTTCCACTTCTGGAACTGCGGCCATTCTTTCTTCATTAACAGTCTTCTTAATCTTCTTTGGCTTCTTTTCATACTGCTTCAGATCTTGTGTTGGAATTTTTCTATTCCTCAGCACACGTATTTGTATGAATGCTGGTTGGTTGTCTCTTATTGTATTCACAGCTTCCTTCAGTAACTCTCCTGCAGGTCTTGGAGTTTTATCTAATCCAAGGCTAAAAAAGTTATTATGTGTTGTAGCTGCGCAAACAAATATAGGCAGAATCTAAAAAGTTAGCACATGTATGTAACTTAAAGTTACACAAGCCAAAATAATAATGTATTTTATGTAACCTCAAGCTACACATGCCTTTTACAATGTGTAACTTTAAGTTACACTTCCATTACAAACAAAACATAAAGGAAAAATAAAACGGACTAGTAGTTACAGAAGGAAGAGTGGTTACCACTTGAGCTAGGTTCTGCATTCTCCATCACTGCAGGTCCATGTTCACTTTTGTTAATGTCGCCAACAATCTCATCTAGCATTTCACTCACTGCAACATCCGTCATATCAGTAGGGTTGGCTTCTAGTTGCACCAAGCTGTAGATCTGAGCATTGTCAGGCTGTGTTTGCTGTGTTGTAGCGGTTATCACCATGGAGTCCTCAAACTGTGTTGAAGCAAAACTGTCCTCAAAAGTTTCAGGTGTTGGCTGAGTTGGAGCAGTCGGAACCAAACCGTCACCAACAGTTGTAGTTGTCTCTTCAATGAAATTTGCATCATCACCTGCGGCTTTCTCATGCGGCTCAACCAGACCACCACCTTCTGCATCTTTATTTTGCGCCTCATCAGCAGCATGTGTCTCTTTATCAGCTTTCTTCTGTGCCTCTTCAACAACGTGTGCAGTAGTGCGCTTTTTCTTACCAGTGGGCTTCTTCTTTGGAGGAGCCTTGCGCCCCTCTGCAGCAGTTTGAGCTTGCAGAATTGTTGGCCCTATTTCCAGCTGCAAGGCTCATACATGGAACTGCACAAGGACTGAAATGAGAATTAGGATGATGATGTTAAATTTTTTAAATAAAATTTCAAGAAGAATATATCATGTGTAATCGACTGGCTTGGATAACTAGCATGTGTAACTTCATGTTACACATGAATATGGCCTGGATACCTAGTGTAACATGGAGTTACACATGCATCTAACTACTGTAACTAGTATTTACACATGCATATAGCATGTGTAACTAGGGGTTACACATCCATATGATTAGTTTACTCAACAATTATTAAGTCTAATCAAGTTAAATAAGCATATTAAAAATGAACAACTAAAATATGAAACTAAAAAGGTTCAAAGACCTTAGTGTCAACTAATTGGGTACCTCTATCAAGTTAAATAAGCATATTAAAAATGAACAACTACTTACATTCTTCATGGAAGGAAGCTTCTGTGTCATCTTTCTTTTTCTCTTGCTCAGTCTCTTTCTCGGACTCTTCTTCTTCATGCTCAGTAGCTCCATGCTCAGTATCTCCATCTCCTTGTTGCTCAGTACATCCATGCAGTAACTCTTCTTCTTCATGCTCAGTAGCCCCATGCTCAGTACCTCCATGTCCACCATCTTCAGGTTGCATAAACTCTTCCTGGGTCACTTTGTAAGGATCAATACCCATTGCTTTCATAATTTGGCAACTAAAATTGTGAATCTTGAATTCTGCTGTTCCTGAAAGGTCCCCTTCTGATATCCCTTTTCTGGCAATTGCATACACTGCTTCAAACATTGCTTGCTTTGCTTGTTGTTTCTCTTTCAGATGGCCATTCTCAATGGTTTGCGCTTTCAGCCAACTTTGCAGGTCGTCCTTGCTGGGTTCCACGGTTGATATACCTAGCTGCTTCTCAAGCTGTGAAAACTCAGCCACAAAGCTAGGAGTTGGCTGGAATTAACAGATGGAGAGGTTAAAAAGAGATAGCAAAAATAGTTGAACATTCTAAATATACAGATTTTCAGATGTATGTGTAACTTAAAGTTACATAAGCACATTTTATATGTGTAACCTATAGTTACACATATAAAATGCATTCACTGGTGTTATCTTTGCATGTGTAACTATAAGTTACAGAAGCACATTTAAATGTGTAACTTATAGCTACACATGACAATTTTGATTACATCAAAGTTTTATCTAAATTATATTACCATAAATTTACAAAACCTAAACCAACTAACATATAACACTTATCGAAAACTCTGTCATGTCTGTTCTAGAAATGTAATCAGAAATCTGGTATATATCCCACCTCCCAACCATCGGGATATCTTCTTCGTGGTTCTCAACTTTCGGGATTAATCCTTATGGTGCGTGTTCAGCAAACAATAACTGCAACATATAAATTTTAATTAGTCGATTGAACCAAAATATCCACACCGTAACACTAAAACTGCTGGAATAGAAATTACACACAATATTTTACCAGTAGGTATTGCACACAAGCCTTCACATTTGACAAACAACCAAGATTAGTATGAATCTCTTCAAACAAGTGCTCGTGTATTAAATCAGGCCACGACACCTTGAGCACCGTATCATAAGTTTCAACGATACTAAGATATTTTGCGTTCACTCCATTGACATTTTTGTCGCCAAAAAACAATACACAACAAAGATAAATACCTATCAAACAAACTAGATCCTTGTCATCAACTTTCTTTATTTTCCCACTTTTGCTCATTTTTGTCATAAGTTGTTTTATCTTCTCTAAAATGTTTGTCTTAATCACTGTCGTCTGATGCTTTGTAGATTTGATATCAGTGAAGAACTTGCTGTATAAAACATTGTCAATTAAATCACTAGGACAATAGTACTTTAACAACTTCTGACCCTTTCTTCTTCCAATCCTCTGCATGTGTAATATACCAGCCAGCTTTGCCGGTGTAGACTATAAACTTATCATCACCAAACTTGAACGAACACGGTGTCTCATAATCCATGTCAAAGCAGTTCAAAAGCTTCAAGACGCCATGTTTGTTGGTACTTATTTTTCTTTTTGTACTCGGTACAGCTGTATCATAGTCATCGTAATACATCATTACGAGTTCACCGTAAGCATCTCTAAGATATCTCTTATCCCTATGAGTCAGTCTTATAGGTTTTATCACCTTTACTAAATCCTTTATTGCATTCAACGACTGCCTTAGGTTTCCTGTACACATCACACACAAAAATAGCATGAGTCAGTATGTTGTGTACTTATCTAATACACTCATTTTTAACTGCAAAATGAAAATCATGTTACACACTATGTGTATTTTCCAAGTACACAAACTGAATCATTCTATTCTGTGTTGTGTAACCTTAACTTACACATGCATATGAAGGTTTACAGGCGTCATTTTTTGATGTGTAACTATTATTTACAAACACAATACAGTCGTAGGTTATATTTTGCATGTGTAACTTTCTAGTTACATAGGCAATTGGCAAATAAGTGATGTTATTATGCATGTGTAACTTCTAGTTACACAGTCACTTGGCAAGTTAGTCTGTTAGTGGTTAGATTTTCAACGTGTAACTTATAGTTACACATGCACATGCATTACAAACATGAGATTCTAAATGTGTAACTTATAGTTACACAGCCACTTTGCAAGTCATTGGTGACAACTTGAATGTGTAACTTACAGTTAAAAAGGCTCAATTGTATGTGTAACTACAAGTTACACACTCAGTATACAAACTCCAACACAGTTGGTGGTGAGATTTTGAATGTGTAACTTATAGTTACACAGGCCCTTGTTTGCATAGTTATACATTCAAAAGCAGGTACATTAGATCATCACAACCAAAATCTCATATATAGTTTTTACTAGCATGATATCATAACAACACATATCATCAAATAATTTCAACTCTTAATACCTGTTATTGCAGTATCTGTTTCAGCGGTCTTGCTCCTTCCTCGCGCCATTTTACTTCACAAAATTGAATCTGAATCTACAGTTTAAAAAGTAAGAAAAAATAAATCTCCAGTAGTACTAAACTCTTTAACATGAGATTGAGATGATACATGAACAGAAAACATCAAGTAAACCTAACCCCTAAAAACAGAGAGGAAAAGAAGAAGATCGAAAACAGATGAAAACCTCAGTTCGTCTTTTTCTTCTTTCTTCGTCTTCTTCTTTGATCAGAAAAGGACTGAATCAAACAACGAATGAAGCAAAAAACAGATCGAATACACTGAGATTTAACATATCAAAAACAGATCAAAAACAGATCGCAAAACAGATCAAATTTACTAAGATTAAACAGATCGAAAACAGTTCCAAAAACAGATCGAAAAACATGTTAAACACGAATAAGAAGAAAAGATTAAACATGAAGAAGAAGATTTAATCGAAATCTACCTGTTTTAGTTTTTCGTTTCTTCGATCTGCAAAAAAATTCTCTGAAACAAATTTCTCTGCACTTCTTTGAAGGTTTTCGACCGGCAGTTTTCTCAGGTGAGATTCAGTTTCTCTCTCTTGAAATGAAATGAATGTGTCAGTTTGATAGAAAACCTAGGGTAGATACTTATATAGTGAAGGTTATTCTGGTCATTTCAACCGAATTAAAATTTATTTTTAATTCAGGGCCTAGTAATAAAACTCTTTTAACTAGGCCTCATATTATGGGTTATCCATGGGTTGAGCCTTAGCCTAATTTCCCCATAAGTGAAAAATAATGATTGCTTTGTTATGCAAACTAGGTTGCGCAAGTTATAAAATGAAAAACAAATCTTCCGTGTGTTTTTTTAAGTTCAAATGCAATTAAAAGACTAACTTAGGGAGTTAGTAACCCTTACATCATTAATAGTAGAGTTTTCTAATGCCGGATTAGGACATGTATCCGTTGCATTAGATGTATCTACTTCTAAACTATGCAAAATACAAAAGGGTGGATCAATGATCCAATCAACAGACTGAGAGAATGTTTTCGCCTCTTTGGCAAGAGTATCTGCCACATTGTTAGCAGTTCTAGGAATATAGAAACACAACAATAAAAATCTCTTTTAACTTCATCCATTATAGCTTGATTCTTCCAGGAAATTTGAGAAGGTAACTCATTCAAATAATCAAATAGATTTTTGCAATCTCCTTCCACATTGAAGTTTGTTAGCCTTCTTTCCATCGACCATTTAGCTCCTTGCAGCAAACCTAAAGCTTCCGCTTCTTCTGGAGAAGAAGCTGTGATTCAACCTGCTCTGCCTTGTTCAAATTTTCCTGCATCATTCCTTAGTATTATTGAGAAACCTGCAGGTAGATCCTTAGAAATCCAAGCAGCATCAATATTAAGTTTCTTTTGTGTTCTCTTAGGAAGTAACCATTTTGGACTTACAATTTTATCTACTGAAGACTTTCTAAAAGAAGGGTTATCCTTATACCAGAAGTCTAGAAATCTTTGTATCTCTAGGACTAATTGGGAGCTAGTTTGTTGTTTTGGTTCAAATGCTTTGTTGCATCTTTCCTTCCGGATGAACCAAGCTTTAGTATTATGGGTATAATTGGGTCTTTTTTCCTAGCCATTCCTTACATATATCTAAGAAGGTTGTAGTGTTGTCAAAATTTATTTCCACTGAGTATGGCTCAGCAGCCCAAACAACTTTGGCATAATTGCAAGTAAGCAACAGATGTTCTATAGATTCATGCTCTTGACAACCAAATGAATAGTTAGGATTAATATCCTCCATGAATTAAGACAATTTCAAGTTTGTAGAGATAGCATTTTGTAAACACTTCCAAGCAAAATTTTTAATTCTTTATGACACATTGAGACCCCATAATTTTTTTCCAAAAAGAGTCAGGCTGGCATAGATTGTAATGATTCACTGTTATTTCATTGAGCTTGTTATACATTGACTTGACAGTAAAGTTGCTTGAGGTAGTGAGAAGCCATCTAAGTTTATCTGGTTTGTTTATAATTATTCTAATGTTATCGATTTTTCTAGCAATCTGTTCTGGGAACAATTCACAGATCAGGGTAGAGTTCCACTTCTTTGTGATTGGATCTATGAGATCCTTCACAAGTGTTAAGAAAGATTTATGATCATTTCTAAAATTACTCAGGTTATCTTCCAAGTTGGGAATCCATCTATCTTCCCATATATTGGTATTGTTGCCATTTCCTATTTCCCAGATACTATTTTGCTCAACTAGTTGTATACCTTTACAAGGCACTTCCAAATCCATGAGCTAGTAGATGGAGTTTTAGCTTTGAAGACTGAAGATTTCCTGAAATATCTAGGCTTAAGTTGTGTCACCCAAAGGGCTTCTGGTTCAGTTAGAAGTCTCCAAGCTAGTTTTGTGATCATTGCTAAATTGAACTTATGAGCATTTCTAAATCCTAAGCCTCCCTTACTTATAGGCTTACAAAGACAAGAATAATATCTTGGATAATAACCTTTATAGTTAGTTTCTTTACTCCGCCAGAAATCTCTTTGCAGGGCATCTATTTTTTTTTGTTATTTTCTTAGGTCATTTGATAGCAGCCATTTGATAGCCAACCATACTAGCCAGAGTTGCTTTAATACGAACCATTTTGATAGCCTGAGCTAGTAATTTACCTATCCAACCTTGAACCTTCTGTTCCATTTTTTCTATAATTCCTTCAAAAAGTTTTATCTTTACTTTGTAAATAAAAAGTGGAGTTCCTAAGTAAGAATCTTTAAGATCTATTTTCTTTATTTTTAATAACTTACTAATCATTCTTTGGTATTTGGGTTGAACTTTCTTGCTAAAGAAAACACCTGATTTATCAAAATTTATTAATTGTCCCGAGGCTTTACTAAAAGAGTCAATCAAAGCAAGAATATTATGACATTCTTTAAGGTCAGCTCTAATAAAAATGAGACAGTCATCGGCAAATAAAATATGAGATATATGGGTATTCTTGGGAGTTATTTTAATTCCATTTATTAACTTCTCTGTTTCTCCAAAGAGAAGTAATCTGGAAAAGACTTCCATGCATATTATGAATAGGTATGGGGAAAGTGGGTCCCCTTGCATATTAGAAGGTTTGAAATAGCTACCATGGCATCCATTGAGTAAGACTGCAATGGATGAAGTAGAAATGCATTGAAGGATAAGGTTACAAAATTGTTGTCAAAACCAAATGCCTTCATTGCAGTTATTAAAAAATTCCAATCTACTCTGTCAAAGGCCTTAGACATATCAATTTTGATTCCCATTCCAATATGTTTTACCTTTTTCATCTTAAAGGAATGAATTATCTCTTGAGCAATGACAATATTGTCAGAGATTTGCCTTTTAGAAAGAAAGGCTGCCTGAAACGGGAAATTAAGGCATTTAGAAGAGGTTTCATCCTATTAGCTAGAATTTTAGCTATTATTTTATTAAAAAAGCGGGGGTCTAACAACACTACCCAATATTTCGCTTAGCAATCTGTATGGACTAACTCTGAAATACTTTGCTAGATAATCAACTAGACAGTCAGGCTCAATCTAGATAAAAGTATATCGAGGAGTTAATATCTCTCTCTTGATTTGATTTTTACTCAAGATAAAAACAATAGCGAGTCTTTATCAAATACAAGGAATACTTGAACGGTACCAAAGACCAATGTCCAAGGATCAATCAACAACCAAAGGTTGGATTTCCAATTGATGATCACGAACGCACAACCTGTATTATTTCAATTATTATAAAATATAATGCGGAAAGAAATAACACAGACACCAGAGATTTTGTTAACGAGGAAACCGCAAATGCAGAAAAACCCCGGGACCAAGTCCAGAATGAATAAACACTGTATTAAGCCGCTACAGATACTAGCCTACTGCAAACTAACTTCGGACTGGACTATAGTTGAACCCCAATCAGTCTCCCACCGATCCAAGGTACAGTTATACTCCTACGCCTCTGATCCCATCAGGATACTGCGCACTTGATTCCCTTAGCTGATCTCACCCACAACCAAGAGTTGTTGTAACCCAAAATCACATACTTGGTAATAAACAGATCTGTCTCACATAGAAAAGTCTATAAAAGGATAAATCTGTCTCCCACAGATAAACCCTAGGTTTTGTTCCGTCTTTTGATATGAAATCAAGGTGAACATGAACCAATTAATAATCCGGTCTTATATTCCCGAAGAACAGCCTAGATTAATCAATCACCTCTCTACAATCCTTCCTGACTACACAAGCGGATTGTCAAGGAATTACAAACAGTGAGACGAAGATGTTTGTGACTTCTTTATCTTGCTTATCGGAGAACTCTCACGATCTCAAGCCAATCAATCGATTGTACTCGTACGATAGAAGATGCAACATCAGATCACACAACTACGATAAAGTAGTATCGGTCTGGCTTCACAATCCCAATGAATTTTTTAAGTCGTTAACCTGATTTTAGAGAAGAAAATCAAAGGTTAATGGAGATCGACTCTAACGGGCGCACTAGTAGCACACAGACGTGTGGGGATTAATTTTGCACAATGCTAGATGTCTCCTTTATATAGTCTTCAAATCAGGGTTTTGCCTTAGTTACAAAGCAATCCTTATTCACAGTTAGATTAAAACCTGATTTAGATTCAAGCTAATATTTCTCACCGTTAGATCGAAAACTTAGCTTGTCACACACACTTGTAGACGTTTATTGGGTTCGTGAGAACCATGCCCAAACGTGTACATGTATGTTGGTTCAACATAGTAACCCAAAAGGTTAATCATATGAGCATTTAATATTAAACTTGTTCTTCTTCACCATAACTAGTTCAATTGACTCAAATGAACTAGTTAAAGAGTTTTTCAATTGCTATGAGATCTTATGTAACTACACAAGACACAATTGAAACAAAGATGATTCGATTCGATTGAATCGGCTCATGAACATTATAGCCACGGTTTGCATAAAGCATTCCTTAGTAATTTAATGTTTCATGTTCAGAGCACATTTTTATATCATAACCTCTTAAGTTCACAAACAAGTTCGCGGACTTAAGTTAATCGGCTGAGTTTTCCAAACTCAGCAGAAATTCTCGGAAACAGAACTTCCGCCAGTTCGCGGATTGGGTTTGCGGACTGAGTTCGCAGACTTAGCACACAAACGAGTTTTGGAAAATCCATCAGAAATTATCGGTCGGGAACTTCCGACAGTTCGCGGACTGAGTCTGCGAACTAGGTTTGCGGACTTGGCAAGCTAATTCCAGAATCCTCCCGATTTCTCTTGATCAACAAAATTCGAAAACTTCGGTTCAAGGAATACATGGTTATGTAATCTAAACTCTCATTTCAATCATTGAGACATTCTCAAAGGACGATATGTAGCCGTTATTCACAGACCGATTCACGTCAGAGCAATTCTCTAGGTGATTGAAACTTTTCATGACTTTCGTCACTAGGTGAAGATAAACTTGATCAAAGTGAAACGCTTTACCAACACACGATTTCGAGATAAAAGATAAGCAATGAATTCTCAGCTCGAAATATCAAATGTGTATGATCTAGTCTATATAGCATACGACATTTGTCTCATAAGAAGTAGGAGATAGAAGAGATAGACTTTTGAGTGATAGATAAGTTCAAGTCTCCACATACCTTTTTGTTGATGAAGTTCCACGGTTCCTTTATAGATCTTCGTCGTTGTATGATGAATCCCCATGAAGTCCTTGAGCTCAACTACACTTTTCTATCCTAGTCTGAGACTTAGCTATGTAGGCTAGAAATCAAGACTTATAGTTTTGATCACTAACATTGACAAACATGCTTGAGATAGCAACGCATGCGAGGTTGACCGAGATATGATCTAACAATCTCCCCCTTTGTCAATTTTAGTGACAAAACTATTAATACGTATGGAATACAAAAAAGATAAACTTTAGTGGCTCATATTCCATAATCTAATCTTCAACGTTCCTTGAAATCTTCATCCTTCCAAGTACTCCAATGATCCCAAAGGTTGTAAGTTTAGCATCACCGTTGTTGAAGATCCGTAGCTATAACAATGAGAGAAATCGAGATTCTCGATCATCATTATACAGTGTCATAGTATTATTATATAACATCAAAGTCCAATTGTATCACGACTTTAACAATAATACTACAGTGATATGTATCACTCCCCCTTAATCAATACTCCATCTTGATCATGGAAACCACTCCCCCTTACACAATGATCCGAAAACCATATGTATTTGTAGTGTGAACTACAATATTTCTCCCCTTTTTTGTCAATAAAATTGGCAAAGGTATAAGAATGGGATCATAATGAAATTTCCACAAAAGACATTTCATGACCAAAATAAAAATACATACCAACTTAATTTAGATGCAATCTAATAGCCGAAGCTAACAACATTCATCAAGGAGTTTTAAGATACAAGATAACCCCTATAAAATTCCATAGCCGCACTGCCCGCAAGATATTACCATTAAGCACAAGTTCAAAAGAACTCTCCCCCATTTGATGTCATTCCCGAAAGAACAACAAGAGCGACCTTAATTTCTAAAGAAAAGAAGGATTTTTTTATTGGACACCAAAAACCATAGGAATGATTTTCTATATCCAAAGCTCAACCAAATTAACCACAAGTAAACCTATGATTATTCAATTGGAATACGCAACTAAATCAAACCACAAAAGTGATCAATTTAATTGAAAGTGCTCAACATAAGTAAACTCACGGAGCTACGACTAAGACAATTATATGGAGATGACTAACTTAACCGTTCAAATATTCAACATAAGGAAAACCTTACGAAATATATGACTACATTAACCAAAGAACATGATAGTGTAGCCTCTCATATACTCAACACAAGAACTTGTGGAATATATGAAAACTCAACTAGATTAATTACAAGAGAACCTATAATTAATCTAATTGGAATACAAACAACCAAACTAATCACCGAAGTAATCAATTCAATTATTTTGGGCTCAACATAAAAGAACTTATGGAACCCCGACTAAGTTCATCATAGAATATGACAACCTTAACCGTACATGTACTCGACATAAGAAAGAAAACTTATGGAGTACAAACTAAATAACCAAACATGTTGATTAATTTAGTTCCTAATGCTCGACGTATAGCATCTTATGGAACAATCAACAAAGCCAAGGTAAATCGACTTAGTTGTAAGGTGCTCAACATAAGACACACAATGGAGCCTTCACGGTAAAACATAATAAAATGGATCAATGCAGATCAATACCGTGGATAACATACAAGGATCTATTCTATTTTCCATCGTAACGACATAATAGACTTTATCCTTGTCGAACAAAAGATTTCATCCTATTTTCTATCAAATGCATGATTGCATAGGCATATCTTTTGTATATGTCAAAATTCCATTAGTCCTTTCATCAATACGAATACCGATTCATGAACGACTTTATTTTTGACTGCAATATGGGACCTTCAAGTTCACGGACGTAAACAATACATAACCCATAAAAATATTGCAATATCACAAACCATTAAAATACTGCAATAAACATCATCCTCCAAATATTTTTATAATTTAATAACAATAAACCTAAAAAATAACATAAGAAGATGAAAACAAAAATAGCTATGTGTAGTCACAATCATTGCTATTCAAAGCACTAGTTATTCTTCCAACTAATCCAAAAACAAGACATCCTAGGCATATAAACCAAAACAAAGACGATCAAACTAAATCTTGTCTGCAACCAGGGATTGAACATGAAAGAGTTCTTCAGTTGCCATCCTTAGTTCGCCTTTTAGGTAATCAAGGTTCCGTGTTGCGATACCAAGTTGTTCGCGTACGACCTTAAAGTCTTCAAGAAGATTTCCTACCAGTTGTGATGAAATCTGAACTGGAAGTTTGTGTTCGTTTTCATGATCAAGAGCATGAAAGCATGAGATATCAATAGGACATAGCTCAACATCATCAACCTTGTTGCTTCCCTCCATTTTGCACCAAAAAGACTTTTAGAAAATCTTTTTTCACCTTTGGAACACAATATATATATAAGGAATTCCATCAAACCCTAGGAAACAAGACGTTCGTGAGGGTTGGTGCGTGTACTAGAGAAACGGGCCTATTGATGAGTGCTAAAAAGTGCATATTTCTATATATTTTTCTTGGCATTTAACTCATCTTTTGTGCATTAATTCTACATTTTATCCCATATTCTGTATTTTCATTGTTTTCAAGAATAAATATTTTTCTTACTTAATTTTGCATTTTTAGGTAATAAATAAAGTTCGGATGAGTCGCGGAGCGAAAAGAGCAGAAAAGTAGTGAAAAGCCGGGAGAAATTACGCAAGGAAACCGCGAAGAATGGTGCGCACAACCTCATTTTCTACACACAAAAGCGCCTCCGTTCTCAGCCATCAGATCAGTTCTCAGAAGCATCCGACGGTCGCTCCTTCATAGAGCATCAAAATCTGAAGTCTCTGCCAAGCACCACAGCGCTGAAATTCCAAGCCTTCAGATTAGATGGTAGTTGAATCCAACGGTCGCTCCCTTGCTGTGCATCAAAGTTTGATATCTCCGCCTAACACTACAACACCTAACTCCATCTGGCATCGTTGATTTTGTTGTATCATATAATCCGACGGTCGCTACAAGCTTCACTTCACATCACCGTCCGATCTACCTACCAGCTTCGCATCCAGTAACTCAGCATCGCAGAACATCAAACTCGATACGCCCGCCTCATACCCTAGCGACCGAACCTATACCAGCTAACCAAACACGCCTTCTCTGCCAAACCATCGAGCTCACCCCATCTTCTTCCCCATTCTCTCTGCAAAAACCATGTCCGCCACCAACTCCGCCTGCCTCTGCCTCAACCACCACCACGCCTCTTCCAAAAGCCATCATGGCTACTTGTAATCACAACCCATCATTACCCTACCTCTCTAGACACATATTCTATCGATTTCAACCCTTTTTCTTCACAGAAACCCTAGGTTTGAAATTGGTAGAATAGGTGAAGTTGGAGAAGAAATCAGAGCATGGGTAGATGCGATTGGATCAACAGAAGCATGGGGGGAAGATTTAGAGTTGTTATCAGTGTATTAGGTAAGTCAATTTCACCTTTTTGTGAAACCCTAATTTCTGACATTTGGGTATTTTGGGGGAATTGTAACTGACTATAAATTGGGGTCATGGGTTGTGAAATTGGCATGCCTGGGCTAGCCAGAGCTTCACCCAAGGGGCCTGGAATAGCCAGTGCCTCCAAGTTCTTTTCAGTTCATGTTTTGAAGTCAGTTAATTTCAAATGTTAATTATGTTTATCATGTTTTAATTTCATGTGCTAGGGTTTAGATGAAACTCTTGATTTTATGTTAAGATAGTTAGTAATTTGTCATTGTTCTTGTAGTGCTACAAATGAGTTAGGACTGCTAGTATCCATTTGAACAAGCAAACCTGTGATCAGCTGTGCTGTAGAAAGACAGCTGATGCTAGGGGTAAGTAAGTGATAATGGTTAAAAATTCAGTACATTAGAAGGATTGAGCCCAAATGCCTTAGAGTTGATAGATTAAGTGGTTGTGCAAGCAAACCTGTGATCAGCTGTGCTGTAGAAAGACAGCTGATGCTAGGGGTATGCTAGTAAAATTAGTTGATAAATCATCATTACAATCTGCCCTGAGATGAAACAAGAACATGGTTGATTAGTATCTGCCTTAGTTTAGGATCAAGAAGTAGATTCAAAGACCCTAGTACCTTCATTCTTTAGTTCACTGCCTGTCACTAGCTCAGACTATCTAGGAAACTTCAATAGCCCCCTCCAAGTCCCTGTGGACAAACCCTTTCTTCCCATCACTAGCTACAACTGACCCTGTGCACTTGCAGGTCAGTTTGTAGGTTGTTTTCAAAACCCACCAAGTTTTTGGCGCCGCTGCCGGGGACTCGGTTAGCGGCGCTGTTGTTGTTTCTTTTTTGAATTTTGGTTTTTTCTTTGTTCTACCTTAGTTTGCTTGTTTTCTGCTTGTTTCCTGTTTTCTGTCTTGTTTTTGCTTCACTACCTTGCACTGCTGCAAGTGCTTGTTTGCTGCTGTTGGTGTGCTGCTGCTTGTTTTCTGCTGCTTGTTTTCTGCTGTTGGTGTGCACTACCTTGCACTGCTGCAAGTGCAAGTGCTGCTGCTGTGCTGCTGCAAGTGTTGCTGAAGCTGCTGTGAAGCTGCTGCTGTGAAGCTGCAGTTTCTGCTGGTGCTGTTGCTGTGCAGCTGCTGCCAAAGCCAAAGCCAAAGCCAAAGCCTGCTTTCACTGCTGCTGGGCTTGTGCCAACTCTCTGCTGCTGGACTTGTGCCAACTCTCTGCTGCTGGGCTCTGAACCAATTAAGCTGGGCTTGAACCAACTGAGCTGGGCTTCGCTGCAGATTCTGCTGGGCTCTGCTCCACCTTTGCTGCTGGGCTTGAACCAACTGAGCTGCTTAGGACGATCCTAAAGCCCAACTGGGCCTGTGCAACTAAAAAGGGATAAAAAGCCCAAATTTGGGCTCCCTCCAAAATCAAGTAAGCCTAACCCATGAGCTAACCCAACTGGGCCTCATTAAATTTATCTGGGCTTGTATTTAAGTGTTTATATTTGGGCCTGTAATAATTTTTTTTTCTTTTCTTTATTTTCTATTTGGGCTTGTAATAATTTTTATTTTTCTTTTTCTTTTTCTTTTATATGCTTGTAATTATTTGTTTGTTATTTTTCTTTTCTTTTGTGGGCTTGCATTTTATTTTGGACTATAGGTTTATACCCCAATCATTGGGCTCCTAACCTTACAAAAAAAAAAAAAAAAAAAAAAAAAAAAAAATTTACTTGCTCCCAGATTTTAAAACCAAATTTTATTCTGCTCCCACATTAAAAACCAAAATTTTCTTTTTCCCATTAAAACCAAATGTCTCCCGCCAAAACCAAATTTTTTCCCAACAAAACCAAATTTTTCCAAAAAGTCCAATCCCTTAAAAACCAAATTTTGAGCTTTGTAAACTCTTTACTTAGCCTTTGAGCCCAGTCATGTCTAGATCTTGGTCTATAGTTGGGGAATACAACAAATCCCTTAGAGAACTTGCGCGTGGACAAACTTCACGTTATGAACCTCCCACGGACCATGATGTCAATAGTTATAGGAATTATTATGGACATTTTCAAAGTCCCGAGCCTCAATACATGAACCCTAATGACTATTCACACATGCATCATTCGCCACAACGTGAAAATGAACATTTTGCTAGTGCCTCACTCACACAATCATCTCTTGTGGATCAATTAGAAGCTCGAATCGCAGCTTTAGAAATGCAATCACATGAGGAATCTGTCACATCTAATTTTCTTAGGCAACCTGAAATCTATGCATGTCCCGCATGTGGTAGTTTAGACCACCCTGTTGAGCATTGTCATATTTTGCATAATTTTAGGCCATCAAGAGAAAATCCAATGTATGAAATGCCCATGAATTGTGAGAATGGTAGTCATTGGGACCATAATCAATCCTTTGAGGGTTGCGATCAATATTTTGTAGACCCTAATGACCATGCATACATGTACCATTCACCACAATTTGAACATGAAGAATTTTGTACTCCCATGAATTTAGACTCCACCACAGAAGCTTTAAGACTTAGTGAGCAAAACTTCGATAGATCTACATCACGAATTCAGGCATATTTAGATCAGATTTTGCTTCACCTACAAAAGGAGGAAATTCATGAGGAAATGTATGTTGTCCCTAATGAAGTGTCTAGTCCCATTCATGTAAATGATGTTGAATATGAACCTAATTTAGAGGAACATGAATTGACTAACGACACCACCACTGTTAATGAGGACCAATATGCATGCTACCATGATGATGATTATGATGATTATGATGATATGTTAGAAGAACATGAAAATATTGTGGAACCTGTTGGTTCAAAAACATATGGCTTCTCGCCCTCGACCTTCATGAATGTTGTTTTTTCTAATACTCATTGTAATTCATATGATTTTGATATTGACATGGGATTCGTACAATTATTCTGTGAAGATGAACATGACATAGGAATAGTTGAATCTTCTGTAGACACTAATATGCATGAAAATATATTTGATGTGTCTGATTCTCTACCTAGGTCACATTGTGATATTTCTCCTGATTTGCCAATGCATGAGAATGAATCTGTTAATGATGTTGATGACTCTGATTGTGATCTTGCCAATTTGTTTGATGATTGTGAGCATGTTGTGACACTTGTAGAAGACTTAGGAGATGTTGATGTGATTAGTAATGATGTGCCTATCCTCCTACACGAGTCACAATCTGATGGCCTTCCACCCAACCTAGATTTGGTTTGTACCAATATTGTAAAACCAATTTTTCTGAGAATGCCCAACCTAGGTTTGGAACTGTGTGCTTCCCAAGTCCTCTTGGACTATTTTGCTTCTAAGTATAATACATTTGAGGAACCACAGTTGGAATTAGCATGTTTGCCCGTCCCTAGCACAGTTCACTTTGAGCTAGACCTTGTACATGATGAACCCCCAAAACTGCGAGATTTTGTTTCCAAAATTTTATCCGTTGAAAAATCCAGGTTTGGGGGTAGCTCATTTTGTT
Source organism: Papaver somniferum (assembly GCF_003573695.1). NCBI lineage: Eukaryota > Viridiplantae > Streptophyta > Magnoliopsida > Ranunculales > Papaveraceae > Papaver > Papaver somniferum. The sequence goes on from NC_039366.1 coordinate 75,482,765, forward strand.
TCACAGTTTCACTTGCGTTTCTTCCTTATTATTGTGTGAAGCTGTTGAAACCTTTACACTTTGTCTTTTGGGTTGATCCTCAACTCTTTAGATTGTTAGTGTATGGTGAATTTTTTTGTATATAATCCAGTAGATAAAATTTTAAAAACCCTTTTGTTCCTTTTGTATATATTTTGCTAATCCAATATGATCTCGGCTGAAATATGTTGGATTTTTGCCTTAAATAACGGAGTTTTAATTCTGCTTTCGCCGAAATCGGGTATTCTCTCTCCTTTTACTCTACTCAGCATGTCCCTTTCCATATGTTGCATTTTAATTCTTTCCATATTTTGAAACATTGAGGACAATGTTTAGTTTAGGTTTGGGGGTATAGAGTAGATACCATGATAAGTTGCCATAATTGAAAACAAACTCCTTCTTCTTTTTGAAAAAATTGAAAAATTCCAAAAAAAATTAAAAATCAAAATTCAAAAAAAAAAAAAAATTAAAAAATGAAAAATCATAAAAAATGGAGCTCATTTACCTTGAAATGTTGACTCTTGTGCAAATATGTATTATTAGGAGTCTTAGTCTAGATATTTAGGCACCCTGATTCTAGCACAATTCACATAGTGATAAGAAATTTGCACGCGCACGATCTACCAATACATGTATGGCCTCGATCTTCAAGGTGTTGATAGGAAGTTACGATTGCCAATCACTTTAGAATACTGAACGAAACTTGACTAGCTTGTTCTTTGGTTGGTTGGGATAGAAGGTGGAGGTTACATTAAGAAAAACAACCATCGAATTTAACTGGGTGCATCAAAAAGGGCTACCTCTTGCAAAGTGTCATGTAATTTTTTTTTCCTTTTGTATATTATCAAAAGTGTTTCCTTGTTAAAAAAAAAAAAAAAAAAAAAAAAAAAAAAAAAAAAACGATGTATATTTTCAAAAAAAAAAAAAAAAAAAAAAGAGAAAAAATATCAGAAAAAAAAAAATAAAAATCAAGTATTGTTCAATTCCATCATCTCTTGTTCAAAAATAAAAAGAGAATAGTCAATGTAAATAAGAGTCATGTAAATAGTCATTTTGTTGTTTCTTTAATAAGCAAGGAGGGTGTATGCCATTGATGTACAACGCGAGTAATTGTGAAATACCTCCAACTCATTCACAATTCTCGTAAAGTCCGGACAGCTAGCTAGATTTCGACCTCAGTTCTTAGCCTGAGAAACTATCTCTTGGTGATTAGTAGTCATAACTTCAGATCTTTCTTTACACATGTGTAGATACACTTTACACTCTTATCACATGTCTTTTTTTTGTCAGTGCTAGGATTGTGCCTTTGATAGCTAGATTGACATCTCCATTTTGCTGTGAGCTTAAACTGTTTTGCACATGTCACATTTGATGGAATCTGAGCTTATATTTTGACCTAGAACTTTGTAGGTACGTTCTAAGCAAACCTTCACGAGACTTCAACTCGTCCACTAGGGACACTTAGTGGTTTAAAAGGCTTAGTGCATACGCTAAATGCATTCGAGAGACCAGCGACAGTGGTATAGTTAGGATTTCCTTAGTTTTGTTTTACTTGAGGACAAGTAAAATTCAGGTTTGGGGGTATTTGATGAGTGCTAAAAAGTGCATATTTCTATATATTTTTCTTGGCATTTAACTCATCTTTTGTGCATTAATTCTACATTTTATCCCATATTCTGTATTTTCATTGTTTTCAAGAATAAATATTTTTCTTACTTAATTTTGCATTTTTAGGTAATAAATAAAGTTCGGATGAGTCGCGGAGCGAAAAGAGCAGAAAAGTAGTGAAAAGCCGGGAGAAATTACGCAAGGAAACCGCGAAGAATGGTGCGCACAACCTCATTTTCTACACACAAAAGCGCCTCCGTTCTCAGCCATCAGATCAGTTCTCAGAAGCATCCGACGGTCGCTCCTTCATAGAGCATCAAAATCTGAAGTCTCTGCCAAGCACCACAGCGCTGAAATTCCAAGCCTTCAGATTAGATGGTAGTTGAATCCAACGGTCGCTCCCTTGCTGTGCATCAAAGTTTGATATCTCCGCCTAACACTACAACACCTAACTCCATCTGGCATCGTTGATTTTGTTGTATCATATAATCCGACGGTCGCTACAAGCTTCACTTCACATCACCGTCCGATCTACCTACCAGCTTCGCATCCAGTGACTCAGCATCGCAGAACATCAAACTCGATACGCCGGCCTCACACCCTAGCGACCGAACCTATACCAGCTAACCAAACACGCCTTCTCTGCCAAACCATCGAGCTCACCCCATCTTCTTCCCCATTCTCTCTGCAAAAACCATGTCCGCCACCAACTCCGCCTGCCTCTGCCTCAACCACCACCACGCCTCTTCCAAAAGCCATCATGGCTACTTGTAATCACAACCCATCATTACCCTACCTCTCTAGACACATATTCTATCGATTTCAACCCTTTTTCTTCACAGAAACCCTAGGTTTGAAATTGGTAGAATAGGTGAAGTTGGAGAAGAAATCAGAGCATGGGTAGATGCGATTGGATCAACAGAAGCATGGGGGGAAGATTTAGAGTTGTTATCAGTGTATTAGGTAAGTCAATTTCACCTTTTTGTGAAACCCTAATTTCTGACATTTGGGTATTTTGGGGGAATTGTAACTGACTATAAATTGGGGTCATGGGTTGTGAAATTGGCATGCCTGGGCTAGCCAGAGCTTCGCCCAAGGGGCCTGGAATAGCCAGTGCCTCCAAGTTCTTTTCAGTTCATGTTTTGAAGTCAGTTAATTTCAAATGTTAATTATGTTTATCATGTTTTAATTTCATGTGCTAGGGTTTAGATGAAACTCTTGATTTTATGTTAAGATAGTTAGTAATTTGTCATTGTTCTTGTAGTGCTACAAATGAGTTAGGACTGCTAGTATCCATTTGAACAAGCAAACCTGTGATCAGCTGTGCTGTAGAAAGACAGCTGATGCTAGGGGTAAGTAAGTGATAATGGTTAAAAATTCAGTACATTAGAAGGATTGAGCCCAAATGCCTTAGAGTTGATAGATTAAGTGGTTGTGCAAGCAAACCTGTGATCAGCTGTGCTGTAGAAAGACAGCTGATGCTAGGGTTATGCTAGTAAAATTAGTTGATAAATCATCCATTACAATCTGCCCTGAGATGAAACAAGAACATGGTTGATTAGTATCTGCCTTAGTTTAGGATCAAGAAGTAGATTCAAAGACCCTAGTACCTTCATTCTTTAGTTCACTGCCTGTCACTAGCTCAGACTATCTAGGAAACTTCAATAGCCCCCTCCAAGTCCCTGTGGACAAACCCTTTCTTCCCATCACTAGCTACAACTGACCCTGTGCACTTGCAGGTCAGTTTGTAGGTTGTTTTCAAAACCCACCACCTATGATAGACCAGGAAGCCCAAAGTAAAATAAATAAAAGTTGAGGAGCAAATGGAATAAAGTAACAACGAATGCAGTACAATCCTGACAGCTTTCTCAAGACGAAAAATCCTTAGAATCAAGAGCATCCCTTTTTAACAGGACAAACATTAAAAAGAGATGCAACATGAACATGTCAGGGTGTAATAAGATGAGCATCTTGCTCATCATTGTTTACTTCTTCTTTTTCCTTTTCATCGGTATATAACAAACTACCTGGTGGTTTAGTTGAAGAAGTATTATCAAGAGAAGATTTAGAAGTACATGGGTTAACAACATTCCATGTTTTCTTGATATTCCGTCTTAGTTTGTTTATGTGAATCTTCATATCAGAGACTCGATTGTTGACATGTAAGAAGTCTGAATTGGAAGTCTTGGATTCACAGTCCTTTTTGAGAGAATTAGAGGAACCTGAACTTTTCTTCCTTCTGTTCCTTTTTCTCTTTTCAGACTGATTTAACAGACCCGTTAGACTTTTGCCATTCTTTTTTCTTCCTTTGTATAAATCCTTCGAAGGAACATGGCAAGGATCAACTTTATCACACTCCATCCCTTGATAGCGAAAGTCCTTGATTCTGCCAATTTGTGACACGGGTTTAAAAACTTCTTTAGACATCCATGTAAGAATGTTACGAAGTTTTTCATTCCTTTTCCGAAGACGACACCTTTGCTCAGAGTGTCCTTTGTTCCCGCAGAAATAGCAGTGAAAGGATTTATATTCAGTGGTTCTCTTACTAGCAGACTTTATTGGAGTAGAATCCTTGTTCTTGCAAGCTGACACAGGTCTTTCACATGAAGAATTATTAACGGCTCTAACAAAGTTGATCTTACTTGTGCTTGGAATGTCTATACCTTTATAGCCCAGACCACCTGTATCACGATGTTCTTTACATGCTCCAAGCATAGATGATAGTTTTGTTGAGCTAGTGTTGAATCTCTTCAGATTTTCCTCCAGATATTTTACCTTCTCAAGCGCAGCCGCAAGTTCAGTTTTCAAGGATTTTTCTTTGGTAAGAAACTGATGTTCTTTGTCCTTGAACCATTTACACTGAGATTCATATCTTTCTTCAGTTTCGTCAAGCCTTTCTTTTAACACACCGAGGTTATGAAGAAGATTATCGCATTTAGTTTTTTTTTATCGAACCTCTTCTTCATGATCTTTAACGGTAGATTGTAACAGTTTGTATCCACCATCATAACCTTTGAAGAGTTTTCTCAACTTTCTGATTTCTTGACAGAGAGGACTCATATACTTTCTCAAGAAAGCAGTTGTCCTTGTTTCCTTCAATTCACGATTAAACAACTTGATGTATTGAGAAACTTCCTCATCAAGACTCTGTCCTTCTTCAGAATCACTATCATCCGAGAGATCATCCAACTGTTCATCAAGAGATTTCCTCCAGTTGGATTTAGATTCGGTTGAAGGAGATGAGAAGGAGTTTTCCTCAGTGGTATCAAATTTTTGAAACTTATTTGAGTAGTCCTGAACTGATGTAGCTTTATCATAGATAGTACTCTTGTCCATAGAGTCAGATCGCTACAAACACAAACTGATGAGGTCTTAAACGTGTTTGCCTGCTCTGATACCAATTGAAAAAGCGGGGGTCTAACAACACCACCCAATATTTTGCTTAGCAATCTGTATGGACTAACTCCGAAATACTTTGCTAGAGAATCAACTAGACAGCCAGACTCAATTTAGATAAAAGTATCTCGAGGAGTTAATATCTCTCTCTTGATTTGATTTTTACTCAAGCTAAAAACAATAACGAGTCTTTATCAAATACAAGGAATACTTGGACGGTACCAAAGACCAATGTCCAAGGATCAATCAATATCAATCAATAATCAAAGGTTGGATTTCCAATTGATGATCACGAACGCACAACCTGTATTATGTCAATTATATAAAATATAATGCGGAAAAAAATAACACAGACACCAGAGATTTTGTTAACGAGGAAACCGCAAATGCGGAAAAACCCCGGGACCTAGTCCATATTGAATACACACTGTATTAAGCCGCTACGGACACTAGCCTACTGCAAACTAACTTCAGACTGGACTATAGTTGAACCCCAATCAGTCTCCCACCGATCCAAGGTACAGTTGTACTCCTACGCCTCTGATCCCAGCAGGATACTGCGCACTTGATTCCCTTAGATGATCTCACCCACAACCAAGAGTTGTTGTAACCCAAAATCACAGACTTGATAATAAACAGATCTGTCTCACACAGAAAAGTCTATAAAAGGATAAATCTGTCTCCCACAGATAAACCCTAGGTTTTGTTCCGTCTTTTGATATGAAATCAAGGTGAACATGAACCAATTAACAATCCGGTCTTATATTCCCGAATAAAAACCTAGATTAATCAATCACCTCTCTACAATCCTTCCTGACTATACAAGCGGATTGTCGAGGAATCACAAACAGTGAGACGAAGATGTTTGTGACTTCTTTATATTGCCTATCGGAGAACTCTCACGATCTCAAGCCAATCAATCGATTGTACTCGTACGATAGAAGATGCAAGATCATATCACACAACTACGATAAAGTAGTATCGGTCTGGCTTCACAATCCCAATGAAGTCTTTAAGTCGTTAACCTGATTTTAGAGAAGAAAATCAAAGGTTAATGGAGATCGACTCTAGCGGGCGCAATAGTAGCACACAGACGTGTGGGGATTCGTTTTGCACAATGCCAGATGTCTCCTTTATATAGTCTTTAAATCAGGGTTTTTCCTTAGTTACAAAGCAATCCTTATTCACCGTTAGATGAAAACCTGATTTAGATTCAATCTAATGTTTCTCAACCGTTAGATCGAAAACTTAGCTTGTCACACACACTTGGGTAGACGTTTACTGGGTTCGTGAAAACCATGCCCAAACGTGTACGTGTATGTTGGTTCAGCATGGTAACCCAAAAGGTTAACCATATGAGCATTTCATATTAACCTTGTTCTTCTTCACCATAACTAGTTCAATTGACTCAAATGAACTAGTTAAAGAGTTGTTCAATTGCTATGAGATCTTATGTAACTACACAAGAAACAATTGAAACAAAGATGATTCGATTCGATTGAATCGGCTCATGAACATTATAGCCACGGTTTGCATAAAGCATTCCTTAGTAATTTAATGTTTCATGTTCAGAGCACATCTTTAGATCATAACCTCTTCAGTTCACAAACAAGTTCGCGGACTTAAGTTAATCGGTTGAGTTTTCCAAACTCAGCAGAAATTCTCGGAAAGAGAACTTCCGCCAGTTCGCGGACTTAGCACACAAACGAGTTTTGGAAAATCCAGCAGAAATTCTCGGTCGAGAACTTCCGACAGTTCGCGGACTTGGCAAGCAAATTCCACAATCTTCCTGATTTCTCTTGATCAACAAAGTTCGAAAACTTCGGTTCAAGGAATACATGGTTATGTAATCTAAACTCTCATTTCAATCATTGAGACATTCTCAGAGGACGCTATGTAGCCGTTATTCACAGACCGATTCACGTCAGAGCAATTCTCAGGGTGATTGAACTTTTCATGACTTTCGTCACTAGGTGAAGATAAACTTGATCAAAGCAAAACGCTTTACCAACACACGATTTCGAGATAAAAGATAAGCAATGAATGCTCAGCTCGAAATATGAAATATGTATGATCTAATCTATATAGCATACGACTTTTGTCTCATAAGAAGTAGGAGATAGAAGAGATATACTTTTGAGTGATAGATAAGTTCAAGTCTCCACATACCTTTTTGTTGATGAAGTTCCACGGTTCCTTGTATAGATGTTCGTCGTTGTATGATGAATCGCCATGAATTCCTTGAGCTCAACTACACTTTTATATCCTAGTTCGAGAATTAGCTATTTAGGCTAGAAATCAAGACTTATAGTTTTGATCACTAACATTGACAAACATTCTTGAGATAGCAACGCATGCGAGGTTCACTGAGCTATGCTCTGACATTTATATATGGTATTGCAAAGGCCTATGGGTCTAAATCACTAGGATCTTTGGGATGTATACTCTTAGATATAAGGAAAAGGAAAGTCTTATTAAGGTCAGGATTAAGCTCTCCCGATTCAAAGAAATGTTGGATGGCAGTGGTTACTTGTTCTCCTACTGTTTCCCTGTTGAGTTTGAAAAAATTAGCTGGGAAACCATCTGGTCCCGGGGACTTATTTGGTTTTATTTTTTTGACAACTAGCCAAATTTCCTCAACAGAAGGGATAGAACTAAGAGCCAAATTCTCTTCTAAAGAGAGACATGGAGAGATGTTTTGGAATAAAAGGGGATCAAGGGAAGGGGGAGGTGAAGGAGCAGAGAAAAGATTCAGGAAATAATCTAAAAGGGTTTTCTGAATTTCATGTCTTTTGAATGTTAATTCGTTATGCCTTAGACATTCTATATTGTTTCATTTCCTTCTTTTTAATGTTTTAGTATGAAAAAATTTAGTATTCTTTTCACCTAAATGCACTAAATTATCCCTAGATTGTTGTTTTGCTATTGCTTCTTGGACATCATAGAGTTTTTCTAAATGGTGCATTTTCTCCCTAATCTTATCTTCTTTTTTTGTAAACAAAACTAGACTTATTTAAGATATCAATTTGGTGTAAGGTATTTTTTATTTGTTTAGAGGGAAGACCAAAAATATTTTTCTTCCAAAAAAGAAGATTATTTTGAAGATTTTCTAGATTCAAAATTAGGGAGCTAGTAGGATTGTCTCTAATTACATGATTCCAGGATTCCTTAATGGTTTGCACACATGAGTCCTCCTTTGCCAAGTATCATAAAATTTGAAGGTGTATTCTAGTTTAATGAAAGAAGTATCTAAGTTTAGGGCAATAGGGCTATGATCTGAGAGAACACCCACTAAGTGTGTGAGCTCAGCATTAGGGAATTGGGTGTTCTATTCTACATTAGTTACTGCTCTATCTAATCTCTCTTGTATGTTAGTAGCTTCTTCTCTATGATTATTACAAGTATATTCATAACCTTTGAAGCCTAAATCTAGCAGACCAACATTGTTAAGGATAGTGTGATGGTAAGCACAATCAGTTTTTTTAAAAGGTAATCCTCCTAATTTTTCTTCCTGACAGAAAATCATGTTAAGATCCCCTAAAAGGACCCAAGGCATTGATTGTTTATCTACTTGCTCAAAAATTTCAGAGAGAAAGTCCCAAGCTATATTTCTATTGGTTGGATAAGGGCTTCCATAAAAGCAAGTTAGCAACCATTTCTGAGATTCAGAATTAGTTTGAACACTGATATTGATCATGTTTATACTCCAATGAACAATATAAAAAGAGAATCCATCTACCCATGTTATTGCAAGACCTCCTGCTAGTCCTATAGGGTCAACTATATGGGTATTAGGATAGTTTTTGAGCAGATCTTTAACAAGTCTTTTCTGAGATTTTGTTTCAGATAGAAACAAAATTTCAGGTTTATCAACATTGACTAATTGATTCAGATGATTTTGGGTGAAAGGGTTACCATAACCCTGAACATTCCAAGCAATAATTTTCATAGTTTCTACTAAGCCAGTGATCAGTCTAAAAATACAAATAGGGAAAAAGAATTCTTGAATAATTAAGTGACAATGATAAAGCAAACAAGTCAATTCTAACAGATTAATTCATGCCAAGAAATTCAAGCATAACAATTCAAGCAAAATTCGGCAGTAATTAAGATTCTCAAGTTAAATGTATAAGATTAGGGTTACCTGGATTTCGACCTTTTGCCCAGATGAAGATTCCAAATTGCAAGGTACTGGTAAATAGTTGTCTGCTAACTGAGATTGCTCTTTAATATTTGAGCCATATTGATCAATTTGAAGTATATCATCCATATCAGAAGCCAAAATGCAAAGCCCTTTGGATGATGAAGAAGAAGGAAATTTCGGGACTGTTAGCTTGAAAGCAGATGTAGGTTGAGTTTTAGGGGATGCAGATGAAACATGTAATTGATGTAGACTATGATGATTAATGCTAGTATGAGATGCAGGAAAAAATGACGAAATAGAATCTGAAGAAATTGGAGATGTCAAATCCTCCAGCGCATCTTTGAAAGGAGAAGAAGAGAAAGACAATCTTCTATTAACCACATTAGGTTCCCGAACCAGGTTAAGGTTATTCGAATTAGCAGACATCTGAACTAATTCTCTACTAGGTTCCGGGTTTTCTTCAATCGGTTCCATAGAGGTGAGGACCCAACGAGTCTCCGAGTTGGCCGATCTGAACTATTCATCACTCGAGACAGGTAAAGGGATAAAATTTTCAGGAAAGTTGAAGGGGAATGTTCTCTTTCCTAGAATAGAGTTAGCAGCTAATGGCATATCCTCATCATAATACACTGGTCCCAACATTTCATAAGGACGCTCATCAGCTGGTAGAATGCTATTAGGCTGCACCTCCATTGGATGTTTTTCTCTATAAAGTTCAAACAAGGTTTCCCTATTTCCTGGAATGGCTAGGTATTGTGCAACTGATGCCATCTTACCATGAGCATCAGTGTTATCCTTAGGGTTCCAAATCTGAATAGGGGTATTATTTAGACAAAAGATATCATCCGCAGGTCCTGGAGATGGCATAGAGATATCATAAATGTCTTCCAGCGGTCTGTTTTGTAGGATAACACATTGGTTAATCTTGTGACCAAATCGAAAACAATGGGAGCAGAATCTAGATGGGAGATTATGGTAGGTGAAGACAAGTTCTCTGACTGGATAGTTTGCCACTTTAACTAACACCTTCATCACTAGAGGTTTTTCAATATTGACCCAAACCAACACTCTTGGAATGCTATCAAATGAGTCACTTCCTTTACATACTTGACTAACAATACCTACCCTACTAGCAATTAAACCAAGTCTTTTTCCAAATTTGTGGTCATGCTTGGTGTTAGAAATGCTAGCCCAAAGTGGGATTTCCTTGACAGCTTCTGTTGAGATATTCATTCCAGAGAAAGCTGTAGTAGCAGAGAAAACATTGACGTAAAGATACCAGGGTCCGTTCAATGCTATCCATTTCAAATCATCAATCGTACGGAAAGTGAGAATGAACAGATTTGGATCAGTTTCACGAATCTGAAAACCGATATTAGTACCCCAGATGTGACATAATACTCCTCTTATATCTTCAGTAGAGTAAAACTCAGTTGAAAAAATTATAGCTAGAATGCTATTTTCCTTTATGACATAATCACGCATTAAAACTGGAGGGGTTGGTAATAAACCTACGTTCGTGTAGTTCGCATTACGCTGAGCTACAGAGAGTCCACTAAGATGTTTGTATAAGTTATGGCTACTCATAATGAATAAGAAAGAGAGACGAAAGATAGAATAAAGGAAGGGGGAGTAAAAGCACTAGAGAAGAAGATCAAAACAGAGACATTGAAGATGAGCAAATGAAAGGTAGTTGTGAAATAAATATAACTCTTTTAAATAGTCTGTGACTAAACTTTATTGGAATGCTAACCTTAAAGAAGTGAAAAAATAATTTCAAATTAGGGGAAACCTCGACCAACCAGAATTCAACAACGAAAAAAAGATCAATCAACAGAAGCGTCAGCCACAATAAATGAACGATGCAAGACAAGAGACAGACTCCTCCGACAGAGACAAGGAGCCGCATAATAATCTGAAACCCTAGAAGAAATTAAATGTTCATCAATAGACTAAATTCATAAGCAAACTTTAGATGCAAAAAAGGACTAAAGGCTAGATATCTAGATACTAGGTGCCATAATTTCCATGAGTATGGGTAAAACCACACGCTTGGCAGAAAAGATCTAAAGAGATTTAAATTGGTAGAATAGTTGATCAAATTCTAGGTTAAATGAATCAATTAAATGCTAGTTTTCCACTAATCGAAAAAGTGCAAGGAAGACGAAGAACACGAGAAGAGGAGATGTCTGAAAATACAAAGGAAACGTTAAAGAAAAGGGAAGATTTAATGCTAAGGAAGACTCGATAAGATAATTTGGCTATAAAAGATCTCATAGCATCCACTAAACAGCGAAGAACCAACAAAGAAAAAGAAAAGAAATCTCAGAAAGAAAGGGTAAAGGATGGCTTGCAATCACTTTAGGATTCCAGTAGGGGCTCAGGTTTCATCAATTAAGGTTGTGCGTTGTCAAGAAGGACAACTACATCGGATACAGTATTATCGATGCTTGACTTATCAACGAGAAACCTTTATGTACCCTGCACAAGCTCAACGATTAGCTTTGTGTAACCTAAGCAGCGGGGAGAAAGACAGAATAGGGAAAAAGACCCTCAAGCAGATACATGAGAGATTGGCTAACGGGGTTCCGGTGACTGCCAACTATTTTTTATCGGAATACCCCCCAGGGATGGACTATGCCTATGCGCATGAGAAGTCGGCAATCTATCAACAGATACGGGAAGGAGGGATAATAATGGTTGAAGATTCTGAAGAAGAGGAATGAAGAAAGAGAGGTAGAGAAATAGCCTCAGAGAAGGAGAGCCAGCAATAAAAGTTGTAGAAATTCTATTGTGTTTAGGTTAACAGTTTGTGATTTGCTTTTTACTTTACTAGTTGTTTTTTATTTCCTAAGTTTGTTTAACGGCCTCCTTGATGTTATTTCTGTTCAAGCTTTAATGAAATCAGATCTTTAAGAACTCTATTATTTCTGACACACTCCCTAAACTAAAAAGAAATCAACCAAAGAGGAGAAAAGGTCAAAGAAAACAAATGACCAAGATCGAGCGATTGTAGGATTATCATTTAAAGGCAGGGAATAAGATAAGAGTAAAACACAAATGTAAGAGTTAACAGGCAAAAGAAAAAGAGAGAGCTAAGGGAATTTGTGGCAAAAACACTCACTAAAAGAGCTGCAAAAAGAAATGAATGGAAACATGATAAAGAAGGTTTAAGATGTCAAAGCAAATCAGGGAATCAAACAGGAGGTAAAATTAAAACTAAGGACTAAGGGAGGGAAAGCATAGATACGAACTCAACGTGGAATGCACTATGGGTACGAATAAGATGCATGAGATGCAATAATGGGTTTTAAGATGAATGAGATGCATTAGCCAAAACAAATGAAGATGGATGTTAACAGGTCCCAGATTCCTTTTCTATAGAAATTGATCAAAGATGAAGACTTAGAAGATTCTTTTAACTATTTACCCCTTTCTTGGAACCCCATCTGGCTTGGGATCGAAATCCAGATGGGGGGATTACTCAAATAGCATTAGATCAGAAGAAGGAGAAGAGAAAATATTTTTGTGGAGGATGAAGGAATAGAGTCGTTAAGAGAAAACCTTCAGTTTTTCACAATATAGAAATTAACGTATTCCGTACATGTGTACCTACAACTAGGAATTGGTGATATTGGAAGCCCAGTACACTTCCCTTTCACAAGAACAGTTATTTGGGTACCACCCCATTTTCTTGGGCCGGGGGATGATTTCATTTTTGGGTAGATATTAGAAGTAATTCTAGGTCACTCCTTATCTAAGCATTTTGTATAACCAAACTTGTCCTTGTTAATTAAATTAGTCAGTGTAATAATTAACTGGTGATTAGTTAATGATTAGTAGTGATTATTACTAGTGATTTCTTAAAAGGAGTGAGAGAGAGTTTTGTTAGAAAAAGAATTATTGAGAGAGAAGAAGACAAGATGAAGAAGAAGGTTGAACCCAAAAAAAATTATTTTGAATTCAATAAACATGGAATGAGTGATTCTAGTGATGATAGCTCATTTTCTTAATCTTCACAATATGAGTTATTTGTTAGATGATGAATCCATTCTTCCCCAAACTCAAACTCAAGACTCAAATGATGGATTTTACCAACCACAACCAGATGAAGTTATGGGTACTCAGGTATGGCTCAAATTTAGTAAATGTAGCTTGAATTGGCCAAAAAGTAGGCTAAAATGAAAAAAAAACTGAAAAACATCGGCTAGGTCAAAAAGAAGTTCGGTAACCAGACCTGAAAAACAAGTAACCGAAATTTTCTGTAAGTGCAATTCGGTTCATTGTTTCAGCAGACGCATGTAACCGAACTCTGTTTTAATGGAGGTTTTGAGAGTTTGTTTAGATTTTTCCAGAAGACGTAGCCGATCTATTTTTGCAGATTATACAGAGAATAATTCGGTTTAGTCGAGGAAACCACTTTGGTTGCCGAACTTCTTATAATAGAAAATCGAAAAAACAAGTTCGGCAAGATCGCAAAATTTTGTTTAGAGATCAGGTAACCGAACTTTTTGTTCGGCTTGGTCGGTAAAATTGTTTACATTGCCGAACATTTGAGTGATTATACATTTGAGTGATTATACATTGTGTTATTTCTCGTACGTTATATGTGATCCAATACCAATGGATAATCAACCTTTCCCTGATATTTTGTACGAAGACACATCCCATCACTAGATGAATGACTTGGTATTCAAAGATCCGAAAGAGGCAAAGAGTTGGGCTAGACAACATGCACTAAAAGACATGTGTTTATTAGTTTTGAATGAGAAAGAAAGCAAAACTCGCTTTGAAATGGTTTGTGAGAGAAGCGGTGATCCCGAGAAAATCCACAAGAGGAAGGGTTATGTTTACAAGGGAAAGACAAATAGGAAGAACGAAACTTTCTCAAAGAAGATTAAATTCCCATTCAAGATAGTATTTAATTACAACAAAGATGTGGATGGATGGGTTCTATACATGGTTACGGAAGGTCGTCACAACCACTCTCGTCCGGAGCATCTTGAAGGAAATTTCATGGCGACAAAGCTAACTCCTCAAGAAATGGACAAGATAGCTAAAATGAGGAATTTCACCGTTTCAAATGCTCCAAATACTAACAGAAGATAACAAGGATAACCACTCATCTTTGTCCACCATTTTCAATGCAACTGAGACAATTAGAAAGAAGGAATGGAGAGATAGACAAGTGATGCAACAATTATTTTTTTTGCCAAAGAAAAAGACTACGCGGTTCAAAAGAATGTGGATTCGGAAGGAGAGATAACACAACTCTTCATTGCGCATCCGACTTGTGTTCAATTGGATCAATGCTTTCATGAAGTTCTAATAATGGACTGTACTTATAAGACTAACAAGTACGAGATTCCATTGTTGAATATTGTTGGGCGTACTTTGACGAAGTCACCGTTTACCGTGGCGTTTTGTATTATAAGGGACGAGCAAGAACCTATTTATATTTGGGCACTACAAAAACTTAAGGCAATCTTTCGAGGTGATGATATTCCCTGGGTTATAGTGACCGACAATGAAGTCGCATTGATGAATGCAATAAAGGAAGTGTTCCCATTAGCACATAATTTTATTTGTACGTTCCATATATGGTTTAATATGATGAATAGGTGCATCCAATAATTTGTCCACCCAAGAGAAAAGGATATGATGAGATTAAGAAGCTACCGGAAGATGAACGAGCGGATGCAAAAGAGGAAGTTGATAAATAATATGAACTAAATTACGCTAATTGGGTTTGTTGATGGGAAAAAACAATTCGCTGGTTTTTAGGGAAGTGAAGAAACGACCGTGCGGACGAGACTCCTCAATCAAGCAAACTACTTAACCTCAAACAGATGCACTGCACGAGAGTGCTTTGAGTTCGAGAGATCAATCTGTAGGACTCCGGCCTAAACCAAGTCAATTCGGTCACAAAGAGGGAGATGGGTTGATCTGTAGGAGGGAAGTTGAGAATTGTACGGGATCAATGATGATCAAGGATTGTGGATGTGTTGTAGGTTTCTTCAAATGATGAATAAGTTCGAATGATTGAGAGAGTGTTGCTCACACGATGATTCTTGGTTAGACGATGGATTGTATGTTCAGTATCTCGTGGGTTTTCTGTGTCTTGTTCAATCATGGATTCAGAGACTTATTTATATTTTCAGAATAGTGAACACAGTGATCCCAATAAGTGTGACGGTTTCCGGAGTGAAAGAGTGGGAAAGTGGGAGATCGTGGTAAAATCAGTTCCATGTCATGTGGAGACTTGATTGATCATGCACCCACCACTTTGCTAACTCCTTCAACTGTTTGCACGACTTACTCACATTTCTCATCGTGGATGAACACACGTGTCGTAGGCCGCCAGACCAAAACCCTAATTGATATCCCCCCATGTGACGTGATTGATGTCTCACGAACGTGGAGTCTGCAAGGCAGACGTGTATTTGATTGGTCAGTCGTTGATTTGATTAGACGATGGGTCTAGGTATTGTTCAGTCGAGCATGATTGCGGAATGCTCTAGGATTCATGAATTGAACATGTCTGCTGGGACGTATAGTTCTCGAATGAATGAATGATGTTGATATTGCTCGTCTGAGCAGATATTGTCTGATGAATTGTTGAATATTGATAGTTGAATCAGTGTTCGAGCACGGTAAATTACCGAATATTGATAGCTGGATAAATATTCGAGCAATTTAGCAAGTATTGCTCATTCGATAAATTACTGAATATTGATAGTTGGATCAATATTCGAACAATTGAGCAAGTATTGCTCATTCGATGAATTACTGAATATGGATAGCTTGATCAATATTCGATCAATTGAGCAAGTATTGATCTCTTGGTAAACTATTGGTAAGGACCGAATATTGTATAATTAATCCAGATGTTGATTGCTGGATAAAATTTTTAGTGTTTGAACTTACTCAGAATTATGATTTGTAGAGCGTTTGTTCGAAACCCTAATTTTTGATCAATTTTTGATCAATTGATGATTTATTGAAAATCAATCACTAAGTGAAGGAGGGACCGACTACATGGGATAATGGACGACCATGTAGTGCCCAAATGCTCGTGTGAGCATGCACCAAAGTCTTTTGCCAATTGGTGGAACGATGATTAAATGCTGGTTTAATCATTTATTAAAATAGTGCTCGTCTGAGCATTAGGTGATAAAACCCAATTAAGAAGAAGTGAGGGACCGACCAAGAGGGCATGGGACCGGCCCTTGGTGGTCGTGGGACCAGATGATGGTCGTTTGAGCAAATTCCAAGTTGGTTGGAAATAGTTTGGACCCAATATGAGCAATTGAGCAAATTAGGTAAAAATCATAAGAATGTGCGGGACTGGCTCCTTGCAAGCCTTAGGGCCGGCCTTGGTCGGTCAAGGAAGCATGCCCGTGTCACCATAATGTATGTGTCTCAGTCCTGAGAGTTTTGATATTTTCTGATGTGCGTTCGAGCAATATTTTGGATTTTCAGAAGAGTTTGATCTTGACTGAAATTCTTGATTTTGCTCGAGTGAGCAAGTAGAACTTGGCTCGTTTAATCAATATTTTGAGAATATTAAAATAATAATATTTTAATATATTTTTCGTGAGTAGCCTAGTCGGCGGTGTGACCATCTGACTTTTTGGATTTTTCATGGTTTGAGCAATATTTGAGAAAATATGGAAAAACCAGGATTTTTGCTCAAACGGAGGAGTTTCATGAGATGAGGGGAATAATAATTATGAAAACAAGGGATTGCAAGGTGTGGGACCGGCCACGGCTAGGGCATGGCCGGCCGGCTAGGTAGCCCGGTCCCGTGACACCTTTCCCTATTTTTATTATTTTTCATGAAACAGGCAAAATATGGACAAACCGTGAGTTTTGCTCAAACAAGGAAATTTGCTCGAATGAAGGAGTCTTCATGAGTTTATGAAAATAATAAAATAAGGAAAAATAAAGGGAGAGGCGTGACCGGACGTCCGGTGGTTCCGGTCCCTAGGCGCCTCTTTTTGTCCATATTTTTGAATGCTCGTTCGTGCATTTGGGTGCTCGTTCGTGCATGATTGTTGAGTACACTTGCACCATTTTCTTAGGGCTTACTCGGTGATAGTGAGACGCCCGATTGTTGAGTAATTATTACTAATTCATGAAATTCAGTGGAGAATGATTCATGAAACGGAGTAATAATTATGAATTGTGCATCTATTACTAATCCATGAAATCCAGTCGGCGAATTCAGGGAACGGAGTAATGAGATAAATTGGTTATCTATTACTAATCCATGGAATCAGCCGGGGATCAGCCATGGAACGGAGTAATGAGATAAAATAGATTATTTTCTAGAAATTCAGTGGATGAATGTCACGATAGAATTAATCTATTGTAGAATCGAGATATGATATAGTTGAAGCATCATACTCGTTCTGAAAGGTGCATAGTCAGGGAACAACGTGCAGCGTCGACATCCTGAAGGCGTTTATCCCTCCAACAAACAATTATGTCCAGAGAGTCGCCTGAATCTATACACGGTCTCTCTACATAGTCAGGGAAAAACGAGTATCTTCGACGTCCTGAAGGCGTTAAGCCCTCCGGAAAACAATTATGTCCAGAGGACCGCCCAGTCATTCTTCTATGTAGAGGGGGGTCTCTCTACATAGTCAGGGAACAACGAGTATGGTCGACGTCTTGAAGGAGTTGAGCCCTCTGACAAACAATTATGTCCAGAGGACCGCCCAATCATGTTATTCTACATAGAGGAATGATGAAATGTGCAACATCGAACGCTCAGCCGGGGAGGCCTTTTCGAGAAACATGTTTATCATGGCTCTAAGAGGAATGATCACCCAGTCGGAGATCGTGAAATGGTTCACCGATCGTAAATCATGAATCGTCACATGCGTTCCTGAAGCCGGGTCAGAAACATGCAGTATTATGATTTTACGATTTTGACCTTTGTCGAAAATCTACTATCAACATTAAGTCCCCTGCTTAGTGAGGGACAGTTATGTTCCGAAGTAAGCATTAGATGGTGATTTTTCAGTTGACGAGATAAGCAGTTAAACTCGGTCTTACAAAGGTATTTTCAGAATCCCCGATTTGCTCAAATGGTGTCATGTACGAGTAAATGCCCCGGTAAGGACCCTGACAGTATGATAGAGTGGCATCTCATGAGTACAGAGGGATGAAGCACTTCTGATTTGGATAATCGGAGGTCCAATTTTGGTCGGTTTAGCGTTTACGGGCCCGACCCAGAAAGGAAATCCTTGTCTAATTAGATTTTGGAAATAAAATAGATATAAAATGGAAGAGACCCTAAAAAAAATTATTTTCTTTCCTTGAGCTACCGACCACCTTCCCCTTGATCTCTTCACGTCCGAGCAACCAGAGGAGGAGGAGAAAATTTTCGCCCGGAGAAAGTCACCGCCGGCGATCACCGGCCGATCAACTTCCGGCCGGCACCGACCAGGTGCGATTTTTTTTGTGACGTTAGTTGTTCCTAAGTTGTTCAAAACAAAATTCCATGTGTGCATGTGTGCGTAGGTTTTATGAAAATTTGTTTTAGCAAACAGACGTCCGTCTATTCGTCGGTTTAGGAAACGAATGATAATCCCTAATATGAAAGAATCATGTATATTTTTGAAATAGACCTGCGTCCAGTGATAAAATTTTGTTTATGAACTTTCATGAAAATCAAAATTTTATTTTCAAAGCATGAATTTTCATACAAGTACTTTTTAGGAACATATGTTCGTTCGCTAGTGAAAGTAATAAATAATGATCCCTAGAATTAGAGAGATTTTTGAAATAGACATGTGTCTAATGATAAAATTTGTTTGTGATCTTTCATAGAAACAAAATTTACTTTGGAATATGTGGACCTTTGCAAAAACGGAAAAAGACCCATTTGACGAACAAACGCTCGTTTGAGCAAAACAAATTTTGTGCATAAGTTAGTCATGTAATTTTTTTTTTTGAGTTTACATGAGTTATTATCTCACGAAGATAATTAATAAATTTTTTTTAAAATTTACGTGACTTATTCACATTTTTTTAAGCAAAATTCATGTAAAATCAAGTTTTCAGCAATTGCTAGAAGTAAACAATTTTTGATAAAATGTTGTTTGTATGGATTTTGTGATTTGTCAGTGTATGCAAAAAAACCAACAAATGTTCACCCGGTGAGAGTTGCTAACATGGTGGAAATTATGTGAATCGTTCATATGATAGGAGTTTTCGTGAATTTCTCATAGTTTTATGAAGATCATATTATGATTTCAAATAATAAATTTTTTATTCGCCTCTGCAGGTTTGAGGAAACGAATAAATTCTAGAGATTTTGCGTGATAATCACTACAGCTAGTGAAATTGTAAATAGGTAAGAGTTAAGTGTTACCATATTTGTAGACAATGAAGTGAGCATCCTAATCATTCTGTTGCGCTTTAATTCCATTGTGCTGATGAAATTTGCATATGGATATTACAACAACTTTGCGAAGATGACTGATTCTCATGATGGCACTTCTAGAGATGATATTTCTAGGGAGGAAGCTTCCAGTGAGGATGCTACAGATGTATCTTCCAAAGATGATGATTCCGATACCTCTAGGGAAGAAGAAGAAACTCCTAAAATTAAGGACATTCTGAATACTGAAGATGAGTTCTTCGTGTTTCTGTATAGACCCGAAGTACGTCCCTCAGGTTCCTCGTTTCGGCTCCTCATAAATCTCAGGAGTACTACTCAGAACAAGTTGGTATCTCCTCAAGCGATAATTCAGTTATGTTTGCAAGGGAAACATTATTCGTCTTCACATGTGGAATTCAAGCTTTCCCGAAAGCCTTTGACAGATTTTTCTGGATGGGAAAGACATATGTTGGGTTATATCCATGGAAGGGATATGCTGGATCGTGCACAGGTGATACGAGCCATTCAAGCAGCTGGAGAGTTAGTCATCCATCATGATATACGAGGTATGGTGGCTTTGCTTGCTCGTTGGTGCATTTCTACTCATACTTTCATATGCAGATGTGGATAATTCGTCATCACTTTAGAAGATGTAGTCGCTTTATTTCATCTCCCAATTACTGGTAATTTCTCTGAAGAGCTCTCAGCCGAGGAAACTGCAATGTCTGACATTTTGAAAGCTACGATGCATGATTTCAACAAGTCACCCAAGTTTTGCTATGCTCGATGGTTGAAGCACTGGTGGCCGAGAGATAGAATTCCTGAAGAACCTGTCGATGGTACATTAACCATTGTTGTTTTCTTATGCTTGTGGTTCTCCAGAGATGTTCTTGAGGATAGTGGACATTTTTTGAAGCCATTTTTGATTCCTTTTTCTATTAAAATGGCTAAAGGTGAGAAACTTCCTATCGGTAGTTTGTTCTTGGGTTCGCTGTTTTCCAATTTAGACTCCTTAGTCACAGACTCTAGCGTTTCTGACGGCTTCAAGAAAGTTGAAACATATGCTAATACGATGTTTCTCCAATCTTTGGTGCGGGAGCACTTTGAGAATTATGCTCTGATTCCTCGTAGCATCTTGCAAGGACCAAATGTTGACACTCGTCATGCTTTCCTTGAGAAAGATTATGCGTTGGTCTACAAACCAACCAAGACACAAGGCACGTCTCACCAGCATTTTGGACATCGAGTCTGAGTTTAACTTTCGCCCCTGGGTGTAGGTTCCTCCTCTCTTCTCACAATTGATCACTTTCAATGTTGCTGAAGAAAATGCCACGTTAAAATCTTGCATCGGTCTGAGCGATGGAGAGAAATCTTTTATACTGAGTTGCACTCCTGGTTATTTAGTGTCAATAATGCACGGGAAGTTCCAGGTGGAAGAATACAACATCGACATATCATCTCGAAAAATGGGTCTCGATCAGTGTTCTCCAGGTCATCGAATGAATAAGCCATCGGTTGACATCTGAAGGATCATTTAGATTGCATACATGTGGAAGGAAATGATTACTTGTTTCCTTGTTCCGACCGAGATACCTATGTAACTCCGGGTTATATAGGCTTCTGGCGCCAACAACTTGAGCGCTTACATAAGTTTGTGATGGATGTTAAGTCTCTGGTACGAGAGTTTCCTTCTGCTGGCATGATTTCTGATCGACTAAGATTGAAGCATCTTTCTATTGGTGATAAAAGAAAAATGCCTCCAGAATGTTCACAGGTAAGTATTCTCTTTATGATTTCAGCAAAGACATGATCATAGCATCTTAACTATTTCATTAACTTTATGGTAGGGCGACCGTGTTGTGAGGTCTCGAATTCAGGTAGACTTCTCAAAAGTGTAAGAAAGTCCCCAGGGTGGAGAAGGAAGAAGTAGGAGGAATTATAGGATGATACCGAATAATGTGCAGTCCCCAGTCGCTTCTTTGGTGAGTTGTTAATATTCCTTCTCCGTGACTTTCCTTGTCCGCATAATTAGGATCATGAAACCAATGTTTGTTGTTGTTCCAGAATTTTGATCCATCAAGTATTGACGGTCTCCATCTTACTCAGCTAACCACTCATGAGTCCAGCGATGAAGATGAAGTTGACGTAAGTATTCCTTTGTATAATCAATCATGATACTCTTTTGAATAAAACAATAATAATTGTTTCTGATATATCTAGGAGGAGATTGTCGTGGAAAACCAACACGGCCATGTTGTTCATTCGTCTTCGAATGGTGGTGAGAAAGAGAACCTTCAAGAACCGGGACCGAATGAAGGTAATGGTGCTACTAATGTTGATGCCGACCATGTTAATCCTTCGAACGATTCGGAAACCCCTCAAGTAAGTATTCATTTTTATATTCTCTTCATAGAAGTATTGTTAGAGCATTGCTCGGTTGAACCCACCAAGCGCTGGTATGTCAAGTTTGGTTATCATATTTTAGTGAATCAAAACTCATGTTAACAGTCGCTTGATTATGTACTAGAGTCAACTTCGTATAGGTTAGCTTGAAAGTATTAGGATATGATATATTACAAGTATTGCGAAGTCTTGAAGATGTGAAGAAGCAAGGAGCTACAACGACAACAATCATCCTTCCACTTGAGGTTAGTGATATTTGACTTGAACTGTTTCATTCCCTAACGTATCTTTCAAGTCGTGCATATTGAAAACAAAACTACGAAGCATATTTGAACTCTCGTTACACATAGTATTACGGAATACAATACGAGGTTTATTGCTTAACCATTAAACTTTGTAGATAAGACATCAACATAATCATTTGCATGTTATTGTGATTATGTATGGGTATGAGGTGAGGATTTCATCCTAGGGAACAATGTTTTACATGTGTTCTAAGGAAGTAAGTTCATACACTTGTTTGTGAACCGAAAAAGGAAATTGCCAGGCGTTATTGGTTTTGTTATTCATTGCATATCTTATGAACAACCAATATGTGTGATTGAGTATAACCGTTCACGACTTGTTTGTGTTCTTGGTAGAATATTCACAAAGGCCTGACTTATGTATTGGTATGACTTTTATTAGTGAAACTGATCTTAAGTAATCACCTGAGATGTTATGATCGGGTTTGTGATTTTATGTCTGACCAAATATGGGAGAGGGGAACCGATCCTAGTAAGAGGTGCAGTACATCACAAAGGGGAACCGATCCTTGTATGAGGCGCAACAAGGTTTATAGCAGAAAGAGGAACCGATCCTATGGACATGTGAAACACATATAAGTTAGATACCATATATATGTGGGGAATCGATCCTAGTACCTAGTCAACCGTATTTTGGAAAGCTAGTGTGACTATGCACAATATTCACATGGAAGGTAGAACTGAAACTTGTTTTGGTAGAAACGATAAACCCATGATTGTGATTGAATGTTATTTGATCAATCGCATAGTTCTTGAAAGTTAGATGAACCAATTCTAAACTTGTTTGGAAGTGTGGCAAATCGGTTTCAAGGTCGTAAGTGTGAAAGAGAACTTACAAAGTAAGGATATCGACATGCTTTGAACACGTGTTATGAATGTTTATTTCTTTAATTGTTCAAAGTTATTCCTTAATAGCTAAGGGAAGAAAATCCCAGGATCGAAACATAAATAAGTTAAGAATCTTTTAATTAAGGTATTTAACTTCATTTTGTAGGGAAATAAGAATTATTAATGTGCATTTACTAATTAGAGATTTTCCGAGAGATTTTGATCATTATTTTTGGACAGAGCATTTTCAGGAATTATGAAAACCGAATTTGTGCTTTAATGAATATCTTGAGAATATTTT
Source organism: Papaver somniferum (assembly GCF_003573695.1). Taxonomy (NCBI): domain Eukaryota; kingdom Viridiplantae; phylum Streptophyta; class Magnoliopsida; order Ranunculales; family Papaveraceae; genus Papaver; species Papaver somniferum. The sequence continues at coordinate 75,506,161 of NC_039366.1, forward strand.
CGGTTTTGGAAATTCCTTGGTGTCCAAACTTCCTTGTCTATAAATACTTGAAGTTTTCCTTTCTAGCAAACTAATCCTTCGTAACAACAAGCTTCCTCTTTGAAGACGAAAAAGATATTGAAGATTTCTAATTTGTGGGTTCATAATCTTTGGTGTTCATAATACTTGTTTCGGTAAAATAGGATCCGATTAATAATCGGTTTATCCTTGTGATAGATTGGATTGATTAGTTTAGTAGATCGCATCAACACAATTCTTTGGATTAATAGTGTCGTTGGCTTAATCTTAAGCGATTACTTCGGTAATTGAATATAAGATAGATCTAAGAACCTGAAGAAGGAGTTTATATTAAGATAAACAGAAGATCCTTTGTCCGACTCATATCACTTGGTTGAATAGAGTTGATGCCAAACTGATTTGTTGTTCCTTTACTGTTTGGAATACGAACCAAAGGAATTTTTCCAAGTACGTGACTAAGGTCGGAGGCGTGGGGATACAGACGGAACTAGGTGAACTATAGGTTTAGTTGCTTGGTCTCAACTATACGAAGTTAGGTGTAATTTTGTGTAGCGGCTTAATCCTAAGAGTATCCAATTCTAGACAAGGTCCCGAGGTTTTTCTGCATTTGCGGTTTCCTCGTTAACAAAATCTTGCTGTGTCATTTACTTTATATTTCCGCATTATAATTGTTTTATTATAATTAAAGTAAATTACACAAACGTTAATTCCTATTTACTTGATAAGTGAATCCTATTGTGTTTGGTTAAGTCCGAACATTTTTATCAAGTAACATACTTCATTGTTGTATTGTCTCGATCTCGTATCCATAGACGATCACACGAAGTGTGAAACGATTAGTTGTATTATCTCGACTCAGTCCATAGACAATCACTTTCGGAAAAAGGACTTATAGGTAGGAAAAGTTTTAGCTTGAGGTATATTTGGGTACCCTCGCCTTTTCAATTGGTATCAGAGAAGGCAAACACGAAAAGATCTAACAATCTGTGTTTGGTGCGATCCAACCTATAAGAATTGAATCTAATGAATGACTCAGTTAACATAAAGCAAGACATCAAGAGTTTTGAATTAACACTTGATGATGGCATCTACGATTCGATATCTGAAGAAATCATCTCTAGAGATTCTACTAGACAAGTTAATCTTGTTAATAATGTAGAAACCGATGGCGACTGGAAATTACGTCTACAAGAAGGGTTAGATGAAATTTCCGATGATGATGACTCAGATTTTGAACAAGAAGTAGAAGAGGATATCTCAGAATACTCTAAACTGCTGGAACCTTTGAAAAATGAAAAGCTGAGAACTTCGGATTTTCTTGGTTTTATAACTCCTCTTTGTCGTGAGAACAAGAAATTGAAGAAGGTTTTTCAAGGATATTATGTTGGTTACCAAAACAGTGACTATCTTCTTAAAGATCGTACAAACGATCTAAATTCTAAGAAATTAGAATGTGAAAATCTTCGAAGAGAATTTTGTCGAAAAAGAAACGTGCTGAATCGGAAGCAATGTTTAATTCTCGATAAGTACAGGGTCTTGAAGAAAAAGCCAGTGCTAGTCTCTCTCAAACAAAATTGTTAGAGAAAGAGCGTGATGTTGCTCTTGAAAAAATTCACTTGCTGGAAGAGAAACTTGTTGAATCTGATGCAAGGATTAACTCTCAACAAAAGAGTTTTGAAGAGAAAGAAGGTGTATATCTCTCACGAGAAAAACGCCTTGAGGCTGATCTAGCCGGTGCTCTTGATAAAATCAAGATGTTGGAAGAAGAAAATTTGGAACTGAAAAAATCCAATGAAAGCTCAAACAAGTTAACCTCAATGTTAGAAGCAAGTAGAAATCATCGTGATACACGAGGATTGGGCTATGAGGGAATAGATGCTTCAAATATTAGCAAAGAGGTAAAAATTTGTTAAAGCTACAAATTCTTCTCAATCAGAGGCTTCCACTGATGACAAAGATGCTCATATTTCTTGTAAAGAAGAGAAGTTTTTCAAGTCTAAGAATAGTGTTCAACCAGCAGTAATCAAAGAAGGCATTTCTGCTAATGTCAAGAATGCAACAACGTTGAACAAAGAAAAGAAGAAGAAGAAGAAAACTCGTCGATCTCCAATGCAATAGGATCCACAAAAAGGTAACATCAAAACTCATACTTCGTATATTTATACTAAGCATTGTTATTATTGTGGTAATAAAGGATACTTGCAATGGGGATGCAAAGTTCGTAAGATGCAAGATGCACTTTCTTTTGTATCAAACGAATTGGATAAGTTTTCTCCTCATAAGAACTCAGATCGTTATTTTCCTAAGTTTAGGCAAAAGAATTATTATAATGATAGTTCAAATTTTGCATATCACTCAACAAGGTCATCTCTAAAAGAACCGAATATAGAAAGAGATAACTTTGTAAATGCAAAGACAAGATCTGATGTTCCAAATTGGAAAAAGGGTGTTTCGCAAAATACTCAAAAGGACAATGATCCTAATGGTATGAAGGAGAAGGTTGCTCCTGCAAAACCCAACTCTAAATGGGTTCCGAAGTCCTCTATAGCCAAGGAGAGACCAAAAGTTAGTCACAAGAATGACTCCCCGTTGTTAATTGTTGGTGACAATAATTACAAGAGTCTTCTTGAAAGGCTAAAGAAAGACATTATGTCTGAAATCTCTTGTACTAGTAAAGATTGTGATAATGCTACTCTTCATCACAATTCAAAGAAGAAAAACAAGAGATGGAACAAGAGAAAACAAACCAAGCAAGAGGTCAAAAATGATGATTTTGTCTTAGTCACTCGTGACGAATAAGACAAGGATCAACTCAACACAACCTAGTTGTGTTAGAATGTGCATACTCACCTTGGTGCTCAATTTTGTTTTAAAAGGTGAGGAAGCACATGAAACTGAGCACATGATCTCTCGGTTTTTGTATGACTAATTAACATCTTTAGGAGATTTATTTTGTTCTATACTCATACTTTCTCTATCTATATTTGATGTTTTGATAGAGACGGTAATTACGAGTTTATGATGTTGATATCTACTGATCATATATGTGTAGATCTTGTTTTTACGGTTAAAACGAGCCAAAAATCACAGAATTCGGACATCGTATGCAAAAGTTATGTCGAAAACAGTTTAGTGTTATGATCTGTTACAAGTAACTCTTAGGAACCGATCCTAGTACATGTCATGGTGAGGGAACCGATCCTAGTGAGAGGTCCCCTTACGAAGAAGTGTAAAACTGTTTTTCCCATAACTTCTTCGTCCGAACTCGGAATGACCTCATTCTTTTTGCGTTGTTTTGATAATTCAATTTCCTAAAAGATTGAGGTAATTGCAATACTTGATTTTATGTTGAATGTTTATGGTGTATTGCAAATTGGTTTATGGGATGTTTGATTTCAGTTTTACTACCTTAATATTCGATCTCATATGTTGTGAACCCTTGTGGTTTGGGTGACTTTTTGATTTAGCAGGATTAAGTTCTAGCCCATGTTGGTAGGCTTTATCAAAGAATCATGAGGGGTTCTGATAGAAACAATATGTGAAAAAGTCACAATATGTTGAATCGGTTTTGGTTTAGCATAAAAGCATATGTGTTTCGACGGTTTTCAACTTTTTCTTGTAATTGTTAAAACCGATTTTCAACCTTTCTCTAGTAAAGGTTGGTTGTTGTTATTATTTTGTTTTGGAATAAGGATGACAACATGATGATATTTCGATATCAATTCTCCATGGAAGAAGATGCAATCATATTGGAGAAGTGGATGCGAAATTTGAAGTAAAAATCTTGTTAGTTAATTGTTTTCCTATTTAAGAAAAGCATGAGTTTATATCATATATATTTATTGCTTTTGCTTAACAAAATTTCGGTTCAATTGATGTTTATTCCATGATGTGTGTGTGGATGTATGTGTGATTCAATTGGTTCCGGTTAAGAAAACTATTGTTATCTTGCTTTATTGTGTGGTATCAATCGTTTAGGCTTACAAAATTTCGGTGCAATTGCGGTGTTTTAATGCTTATGTTGTTTCAATTGCTTCCGGTTGAGGTGAATAATTATGCAAGTTGATTTATTTGGTTTGTATGAATTATTTATGGCTTAACGAAATAAAAGGTGTACGGGATGAGTTGTTTAGTCCAATTCGATTCCGGATAAGAGAAACTAAGTTAATTCTGATCTTAGTTAGACTTATCGAAGTGAGGTTACGGTTATTCAAGTCTAATCGAATGCCTTAACAAGAAATTCTAGTTAACTAACCTAGTACTTGTCTTGTTTAAAATTGAAAGGTCTAAGTTTATGGATAATTAGAACCTGATGAGAAAAATAGAGTTATCTTTATTTTGGTCTTATAGAATTAAGCGGTTGTTTTTAAAAAATCGATTTAGCAAAGGGACTAAGGTGCTTAGTTGATTTTTTTTTGCTAAACTAAAATGGAAAAATTGTTTCCGACAATTGTTTCCTTGGTATCATATCAAAATAAAACTACTTGTAGTTTCGGTTTTGATATTGGTTACCAGAACATGATGTGTGGAACCCTCGTGCCTAACTCTACAGGTTGCAAGTCTATTTTGAGATTTGTAAGATTCTTTTCGTGTTGTCCTTTATTTTTTCGTTTCTTTGCCATTTTGTGACAAAAAGGGGGAGAAATATAAGGAGTAAACAAGTGATACTGGCACTGATTTTATATTGATTGGTATCGCTAAGGAAAAGAACATTGGTGCATAAACGTTTTCTCTAAACGAAAAAGTGAAAGCACAGACTAAGGGGGAGTAACATGTCATATGAATTGGTATAACTGAAAAAGCGGGGGTACAACAACCACACCCAATATTTCGCTTAGCAATATGTATGGACAAATTCCAATATACTTTTAAGAGAATCAACAAGCCTCAATCTACAAAATGTATATCAAAGAGTTTTATCTCTCTTTCTTGATTCAATTCTTTCTCAAGCAAATAGAAATCTGCGAGTCTACTGAATACAAGAGGAATCACTTGAACGGTACCAAAGACTAATGTTCAAGGATCAATCAATTTCAATCAACAACTAAAGGTCGGATTTCCAATTGATTGATTCAAACGCACAACCTGTGATATTTCAATTATATAACAAAATATAATGCGGAATAGAAATAAGACAGACACCAGAAATTTTGTTAACGAGGAGACCGCAAATGCAGAAAACCCCCGGGACCTAGTCCAGATTGAACACTACACTGTATTAAGTCGCTACAGACACTAGCCTACTACAAACTAACTTCAGTTTGGACTGTAGTTGAACCCCAATCAATCTCACACTGATCCAAGGTACAGTTGCGCTCCTTACGTCTCTGATCCCAGTAGGATACTACGCACTTGATTCCCTTAGATGATCTCACCCACAACTAAGAGTTTCTACGACCCAAAGTCGAAGACTTTAATAAACAAATCTGTATCACACAGAAAAGTCTACAGAATAGATAAATCTGTCTCCCACAGATAAACCTACAAGTTTTGTTCCGTCTTTTGATAAATCAAGGTGAACAGGAACCAATTGATAACCCGGACTTATATTCCCGAAGAACAGCCTAGTATTATCAATCACCTCACAATAATCTTAATCGACGCGGCGAAAGAAGATATTGTGCAATCACAAACGATGAGACGAAGATGTTTGTGATTACTTTTCTATCTTGCCTATCGGAGATAAAGATCTCAAGACAATCATTACGATTGTACTCAAAACGATAGAATCAGCAAGATCAGATCACACAACTACGAGAAAGTAGTATCGGTCTGGCTTCACAATCCCAATGAAGTCTTTAAGTCGTTAACCTGGTTTTTTAAGAAGAAACCAAAGGTTAAAGGAGAATCGACTCTAGCTAATACAACTAGTATCACACATGAGGTGTGGGGATTAGGTTTCCCAATTGCTAGAGTTCTCCCTTATATAGTCTTTCAAATCAGGGTTTGCAATCAATGTTAGCTTGGTAACAAAGCATTCAATATTCACCGTTAGATGAAAACCTAATTAGACTCAAGCTAATATCTTTCAACCGTTGGATTAAAAACTTAGCTTGTTACACACAAATGAAATGTACTATTTTGGGTTTATGTAACCGTACCCAAACATGAACATTTGTTGGTTCAACAATAGTTAACCAAATGGTTAGCCATATTGTTAGAGCATTGCTCGGTCGAACTCGCATGCATTGCTCGGTCGAACTCGCATGCATTGCTATCTCAAGCATGTTTGTCAATATTAGTGATCAAAACTATAAGTCTTGATTACTAGCCTATTAGAGCTAAGGTGCCTATTAGAGCTAAGGTCTTGGATTAGGAAAGAAAGTTTAGTTGAGCTCAAGACTCCATGGAAATCATCATACAAGACGAAGGACTACTCAAGGAACTGGTGGATCATCATCGAATAAAAGGTATGTGGAGACTTGAGCTTATCTGTCACTCAAAAGTCTATTTACTCTATCTCCTACTCTTGAGACAAAAGTCGTTTTGATATATAGACTTTCATTATACACATTTGCTATTTCGAGCCGAGTTTATCTCGCCTATCTATTTTTCGAAATGTGTGTTGATAAGCTTTCGCTTTATCCGAATTCATCTTTACCAAGTGACGAAATTCATGTTATGTTTCAATCACTTTGAAAATTGCTCTGACGAAAAATGGTCTGTGAATAACGGCTATATTACGTTCTCTGAGAATGTTTCAATGATTGAAATGAGAGAGTAGATTACATAACCATTGGTGGATATAAGCATTATTGTGGAAACACATATATGGATAAGTCTTTTTCCTTGAACCAAAGTTTGCTAAACTTTGTTGATCAAGAGAAGTTGGAAGTGGCGTGAGCCAAGTCCGCGAACTAAGTCCGCGAACTTGCGGAACTTCTCGGCCCGAGATTTTCTGCTGGAGTTTGTGTACTCCTTCCATGATCTTAAGTCCGCGAACTTGAGCAGGTTATATCTAAAGTCGGTTGTTCTTGAACTAATGTTTAAATAAACTAAGGAATGCTTTTGCAAACCGTTTCTATAAAGTTCATGAACCGATTCGAGTGAATCAAACCGATTTTGCTTCAATTGTGTCTTGTGCAGTTACATAAGATTTCCTTGCAATTGAATAACTCTCTAACTAGTTCATTTGAGTCATTTGAACTAGTTATGGTGAAGAAGAATAAGGTTGATATGAGAGTAATCATATGGCTAACCATTTGGTTGACTTGTTAAACCAACAAATATTAATGTTTGGGTACGGTTCGTAAACCCAAAATTGGACATTTCATTTGTGTGTGACAAGCTAAGTTTTCGATCTAACGGTTGAGAAATATTAGCTTGAATCTAATCAGGTTTTCATCTAACGGTGAATATTGAATGCTTTGTTACTAAGCTAACATTGATTGCAAACCCTGATTTGAAAGTGTATATAAGGGAAAACTCTAGCAACTGGGAAACCTAATCCCCACACATTCTGTGTGATACTAGTTGTGCTAAGCTAAAGTGGATTCTCCTTTAACCTTGGGTTTCTTCTTCTAAACCAGGTTAACTACTTAAAGAATTCATTGGGATTGTGAATCCAGACCGATATTACTTTTCTTGTACAGTTTAACCTCGATAAACGAATGTTCAATAAATGAATAACCTCGCCAAATGAATATTTTTCTCCGGTTCTGACTTGGGACAAGGTGATAAATGAATAATCTCGCTTAATGCATTAATGAATAAGAAAAATTGGATCCTTAAAGGCCCTATAGAAATATAAATGAATAATCACTGAATTATATATAAAAAAATATATATATAAAAATAAACCAAAATACATAATCAGAAAGTTTTACATAAAAATATATGTAGGAGTGAACTCAAAAAAAATCATCTATGGTTGATTGTTTTTTTCTTCCACCCAAACCAAAATGCACCGTATCCTTAATTTTATGCAATGCTTGTATAATTTCTGGAATATTTTGCTCGTGTTGTAGCAAGTAATTTTTTAAAGTGACCATCTCTTTAAAAGCATATTTACATGACACATTTGGTACGACGCTACTATCATCTGGTTCAGGATCATTCTCATTATTCATTACTGACTCAATAATTTCTTCATCTGTTGGAGACTCCATAACTGCATCATTCTCGTTAGATAGTTCAAAAGATCACATTTCTATAACGTAAATTAGAAATGACACCAATTAATCTTTGGATTTCTTCTTCTAATTGACCATTTTATGATATACTTATACATTTTCTCCTATACAATTTAACTTCTTAATTGAGAAAATATTGTCTAAATGAATAAATATTCGTTTATCGATAAATGAATATTTTATTCATTTATCGATAAATAAATATCCCCACTAAACGAATATTTTTTCGTTGTCCCGAGAGCATTCATTTATCGAGGTTCGACTGTAGTTGTGTGATCTGATCTTGCATCTTCTATCGTACGAGTACAATTGAAATAATTGGCTTGAGATTTTATATCTCCGATAGGCAAGATAGAAAAGTAATCACAAACAAACTTCGTCTCATCGTTTGTGATTCCGCAATATCTTTTTTCGCTGCGTCGATTAAGATTATTGTGAGGTGATTGATAATCCTAAGCTGTTCTTCGGGAATATAAGTCTGGTATTATTGATTGGTTCCTGTTCACCTTGATTTATCAAAAGACGGAACAAAACTCGTAGGTATATTCGTGGGAGACAGATTTATCTATTATCGTAGACTTTTCTGTATGATACAGATTTGTTTATTAAAGTCTTCGACTTTGGGTCATAGCAACTCTTAGTTGTGGGTGATATCAGCTAAGAGAATCAAGTGCGTAGTATCCTGCTGGGATCAGAGGCGTAGGAGCATAATTGTACCTTGGATCAGTGTGAGATTGATTGGGGTTCAACTACAGTCCAGACCGAAGTTAGTTTGGAGTAGGCTAGTGTCTATAGCGGCTTAATACAATGTGTGTTCAATATGGACTAGGTCCCGGGGTTTTTCTGCATTTGCGGTTTCCTCATTAACAAAATTCTGGTGTCTGTGTTATTTCTTTTCCGCATTATATTTTGTTATATAATTGAAATATAAAGGTTGTGCGTTGTTCAATCAATTATAATATCCAACCTTTTGGTTGTTGATTTAAATTGATTGACACTTGGATATTGGTCTTTGGTACCATCCAAGTTATCTCTCTAGTATTTGATAAAGACTCGCAAATTTCTATTTGCTTGAGTATATATCAAATCGAGAGATTGAGATATAAACTCTTTGATATACTTTTTATCTAGATTGAGTCTGACTGTCTAGTTGATTCTCTAGAAAGTATATTGGAGTTTGTCCATATAGATTTCTAAGCAAAATATTGGGTGTGGTTGTTGTACCCCCACTTTTTCAATTGGTATCAGAGCAGGCAAACACGTTCAAGACCCCACAAGTCTGTGTTTGTAGCGATCTGACTCTATGGACAGAGGTGTTATCTCTATTAACGTACCACCAGTCTTCGATGACTCTAATTACTTATGGTGGAAAATTGCTATGCGATCTTTTCTTCAAGCGCGTGATTTTCAATCATGGGTATATGTTGTTAATGGCTATGATCCTCCCGTTGTGGAAGTTGGAGATGTAAACGTTCCCAAACCTATTGGTGAATACAGCCCTGCTGAGATAGTTGTTGCAAAGCAAAACTTCGACGGTTTAAATGCGATCACACATGCCATTACCCCAAATCTTCAGCACCATGTGACTAATTGCACTAAGTCGCAAGAAGCTTGGGATATCTTGGAAACCGTATTCGAAGGTAACTCAAGTGAAAAGGAAGCTAGGCTTCAAAAACTTAATTCCATTGGGAAAACCTTCGTATGGCAGATGAAGAAACATTTGATGAGTTTAATCACAAAGTGTCTAAAATTGTTAATGCATCTTTTGCATTGGGTAAGACTATTCCTGAAAAGGACATTGTGATGAAAATTCTCAGATCGCTGCCATCTAGATACGATTCTAAGAAGCATGCCATCGTTGAGGGAAATAACCTTGATAATCTTTCCAGAAATACGCTGGTTGGGAAGCTTAAGATCTTTGATCACGAACATTCATCCAAAACTAAGGATGTTGCGTTCAAAGCACAAAAGGACACTAAATTAATTGATCAGAGTAAAAAAGTGTATATCTCTGAAGATGATCATTCTGAGACAGATTCATCAGATGAAGATCTTGACAAGTCAGTCTCGATGATCACAAGACAGTTTAGAGATCTTCTGTTGAAGAGAAGTAAACGGTTCTCCAGAGATAAACCTAAAGCATCAGTTAAACCTCATAATCGTATTCCTCATAAAAACAGGGAAACAGATGAGATTGATGATGAGGATATGCCTCGGTGCTTTAAGTGTAAAGGATTTGGTCATTTTGCAAACGAGTGTCCAAATCGTAGAAAATACACTGGGAACAAAGGTCTTGCTGCAACTCTTGATGAAATGTCTGACAACTATGATTCTAATGAAGACGAGAAATCAAGTGTTGCACTTCTTGGTGAAAATATTGATTTTGATAATTGTAGCAATACATACATCAATCTCAATGTTCTTTCAGAAGATAATCCAACTAATCTGGAAGAAAAATTGACCCATTTCTTGGAAACTCTGTTTGTAATGTTTCAGGTTCCACCATGTGTCTAGTTGCATGCACATCTCAGAATCCTGATTTATATCCTAGTTTGATGTGTTCGTATTTTTCTCTAAAGGGTCATGAACTTTCAAGGTGTTACAAGTACAAACACCAATTAAGGCACGTCAACAAACTTCAACGAAGAGCAAATCATTTAGCAAGGAAGCTTCAACTTGCTCAGAAGACCGCTGAGGTATGTAGGATTTTATCTTCGTATAAAAGTTAGTTTCCAAGGATAAACCAAGACCATTAGAGAAGAAAGTATGGTAAAGTCGTTTTGATAGACAGAAGTCTGAGAATTCCTCTCAAGAGGAAAATGGTGGACAAATTGTTGTTCACCGCAACGCAACTTGATTGTGTTGATTTGGAAATCTTGTCTCATGTGCCTAATCAAAAGAGACAATGATTTTGTACCTCTCAGGCTTTAGGAAAAGTTTTCTTTCTTCTTTTCTTAGCTTTTGTTCTTCTTTTCTATCAAAGGAGGGTTATATCAATTCCACTCTTTATAGGGTTGTGAATTGGACGTGTGCGAACCTGTTTAAAGGTTTCGAAACCCTACATTCATGTTTTCCTTCGTTGTGACTTCTTTTTATCTTAAGACTACTTGTTGAGTTCAATTTGTGATTTCCTCTCACAAACCCATACATTATGGATACTCCAAGCATGATGTCTTCTGATGGAAAAGATGTTAATGTGATTGTTAATCCATCAATCATGAAGGAAAAAGAAAAATCTTCGTTATCTCCTACCTTGAAAAGAAAATGAAGGAATGTGAGGAAGCCAAGAGCCGTTCCTTCAAACTCTCAGAAGTTTTCTGGTGTTCTTGAAGAGTTGAAGGAGATGCGAAAGGAGATTCAACAAATAAAGGCTTTTGTGTATAAGACTCATGAGATTCAGAAGGCCCTGGTTCGACAACATCAGCCAAGAAGTTTTATTGATATAAACTCCTACCTTAATGAACCTTATGTTCCAATGGTTGTTGACGACAAGGAGTTCAGGGATAAAGAATTCTTCAAAGGTCTTAACATCTAGTAAATCTTCTATATTTTGTTTTGTTTAGAAGAATAACTAGAGGTTGGAATAGCCATTATTGTGATTACACATAGCTATGTCCAACGTTTTCATCTTCATGTTTTTAGATTTATTGATTTAATTCTAAATTGTTTGGAAGATGATTTTTGCAGTATTAATCTTATATTTTATATATTGCAAGATTGTTATGGGATGTGTGTGTTTCGTCCGTGAACTTGACTATCCCATATCTTGTCAAAAGTAAAGTCTTTCGAATGTCGATATTCATATATTGATAAAAGAATGAATACTTTTGAAAATACAAAAGTTAAGCCTATATTGTCAATTATTGATGGAACATAGGTTAAAATCTTTTGTTTGCAAGGATTATGTCTATTAAATGTCGTTATGCAAATAGTGATGGAAAATAAATGAATCCTTGTGTATTCTGCAGTAATTGATCTTCCCTGATCCATATTTTATGTATTACTGTGAGGCTCCGTAAAGTGTCTTATGTTGAGCATTAAACAACCAAGTTGATTATTTTTGATTAGCTATGTTGTTGTTCCGTGAGGTACTTTATGTCGAGCATTTTCAACTAAGTTAATCATCTTGTTTGGTTATTTAGTTATGACTCCATAAGTCTTCTTCTGTTTGAGCATTCATGATTGGGTTGATTGTTTTCATGATTAACTTAGTCATTGCTCCATAGACTCTCTTATGTGAGTATGACCAATTAAATTGATTACTTTGTGATTAGTTTGATTGTGTATTTCGATTAGATTAATTATGGGTTTACTTATGATTAATCTAATTGAGCGCTCTTAAGTCTCCATAAGTTTACTTGTGTTGAGCATTTTCGGTTAAATTAATCATGATCTTCTTGTGGTTAATTTAATATTTTGGATTCAAATTCATACTTGTATGTGATTTGTTATGTCCAAAGAAATCCTTCTTTTCTCTTTCGAAATTAAGGTCGCTCCTGTTGCTCCCTTGGGAATGACATAATATGGGGGAGAGTTCTTTTTTGAACTTGCGCTTAATTTCCAAATCTTTGTGGGGAGTGCGGCTGTGGAATATTATAGGGGTTATCGTGTATCTTTATAAACTCCTTGATGAATGCATTTAGCTTCGGCTTTATGATTGCATCTAAATAACAAGTTGATATTTTTGCTTTCTTTTGGTCATGAAATGTCTCTTTCGGAAATTTCATTAGAATCCCGTTCTTGTACCTTTGCCAATTTTATTGACAAAAAGGGGGAGAATTAATATGTAGTTCACACTACAAATACATATGGTTTTCGGATCATTATGTAAGGGGGAGTGGTTTCCATGTGAGATGGAGTATTGACTAATGGGGAGTGATACATATCACCATAGTATTGTTGTTAAAGTTGTGATACAGTTGAACTTTGACGTTGTATAATGATACTATGACACTGTATAACAATGATTGAGAACTATTGTTTTCTTGTTTTATAGCTACGGATTTTCAACAACGATGATGCTAAACTTGCAACCTTTGGGATCATTGGAGTACTTGGAAGTGACGAAGATTTCAGTAATGTTGAAGATTAGGCATGTGGAATAGGAGATACAAAAGTTAATTTATTTATTTTTTGTATTCCATATGTATTAATAGTTGCCACTAAAATTGACAAAGGGGGAGATTGTTAGAGCATTGCTCGGTCGAACTCGCATGCGTTGCTATCTCAAGCATGTTTGCCAATATTAATGATCAAAACTATAAGTCTTGATTACTAGCCTATTAGAGCTAAGGTCTTGGATTAGGATAGAAAGTGTAGTTGAGCTCAAGACTCCATGGCAATCATCATACAAGACGAAGGACTACTCAAGGAACTGGTGGATCTTCATCGACTAAAAGGTATGTGGAGACTTGAACTTATCTGTCACTCAAAAGTCTATTTACTCTATCTCCTACTCTTGAGACAAAAGTCGTTTTGATATATATACTTTCATTATACACATTTGCTATTTCGAGCGAGTTTATCTCGCCTATCTATTTCTCGAAATGTGTGTTGGTAAGCTTTCGCTTTAGCGAATTCATCTTTACCAAGTGACGAAAGTCATGTTATGTTTCAATCACTTTGAAAATTGCTCTGACGAAAAATGGTCTGTGAATAACGACTATATAACGTTCTCTGAGAATGTTTCAATGATTGAAATGAGAGTTTAGATTACATAACCATTGGTGGATATAAGCATTATTGTGGAAACACATATATGCATAAGTATTATTCCTTGAACCAAAGTTTGCTAAACTTTGTTGATCAAGAGAAGTTGGAAGTGGCGTGAGCCAAGTCCGCGAACTTGCGGAACTTCTCGGCCCGAGATTTTCTGCTGGAGTTCGTGTACTCCTTCCATGAGCTTAAGTCCGCGAACCCGTCCGCGAACTTGAGCAGGTTATATCTAAAGTCGGTTTGTTCTTGAACTAATGTTTAAATAAACTAAGGAATGCTTTTGCAAACTGTGGCTATAAAGTTCATGAACCGATTCGAGTGAATCAAACCGATTTTGCTTCAATTGTGTCTTGTGTAGTTACATAAGATTTCCTTGCAATTGAACAACTCTCTAACTAGTTCATTTGAGTCATTTGAACTAGTTATGGTGAAGAAGAATAAGGTTGATATGAGAGTAATCATATGGCTAACCATTTGGTTGACTTGTTGAACCAACAAATGTTAATGTTTGGGTACGGTTCATAAACCCAAAATTGGACATTTCATTTGTGTGTGACAAGCTAAGTTTTCGATCTAACGGTTGAGAAATATTAGCTTGAATCTAATCAGGTTTTCATCTAACGGTGAATATTGAATGCTTGTTACTAAGCTAACATTGATTGCAAACCCTGATTTGAAAGTGTATATAAGGGAGAACTCTAGCAACTGGGAAACCTAATCCCCACATTCTGTGTGATACTAGTTGTGTAAGCTAGAGTCGATTCTCCTTTAACCTTTGGTTTCTTCTTCTAAACCAGGTTAACGACTTAAAGACTTCATTGGGATTGTGAACCAGACATACTACTTTTCTTGTAGTTGTGTGATCTGGTCTTGCATCTTCTATCGTACGAGTACAATTGAAATAATTGGCTTGAGATTGTATCTCCGATAGGCAAGATAGAAAAGTAATCACAAACAAACTTCATCTCATCGTTTGTGATTCCGCAATATCTTTTTTCTCTGCGTTGATTAAGATTATTGTGAGGTGATTGATAATACTAAGATGTTCTTCGGGAATATAAGTCTGGTATTATTGATTGGTTCGTGTTCACCTTGATTTATCAAAAGACAGAACAAAACTCGTAGATATATTCGTGGGAGACGGATTTATCTATTATCATAGACTTTTCTGTGTGATACAGATTTGTTTATTAAAGTCTTCGACTTTGGGTCGTAGCAACTCTTAGTTGTGGGTGAGATCAACTAAGGGATAAAGTGCGCATTATCCTGTTGGGATCAGAGGCATAGGAGCATAAATGTACCTTGGATCAGTGTGATATTGATTGGGGTTCAACTACAGTCCATACCGAAGTTAGTTTGGAGTAGTCTAGTGTCTGTAGCGGCTTAATACAGTGTGTATTCAATCTAGACTAGGTCCCGGGGTTTTTCTGCATTTGCGGTTTCCTCGTTAACAAAATTATGGTGTCTGTGTTATTTCTTTTCCGCATTATATTTTGTTATATAATTGAAATATCACAGGTTGTGCGTTGTTCAATCAATTATAATATCCAACCTTTTGGTTGTTGATATAAATTGATTGACACTTGGATATTGGTCTTTGGTACCATCCAAGTTATCTCTCTAGTATTTGATAAAGACTCGCAGATTTCTATTTGCTTGAGTATATATCAAATCGAGAGATTGAGATATAAACTCTTTGATATGCTTTTTATCTAGATTGAGTCTGACTGTCTAGTTGATTCTCTAGAAAATATATTGGAGTTTGTCCATATAGATTGCTAAGCGAAATATTGGGTGTGGTTGTTGTACCCCCACTTTTTTACATATGAGCACTTTCATATCAACCATGTTCTTCTTCACCATAACTAGTTCAAATGACTCAAATGAACTAGTTTGAGAGTTGTTCAATTGCAAGGAAATCTTATGTAACTACACAAGACACAATCGAAGCAAAAATGATTTGATTCACTCGAATCGGTTCATGAACTATATAGCCACGGTTTGCATTTAGCATTCCTTAGATAATATAAATAAGTTCACAAACAATCGTCTTTAGATATAACCAGGTTAAGTTCGCAGACTTAGTTCGGGGACTTAAGTTCCTGAAAGGAGTTCTCAAACTCCAGCAGATTTTCCCGGGTCGAGAACTTCTGCCAGTTCGCGGACTGGGTTCGCAGACAGAGTTCACGGCTCTTGTTCCGGTTCTCTTGATCAACAAAGTTCGCAAACTTCGTTTCAAGGAAAAAGGACTTATACATATATGTGTCGCCACACAATGCTTATATCCATCATTGGTTATTTAATCTAAACTCTCATTTCAACCATTGAAACTTTCTTAGAGGACATTTCGTCAAAGTAAGCAATTTTCAAGGTGATTGAAACGTGTCATGACTTTCGTCACTAGGTAAAGATGAACTTGGCCAAAGCAAAAGCTTACCAACACATATTTCGATAAATAGATAGGCGAGATAAACTCGGCTCGAAATAGCAAATGTGTATAATCAAAGTCTATATAGCAAAATGACTTTTGTCTCAAAATAGGAGATAGAGTAGATAGACTTTTGAGTGATAGATAAGTTCAAGTCTCCTCATACCTTTTAGTCGATGAAGATCCACCAGTTCCTTGAGTATTCCTTCGTCTTGTATGATGATTTCCATGGAGTTCTTGAGCTCTACTACACTTTCTATCCTAGTCCCAGACTTAGCTATAGTAGACTAGAAATCAAGACTTATAGTTTTGATCACTAACATTGACAAACATGCTAGAGATAGTAATGCATGCGAGTTCAACTGAGCAATGCTCTAACAATCTCCCCCTTTGTCAATTTTAGTGACAAAACTATCAATACATATGGAATACAAAAAATAAATGAATTAAATTTTGTAGCTCCTATTCCACATGCCTAATTTTCAACATTACTCGAAATCTTCGTCACTTCCAAGTACTCCAATGACCCAAAGGTTGTAAGTTCAGCATCATCGTTGTTGAAAATCCGTAGCTATAACAATGAGAAAACAAGAGTTCTCAATCATTTTTATACAGTGTCATAGCATTATTATACAGTATCAAAGTTCAATTACATCACAACAGTTAGAGCATAGCTCGTCCGACCTCGCATGCGTTGCTATCTCAAGCATGTTTGTCAATGTTAGTGATCAAAACTATAAGTCTTGATTTCTAGCCTAAATAGCTAAGTCTCGGACTAGGATAGAAAAGTGTGGTTGAGATCAAGGACTTCATGGCGATTCATCATACAACGACGAAGATCTATACAAGGAACCGTGGAACTTCATCAACAAAAAGGTATGTGGAGACTTGAACTTATCTATCACTCAAAAGTCTATCTATTCTATCTCCTACTTCTTATGAGACAAAAGTCGTATGCTATATAGACTAGATCATACACATTTGACATTTCAAGCTGAGCATTCATTGCTTATCTTTTATCTTCACCTAGTGATGAAAGTCATGAAAAGTTTCAATCACCTTGAGAATTGCTCTGACATGAATCGGTCTGTGAATAACGGCTACATAGCGTCCTCTGAGAATGTCTCAATGATTTAAATGAGAGTTTAGATTACATAACCATGTATTCCTTGAACCGAAGTTTTCGAACTTTGTTGATCAAGAGAAATCGGGAGGATTGTGGAATTGGCTTGCCAAGTCCGCGAACCCAGTCCGCAGACTCAGTCCGCGAACTGTCGGAAGTTATCGACCGAGAATTTCTGCTGGATTTTCCAAAACTCGTTTGTGTGCTAAGTCCGCGAACTCAATCAGCAAACCCAATCCACGAACTGGCGGAAGTTCTCTTTCCGAGAATTTCTGCTGAGTTTGGAAAACTCAACCGATTAACTTAAGTCCGCGAACTTGTTTGTGAACTTAAGAGGTTATGATCTAAAGATGCTCTGAACATGAAACATTAAATTACTAAGGAATGCTTTATGCAAACCATGGCTATAATGTTCATGAGCCGATTCAATTGAATCAAATCATCTTTGTTTCAATTGTGTCTTGTGTAGTTACATAAGATCTCATAACAATTGAACAACTCTTTAACTAGTTCATTTGAGTCAATTGAACTAGTTATGATGAAAAAGAACAAGGTTAATATGAAATGCTCATATGGTTAACCTTTTTGGGTTACTATGTTGAACCAACATACACTTACACGTTTGGTCATGGTTTTCACAAACCCAGTAAACGTCTACCCAAGCGTGTGTGACAAGCTAAGTTTTCGATCCAACAATTGAGAAATATTAGCTTGAATCTAAATCAGGTTTTCATCTAACGGTGAATAATGATTTGCTTTCTACCTAAGGCAAAACCATGATTTGAAGGCTATATAAAAGAGACATCTAGCATTGTGCAAAACTAATCCCCACACGTCTGTGTGCTACTAGTGCGTCTTCTAGAGTCGATCTCCATTAACCTTTTATTTTCTTCTCTAAAGGTTAACGACTTAAAGACTTCATTAGGATTGTGAAGCCAGACCGATACTACTTTATCGTAGTTGTGTGATCTGATCTTGCATCTTCTATCGTACGAGTATAATCGATTGATTGGCTTGAGATCGTGAGAGTTCTCCGATAGAAAAGATAAATAAGTCACAAACATCTTCGTCTTACTGTTTGTGATTCCTCGACAAACTGCCTGTGTAGTCAGGAAGGATTGTAGAGAGGTGATTGATTAATCTAGGCTGTTCTTCGGGAATATAAGACCGGATTATCAATTGGTTCATGTTCACCTTGATTTTATATCTTAATACGGAACAAAACCTAGGGTTTATCAGTGGGAGACATATTTATCCTTTGATAGACTTTTCTGTGTGAGAAAGATCTGTTTATTATAAAGTCTGTGATTTTGGGTTGCAGCAACTCTTGGTTGTGGGTGAGATCAGCTAAGGGAATCAAGTGCGTAGTATCCTGCTGGGATCAGAGGCGTAGGAGTACAACTGTACCTTGGATCGGTGGGAGACTGATTGGGGTTCAACTATAGTCCAGTCCAAAGTTAGTTTGTAGTAGGCTAGTGTCTGTAGCGGATTAATACAGTGTGTATTCAATCTGGACTAGGTCCCGGGGTTTTTCTGCATTTTGCGGTTTCCTCGTTAACAAAATTTCTGGAGTGTGTGTTATTTCTTTTCCGCATTATATTTTATATAATTGAAATAATATAGGTTGTGCGTTCGTGATCATCAATTGGAAATCCAACCTTTGGTTGTTGATTGATATTGATTGATCCTTGGACATTGGTCTTTGGTACCGTCCAAGTATTCCTTGTATTTGATAAAGACTCGCTATTGTTTTTAGCTTGAGTAAAAATCAAATCAAGAGAGAGATATTAACTCCTTGAGATACTTTTATCTAGATTGAGTCTGACTGTCTAGTTGATTCTCTAGCAAAGTATTTCGGAGTTAGTCCATACAGATTGCTAAACGAAATATTGGGTAGTGTTGTTAGACCCCCCATTTTTCAATTGGTATCAGAGAAGGTAAACACGGTAAACCTAATAAGTTTTTGTTTGTTCGTTCCATATAAATTGCCCTATGGGAAATTTCTTTGGAAAACTTGCTCCTGGCATCTGTAACGCACGCCAGAATTCCTTAAAGATTGTTCAAAGATTATTATGGTTAAAACCTCTGGGTTCTCATGATAATCTTACTTCATCTAAAAGGGGAGATTTAGATGTTAAGAAGCAATCTGAAGAAAAAAATAAAAGGAAAGAAAAATTGGGAAAACATTCAATACGCTCAAGGATATGGAACCTCACTAGATTAACTCTTGATCCCTATGAGGAATACTATTGTGATAGACCAATTGATAAAGATCTGTTTAAAGCGTTCAAAGGCGTTTTTAAATTCTTAGAAAAACTTAACTCTGTTAAGTCTAAGAATCTTTCCGGAAAGGGTGTTGGTCGTGTTAAAACTGTTAATACTGAACAACCCATATGTCGGAAATATCCTTCTTCTAGCCCGAACCAACGAATGATAGAAAGCTCCAGCTGCCCCGACTATCATTATTATTTTGATTATACTACAGGAACTGTTCACACCTATCAACCAGATGTGTCGCATGAGAATTCCTCTGCGCATTATACCTCTTGGTAACAAGACTGGCTTTTCCCCATTTGTACATATCTTGATGTGGGGAAAGAAATGGCTTGAGTTGTGTACAGTTATGTTGTTGTTTGGTTAACTTTCTATTACCTCTGTTTTCTTCCACCTTTTGTTGGATGTTTACCACTTATGTGGAAAGGGCTAAGATTTTTCCTTAAGTCTTGTGGATCACGGTTCGTGTACAGCCCAAGCCCATGAATGAGGGATATATATATGTTGGTGGTCTGCGAACCTTCTCCTTTCTCATCTTCCGTTTGCATACGTGAACTAGGGATTGTGCTTCTCCACCATTAAAGCTTCTTTGAAGAAATCAAAAGGAAGGGTGTTTGAGGTTCTCTTCAAGTAAGTAATCTCCTCTTGTGTATCTCTTTATGATGATTTCTAGAAGCATGAAAAGGAGTTCTAAAAGCTCAAAATCCTCTAGCTTGCTTCCAAAGGTTTTATTCTAGAAAAGAAACTGGAAACCTTTAGTGGATATGAAGAGGATTTAGCTTGCTTCAAAAAGTTCAATCTTGGGAATATCTTTAATGGCCTCGGTGAAGGTTTTGATTCTCTAACAAGGATTTTCTATGCCAACATTCATGATGTTGATTTTAAGAAGATGATAGGTGTTTAAAACACCTAATTTTATATATAATATTTATGCTTTCTTTGCGAGTTTTCTTGTAAATTATGTACCTAATGTTTACTTTTGAGTATTTAGGTACTTTGGAGTCATTGGAGCAAAAAGAAGTGAAACTCGGTCAAATACAGAAATTCTTCTCATCATCTCGAAGAGAGCGAAAAGACGAAGCCAGTGGCGAACGAATTAGTCATTCCAGCCTTGAATGAGAAAATTATGTGCAAAAATCTTGTTACTTCTAGAACAAGAATGAAAATTGAACTGTCAGTCTCGCATGCCCGACAGTTGAACAAGATATGCATTTCAGCAGGTGGCCCTCATCCATTCTACGGGTGTCTATAACTATTCCACTTATATGGGCCAAAACCCAGTCGAGAGGAAGAACAGTTTTTTCTCAAATTCTCTTCTTCATTTCTACCCCTTCCTGGTTCTCTACTGCTGTGTGAGATGAGATCGTGTTAATGGTAAGATTGTTGATGTCGTAGTAATTTGAGATAGGTCTTTCTGAGATCGTAAATCAAGATGGAAGAGCAACAGCTGCTGCTGTTGATTGTTGTATTAGAAGCCTGAACCTGGAAGTTAGATCTGCTGGTAGTTGATGTTGTTGATTTGAGAAAGTTGTTGGTCGAGAAATCAGGATTATGAAGATGGGGTTTGCTTTAATTCATCTGGTGGTGGTTTGAATTGGATTATGTGAGTAAGGAAGATAAATTAGGGTTTGGTGGTTGGTTCTGTGAGTTTGAAGAAGAAATTAAGATGGCAGTGTTGATGAGATTTGGTAGTGCTGAGTTAGGTGGTGGTCTGGTGAACTTGCAGGATAAAAATGAAGAAGAAATGATGCTGATGCTCATAGGACCTGGTGGCTTGATTGAGATTGTGACAAGAGATGGAATTGGCCTGAGCTGGGTATTGCAGGTGGTGATTATAAGGGTTTACATCATGTGATGTTGGTGGATAAGACTGAGATGAAGCTAAGAATGAAGGTGATGCTGCAGGTTGTGCTTTTGGCTTGAGGTCCAGGTGTATGTTGCTGCTGTTACAGATGGGAAGATGAGCAAATGGCAGTGGCTAGGGTTGTGTTGGTGTTCTTGCAGATTAAGATTACAAGGGTTGATGTTCATTTCATGGATGGAGATTTGGCAAGATGCGGATGCTGCCAGAACAGGGAGACGAACTGTGGCTTGAATGGTGGTAGTTCTGTTGCTGCAGCTGGAGTCACAGGTGATAATGGTGTTGAAGCTAAGCAGGTGCAGTTGAAGTTGGTATTGCAGCTGGAAACTGGTGCACAAGAAGGAAATAGAATCGATCTGAGACAATGAAACAGTGTTGTTGTTGTTGGCTTGCAGAGAATGATTAGTAGCTGGGTACTGGTGGTGCAGTTGTTATTGAGCTGAACAACTGGTAGTGTTGTTATGTTATGAAGAATTGCAGGAAACTGGTGGTTGATGCTACGGAGATCTGGCTGGAGTTGGTCGTGTTGATGGTGATGTGCAGCTGAAGCTGATCCAGAGAGGGAATTGCGGTTGCAGTAAATAAAAATCTTTGCACATGGAGCCACAGGTGAGTATGAGATATAGTTGATGTTGCTGCTCGAGGTGATATTGCAGCGGAGATTGAGATGCTGCTGCAGGAAAGGATGCAGTGCTAAGCTTGGTGAGAGTTATAGGAAGAACATGAGATGCAGTTGGTCTTGATGGGTGATGTTTCG
Source organism: Papaver somniferum (assembly GCF_003573695.1). Classification (NCBI taxonomy): domain Eukaryota; kingdom Viridiplantae; phylum Streptophyta; class Magnoliopsida; order Ranunculales; family Papaveraceae; genus Papaver; species Papaver somniferum. The sequence continues at coordinate 75,528,469 of NC_039366.1, forward strand.
AATGTGATGCTGAGATAATGGAGCCGGGAGTATATGGGTCTGAGCTACAAAAGACATGAGCTGAGTTATGTGGCAGAATGAGTTGCAGGCTTGCAGCTGCAATTGCAATTGCAGTGAACCCAAGAACAAGGAGGAATTGGTGAGGAGTAACAGATATGCTGGTAATGAAATTGAATTGGCACTTGAAATGGCAGAGATTGCAGGGAATGAACAAAAGAGGTTAAGCTGGTCGTGGTCCTGGTGAAGTTAAATATGGCAGTGAAGAGGGTGGTGGCTGGAATGCAGACAAGAAAGTGCAGTGTTAGTGCTTGAAATGGTTGCAGGTGAAGGCTTGCAAAGCAGTGATGACAGTTTTGGTTATGCATCAAATGCAGAATTGCAGCAGTTGCAGAAGCAGATTGAATGAATGAGTGTGAATGGTACGATGTGAGTTTATGGCCTGATCTGGGATTGGCCTGCATAAGAATTCCAGAACTGCAGAAATTGTGCGAAAACACAGCGAGAATGGTAAGCCGGTGAGCATAGTCCGGGTTGTCGGATGTTAGAGATTAGAGCATAGATCATAAATTTTGAGTCAATCATAAAGATAGAACCAGTCTGATGCGGAAGTTGACGACATGATATATGTGTTTGGAGTCGCGCTATTGGGCACGGTTCCGCAAGAACAAGAAATTGGCTTAGATGATTTCTGTGGATGTATGGATTGCAGAGAAGAAGAGTTGAGTTGCTGGAAGTATATATTTTTCAGATGAAAGTTTACAATGACTCAGGTGACTGGGAACATTTTCAGATGACCGGATTCCGACAACGGTGACCGGAAACCGGCGATGACGTCAGCAATCTGACGATCCATTTTTGCACCCAGAATTTCCAGAGGAGATGTTTTAACTCATGGGCTCGGTGGACCACGTGGAGATGGACTTTTGAGAAGAATGAGGCGTGACCTAATTGAAAAAGAGTATCCTTTATGTAAATTGAGAAACATATAAAAGAGAAGACTTTTCTCTATATCATGATATCTTATCTCTTCTTCTACTTTGTGTTTTAGGGTTTAGAAACATGAAACCTTTTCTCTTTCTTCTTGTTATGAACTCCTTGAGCATGAGTACTTAATTTTATTATTGGTTATGGAATATTTGGATTTCACAAAACATGATTTAGAATAAACACTAGCCTTTCTAAGTAGATGGAATTTTTTCTTGACGATGAGGTATATATATTGGCTGACTTGAGATTAGATGCCAACTAAATAGCTTGTTTAGTGTTTATCCTCTATTGTTCAGAAATAGCTATGAGTTGGAGTATCAGTTTTATTATCAGTTTATTTTTTTATTGTGTATATATATCATGTTATGAATTTCCCATCTTGAACTTACTTTGAATGACTAAATTTTACATTGAGGACAATGTAAAGTTTAAGTGTGGGGGAGTGTTCTCTTATAGAGTTTTTACCCGTTAGTTTTTCCCTTGTGTTATAAGCAAAAAAAAAGAAAAAAGTAAAAAACTAAAGAAAGAAAAAAAAAAAAAAGATGATAAACTCCTAAGTCTAGAAACTTGTGCCTTGCACTAACGGAAACATCGTGGTTGTAGGAGTTGTGGAACCCATTAGTAGAGCCTATTCATATGAAAACGAACAAAATATAAGAATAAATAACATGATAGTTGTCACCATATCTCGGAGTCGTCACCATATCACGTTCTATTTTTATTTTTCCATATTTATCTATTGTTTCTCTAAGTGATTTGGTGGGGCACCAGCATTGAATTGTTATCACTGCTAGGATTAAATAGAGTGATTGAGTTACTACAAAAAAAAAAGAGATCAGACCAATTTGACCAAACGGTGTACATAAAAAAAATAAAAAAATAAAAATGGACACTTGGATAGCAATATGTGTGTGTTCTCCCTGTCTCCGTCGCCTAAACAAAAGTGTAATGCAGGATCCATGGGATTTACCATGTAATCTGTTAACAAGAATCATGCGCTTGGATCAAAAAGATCCAATCACGTTGTCAATTTAAAAAAAAATGAAAAAAAAAATGAAAATGAAAAAGAAAAAAAAAATATATTATTGTTGTGTTGAATAAAATCGATCACTGGTTCCCTTGTATATGCCAGTGAATTGATCTAGAATTAAGTTTTTCGACCGCTGGTTCTCTTGTATCTTCCAGCTGTGTTGATATTAGAATTCAGACCAGTAGCTCAATCCAATAGGATTTTTAGGTTTGTTTTGGCAGTGACCTTCAGACAAATATGGGAAACACCGTTCATCTTAGTCAACAGTCCGCCATCATCTACTTTCTATATCCATCTTCTTAATCTTTTCATATGATTATGGTTGATTCGATTCCGAGTATTGTGGTTGTGTTCAATTTTCCGAATGAAGCTATATGACTAATTTATGAATTGGATTTGAAAGTGGGTACTTCCTCTTGTAGTCATTGATAGTATGCCAATTAATAAAAATATTTAGTGCTATTCTAAATTTTTCACAGGTGGCTGGAGTTAGAAATATAGGTTTTGTAGGTAGACCTCTTGTAAACTTTCACGAGACTATAACTCGTCCACTAGGACACCTAGGGATTCAAAGGCCTGTTATTCATGCTAAGAGTAACCGTATCCTCGGCGACACGGAGTTGTATGTATGTTTTAGAATTGTTTTATTTGATTTGCTCGAGGACTAGCAAAGTCTAAGTGTGGGGGAATTTGATAGGTGTCTAAAACACCTAATTTTATATATAGTATTTATGCTTTCTTTGCGAGTTTTCTTGTAAATTATGTACCTAATGTTTACTTTTGAGTATTTAGGTACTTTGGAATCATTGGAGCAAAAAGAAGTGAAACTCGCTCAAATCCAGAATTTCTTCTCATCATCTCGAAGAGAGCGAAAAGACGAAGCCTGTGGCGAACGAATTAGTCATTCCAGCCTTGAATGAGAAAATTATGTGCAAAAATCTTGTTAGTTCTAGAACAAGAATGAAAATTGAACTGTCAGTCTCGCATGCCCGACAGTTGAACTGAGATATGCATTTCAGCAGGTGGCCCTCATCCATTCTACGGGTGTCTATAGATATTCCACTTATATAGACCAAAACCCAGTCGAGAGGAAGAACAGTTTTTCCTCAAATTCCTCTTCTTCATTTCTGACTCCCTTCCTGGTTCTCTACTGTTTGTGAGATGAGATCGTGTTAATGGTGAGATTGTTGATGTCGTAGCAATTTGAGATAGGTCTTCTGAGATCGTAAATCAAATGGAGGAGCAACAGCTGCTGCTGTGTTGTGTGGATTAGAATCCTGAACCTGGAAGTTAGATCTGCTAGTAGTTGATGTTGTTGATTTGAGAAGTTGTTGGTCGAGAAATCAGGATTATGAAGATGGGGTTTACTTTATTTCTTCTGGTGGTGTTTGAATTGGATTCTGTGAGCAAGGAAGATAATTAGGGTTTGGTGGTTGGTTCTGTGAGTTTGAAGAAGAAATTAGATGACAGTGTTGACGAGATTTGGTATTGCTAGTTAGGTGGTGGTCTGGTGAACTTGCAGGATAAAATGAAGAAGAAATGATGTTGATGCTCATAGGACCTGGTGTTGATTGAGATTGTGACAAGAGATGGAATTGGTCTGAGTTGGGTATTCCAGGTGGTGATTATAAGGGTTTTACATCATGTGATGTTGTTGATAAGACTGAGATGAAGTTAAGAATGAATATGATGCTGCAGGTTGTGCTTTTGGCTTGATATCCAGGTGTTATGTGGCTGCTGTTACAGATGGAAGAGAGCAAATGGCAGTGGCTAGGGCTGTATTGGGTTCTGCAGATGAGATTCAAGGGTTGATTTCATTTCATTGATGGAATTTGGCAAGATGTGGATCTGCAGAACAGGGAGAAGAACTGTGGCTTGAATGGTGGTAGTTCTGTGGCTGCAGCTGGATCACAGGTGATAATGTGCTGAAGCTAAGCGGGCAGTTTAAGTTGGTATGCTCTGGAAACTGGTGCACAAAAAGGAAATGGAATCGATCTGAGGCAATGAACGGGTTTGTTTTTTGCTGGCTTGCAGAATGATTAGTAGCTGGGTACTGGGTGGAGTGTTGTTATGTTTATGAAGAATTGCAAAATGGTGGTTGATGCTACGGAGATCTGGTTGGAGTTGGTCGTGCGATGGTGAGGTGCAGCTGAAGCTGATCCTTAGAGGGAATTGCGGTTGCAGTCATACCCTTTGCACATGAGCCACAACGAGTATGAGATATATTTGTGTTGCTGCTCGAGGTGATATTGGCAGCTGAGATTTGTGATGAGCTGCAGGAAAGGATGCAGTGCTAAGCTTGGTGAGAGTTGTCGGAAGAACATGAGATGCAGTTGGGTCTTGATGGGTGATGTTTTTGACTGTGAGGCTGAGATAATGGAGTCGGGAGTATATGGGTCTGAGCTACAAAGACATGAGCTGAGTTATGTAGGGGCAAAATGAGTTGCAGGCTTGCAGCTGCAATTGCAATTGCAGTGAGCCCAAGAACAAGGAGGAATCGGTGAGGAGTAACAGATATGCTGGTAATGAATTGAATTGGCACTTGAAATGGCAGAGATTGCAAGGGAATGAACAAAAGAGCTTAAGCGGCCGTGGTCCTGGTGAAGTTAATATGGCTTGAAGAGGGTGGTGGCTGGAATGCAGACAAGAAAGTGCAGTGTTAATGTTTGAAATGGTTGCAGGTGAAGGCTTGCAAAGCAGTGATGACAGTTTTGGTTATGCATCAAATGCAGAATTGCAGCAGTTGCAGAAGCAGATTGAATGGATGAGTGTGAATGGTACGATGTGAGTTTATGGGATGAGCTGGGATGAGCTGGGATTGGCCTGCATAAGAATTCCAAAACTACATAAATTGTGCGAAAACACAGCGAGAATGGTGAGCCGGTGAGCATAGGCCGGGTTGGCGGATGTTAGAGATTAGAGCATGGATCATAGAGTTTGATTCAATCATAAAGATAGAACCAGTCTGTTTCGGAAGTTGACGGCAAGATATATGTGTTTGGAGTTGCGTTATTGGGCACGGTTCCGCAAGAACAAGAAATTAGTTTAGATGATTTATGTGGATGTATGGACTGCAGAGAAGAAGAGTTGAGTTGCTGGAAGTATATATTTTTCAGATGACAGTTTACAATGACTCAGGTGACTGGGAACATTTTCAGATGACCGGATTCCGACAACGGTGACCGGAAACCGACGATGACTTCAGCAATCCGACGACCCATTTTTGCATCCAGAATTTCCAGAGGAGATGTTTTAACTCATGGGCTCGGTGGACCACGTGGAGATGGACTTTTGAGAAGAATGAGGCGTGACCTAATTGAAAAAGAGTATCCTTTATGGAAATTGAGAAACATATAAAAGAGAAGACTTTTCTCTATATCATGATATCTTATCTCTTCTTCTACTTTGTGTTCTAGGGTTTAGAAACATGAAACCTTTTCTCTTTCTTCTTGTTATGAACTCCTTGAGCATGAGTACTTAATTTTATTATTGGTTATGGAATATTTGGATTTCACATAACATGATTTTGGGTTTAATGAATTAGTTTTGTCTCATAATTATCGTTCATGATTCTCTGGAAATATAGTTATATGATTGACGTATTATAACATGATTTGATTGTTTGTTTTATCAAGTTGCAAATTGGTAGAACTTGTAATCACATCTATTGCTAGTTTAGGATTAATCATCGAGCGATAATCCTTGAACACAAGTAGCATAAATATGATTGTAGGTTATAGTGATATATCCTTATAATCATATGAGAACCATGACCTTTGTTCGAATTGTTTGCGCAATGTATTTCAATTGCATTGATTAGCCTAATTTCATGAATCTTAATGCTCCATGGGAATTGAACTTGATTTGCGCAAGGCGTCAGGTTATTCTTTTGGTAGAATTCATACTTGCATCGTTTTACATGTATGTGTGATGATAAGAGGAAATTGCGGGATATTCTTTCGACTAGGTATCTTAAGGCTTTTGATAATGAGAGATTAAATATCAATCTAGTTATTAAGACAATAACGTGTTAGTGAATGAAAACGAAATCCTTGACCAATACTTTCACATATTTGATTTGCGTGATTTATTTCTTTGCTTTGCTTTTATTTTAGTATACTTTTATACAAATCAGAAAATCCCCCCCTTGCTTTATATAGGAAACCGAAACATATTGACAACCTAGTCCTCTCTGTGGGAACGATCCTTTCTTGCCCTTGTATTATTATATATTTTGAGTAGTAAGAAAGTGTAATTATTTTTGACGCCTACGACAGCGATCAAATTTTGGTGCCGTTGCCGGGGAGGCAGCGGTTGTCATTTGTTTTTGGAAAAATGGGTAAGGTTATCAACCTCAACAACATTATGACAAATATCACCCTTATGGGGAGTACAATCAAAACCAATCCTTTGGTTATGGTCAATACTCTACGTACCCTTTGAGTTATTCTCATACATATCAACCTTCTTATGGTAGGTATGTAAGTGAGCAACCACAAGGAGGGGAGAATAGTTGTGCTCCTATTCATATTTCTTCTAGTTTGGTAGATGAGATGCAATAATTTATGGTGGGCATGGAGTCAGTTTGTAGACAACCAAGTGTGGAACCAATTTCGTCGACCGAATATGCTCATAGTATGTTTGGCCCAATTTCTGATCGTAGTTATGATCATTCACCCATTCAAAGGGAAGATAATTGGCCTAACAATACTGAAGTAAGTGATTCTACTTTTTCCTTGTCGAACGAGCTTTTCCAACAAATGGAACACTATTTTCAAAGTTTGGATGGATCACTCCAAGAGCTTCAAAAAGGTGTTTCCAATTTAAGAAAAGGCATTGAAGAATACAAAGAGGACATGCAAAATTCTGCGAAAGACCGATCTTTGGGAAGTGGTAGCCAAACTTATGTTAACTATGATAGTGACGATGACTATGAAAGTACATCGCTTGAACCAATTTATGGTGACATCCCCGAGGAGTGTACAATGGAGTCTTTTTGCGATCAAGGTGAAGATGAAAAGGAATATGATGACACTAGTGTAGCTTACTCGAGCATTGATATTTATAACGATCAAGAACCTATTCAAAAGGTAGAGCTTGAGGATTATGCAATGAGTGTTCGAAAAAAGTTCCTTATGGTGAGACTTGAATCCGCAGTGGAGTATGTACCTTGCAACAAAGAGGAGTGTGTTGAGAATGAAACCGATTTGACCAATATTGTGGAAGACCCAGTTGAGCTTGCAAAGAATTGTAATGATGATGTTTATGTCGAGACTTTGTTTAAGGCAGAGTCGGACGAAGAATGGTTGTAAGGTTTGATAGAGGACCATGATATAAAAGAGGTGAGTAATTCACTTGAGTTTTTCAAGGATGAAGAGGATTATGTGATACAAGAGATTGTGCAAGGTTTGTCTAACCCTTTGCATATTGTTTTCTCTCCTTTACCTCTTATTTGTTTGAATGTATGTGCTTCGAGAATATTGTTGAATGACTTTGTTTCTCGATTTCCGCCATTAGAGATGCTTGATTCTCAAACTATGCAGGTTTTGCATCAAGAAACCGTGGTAGTCCCTGACTTCTATATTCTTTATACACTTCCAAGTGTGGACAAGAATAAGTGTGGGGGAAACTTTTATCGGTTAATAGCTTCGTTTCCGTTTTATATTAATAATATGTGTGCGAGGCTAGTGTTTGCAAAATAGGTGCTATGGGTGGATCCCCAACTTTTCCGATTATTGGTGTATAGAGAATCCGTCTTGCAAGTCGGGCTGACGACTTTAAACCAAGCGCTAAATGGTGGGCAACCCACTGGTTTTGTGTATATATCTCTATTTTTTTTATTTCTCAAGTATTTTATCTTTATTTTCTTATTTTGGATATTTGCATATCAAAACTCCAACTTTTAGAGATTTTTGAAAAATTTAGAATAAACACTAGCCTTTCTAAGTAGATGGAATTTTTTCTTGACGATGAGGTATATATATTGGCTGAGTTGAGAATAGATGCCAACTAAATAGCTTGTTTAGTGTTTATCCTCTATTGTTCAGAAATAGCTATGAGTTGGAGTATCAGTTTTTATTATGCATTTTATTTTCTTATTGTGTATATATATCATGTTATGAATTTCCCATCTTGAACTTTACTTTGAATGACTAAATTTTACATTGAGGACAATGTAAAGTTTAAGTGTGGGGGAGTGTTCTCTTATAGAGTTTTTAGCCTTGTTAGTTTTCCCTTGTGTTATAAGCAAAAAAAAAAGAAAAAAAAAAAGTAGAAAAACTAAAGAAAGAAAAAAAATGATAAACTCCTAAGTCTAGAAACTTGTGCCTTGCACTAATGGAAACATCGTGGTTGTAGGAGTTAAGGAACCCATTAGTAGAGTCTTTTCACACGAAAACGAACAAAATATAAGAATAAATAACATGATAGTTGTCATCATATCTCGGAGTCGTCACCATATCACGTTCTATTTTTATTTTTCCATATTTATCTATTGTTTCTCTAAGTGATTTGGTGGGGCACCAGCATCGAATTGTTATCACTGCTAGGATGAAATAGAGTGATTGAATTACTACAAAAAAAGAGACCAGACCAATTTGACCAAACGGTGTACATAAAAAAAATAAAAAATTGACACTTGGATAGCAATATGTGTGTCTTCTCCTTGTCTCCGTCGCCTAAGCAAGCGTGGAATGCAGGATCCATGGGAATTACCATGTAATCTGTTGACAAGAATCATGCGCTTGGATCAAAAAGATCCAATCATGTTGTCGATTTAAAAAAAAAATGAAGAAAAAAAATGAAAAAAGAAAAGAAAAAAGAAATATAAATATAAATATATATATATATATATATATATGTATATTATTGTGTTGAATAAAATCGATCATTGGTTCCCTTGTATATGCCAGTGAATTGATCTAGAATTAAGTTTGTCGACCGCTGGTTCCCTTGTATATTCCAGCTGTGTTGATATTAGAATTGAGACCAGTAGCTCAATCCAGTAGGATTTTTAGGTTTGTTTTGGCAGCGACCTTCAGACAGATATGGGAAACACCGTTCACCTTAGTCAACAGTGTGCCACCATCTACTTTATATATCCATCTTCTTAATCTTTTCATGTGATTATGGTTGATTCAATTCCGAGTATTGTGGTTGTGTTCAACTTTACGAATGAAGCTATATGACTAATTTATGAATTGGATTTGAAAGTGGGTAATTCCTCTTGTAGTCATTGATAGTATGCCAATTAATAAAAATATTTAGTGATATTCTAAAATTTTCACAGGTGGCTGGAGTTAGAAATATAGGTTTTGTAGGTAGACCTCTTGTAAACCTTCACGAGACTATAACTCGTTCACTAGGGACACCTAGGGGTTCAAAGGCCTGTTATTCATGCTAAGAGTAACCGTATCCTCAGCGACACGTATGTTTTAGAATTGTTTTTGTAGTTGCAGGAAATCCTACACTACACCCCTCACAAGATTTCATTAACATTCAACTCATTTTTAGATTAATAATCTTAATTTTATTGATGAATCTTTGAACAATCTTACAAGAAAAGATAAAGGAATCAAGAATAACCACTGCTCTAAATTTTCTTTCTCCTATTTACTTGCTTCTCACTCAAAAAAGATCTCTCTCTTTTCCTTTACAATTGAATGGCTATTTATAGGAAATTACATAGTGGATGACAGCTAATCTGTCCTTTATTTTCGGATATGGTTTGCGACATTCTCGCAACCTTACAAATACCAATCTCGCAAACTTCCTTATTTTCGCAGGATCGTCACACTTTTCTCATGATTTGGCTGATGTCGTTTATTATGTCGTTTCTGAAGTTGTTCTGCGACACTGTCGTGTTGTGTTGTTAATAATTTCGCTGAGACATTATTGTTGTGAGAGTATGATCCTACATCTTGCCTCTTCTCATATCTTCTCTGCGAAGTAGAGAACAATGTGAGAAATGCCGCAGTTATCCATCACTTCATATTCTGCATTTATCACACGTATCCTTTCTCCCATCTGTTTCTTGACACGTCTTCTGTAACCGCTGCTTTTCAACCGCTCACGTCTTTTCGCATTAATTGTGTTTATCTTCTCGAAAATCTTCTCTATATATACTCTTCTTACTCTCCCTTTTCTTCTTTTTTACTCTCTTGTTCACCTTCTCTGCTACTTCATCATTTTCTCCGTAAATTCCTCTGCTGTAATTTTTCTTCTATCTTCCTTCTTCAATCTTCTTAATTCTTCGTCCATTCCCATACTTTATATTTAGATATGCCTCCAAGTGGTCAAAAACATGAGAAAACCTTAAAGGATGTTCAAAAAGATCTTGCCGAGAAAGGTTTCATACTTTCTACCATTCCTGGTGAAAGTGCCAAGTCAATTCTTTCTATCAAAATTTTCTCTGATCAATATTGTGATGATCAAACAATCACAGTCTCACTGGGTCAAATTCTCGCAGGTCTCCCCATTCCTCTTTATGACCCAGATATTCCTCTGTTCTATGAGATTCTCGCTCACTCGGGATTTTCGCGAGCTATCTTCCAATTGAGTGGGGATTGCATCCGTCTGATATTGGAGTTTGCTAATCGTGGTGCTGGTAAAGGATCTCTTTATCCTAAAGAGATTAGGGATCCTAAATTTGCAGACTTGGAGATAGTCGCTGAGAAGTACACAGTAGCGAATTTCTTCGAAAATTATGAACTAATATCTATGAAGAAGGAGAATACTCGCTGGGGTGTTCGCTTGAAAAGGAAGGATGTTATTTCTGAAGATAAAATGCTCATGCATGAAATTGATTGGCATTCTGGAATAAATAAAACCCCTCGCCAATCCAAAGATGATAAATGGTGCGTCTTCCCCTTAATGCTGAAAGGACCCTATATTGCTGGTTCTAATGTCATTCATGCGAATCTCACCGCTTATCGACCCTGGGTATTCTCTTGGCCTGATAAAGTGAAAGAGGTATATTTCTTCTAATTTCGCCCACTTTATGTTTCTTTATTTATCTTTACTCTTTTGTTCGCTGATTCTTGCGACATTCTATAGATCCAGAAACTGAAAGATAGCTACCGCAGGACTGGTAAAGCCAATACCTTGCTAGCTCTTCGCTCATACACAGATGAGGTAAGAAATATTCTTTTATTATTTAAAACAATATATTGTTGCCTCTGTTTCTTATCTTCATTTGTGTGTGAAGGTTATTGCTGAAGTAGAAGAATCCACCAAGGCTGCGACGGCTGGTGATAAGGGTAAAGATATTCTTCGCAAAAGAAAATCATTTGCATCCTCTTCAAAGAAAAGAAAGAGAGGGAATTCTCCTCCTCCTTCAGATGTTCATTTCCCTGATGGTTCTGAAGATGATGAAGATAATAAAGATGATGATGACGACTCTGTTGCGAATAAAGATTCTCCACCTGAGTCCTCTATGGCACAGTTATCTGGTATTTTCTCTGATTCTTGGCAAGGGATGGGAGATAATTGCCTTGCCAATATATGCAAAGCTCTCGCAACTATTTGTGAGATGGTGATAGTTCTCTTCGTGGAGTCTCCATATCAGTGACTCCTAGCTTCCTAAATTCCCTCAATAGTTTGGTATGCCTTCGTCTTTTTACTTCTTCATTATTGTGACTCAAAATTTATTTTTATTTTAATTATTTTTTGTATTTTCTTCGCAGACTGGAAAAGCTTCTTTCGTTGTTGCCTCAGATTTGGAGAGGAGACGCGAAATTCTTGAAAAGAAGAATCTTCAATTTCGTACGAAGAATGAAGAACTGGAAACTGAAGCTAAAGGTCTTCGTGAGAAGAACGAACAATTAGAAGCTGAAGTTAAAGATCTTCGTGAGAAGAACAAACAACTGGAAATCGACACTTCTTTGCAAAGGAACAAAATTTCTACTCTTCAAAAAGCTAATGATCAGCTCTATGGTATGCAATTTTTCTCCTTTCCTTTCATTCATTCATCCTATTGTCTTATCTTATTTGATTAATCCTTTTTGCAGACATTTATGGTCTTTCTGATGAATCCATTCTTCTTCGTTCATTTCCCGATGCCCTAGATAATGACACTCTTCTTGAACATCTTAATAAATCTTTGAATAGTTTCTCTAATGATAAAATTTTATCTCTGCCTTTGAATGAACTTAAATCCAAATTTCGCCCCTTAGAGATTGATCATAGATCTAGTTTAGGTTTAGCCAACCAATTTAAACGTTTTTATCTCAATTCTAAAGAGAAGATCGATGAATTAAGAACCAAGATTAGCAAACTTATAGATGATAAAGATCGTATCTCTGATCAAGGTGTTAAGGCTTTGGCGAAATTCCAAGAGACTCTTCTTGAGGTTCAACTTGAACGAGATGAAGCCACTCGTCAAAAAACTGTGCTTAGCGAGAGAGAAAACCAAGTTCGTTCTCGTCTTCTCATAAATAGTGATGATGAGTTCGCTTGGGCCGCGACAATCTTGGCTAATGCCAGAAAAGATTTAGGTGTAAATTTTAGCTCCAAGTTGAGCATACAACCTTGATTAGAGATATGATTTCTAAGAGAGAAGGTCATTAACTGTTTTCCTTTATTAATCTTTGGTTTTTCACGAGTTTTTATCAAGTTACTGATTAATTGTTATATGATTCGCAGGATCTGAAAGTAGATATCGCTAAAGAGTTGAGGAACTTGAAGCTGAAAAAGAGGAACTCGCAAAGAATCTTTCTTCTCGCAACAACAAATATTCTAGATTAAAGAATCAAACCAAGATCACTGTTGCGAACTTTAAGAACGACGCTCTGTATTTTCGCAATCAAACTATTCAAATGGTTTGTGATGACCATAGTATTCCTCACTCTGATTATCCTTGTCTCTTGGGGGAGATCCCAAAGAACATTCCTAGTCTGATCATCTCTGATAGCGAAGCTGATGATGAAGAATCTGATGGTGATGAAGGTTCTGATGGAGATAAAGGTTCTGATGCCGACAAAGAAGAGGATAAGTCTGATGAAGATGATGAAGGATCAACTAAGAAGTAGTCTTTGTTTCTTTCTTTGATCTTCTGTAGTACTTGTACATTTATTCCTTCTTTTTGTATATTTGCGAATTCTTTTGGTTCCCCATATTCCTTAATATATGAGTTTCTTTCATTTCGACCTGCATTCATTAAAACAATTCTTCCTTGCAACACGGTTAATCAACATAATCAACATAATCATTAATTTTGAAATTTTTGCGTAAATCTATCATAAGACAAATAACATTTTCTAATTTCATTCATTCCCATACTTTCCTCTGTTATTTGTATCCAAATGAGAGATTTTGCAGATTTTTCTTATTTTGTGCCTCAACTTCGCAGTTGTTTATGTATAATTTCGCAATCATATGCGAAGTGAATTTTGATTCTTTTCAAAATCTCATTCCTGTGTGGTCTTATTTTTCCTTCCTAGTTAAAGGTCTTATTATGCCACCTCTTGTCATTGCGACAAAATCGCATGACGTTCTTGCACTGTCATGCAAAAACCCATTGATCTTGCCTTAACTTTTTTCTTTGTATTATTACCTCTCCAGGATAGTTGTGATAATATGACAGGCCTAAATTTTCTTGCGAAAATAAAGCCCCATGACATTGCCGTCTTGCGACGAAATCGCAGGACGTCTTCGCACTTTCATGCGAAAACCCATTGATCCCGTCTTATCTTTCTCTTTAGTATTATTGCCTCTTCAGGATTGTCGCACAAATATGACAAGCCTTAATACCCTTGCGAGTAAAAATCCTCATGACATTTGCGTCTTAAGACACTTATCAGCTCCCTAATGGAGGGTGCCTCCCTTATCTCCCCCCTGGTTGCCCCTTCAAGGAGGCGTACCTCTACCATACAATGTTGGATCCTCCCATCCGGTCTTAACAACAACCAGTTGTTTTCGCAGCCTCTTATCCCTTTTACCTATAGGTTTTATGGTTACGAGACTGCACCCTAAGTGGGGTTTTCATCGGGCCGAGTGCAGTATAAGCCAAGACTTGTCAAGAATGGCAAGGTACGCTCCAGAAGCCCCTGGGACTCTAGACTCAACCGTGTACTGATAAACACATTTTTGTGTCTAATTTGTCCTCAATGTCCGTATTGTTGGAACTCTATTTTTGTACTAATATTGTGTTTTTATGTATTTTTAGGAAATAAACAATTTTGGAAAAATCATCTCGAAAAGTTGCCCGGGGAAACCTTGAAGGACAATTGTTATTCGGACTCTCATTATTGGTTAAGGGGCACCTCAGTTGGACACCTGCTATTCGCACCCAAGTTCAGGATAGAGGGACACCCTTCCTTCTTCTCAAATTCAAATAAACTTTTTGGCGGGAAAATATTTTTACTCTCTGGAAGATTTTCAATCAACAAAATGAAGGTGTTATAGGGAGATTAAATCGCTGAAAATTTGTGGTATTGTTCCTGGGACATTTAGAAATCTATTGCGAGTGTTGTGGTCGATTAAATTTGGCTAGAATTGGCTAGGGAAGCCACGAACTGGAAACAGGGGAGAACGTGCAGAGAAGAATTATTCACGGAATTTCTTGTGTTTGTGTATGGCTGAGATGATCTGGGAGAGTTATAACTATTGTTTGATGCGTATAAATTCTAAAAAGGGGAAGAATCAGAGCTGGAAACGCGTGGAGAAAGAAAATATCTCAAAATATTCTCTCTTCACTGCCCGAGTAAAGAAGAATTATTTGGAGTTATTGTGAGGGATTTCAGCGTGCATGTGGGTATATAAGGGCTCCTTGGGTCGACTACCAAGGGTGTCGAGAGTTGGGAGGAGAAGAGAGGAAGCTGCAAAGGAAGAATCACGAATTCTCTCTGCTGCTGCTGCTGTTCGTGATGAAGATGAAGAACATGAAGAACGAACCAGCAGAAGCAGTCGTTTATAAACAGTGAAACGACTCACGACCGTGGGTCGTAGGTGTGGGTCTTAGAGATACAGCAACAATAGCACTGGTTCTGTGTCGTTCATTTTGGACGCTTTCTGTGGGTCGCACATCCACTGTTTTATTATTTCATCTCCATTTTCATCCTTGTAAAAACCCTTTGAGCAATAAATAAATACTTTGAGCGTGTTTTTATCATGATGAGCTAAACCCAACACTGGGACGACGGAGGAGGTCGAGTTTCATCCATGTGGTAATTTCATTAATTCTTTTATTTACTTTTTGCACTAATTTTAATTGAATTAAGATTTTAAATTAATTACTTGTGATTTCATTTGATGGAGTATGCTTAGTCCTAGGGATTTTTGATATGCCATGCTTAAGAAATACAAGTAATATTTTATAAAATTTATTTTGGCAATAAACTAGAGTTAATATTTGTTTTGTTTTGAACTATAATCGCCTAGAATTAAGTTCTGAACCACTTGAAAATGAAAAATGGCCGAATCTTTAGTCCCAGTACTCTTGCCCATATTGTTAATATTTTTTGTATATATTTTTATTTTTAAATCTTTACAAGTCCGAGCAACGAACCTTTACTACCACTTTCAAAACTATAACAAAATGGCGCCGCCGACGCGGACTTGTATATAGATTTTTTTATTTTTTTTAGGTTTATTTTTTTTATTATTTGTTCCTTTTTACTTTGTCTTTTTTTTCTTTGATTTACAGGTTCGAAGTGGAGCACTAAGGACTTGGAGAGGAAAAAGCTTAAAGCGAAAAGCGAAAAGAGAAGAAAAAAGGACAATTTTAGGATTTAATTTTTAATTTTTTTTAGAGTGTGTGAGGAAAACTGTAATTTTTTTTTTATTATTTATTTTGGACTTTGGACTTTAAACAATTGGACTTTATTTTTTTTAACCCTACGGAAGGGTATTATTAAAAAAAATAAAAATTATATAAACTGTGTGCAGGGAAGGACGACGATTACTATATCGTCTCGGCCCCTCGGGTTCGTACATGACATAGGAGTCGTGGCCCGAGTCGACTTCAACGGTTCTTCGCCCGTCTGGTACGGGAGGTAAGTCCATCGAAACACTCGCGAATCTCCTACAAGCGGGTTACTGTCTGCCTTAAGGTGATAATTGTTTGAGGACGAACCGGACTGTCTTTATTTTCCTAGTAAAGGGCAAGGCCTGGCCTAAACAAGATAAGGGTTCGGATTTCATCACCGTTCCCTTCTTGCCCATTTTAGGAAAACAAAACCTAACGCGAACCCAAGCTTAAAATTTGGAATAGAACGAGACCGATAGGGTAACGAGCTTAATAGGAAACTCGTTCGAAAAATATTGGTTGCTCTTTAAGCACACTCCAAAGTTCATGATGGTTTATGTGAGTTGAATGCGTGACTGCGCCGCCTTGTGATAGCGGTGAGGCCTTGGGTATCAAATCTCCACTGAGCTTCCCTCGCCTCAGTTCAACTTACTTTGACTCGGATTGATTCCAGAGGGGTTTGCTCAAATTGCAACGAATTCCCTTTCGAAAGATAGAAGCTGGTCTAGAAACAATCTAAGTGGAGCCATCATGCTTTTTGTTTGCTAGAAATCTTGGAGTCGAGTCATCCTTGTTTGTGGTTGTGTAGAATTCCCTTGCAATTAAGAATGTCGAACTGGTATGATAGAAGCCAATACAATGAGTATCGACCTGAATTTGAATATGGACATCATCCTTTTTATGACCATGTTGGGAATAGCGGTTGGGAACGCCATCCTTTGGAAGGATATGGGTCATACCATGGTGAGCCCAATTACTATCCATACATGCATCAGTCTTACGATCAAGAAGATTATAGTACTAGTTCTTCGTCTCTAGATGATACAATCAAACTATTGAAAACTAGTCCCTATTATGATCCTTCTGAACCTGTTCTTCCTCTAGAAGAGTCTCTCAAACAATTAACTGAGAATACAAATAGGTTTGTGTTAGAAATGAATAAACAAAATGCACCCATGAGTGAGCCTTCTATACACGATACCATAAGGAAGTCATGTGAGTCGATTCAAAAGCTTTCATTAGAGTCCCAGAACAGAATTGCTCAAGATAGTCTTAACTTCCAATATAGTGTTTCCAATAGTACCCTTGAAAATGAGGATAGTTATTTGCATAATCAAGATGCCGAGGTTAGAATTGGTAACACTACTTATTTAGATAAGGTTCAATCATTTTCGTACTATGATGATGAGGATAGCAGTAATGAAGAATCCAAAATATGTAGGCATAGTGATCAGGAGTCTAGTAATCCAATTGAGCTGTATAATGATTATATTATTTCTAGTTCAAATCCAAATAAGTTTTATGATTATTCACCTATTCAAAAGGACGAGGATTTGATTAGGGATACCACCGTTTTAGACGATGTAGTTTTTCCTTTTGATTACGAAGCCGATAGTGGTTTAGAGGAACAGGTTCATTTCAAAAATACTGTTTTAGAGTCTAGCGACTTAGAAACAATAGTCTTAGACAAAGAAGATGAACTCGTAGAGATGAGTGAGTATGAACCTGACTTAGAAGAATCAA
The DNA here is from genome assembly GCF_003573695.1 of Papaver somniferum. Taxonomy (NCBI): domain Eukaryota; kingdom Viridiplantae; phylum Streptophyta; class Magnoliopsida; order Ranunculales; family Papaveraceae; genus Papaver; species Papaver somniferum. The sequence continues at coordinate 75,545,973 of NC_039366.1, forward strand.
TTGACCATTTCCAGGAATCTGATGACCTAGAAATTAGGGAAGTTGTGACTAGTCTTTCTAGAGACACGGAAAACTCTAAGTTTGGGGGTGATTATTATTCTCCATGTGCTTTAACTCTCAGAAAGTCCCTTCACTTAGGACTTGATATCTCTGACTCTACAATTTTACAAGATTACCGTCATACTCGTTTTCCCGAACCTAATGATGTCCACGAAGAAGTTCAGTCGTTAGAAACCCATCCTCTGGTTTGCCCAGGCTATGATCCCCAGATTGACTTTGTTTTCCCACCAAATAGTTTTGTTCCAACTGTGGGAACGTTTATATTCCAAATGTGTCGAATATTAAGTTGTGAGACTAGACCTAAATGCCTTAGGAAATTAGAATCGACACATTTGCTTAAGAATGACCACTACTCTCACTGTGGTCAATTATGTAAGTCAAACCTGATTGACTTAGAGGATCCTCAGTTATTTAGGTTATTATTATTTTGTGATTCTAAGTTCTTATTTGAGTTTTTCCAGACTCTAGGACCTAATAATTTGGATCCAACCTATGAAGAAACGCAGCCAATGAAAATATTTTATTTAGACCCTTTCATAGAACCTGAACCTGAACCACAATTAGCAATAGTTATCAGGAAACTAGGTAAGGGAATGCTAGTGTTGTTCATTTCGTTGGTTCACTGCAGTTTCCTTTTGTCAGCTCTTTTTGGTTTTAAAGACCCACAGTTATTCCGGCTACTGTTATACGGTTCGAATTGACTAAACCTTTCCTATGTCTGGCTGAAGACTTTAAACTTAGCACTTCTTGGGAGGTAACCCAATCTCATGCAACACGGTAATATCCTTCCTTAACTCTTTTTGCTTCAAATGATAACGGTTTCTCCTTGTTCATGCTTTTAGTTTCATCTTTAGAACATTGAGGACAATGTTAGATTTAAGTTTGGGGGTATGGGAGAAACATTTTAGTCGCATCTTTGAAACTTCTAGCGTCACATAGTACCCGGTTAACTAAGTTTACATATTGTTTCTCACCGAAAAGATAGAAATTGGAATGCTAGAGATAACAACCTATTGAGACATTAGAGAAAAAGACATTGAGATCCTTGAAATTCAGGAGAGAACTTGTTCCTTTTAGAGGGTAACCGTGATGGACCTAACCATCCCTGATGGAAAGGCAAGTAGGTCAGAAGGAAATGCCAGAAGACAGAGCAACCTCACAATGTAGTCTTAGTTACTGGATTACGACTCTCTCTCAGTAGAAACTTATCATCATCAACAAGCGGAGTGACAGCAAAATTTATTAAAAAGTTGAAGACGTTTAAGGTTTAGAAGCAACAATAGAAAAGAATAATTCAAAAATCAAAGTTGAAGACTTAGTTACAAGAAGTACAAGAGAAAATGATATTAGTTGTTGAAGTTCATGATATCAAGACATCACAAGTTGTGAAGATCCAAGTTCTAAAGTCCTCTCATGGCCATGTAATTTTTTGTCTTGTAAAAAAAAAAAAATCATTACGTTCTTTTTGTTCAATAAGGCCATAGGGAAGAAGAAATTTATAAGTCAAGCAAGAAATCAAAGAGAAGAGTTAATTGTCAAGGTTCTATGAGGTTCGAGAGTTTATCATCAACAATTGAAGACCGAAGAAGACGTTATTTCTACTGAGCACTGTGAGAGAGTCGAAGAAAGATGCATTTTGGTTGCTTTGTTAGTCTGCTTTCAATCTGGCACAAGATCTTTCTAGCACTGGTTTAACTCATCACATGTAATTAGTACAGCTGTGTAGCAGATGTCCCTCTCATCTTTATCTCTCTCCTAATCTTATCCAGCTGTAAAGCAGCGGACGCATCTTACAATGTTTATCTAGCTGTGTAGCGGATATCTCTTTATCTAGCAGTCGTGCGGATGTGTCTCCCCTTTTCTTCAGTCAGCTTTAGAGCTGACACCTTTAATTTCTCTGGCATTCTAGTTACTTGGAGATAGGTTGAGAATATGTATGTCCTCATAGCTCTTTGGATACTTGTGACCAATTAGAAGTCATGGTTTTTGTGGGTACACCTCTGTTAAACCCACTCGAGATTAACTCGGTTTTATTTTTTAGTTTTGCTCGAGGACTAGCAAATAATAAATTTGGGGGTATTTGATAAACACATTTTTGTGTCTAATTTGTCCTCAATGTCCGTATTGTTGGAACTCTATTTTTGTACTAATATTGTGTTTTTATGTATTTTTAGGAAATAAACAATTTTGGAAAAATTAGCTCGAAAAGTTGCCCGGGGCAACCTTGAAGGACAATTGTTATTCGGACTCTCACTATTGGTTAAGGGGAACCTCAGTTGGAAACCTGCTATTCGCACCCCAGTTCAGGATAGGGGGACACCCTTCCTTCTTCTCAAATTCAAATAAACTTTTTGGCGGGAAAATATTTTTACTCTCTGGAAGATTTTCAATCAACAAAATGAAGGTGTTATAGGGAGATTAAATCGCTGAAAATTTGTGGTATTGTTCCTGGGACATTTAGAAATCTATTGCGAGTGTTGTGGTCGATTAAATTTGGCTAGAATTGGCTAGGGAATCCACGAACTGGAAACAGGGGAGAACGTGCAGAGAAGAATTATTCACGGGATTTCTTGTGTTTGCGTATGGCTGAGATGATCTGGGAGAGTTATAACTATTGTTTGATGCGTATAAATTCTAAAAAAGGGAAGAATCAGAGCTGGAAACGCGTGGAAAAAGAAAATATCTCAAAATATTCTCTCTTCACTGCCCGAGTAAAGAAGAATTATTTGGAGTTATTGTGAGGGATTTCAGCGTGCATGTGAGTATATAAAGGCTCCTTGGGTCGACTACCAGGGGTGTCGAGAGTTGGGAAAGAGAGGAAGCTGCAGAGGGAGAATCACGAATTCTCTCTGCTGCTGCTGCTGTTCGTGATGAAGATGAAGAACATGAAGAACGGACCAGCAGAAGCAGTCGTTTATAAACAGTGAAACGACTCGCGACCGTGGGTCGTAGGTGTGGGTCTTAGAGATACAGCAACAATAGCACTTCTTCTGTGTCGTTCATTTTGGACGCTTTCTGTGGGTCGCACATCCACTGTTTTATTATTTCATCTCCATTTTCATCCTTGTAAAAACCCTTTGAGAAATAAATAAATACTTTGAGCGTGTTTTTATCATGATGAGATAAACCCAACACTGGGACGACGGAGGAGGTCGAGTTTCATCCATGTGGTAATTTCATCAATTCTTTTATTTACTTTTTGCACTAATTTTAATTGAATTAAGATTATAAATTAATTACTTGTGATTTCATTTGATGGAGTATGCTTAGTCCTAGGGATTTTTGATATGCCATGCTTAAGAAATACAAGTAATATTTTATAAAATCTATCTTGGCAATAAACTAGAGTTAATATTTGTTTTGTTTTGAAGTATAATCGCCTAGAATTAAGTTCTGAACCACTTGAAAATGAAAAAGGCCGAATCTTTAGTCCCAGTACTCTTGCCCATATTGTTAATATTTTTTGTATATATTTTTATTTTTAAATCTTTACAAGTCCTAGCAACGAACCTTTACTACCACTTTCAAAACTATAACATGTACCTCGGCGCCTTGGTCAGATTCTGCACTCCTTGGGAGAGTCCTTATTACCTTAGTCGCCAAACCTAAGTCATATGCTTAAGCTGAGAATCCAAGGTGCCTCTCCCGGATGGGCTTTATTGACCCCAAATCTCCATGACTCAGGTTCCGGTGGCGGTATAGCCTTTCCCTGAGCCATGCAACAGGTACCCCCTTATATGACGTACTTTAGGTTTTACATTTGTCTCTTGCGAAATTGTATTCACGAACTAGGGTGTACGCCATAAAGGTTCTCCCCTTTCTCTTTTGTCATTGTTCTCTGATTGTTTTTTGTAGAATTCATTATCTCTGCGAGATTCCCGCACATCATCATATCGTATTTGCACTTCTCAATCTCATTTTCATCATTCAGCAAAATGTTTTTTGAGAATTTTATTTGTTGCGAGAGTGTCGCAACAAATCAATCATTCATACACTTCTTATTTATATTACCTTTGCCATTCTCTGCTTCTTTGTTATTTTCTTCTTATATGTTGATGGTATAAGATCATCATCTCTCCTTCCCATGGTTTTATAAGTATGATAGAATAAGATGTTCACAGAGCTTCTGGTATCGATTAGAATCCTATTAATTGCCCATGAGTCATCAACTTCATCTTCTTTCGGTTTTGGATTAATTTCTAATTTTACCACCAATGGATTGTCATGTACCTCTCCACCTTCGGGGACTTCTTCTGCGGTAAAAGAAATAGTCTGCTTCTGCCATTCCCATAGTGGCGAGATTTTCGCAATGTTCATAATTTCTCTTCCATCACTGTCTCTTGCGAACACTCTACTCAAAACATTGTCGTGAAAATCTTCAATTGTCTTGTATGAATGTACGATGGAGTGACATGATAGATTCTTTGCTTTTGCACCAACTTCTACAAAGAACGTTTCCTTCTCTTTTACCGTGTTTACTCTGTGATGCTCTAGTGGTAGTGGCGGCAATGGTTGAGATTGTGGATTCCCTACCAGAAAGTGGTTTAGCTTTCCTTGATCTATCATTCTCAGAATAATTCTCTTTACATTTCTGCAATCATTTGTAGTATGTCCATGGAAATGATGATAAGAACAGAACTCATGACTTCTGCGGCTTTGAGGTGGTTCTGTTCCCATGTTCCATGATGTTGGTATATTCTCCATCAAAATTATAGCTTCCCATATTTTCTCCACACTTGCATTCAGAGGTGGCATCTTGATTTCTTCCCATACTACCTTGTGACCTCCTTGTCCTCGATTATAATTTTGTCTTTGACCTCCATAAGTTTCTTGCGGCTGATCAATTCTTTGAATCTTATTATTTCCACCACGATTGTAGAAATTTCTTTCTCTTTCATACTCCTCTTGATCTCGGCTTCCCATTGCCAACAGTTTCTGTTGATTGTTGCCCGTAACCTTTTCTTGTTGTACTTGCGAAGTGTTCTCCACTGTGTTTATTAGCTTAGGTAATAAGCTTTCCTTCGCTACTTGTCAATTGGTGTTCGCAACTGGGTATGATTCCATCTCATTTTGACTTTCCTCTAGAGCAATATACTCTTCCTGAAGTTCTCGCAGTTCGGTCATTGTGATGGTGTTCTTGACTCTGAAAATTTGGATATACAATAGATTGGTTGCGAACATAGCATTGATAAATGATAAGATAAGATATCTCTCATACACACGGCCAGCCATTTCACTACACATAGTTCTCCACCTTTTAGTTAGGTGCTTCAAACTTTCGCCAATCCTTTGTTTTAATCCAAACACATCTTCAATACCAGGTCGCGAAGAATTGTTACTTATATATGCCCCCGAGAATGTGGTCTGAAAGTGATTGAAAGATGTTATTGTATTTTTTTGGCAAACCTTCGAACCATTTCAACGCCTCTCCTGTTAGACTGGATGCAAAATACTTGCACAATACATCATCATGATTTTCCCACTGTAACATGCACCTCACGTAGGCTTTAATGTGTTGAATTTCACAAGTTTTTCCATCAAAAATGTTGGTTAATGCGGGAAAATTGCATTTCGGAGGTATTCCTCCTAGTTGTACTTCTCTTGTAAATGGAGTTTTCGCAGTTTCTTCTATAGCTTCATCTAATTGTCTTCTGCCTACTTCTCCTCTATTATTTAGCATTCCTCTCATTTCTTCCAATTCTTTTAAGATTTGTTCATTTACGCCTGAATTTTGATCCATTGGTATTTTTAATTTCGCCTCCCTTCTTCTGCGTTCATGTCTTTCTTGTCTCGCGAAATTTTGCATTTCTTCTTTATCATCCTCATCTCGTATTCTCATGTGGTTCTCTTCCTCATCTCTATCTTTAATTCATATATGATGATGTCTCTCATTTTCCCCTCCATGATTTTGTTCATTTCTTATCAATTCCATTCGTTGTCTTTCAGCCCTCCTCTGTACTCTATCATATTCTTCATTGAGATTACCATTATTTCGGTTTTGTGTACGCCTTCTTTCTCGATTGTCATGATTGTTCTGGCGAATTTCCTTCTGAAGCTCTTGTTCTTCCATTTCCACTCTCAATCTTTCACGTTCGCAAGTTAAACGTGCTTGTTCAACATAGTGTCTTTCAATTCTTCTTCAATCTTTTGTTGATTTCTTTGAGTTTCTCTCTCATGTAAAATTCTCCTTCCTTCCTCTCGATTCCCTTCGCCATCTTGATTATTTCATCCCTGACGTTGTCCATTCTCCTGATTTCTATCATTTTTCCTATCATCAAAAGTTTCATTTTGTGGAACGTAACGATCATCAGTCCTTTCTCTACCTTCGCGATGTTCTTCATTCAGATTTCGTATTTCTTCTCGAATATTATTTACAGCATTAACTGTGGATGAGTTTCGCCTCATCTCTCTTCTAGTCGATCTTGAATACGATCTTGTAGTACTTCTTGATCTTCTACTCTGTAGTCTCATATTTTCATCCTCAATTCGTGATTTTGCCTTGTTATATTTGCACGCTCTTCTGTCTCAGATCTTCTTTCTTCATGCATTCTTCGTCTCAACATCTCTACTGCTCCAATTTCCTCATCTTCACGAATTATTCCTTCAACTATTTCTTGTCCTCCCTCTGTTTGTCTATTATTTCTCGTTTGTCGTTCTTCTTCTTCATCTGCTGAATTTGATCGCCAAGTATGTATGCTCACTCTATCATAATCCATAGTTCTATTTTGTACCGGTATTTGTTGAAATGGTTGTTGAATTTGATTTTCTCCATCATTTCTTATTCTAGATGATTCTCCTGTTTCACTTCTCTCCCTTCCAGCAAGTCTTTTACTTCTTCTTCTAGCTGTTGTTGGTTGTTCGGATATATTCCTCCTTCTAGCCATTTCTTCAATACTAATGAATTGTAAGAGATTCCGTAATATTCTTCACCAGTTATTCTAATTTCCCACAAATCAGAATATTAATCTTCAACCTTTTCTAGGGTGACCTTCAATCTGCGTCCCTGTTTCTAGCGCCATTATGTAGTTGCAGGAAATCCTACACTACACCCCTCAGAAGATTTCATTGACATTCAACTCATTTTTAGATTAACAATCTTAATTTTATTGATGAATCTTTGAACAATCTTACAAGAAAAGATAAAGGAATCAAGAATAACCATTGCTATAAATTTTCTCTCTCCTATTTACTTGCTTCTCACTCAAAAAAGATCTCTCTCTTTTCCTTTACAACTGAATGACTATTTATAGGAAATTACATAGTGGATGACAGCTAATTTGTCCTTTATTTTCGGATATGGTTTGCGACATTCTCGCAACCTTACAAATACCAATCTCGCAAACTTTCTTATTTTCGCAGGATCGTCATATTTTTCTCATTATTTGGCTGATGTCGTTTATTATGTCATTTCTGAAGTTATTATGCGACACTGTCGTGTTGTGTTGTTAATAATTTCACTGAGACATTATTGCTGCGAGATTCTGATCCTACAGTTTTATTTTATTTGCTTGAGGACTAGCAAAGTCTAAGTATGGGCGAATTTGATAGGTGTCTAAAACACCTAATTTTATATATAGTATTTATGCTTTCTTTGCGAGTTTTCTTGTAAATTATGTACTTAATGTTTACTTTTGAGTATTTAGGTACTTTAGAGTCATTGGAGCAAAAGAAGTGAAACTCGCTCAAATACAGAATTTCTTCTCATCATCTCTAAGAGAGTGAAAAGACGAAGCCAGTGGCGAACGAATTAGTCATTCCAGCCTTGAATGAGAAAATTATGTGCAAAAATCTTGTTAGTTCTAGAACAAGAATGAAAATTGAACTGTCAGTCTCGCATGCCGGACGGTTGAACTGAGATATGCATTTCAGCAGGTGTCCCTCATCCATTCTACGGGCGTCTATAACTATTCCACTTATATGGACCAAAACCCAGTTGATATGAAGAACGGTTTTTCCTCAAATTCTCTTCTTCATTTCTACCCCTTCCTGGTTCTCTACTGCTGTGTGAGATGAGATCGTGTTAATGGTGAGATTGTTGATGTCGTAGTAATTTGAGATAGGTCTTTCTCAGATCGTAAATCAAAATGGAGGATCAACAACTGTTGCTGTTGATTGTTAGATTAGAAGCCTGAACCTGGAAGTTAGATCTGCTGGTAGTTAATGTTGTTGATTTGAGAAAGTTGTTGGTCGAGAAATCAGGATTATGAAGATGGGGTTTGCTTTAATTCTTATGGTGGTGGTTTGAATTGGATTCTGTGAGAAAGGAAGATAAATTAGGGTTTGGTGGTTGGTTCTGTGAGTTTGAAGAAGAAATTAAGATGGCAGTGTTGACGAGATTTGGTAGTGCTGAGTTAGGTGGTGGTCTGGTGAACTTGCAGGATAAGAATGAAGAAGAAATGATGATGATGCTCATAGGACCTGGTGGATTGATTGAGATTGTGATAAGAGATGGAATTGGTCTGAGCTGGGTATTGCAGGTGGTGATTATAAGGGTTTACATCATGTGATGTTGGTGGATAAGACTGAGATGAAGCTAAGAATGAATATGATGCTGCAGGTTGTGCTTTTGGCTTGAGGTCCAGGTGTATGTTGTTGCTGTTACAGATGGGAAGATGAGAAAATGGTAGTGGCTAGGGCTGTGTTGGTGTTCTTGCAGATGAAGATTACGAGGGTTGATGTTCATTTCATGGATGGAGATTTGTCAAGATGCGGATGCTTCCAGAACAGGGAGAAGAACTGTGGCTTGAATGGTGGTAGTGATGTTGCTGCAGCTGGAGTCACAGGTGATAATGGTGCTGAAGCTAAGCAGGTGCAGTTTAAGTTGGTATTGCAGCTGGAAACTGGTGCACAAGAAGGAAATGGAATCGATCTGAGGAAATGAAACGGTGTTGTTGATGTTGGCTTGCAGAGAATGATTAGTAGCTGGGTGAGGGTGGTGCAGCTGTTATTGAGTTGAACAACTGGTAATGTTGTTATGTTATGAAGAATTGCAGGAAACTGGTGGTTGATGCTACGGAGATCTGGCTGGAGTTGGTCGTGTTGATGGTGATGTGCAGCTGAAGCTGATCATATATGTGTATATCTCGTTTTTACGGTTAAAACGAGCCAAAAATCACAGAATTCGGACATCGTATGCAAAAGTTATGTCGAAAACAGTTTAGTGTTATGATCTGTTACAAGTAACTCTTAGGAACCGATCCTAGTACATGTCATGGTGAGGGAACCGATCCTAGTGAGAGGTCCCCTTACGAAGAAGTGTAAAACTGTTTTGCCCATAACTTCTTCGTCCGAACTCGGAATGACCTCATTCTTTTTGCGTTGTTTTGATAATTCAATTTCCTAAAAGATTGAGGTAATTGCAATACTTGATTTTATGTTTAATGTTTATGGTGTATTGCAAATTGGTTTATGGGATGTTTGATTTCAGTTTTACTACCTTAATATTCGATCTCATATGTTGTGAACCCTTGTGGTTTGGGTGACTTTTTGATTTAGCAGGATTAAGTTCTAGCCCATGTTGGTAGGATTTATCAAAGAATAATGAGGGGTTCTGATAGAAACAATATGTGAAAAAGTCACAATATGTTGAATCGGTTTTGGTTTAGCATAAAAGCATATGTGTTTCGACGGTTTTCAACTTTTTCTTGTAATTGTTAAAACCGATTTTCAACCTTTCTCTAGTAAAGGTTGGTTGTTGTTATTATTTTGTTTTGGAATAAGGATGACAACATGATGATATTTCGATATCAATTCTCCCTGGAAGAAGATGCAATCATATTGGAGAAGTGGATGCGAAATTTGAAGTAAAAATCTTGTTAGTTAATTGTTTTCCTATTTAAGAAAAGCCTGAGTTTATATCATATATATTTATTGCTTTTGCTTAACAAAATTTCGGTTCAATTGATGTTTATTCCATGATGTGTGTGTGGATGTATGTGTGATTCAATTGGTTCCGGTTAAGAAAACTATTGTTATCTTGCTTTATTGTGTGGTATCAATCGTTTAGGCTTACAAAATTTCGGTGCAATTGCGGTGTTTTAATGCTTATGTTGTTTCAATTTCTTCCGGTTGAGGTGAATAATTATGCAAGTTGATTTATTTGGTTTGTATGAATTATTTATGGCTTAACGAAATAAAAGGTGTACGGGATGAGTTGTTTAGTCCAATTCGATTCCGGATAAGAGAAACTAAGTTAATTCTGATCTTAGTTAGACTTATCGAAGTGAGGTTACGGTTATTCAAGTCTAATCGAATGCCTTAACAAGAAATTCTAGTTAACTAACCTAGTACTTGTCTTGTTTAAAATTGAAAGGTCTAAGTTTATGGATAATTAGAACCTGATGAGAAAAATAGAGTTATCTTTATTTTGGTCTTATAGAATTAAGCGGTTGTTTTTAAAAAATCGATTTAGCAAAGGGACTAAGGTGCTTAGTTGATTTTTTTTTGCTAAACTAAAATGGAAAAATTGTTTCCGACAATTGTTTCCTTGGTATCATATCAAAATAAAACTACTTGTAGTTTCGGTTTTGATATTGGTTACCAGAACATGATGTGTGGAACCCTCGTGCCTAACTCTACAGGTTGCAAGTCTATTTTGAGATTTGTAAGATTCTTTTCGTGTTGTCCTTTATTTTTTCGTTTCTTTGCCATTTTGTGACAAAAAGGGGGAGAAATATAAGGAGTAAACAAGTGATACTGGCACTGATTTTATATTGATTGGTATCGCTAAGGAAAAGAACATTGGTGCATAAACGTTTTCTCTAAACGAAAAAGTGAAAGCACAGACTAAGGGGGAGTAACATGTCATATGAATTGGTATAACTGAAAAAGCGGGGGTACAACAACCACACCCAATATTTCGCTTAGCAATATGTATGGACAAATTCCAATATACTTTTAAGAGAATCAACAAGCCTCAATCTACAAAATGTATATCAAAGAGTTTTATCTCTCTTTCTTGATTCAATTCTTTCTCAAGCAAATAGAAATCTGCGAGTCTAATTGAATACAAGAGGAATCACTTGAATGGTACCAAAGACTAATGTTCAAGGATCAATCAATTTCAATCAACAACTAAAGGTCGGATTTCCAATTGATTGATTCAAACGCACAACCTGTGATATTTCAATTATATAACAAAATATAATGTGGAATAGAAATAAGACAGACACCAGAAATTTTGTTAACGAGGAAATCGCAAATGCAGAAAACCCCCGGGACCTAGTCCAGATTGAACACTACACTGTATTAAGTCGCTACAGACACTAGCCTACTACAAACTAACTTCAGTTTGGACTGTAGTTGAACCCCAATCAATCTCACACTGATCCAAGGTACAGTTGCACTCCTTACGTCTCTGATCCCAGTAGGATACTACGCACTTGATTCCCTTAGCTGATCTCACCCACAACTAAGAGTTGCGACGACCCAAAGTCGAAGAATTTAATAAACAAATCTGTATCACACAGAAAAGTCTACAGAATAGATAAATCTGTCTCCCACAGATAAACCTACGAGTTTTGTTCCGTCTTTTGATAAATCAAGGTGAACAGGAACCAATTGATAACCCGGACTTATATTCCCGAAGAACAGCCTAGTATTATCAATCACCTCACAATAATCTTAATCGACGCGGCGAAAGAAGATATTGTGGAATCACAAACGATGAGACGAAGATGTTTGTGATTACTTTTCTATCTTGCCTATCGGAGATAAAGATCTCAAGACAATTGTTACGATTGTACTCAAAACGATAGAATCAGCAAGATCAGATCACACAACTACGAGAAAGTAGTATCGGTCTGGCTTCACAATCCCAATGAAGTCTTTAAGTCGTTAACCTGGTTTTTTAAGAAGAAACCAAAGGTTAAAGGAGAATCGACTCTAGCTAATACAACTATTATCACACATGAGGTGTGGGGATTAGGTTTCCCAATTGCTAGAGTTCTCCCTTATATAGTCTTTCAAATCAGGGTTTGCAATCAATGTTAGCTTGGTAACAAAGCATTCAATATTCACCGTTAGATGAAAACCTAATTAGACTCAAGCTAATATCTTTCAACCGTTGGATTAAAAACTTAGCTTGTTACACACAAATGAAATGTACTATTTTGGGTTTATGTAACCGTACCCAAACATGAACATTTGTTGGTTCAACAATAGTTAACCAAATGGTTAGCCATATTGTTAGAGCATTGCTCGGTCGAACTCGCATGCATTGCTATCTCAAGCATGTTTGTCAATATTAGTGATCAAAACTATAAGTCTTGATTACTAGCCTATTAGAGCTAAGGTGCCTATTAGAGCTAAGGTCTTGGATTAGGAAAGAAAGTGTAGTTGAGCTCAAGACTCCATGGAAATCATCATACAAGATGAAGGACTACTCAAGGAACTGGTGGATCATCATCGAATAAAAGGTATATGGAGACTTGAGCTTATCTGTCACTCAAAAGTCTATTTACTCTATCTCCTACTCTTGAGACAAAAGTCGTTTTGATATATAGACTTTCATTATACACATTTGCTATTTCGAGCCGAGTTTATCTCGCCTATCTATTTTTCGAAATGTATGTTGATAAGCTTTCGCTTTATCCGAATTCATCTTTACCAAGTGACGAAATTCATGTTATGTTTCAATCACTTTGAAAATTGCTCTGACGAAAAATGGTCTTTGAATAACGGCTATATTACGTTCTCTGAGAATGTTTCAATGATTGAAATGAGAGAGTAGATTACATAACCATTGGTGGATATAAGCATTATTGTAGAAACACATATATGGATAAGTCTTTTTTCTTGAACCAAAGTTTGCTAAACTTTGTTGATCAAGAGAAGTTGGAAGTGGCGTGAGCCAAGTCCGCGAACTAAGTCCGCGAACTTGCGGAACTTCTCGGCCCGAGATTTTCTGCTGGAGTTTGTGTACTCCTTCCATGATCTTAAGTCCGCGAACTTGAGCAGGTTATATCTAAAGTCGGTTGTTCTTGAACTAATGTTTAAATAAACTAAGGAATGCTTTTGCAAACCGTTGCTATAAAGTTCATGAACCGATTCGAGTGAATCAAACCGATTTTGCTTCAATTGTGTCTTGTGCAGTTATATAAGATTTCCTTGCAATTGAATAACTCTCTAACTAGTTCATTTGAGTCATTTGAACTAGTTATGGTGAAGAAGAATAAGGTTGATATGAGAGTAATCATATGGCTAACCATTTGGTTGACTTGTTAAACCAACAAATATTAATGTTTGGGTACGGTTCGTAAACCCAAAATTGGACATTTCATTTGTGTGTGACAAGCTAAGTTTTCGATCTAACGGTTGAGAAATATTAGCTTGAATCTAATCAGGTTTTCATCTAACGGTGAATATTGAATGCTTTGTTACTAAGCTAACATTGATTGCAAACCCTGATTTGAAAGTGTATATAAGGGAAAACTCTAGCAACTGGGAAACCTAATCCCCACACATTCTGTGTGATACTAGTTGTGCTAAGCTAAAGTCGATTCTCCTTTAACCTTGGGTTTCTTCTTCTAAACCAGGTTAACTACTTAAAGAATTCATTGGGATTGTGAATCCAGACCGATACTACTTTTCTTGTACAGTTTAACCTCGATAAACGAATGTTCAATAAATGAATAACCTCGCCAAATGAATATTTTTCTCCGGTTCTGACTTGGGACAAGGTGATAAATGAATAATCTCGCTTAATGCATTAATGAATAAGAAAAATTGGATCCTTAAAGGCCCTATAGAAATATAAACGAATAATCACTGAATTATATATAAAAAAATATATATATAAAAATAAACCAAAATACATAATCAGAAAGTTTTACATAAAAATATATGTAGGAGTGAACTCAAAAAAATCATCTATGGTTGATTGTTTTTTTCTTCCACCCAAACCAAAATGCACCGTATCCTTAATTTTATGAAATGCTTGTATAATTTCTGGAATATTTTGCTCGTGTTGTAGCAAGTAATTTTTTAAAGTGACCATCGCTTTAAAAGCATATTTACATGACACATTTGGTACGACGCTACTATCATCTGGTTCAGGATCATTCTCATTATTCATTACTGACTCAATAATTTCTTCATCTGTTGGAGACTCCATAACTGCATCATTCTCGTTAGATAGTTCAAAAGATCACATTTCTATAGCGTAAATTAGAAATGACACCAATTAATCTTTGGATTTCTTCTTCTAATTGACCATTTTATGATATACTTATACATTTTCTCCTATACAATTTAACTTCTTAATTGAGAAAATATTGTCTAAATGAATAAATATTCGTTTATCGATAAATGAATATTTTATTCATTTATCGATAAATAAATAACCCCACTAAACGAATATTTTTTCGTTGTCCTGAGAGCATTCATTTATCGAGGTTCGACTGTAGTTGTGTGATCTGATCTTGCATCTTCTATCGTACGAGTACAATTGAAATAATTGGCTTGAGATTTTATATCTCCGATAGGCAAGATAGAAAAGTAATCACAAACAAACTTTGTCTCATCGTTTTTGATTCCGCAATATCTTTTTTCGCTGCGTCGATTAAGATTATTGTGAGGTGATTGATAATCCTAAGCTGTTCTTCGGGAATATAAGTCTGGTATTATTGATTGGTTCCTGTTCACCTTGATTTATCAAAAGACGGAACAAAACTCGTAGGTATATTCGTGGGAGACAGATTTATCTATTATCGTAGACTTTTCTGTATGATACAGATTTGTTTATTAAAGTCTTCGACTTTGGGTCATAGCAACTCTTAGTTGTGGGTGATATCAGCTAAGAGAATCAAGTGCGTAGTATCCTGCTGGTATCAGAGGCGTAGGAGCATAATTGTACCTTGGATCAGTGTGAGATTGATTGGGGTTCAACTACAGTCCAGACCGAAGTTGGTTTGGAGTAGGCTAGTGTCTATAGCGGCTTAATACAATGTGTGTTCAATCTGGACTAGGTCCCGGGGTTTTTCTGCATTTGCGGTTTCCTCATTAACAAAATTCTGGTGTCTGTGTTATTTCTTTTCCGCATTATATTTTGTTATATAATTGAAATATACAGGTTGTGCGTTGTTCAATCAATTAGAATATCCAACCTTTTGGTTGTTGATTTAAATTGATTGACACTTGGATATTGGTCTTTGGTACCATCCAAGTTATCTCTCTAGTATTTGATAAAGACTCGCAAATTTCTATTTGCTTGAGTATATATCAAATCGAGAGATTGAGATATAAACTCTTTGATATACTTTTTATCTAGATTGAGTCTGACTGTCTAGTTGATTCTCTAGAAAGTATATTGGAGTTTGTCCATATAGATTTCTAAGCAAAATATTGGGTGTGGTTGTTGTACCCCCACTTTTTCAATTGGTATCAGAGCAGGCAAACACGTTCAAGACCCCACAAGTCTGTGTTTGTAGCGATCTGACTCTATGGACAGAGGTGTTATCTCTATTAACGTACCACCAGTCTTCGATGACTCTAATTACTTATGGTGGAAAATTGCTATGCGATCTTTTCTTCAAGCGCGTGATTTTCAATCATGGGTATATGTTGTTAATGGCTATGATCCTCCCGTTGTGGAAGTTGGAGATGTAAACGTTCCCAAACCTATTGGTGAATACAGCCCTGCTGAGATAGTTGTTGCAAAGCAAAACTTCGACAGTTTAAATGCGATCACATATGCCATTACCCCAAGTCTTCAGCACCATGTGACTAATTGCACTAAGTCGCAAGAAGCTTGGGATATCTTGGAAACCGTATTCGAAGGTAACTCAAGTGAAAAGGAAGCTAGGCTTCAAAAACTTAATTCCATTGGGAAAACCTTCGTATGGCAGATGAAGAAACATTTGATGAGTTTAATCACAAAGTGTCTAAAATTGCTAATGCATCTTTTGCATTGGGTAAGACTATTCCTGAAAAGGACATTGTGATGAAAATTCTCAGATCGCTGCCATCTAGATACGATTCTAAGAAGCATGCCATCGTTGAGGGAAATAACCTTGATAATCTTTCCAGAAATACGCTGGTTGGGAAGCTTAAGATCTTTGATCACGAACATTCATCCAAAACTAAGGATGTTGCGTTCAAAGCACAAAAGAACACTAAATTAATTGATCAGAGTAAAAAAGTGTATATCTCTGAAGATGATCATTCTGAGACAGATTCATCAGATGAAGATCTTGACAAGTCAGTCTCGATGATCACAAGACAGTTTAGAGATCTTCTGTTGAAGAGAAGTAAACGGTTCTCCAGAGATAAACCTAAAGCATCAGTTAAACCTCATAATCGTATTCCTCATAAAAACAGGGAAACAGATGAGATTGATGATGAGGATATGCCTCGGTGCTTTAAGTGTAAAGGATTTGGTCATTTTGCAAACGAGTGTCCAAATCGTAGAAAATACACTGGGAACAAAGGTCTTGCTGCAACTCTTGATGAAATGTCTGACAACTATGATTCTAATGAAGACGAGAAATCAAGTGTTGCACTTCTTGGTGAAAATATTGATTTTGATAATTGTAGCAATACATACATCAATCTCAATGTTCTTTCAGAAGATAATCCAACTAATCTAGAAGAAAAATTGACCCATTTCTTGGAAACTCTGTTTGTAATGTTTCAGGTTCCACCATGTGTCTAGTTGCATGCACATCTCAGAATCCTGATTTATATCCTAGTTTGATGTGTTCGTATTTTTCTCTAAAGGGTCATGAACTTTCAAGGTGTTACAAGTACAAACACCAATTAAGGCACGTCAACAAACTTCAACGAAGAGAAAATCATTTAGCAAGGAAGCTTAAACTTGCTCAGAAGACCGCTGAGGTATGTAGGATTTTATCTTCGTATAAAATTTAGTTTCCAAGGATAAACCAAGACCATTAGAGAAGAAAGTATGGTAAAGTCGTTTTGATAGACAGAAGTCTGAGAATTCCTCTCAAGAGGAAAATGGTGGACAAATTGTTGTTCACCGCAACGCAACTTGATTGTGTTGATTTGGAAATCTTGTCTCATGTGCCTAATCAAAAGAGACAATGATTTTGTACCTCTCAGGCTTTAGGAAAAGTTTTCTTTCTTCTTTTCTTAGCTTTTGTTCTTCTTTTCTATCAAAGGAGGGTTAATATCAACAATTCCACTCTTTATAGGGTTGTGAATTGGACGTGTGCGAACCTGTTTAAAGGTTTCGAAACCCTACATTCATGTTTTCCTTCGTTGTGACTTCTTTTTATCTCAAGACTACTTGTTGAGTTCAATTTGTGATTTCCTCTCACAAACCCATACATTATGGATACTCCAAGCATGATGTCTTCTGATGGAAAAGATGTTAATGTGATTGTTAATCCATCAATCATGAAGGAAAAAGAAAAATCTTCGTTATCTCCTACCTTGAAAAGAAAATGAAGGAATGTGAGGAAGCCAAGAGCCGTTCCTTGAAACTCTCAGAAGTTTTCTGGTGTTCTTGAAGGGTTGAAGGAGATGCGAAAGGAGATTCAACAAATAAAGGCTTTTGTGTATAAGACTCATGAGATTCAGAAGGCCCTGGTTCGACAACATCAGCCAAGAAGGTTTATTGATATAAACTCCTACCTTAATGAACCTTATGTTCCAATGGTTGTTGACGACAAGGAGTTCAGGGATGATAAAGAATCCTTCAAAGGTCTTAACATCTAGTAAATCTTCTATATTTCTGTTTTTGTTTAGAAGAATAACTAGAGGTTGGAATAGCCATTATTGTGATTACACATAGCTATGTCCAACGTTTTCATCTTCATGTTTTTAGATTTATTGATTTAATTCTAAATTGTTTGGAAGATGATTTTTGCAGTATTAATCTTTATGATTTTATATATTGCAAGATTGTTATGGATGTGTGTGTTTACGTCCGTGAACTTGACTATCCCATATCTTGTCAAAAGTAAAGTCTTTCGAATGTCGATATTCATATATTGATAAAAGAATGAATATGCTTTTGAAAAATACAAAAGTTAAGCCTATATTGTCAATTATTGATGGAACATAGGTTAAAATCTTTTGTTTGCAAGGATTATGTCTATTAAATGTCGTTATGCAAATAGTGATGGAAAATAAAATGAATCCTTGTGTATTCTGCAGTAATTGATCTTCCCTGATCCATATTTTATGTATTACTGTGAGGCTCCGTAAAGTGTCTTATGTTGAGCATTAAACAACCAAGTTGATTATTTTTGATTAGCTATGTTGTTGTTCCGTGAGGTACTTTATGTCGAGCATTTTCAACTAAGTTAATCATCTTGTTTGGTTATTTAGTTATGACTCCATAAGTCTTCTTCTGTTTGAGCATTCATGATTGGGTTGATTGTTTTCATGATTAACTTAGTCATTGCTCCATAGACTCTCTTATGTGAGTATGACCAATTAAATTGATTACTTTGTGATTAGTTTGATTGTGTATTTCGATTAGATTAATTATGGGTTTACTTATGATTAATCTAATTGAGCGCTCTTAAGTCTCCATAAGTTTACTTGTGTTGAGCATTTTCGGTTAAATTAATCATGATCTTCTTGTGGTTAATTTAATATTTTGGATTCAAATTCATACTTGTATGTGATTTGTTATGTCCAAAGAAATCCTTCTTTTCTCTTTCGAAATTAAGGTCGCTCCTGTTGTTCCCTTGGGAATGACATAATATGGGGGAGAGTTCTTTTTGAACTTGCACTTAATTTCCAAATCTTTGTGGGGAGTGCGACTGTGGAATATTATAGGGGTTATCGTGTATCTTTATAAACTCCTTGATGAATGCATTTAGCTTCGGCTTTATGATTGCATCTAAAGAACAAGTTGATATTTTTGCTTTCTTTTGGTCATGAAATGTCTCTTTCGGAAATTTCATTAGAATCCCGTTCTTGTACCTTTGCCAATTTTATTGACAAAAAGGGGGAGAATTAATATGTAGTTCACACTACAAATACATATGGTTTTCGGATCATTATGTAAGGGGGAGTGGTTTCCATGTGAGATGGAGTATTGACTAATAGGGAGTGATACATATCACCGTAGTATTGTTGTTAAAGTTGTGATACTGTTGAACTTTGACGTTGTATAATGATACTATGACACTGTATAACAATGATTGAGAACTATTGTTTTCTTGTTTTTATAGCAACGGATTTTCAACAACGATGATGCTAAACTTGCAACCTTTGGGATCATTGGAGTACTTGGAAGTGACGAAGATTTCAAGTAATGTTGAAGATTAGGCATGTGGAATAGGAGATACAAAAGTTAATTTATTTATTTTTTGTATTCCATATGTATTAATAGTTGCCACTAAAATTGACAAAGGGGGAGATTGTTAGAGCATTGCTCGGTCGAACTCGCATGCGTTGCTATCTCAAGCATGTTTGTCAATATTAATAATCAAAACTATAAGTCTTGATTACTAGCCTATTAGAGCTAAGATCTTGGATTAGGATAGAAAGTGTAGTTGAGCTCAAGACTCCATGGCAATCATCATACAAGACGAATGGCTACTCAAGGAACTGGTGGATCTTCATCGAATAAAAGGTATGTGGAGACTTGAACTTATCTGTCACTCAAAAGTCTATTTACTCTATCTCCTACTCTTGAGACAAAAGTCGTTTTGATATATATACTTTCATCATACACATTTGCTATTTCGAGGCGAGTTTATCTCGCCTATCTATTTCTCGAAATGTGTGTTGGTAAGCTTTCACTTTAGTCGAATTCATCTTTACCAAGTGACGAAAGTCATGTTATGTTTCAGTCACTTTGAAAAATTGCTCTGACGAAAAATGGTCTGTGAATAACGACTATATAACGTTCTCTGAGAATGTTCAATGATTGAAATGAGAGTTTAGATTACATAACCATTGGTGGATATAAGCATTATTGTGGAAACACATATATGCATAAGTATTATTCCTTGAACCAAAGTTTGCTAAACTTTGTTGATCAAGAGAAGTTGGAAGTGGCGTGATCCAAGTCCGCGAACTTGCGGAACTTCTCGGCCCGAGATTTTCTGCTGGAGTTCGTGTACTCCTTTCATGAGCTTAAGTCCGCGAACCCGGTCCGCGAACTTGAGAAGGTTATATCTAAAGTCGGTTGTTCTTGAACTAATGTTTAAATAAACTAAGGAATGCTTTTGCAAACTGTGGCTATAAAGTTCATGAACCGATTCGAGTGAATCAAACCGATTTTGGTTCAATTGTGTCTTGTGTAGTTACATAAGATTTCCTTGCAATTGAACAACTCTCTAACTAGTTCATTTGAGTCATTTGAACTAGTTATGGTGAAGAAGAATAAGGTTGATATGAGAGTAATCATATGGCTAACCATTTGGTTGACTTGTTGAACCAACAAATGTTAATGTTTGGGTACGGTTCGTAAACCCAAAATTGGACATTTCATTTGTGTGTGACAAGCTAAGTTTTCGATCTAACAATTGATAAATATTAGCTTGAATCTAATCAGGCTTTCAGCGAACGGTGAATATTGAATGCTCTGTTACTAAGCTAACATTGATTGCAAACCCTGATTTGAAAGTGTATATAAGGGAGAACTCTAGAAACTGGGAAACCTAATCCCTACACATTCTGTGTGATACTACTTGTGTTAAGCTAGAGTCGATTCTCCTTTAACCTTTGGTTTCTTCTTCTAAACCAGGTTAACGACTTAAAGACTTCATTGGGATTGTGAATCCAGACAATACTACTTTTCTTGTAGTTGTGTGATCTGGTCTTGCGTCTTCTATCGTACGAGTACAATTGAAATAATTGGCTTGAGATTGTATCTCCGATAGGCAAGATAGAAAATTAATCACAAACAAACTTCATCTCATCGTTTGTAATTCCGCAATATCTTTTTTCTCTGCGTTGATTAAGATTATTGTGAGGTGATTGATAATACTAAGCTGTTCTTCGGGAATATAAGTCTGGTATTATTGATTGGTTCGTGTTCACCTTGATTTATCAAAAGACAGAACAAAACTCGTAGATATATTCGTGGGAGACGGATTTATCTATTATCATAGACTTTTCTGTGTGATACAGATTTGTTTATTAAAGTCTTCAACTTTGGGTCGTAGCAACTCTTAGTTGTGGGTGAGATCAACTAAGGGATAAAGTGCGCAGTATCCTGCTGGGATCAGAGGCATAGGAGCATAAATGTACCTTGGATCTGTGTGATATTGATTGGGGTTCAACTACAGTCCAGATCGAAGTTAGTTTGGAGTAGTCTAGTGTCTGTAGCGGCTTAATACAGTGTGTACTCAATCTAGACTAGGTCCCGGGGTTTTTCTGCATTTGCGGTTTCCTCGTTAACAAAATTCTGGTGTCTGTGTTATTTCTTTTCCGCATTATATTTTGTTATATAATTGAAATATCACAGGTTGTGCGTTGTTCAATCAATTATAATATCCAACCTTTTGGTTGTTGATATAAATTGATTGACACTTGGATATTGGTCTTTGGTACCATCCAAGTTATCTCTCTAGTATTTGATAAAGACTCGCAGATTTCTATTTGCTTGAGTATATATCAAATCGAGAGATTGAGATATAAACTCTTTGATATGCTTTTTATCTAGATTGAGTCTGACTGTCTAGTTGATTCTCTAGAAAATATATTGGAGTTTGTCCATATAGATTGCTAAGCGAAATATTGGGTGTGGTTGTTGTACCCCCACTTTTTTACATATGAGCACTTTCATATCAACCATGTTCTTCTTCACCATAACTAGTTCAAATGACTCAAATGAACTAGTTAGAGAGTTGTTCAATTGCAAGGAAATCTTATGTAACTACACAAGACACAATCGAAGCAAAAATGATTTGATTCACTCGAATCGGTTCATGAACTATATAGCCACGGTTTGCATTTAGCATTCCTTAGATAATATAAATAAGTTCACAAACAATCGTCTTTAGATATAACCAGGTTAAGTTCGCAGACTTAGTTCGGGGACTTAAGTTCCTGAAAGGAGTTCTCAAACTCCAGCAGATTTTCCCGGGTCGAGAACTTCTGCCAGTTCGCGGACTGGGTTCGCAGACAGAGTTCACGGCTCTTGTTCCGGTTCTCTTGATCAACAAAGTTCGCAAACTTCGTTTCAAGGAAAAAGGACTTATACATATATGTGTCGCCACACAATGCTTATATCCATCATTGGTTATTTAATCTAAACTCTCATTTCAACCATTGAAACTTTCTTAGAGGACATTTCGTCAAAGTAAGCAATTTTCAAGGTGATTGAAACGTGTCATGACTTTCGTCACTAGGTAAAGATGAACTTGGCCAAAGCAAAAGCTTACCAACACATATTTCGAGAAATAGATAGGCGAGATAAACTCGGCTCGAAATAGCAAATGTGTATAATCAAAGTCTATATAGAAAAATGACTTTTGTCTCAAAATAGGAGATAGAGTAGATAGACTTTTGAGTGATAGATAAGTTCAAGTCTCCACATACCTTTTAGTCGATGAAGATCCACCAGTTCCTTGAGTATTCCTTCGTCTTGTATGATGATTTCCATGGAGTTCTTGAGCTCTACTACACTTTATATCCTAGTCCCAGACTTAGCTATAGTAGACTAGAAATCAAGACTTATAGTTTTGATCACTAACATTGACAAACATGCTAGAGATAGTAATGCATGCGAGTTCGACTGAGCAATGCTCTAACAATCTCCCCCTTTGTCAATTTTAGTGACAAAACTATCAATACATATGGAATACAAAAAATAAATGAATTAAATTTTGTAGCTCCTATTCCACATGCCTAATTTTCAACATTACTCGAAATCTTCGTCACTTCCAAGTACTCCAATGACCCAAAGGTTGTAAGTTCAGCATCATCGTTGTTGAAAATCCGTAGCTATAACAATGAGAACACAAGAGTTCTCAATCATTTTTATACGGTGTCATAGCATTATTATACAGTATCAAAGTTCAATTACATCACAACTGTTAGAGCATAGCTCGTCCGACCTCGCATGCGTTGCTATCTCAAGCATGTTTGTCAATGTTAGTGATCAAAACTATAAGTCTTGATTTCTAGCCTAAATAGCTAAGTCTCGGACTAGGATAGAAAAGTGTGGTTGAGCTCAAGGACTTCATGGCGATTCATCATACAATGACGAAGATATATACAAGGAACCGTGTGTAGTTGCAGGAAATCCTACACTACACCCCTCATATGATTTCATTAACACTCAACTCATTTTTAGATTAACAATCTTAATTTTATTGATGAATCTTTGAACAATCTTACAAGAAAAGATAAAGGAATCAAGAATAACCACTGCTCTAGATTTTCTCTCTCCTATTTACTTTTTTCTTACTCAAAAAAAGATCTCTCCTCCTTTACAACTGAACGACTAGTTATAGGGGAATACATAGTGGATGACAGCTAATCTGTCCTTTATTTTCGGATATATCTTGCGACATTCTCGCAACCTTACAAATGTTAATCTCGCAAACTATCTAATTTTCGCAAGACCATCACATCTTTCTCATGATTTTAGTTGACGTCATTTATTATATCATTTCTGAAATTGTTCTGCGACGTTGTTGTATTGTGTTGTTGATAATTTCGCTGAGGCATTATTGCTGCGAGATTCTGATCCTACATCTTGCCTTTTCTCATATCTTCTCTGCAAAGTAGAGAATGATGTGATAAATGCCGCAGCTGTTCATCTCTTCATATTCTGCATTTATCACACGTATTCTTTCTTCCATCTATTTTTTGACACGTCTTCTGTAACCGCTGCTTTGCAACCGCTCATGTCTTTTCGTCTTAATGGTGTTTATTTCTTCGAGTAAAAATCTTCTTTATATATTCTTCTTACTCTTGTTTCCACTTTCTTTTTACTTTCTCTTCTCTTTTTATTCTCTCATCTCTGCAACTCTATTGTTCTTCTGTAAGTTCCGCTACTGTAATCCTTCCTTCTTCAATCTTCTTACTTTTTATTCATTCCCATACTCTATACTCAAATATGCCTCCAAGTGGCCATAAACATGAGAAAAACTTAAAAGACGTCCAAAAAGATCTTGCAGAGAAAGGTTTCACACTTTCTACCATTCCTGGTGAAAGTGCCAAATCAATTCTTTCTATCAAACTTTTCTCTGATCAATATTGTGATGATCAATCAATCATAATTTCGCTAGGTCAAATTCTCGCAGGTCTCCCCATTCCTCTTTATGATCCAGATATTCCTCTGTTCTATGAAATTCTCGCTCACTCAGGATTTTCGAGAGCTATTTTCCAATTAAGTGGGGATTGCATCCGTCTGATGTTAGAGTTCGCTAACCGTGGTGCTGGTAAAGTATGTCTGTACTCCAAAGAACTTAGGGATCCTAAATTCGCAGACTTGGAGATAATTGCTGAGAAATATATAGTAGCGAGTTTCTTTGAAAATTATGAACTGATCTCCATGAAAAAAGAGAATACTCGCTGGGGTATTCGTTTGAAAAGGAAAGATAACATTGATGAAGCTAAAATACTCATGCAAGACATTGATTGGCATTCTGGTAAGAACACAACTCCTCGCCAATCTAAAGATGATAAATGGTGTGTCTTTCCCTTGATGCTAAAAGGACCTTATATTGCTGGGTCAAATGTTCTTCCTGAGAATCTCGCTACCTATTCTTGGCCCGAGAAGGAGAAAGAGGTATGTTTCTTCCAGTTTCGCTCACTTTATATTTCTTTATTTGTCTTTATTCTTTTGTTCGCTGACCCTTGCGACATTCTACAGATCCAAAAACTGAAAGATAGTTATAATAGGACTGGGAAGACTAGTACCTTGTTACCTCTTCGCTCATACACAGATGAGGTAAGAAACATTCTCTTATGATTTTAAACAGTATACTGTTGCTTCCATTTCTTATTTCTATCTGTGTGTGAAGATTATTACTGAAATAGAAGAACCTGCCAATGTTGCGAAGACTGGTGATAAAGGCAAAGGTGCTCTTCGCAGGGAAAAGCCAACTGCTCCTCCTTCAAAGAAAAGAAAAGTTTGTTCTTCTTCTCCTTCAAATATTCCTTCTCATGAAAACTCCGAGAATGATGAGGATAATGATGACCTTACTACAAATGAAGATTTTCCATCCGAATCTTCTATGGCTAAGCTCTCTGGCCTCTTTTCTGATTCTTTGCAAGGAATGGGAGATAGTCAATTCGCTAAAACCTGTAAAGCTCTCGCTACGATTTGTGATATTCCTTTGTTGGATGGTGATAATTCTCTTCGTGGAGTTTCTAGATCAGTGACTCCTAATTTCCTGCATTCTCTTAATAGTCTGATAAAGTTTCATCCTTTTACTTCTTCATTGTCGTAACTCAAAATATCTTTCTATATTAATACTTTTTATATTTTCTCGTAGGCTGGAAAAGCTTCTTTCGCTGTTGCCTCAGATCTAGAGAGGAGACACGAAAATCTTGAAAAGAAGAATCTTCAATTTCGCACAAAGAATGAAGAACTGGAAGCTGAAGTCAAATGTCTTCGCGAGAAAAACAGACAACTAGAAATTGATTCTTCTTCATATAAGAACAAAATCTCTAGTCTTCAACAAGCTAATAATCAGCTCTATGGTATGTTACTTTTCTCCTTTCCCTTCATTCATTCATCCTGTTGTTTTATCTTATTTAATTTATCCTTTTTGCAGACATTTATGGTCTTTCTGATGAAGCTACCATTCTTCGTTCATTTCCTAATGCCTTGGATAATGATACCCTTCTTGAGCGTCTTAATAATTCTTTAAGCAGTTTCTCAAATGATAGAATTTCATCTCTTTCTCTGAATGAACTTTGTAGATGGGGAAAAACGATTTGCTGGTTTTTAAGGAATTGAGGAGACGACCGTACGTAGGAGACTCCTCGAATCGAGCGAAATATTAAACCTCACACAGATTCACCGCTGCAAAGGGGGTGCTTTAGATTCGAGAGATCAATTTGTAGTACTCCGGCCTAAATCAAGACAATGACCGTTCCAGAGTAAATTCGGTCACAAGAGAGGATGGGTTGATCTGTAGGAGGGAAGCTTAGAAATGCGTGGAATCAATGGTAATCAAAGATTGTGGGTGTGTGAATTCTGAATATGATAAGCTCTGAATGATTGAAATTGCTCAATTGAGAGTAGTTGCTCAATTGATGAGTTAATGATATCGTGTTGTCGATGAGACGTGAGATTGATGATACTGTTGATGCTTCAATCATGATTCAGAGAATTATTTATATTGCTGGAATTTTAGACACCATGATCCCATGAAGTGTGACAGTTGATGGAATCAAGGAGTGGGAAAGTGGAGATCGTGTTTGAAACCAGTTGCTCAACATGTGGAGACTTGGTCGATTTTCCACCCACTACCTCGTGAATTCCTTCAACTGACTGCACGACTTGCTCACATTCCATCGTGTGTTTGAACACACGTGCCGTAGACCGCCAGACCAAAACCCTAAGTGATATCCCCCAAGTGACACGATTGACGTCTCGTGGTTTGTTAGTCAATTGATGACTTCGTGGTTTGATGGGACGATGAGTCCATGTAGTTGCTGAGTGTCGAACATGATGTTCTGAAACTCATGAATTGAACATGTCATGAGACAGAGGTATAATTCTTACGATGAAGTGAGCAAGTATTGCTCATTCGATGGATAGTTGAATATTGATTGTTGAACCAATATTCCTTGGTTTGAGAAAATATTTATCATCTGAGAAAGTGTTGCTCATGTGATGAATTGTTGAATATTTGATCGTCTGAGCATGTGTTGCTCATCTAATGGATTATTGGCAGTGCACCAAAGATATTAATTAGAATACTGGTCGTTGAACCGATCATAATTAATAAAATTAATGACCACGAGGCCGTCGTAAAATTATTAAGGTTGGAATCTGGAATGATGATCCTTGGATTCAGAAACCCTAGTTTGATCAATTGATGATCAATTCATGGTTCGTCAGAAGTTTAACCATAGGACGAAGGAGGGAGCGACTATATGGGACCGTGGATCAACCATGTAGTGTCCATATGCTCACCTGAGCAAATACGAAGAACTCCTGACGACTTGACGATTTGTTGGTGGAAGAATGATAAAATGCTGGCTTAATCATTTATTCAAAAATGCTCGTCTGAGCCTTAGGTGAGAAAACCTAATTAATTATGACAAGGAGAGGGACCGACCATGGAGTCATGAAACCGGCCATGGGTTGTCACGTGGCCGCCTGACGATCACTTCATGAAAATCCAAAGTGTTTGGAAGAGTTTTGGACCTAATAAGAGCAATTGTGCAAATTAGGTCAAAACTGTGAAAATTGATGGGACCGGCTTCCGTGAGCCAAAGAGCCAATCTTGGTCGGTCAAGATAGCGTGCTCGTGTCCCCAAGGCGTCCGCATCTCAGTCCTGAGAATTTTGATATTTTCTGGCGTGCAATTGAGCATCCATTCGAGAAAATTATGCCAAAATTAGGGTTTCGACGAAACTGAGGAAAACACCATGAGATGATGAAAAATAATTATAAAATAAGGAATGAGGAGGCGTGGGACCGCCATGGTCAAGGCATGGTTGGCCGGTCCAGACCACGTTCCCGTGGTGCCTTTTCCTTAATTTTATAATATTTTGATGATTTTATAAAAAATTCATGAATTTTGAGAAATTGGATGAATTTAGGGAGTTTCCACGAATTGAAGGAGTTTTCATGGGTTCATGGAAGCAAAATATTAAAATAATAAATACACGGGCGTGTGGGACCATGGAGGCATGGCCGGCCGGCTATGGACCGGAACCACGAGTTTTTCATAATTTTTTAATATTTTTAGGTATTTTTGATGATTTGAGGGAATTTTTCCTAATTTGAGAGAAATACCATAAAATCAAGGAATTTGATGAATTCAAGGAAAAATAGGATAAATAATAATAAAATAATAAAGCAAAGGGCGTGTGGGACCGGCTAGGGCACGGCCGGCCGGCTAGTGGCCCGGTCCCACAAGTTTTCATAATTTTATTTTATTTTATTATTATATGATGATTTGTGCAAAAAATACCATGAAATCAAGGAGTTTTTTCATGAAATTAGAGAAATAATAATAATAATAATAAAATAAAAAGGAACCGTGGGGTGTGGGGCCGGCTGGGACCAAGGCATGGCCGGTTGGCCAATGGTCACGCCCCACACTCCTTTCCTTAATTTTATATTATTTGTTATGGATTTATGGAAGTACCATGAAACTGAGGAGCTTCCTCGAGACGAAGGAGATTTGATCAGATGAGAGAATTTTCATCAATCATGGAAAATAATAAAAATGTATTAAAAATATAAAACTAGCGTGGAACTGACCATGGCACGGTTGATAGGTCGTATGTCCGTGTTCCCAGCACCTTGGTCAATATTTTTAATTATTTATTATTTTCTTCCCTATTTTGCATAGGTTCATCGTTTCGTTGTATTTTGAAATACTCGTTCGTGCGGTGACTGTTAGTGTATCGTCGTTGAATACACTTTCACCATTTTAATCGGGGCTTACTTAGAGGTAGCTTAGACGCCCGATTGTTGATTATTTATTACTAATTGTGGAATTCAGTGGAGAATAATTCACAAAACTGAGTAATAAGATGTTTATTATTAATTCCTAGGATCAGTTGAGGATTCGACTACGAATTCAGAATAATAAAGTGAGCATTACCATTCCATGGGATCGTAGATTCGACCATACAATCAGAGTAATTAAGATTTATTTATTACCATTTATGAGACCAGTTGTGGATTCTATCATGAAATCGGAGTAATGAGATAATATAGTTATTGTTATTCTATGAGATCAAGCCGTGGATTCGATCATAGAATCAGAACAATTGTTTATTGCCATTCTGTGGGACCAGTCACAGATTCGACCATGG
Organism: Papaver somniferum; assembly: GCF_003573695.1. Lineage (NCBI taxonomy): Eukaryota > Viridiplantae > Streptophyta > Magnoliopsida > Ranunculales > Papaveraceae > Papaver > Papaver somniferum. The sequence continues at coordinate 75,574,923 of NC_039366.1, forward strand.
AATAGGAGCAATTGTTATTGCCATTCCATGGGACCAGTCGTGGATTCGACCATGGAATAGGATCAATTGTTATTGCCATTCCATGGGACCAGTCGTGGATTCGACCATGGAATAGGAGCAATTGTTATTGCCATTCCATGGGACAAGTCGTGGATTCGACCATGGAATAGGAGCAATTGTTATTGCAATTCCATGGGACCAGTCGTGGATTCAACCATGGAATAGGAGCAATTGTAATTAGGAATAATTAACTTTGTGGCTCTATACTAGCAGAGCAAGCTGTCTAGGAGCATTAATTATCCCGATATGAGCTTGTCGGTAAGTCATATCCTTTATATAGTCAGGGTAAACTCGTTGTTTGTTCCTGAAGATGTTATCGCTCTATACTAGCATAGCAAGCTGTCTAGGAGCCGTCCATCTCGTGATACTATATAGAAATAATCACTGAAAGTGTTCAGTATTATTGAGATATGCCGTTGTCCATTCGTGAGACTATGATAGACACATTTTTTTGTTTAATTTGATCTCAATATTATATATTGTTGGCACTCGAGTTTGTACTAATTTTGGTGTTTTATGTGTTTGTAGGCACCTTTGGAAAATAAACATTTTTTGGAAAATTCGGCTCGAAAAGTTGGTAAAAGCCCCGGAGGACACGTGTTATTCGGACTCTCACCGTTGGATAAGGGGCACCCCAGGTCACCCCAAAAGGCATCTGCTATTCGCACCCCAAACTGGATTAGGGGACACCATCTTCAACATTTCAAATATTTGAATTTTGGAGGGAAAATGGGTGAATAGTGTTGTCAAATTAGGGTTAGGATTTTGGAGGTCTTATAGTGAGACTAAACAGCTAAAAATCATTGGGTATCTTCCATTGAGCTAAACAGAGATAGTGGTATGATCGAATTCAGTTAGAATTGGCTGGATAATCACCAGTTGATCAAAACATCAAGAACAATTTTGGCGGGAAACAAAAAATTCAAATAATGGTTTTGGCGGGAAAATATATTCTCTCCCTGGCAGATTTTCAAATTGATTTTCGATGGATTTGTGGAGAGACTAAATGGCTGGAATTAATTGGGTCATATATATTGAGTATAACAAGATTATTCTGAGCGTTGGAATGAGTTAAATTTGGCTAGAATCCGCTAACTTTCAATCGAGAGTTAAACATGGGAGATACGCTTGAGTTCTCTGTGAGAGGAATTTTTGGGAAGTTTTGTGGACTAAATGGGGAAGATATCTGATCTTCTTAAGTGTTTATGCAACTATGGAAGTATTACAGCTCATATGCGCAGGCAGAGGGGATGGAGAAGATCATATCTCGGCTGACAGTGAAGAAAATGGAAAAAAATATTTTCCGAGTAATGGAGGATTATGTGGAGTTATTGCGAGTGATTCGTTGCGCCTGTTGGGTATAAAAGGGACCCTTGGGAGCTGATAGAGGGTTATCAAGAGTTTGGGAAAGTTTTGGAGCCGAGAGAAGTGAAGGGGAGAAATCTCTCCCGCTGATGCTGCTGCGCTCGAGGAGGAGGAAGAAGATGAAGAACTGACGCTCCAGAAGCGTCGTTCTTCAACAGTACCCGCAGCAGTTCAGTTGTGTCGCTGTTTACATCTCTAAGGTTGTATCGTTCTTTACTACACTTCAGTTTTGTTTTATACAGCGCAATTGTAACGCTTATAACTGTTGCGAATCTTTGTTTTAGCATTTTATCATCTTTCAATCAACTTTTTGAGCTATAAAAATGTATTTTGAGAACATGATTAATATTAGTAGCTAAACCCCAATACTGGGATGATGGAGGAAGCCATATTTCACGCATATGATAATTATATTTAATTCTTTTTGACTACTTGCACTTTTTATTAATCGTTTTATGATTTTTCTTAATTGATTGTCATTTCATTTGATGGTTTATGCTTGGTCATAGTGCTTTTGATATGCCATGCTTTCGATTTACAGTTAATCTTCTAAAAATCTACCTTGGCAAGAATGAGAGTCCTTATTATTTGAGCTATAACTATTTGGAATAAATATATGAATCCTGTGAATGATTAATGGTGGAATCCTGAGTCCCAGTGTCTCTTGATCCTGTGACAAATTTTGTATATATTTTTGTTTTAAAAATCTTTTCAAGTCCGAGCAACGAATTCTTATTTACCGCAAAATTAATACTACAATAGACTACATATCTACATGTACTCTGAGAGAAAGTACTCTCAGTTGAGAATTCGATGAGAGACCCATGTCTCAATACTCACGTCTGATTGCTGGATCAGAGCTTCGTATAATTATGGGTTTACGATTTTATCCCTTGTCGAAAATACACCATCTACATTAAGTCCCCTGCTTACTGAGGAAAGTTGTGTTCCTCAGTCAACATTAAATGGTGATTTTCCGGCCATAAATAATAATACCAGCAATTGAACCTAGTCATAAGTTGAGACGTTACCGGATTTAGAGAGCATGAGCAAACCACGACTTGATGAAGGCTTCAATGTCATGATTGGAGCATCGTTTGATGAGCATAAATTGGTGTTGAAACGCTGGTTTGGACGATGGGACCTTGGTCGTTTAGGATTCGCGGGCCGGACCCAAGAAAGGAATCCGTTTTAGTGCAGACGCTCGTTCGTTCGTTAGTTTAAGAAACAACAAAACAGACCTGAGTCTAATGATAAAAATTTTGTCTATGAGCTTTCACGAAAAACAAAATTTTATTTTTAAAATATGTGAGATCTCACAAAGTGGAATAAACTCTCGTTTCAAAGGTGGATGCTCGCGTGAAGGAGCAAAATATATATATTTTTCAAATTCACGTGAGTTTCACGTTAAAATATATTTTGTAAAATCAATGTTTTGGTTTTGAACAATTGTTGAAAGTAGACAACCATACATGGTGAAAGAATGTCTATATGTGAGTTTTCACAATCGTAGAATGGATGTATGTCCAGATTTTGAGAAACCAGTGAATGTTCACATTGAAAAATTTACGTGGATTGTTCACGGTTTTGTGAAAATCATGTCAGAATTTTGCTCGTCTTAGCAGGTTTGAAGGAACGAGCAAGATTTGAAGTATTAACTCATGTACTGTTAGTGGAATCGGAAACAGGTAAGAGTTGAAAGTTACCATTTTTGCAGACGCTGATGTGAGCATCTTTATTCCATGATTCGTTGTTTTGCTGAATCCTGCGCTTTGTATAAATGATGCGCTGAATGTTATGCATCTGTCACAGCCACTTTGCAAGAATGACTGACTCCCATGATGACACTTTCAAAGACGATGTTTCCAGGGATGACGTCTCCGCGGGTGTAACTTCAAGAAATGGTACTTCTGGGACCTCTGAGTGATGGTGAGGGATCCTTCATACTGAGTTGTACTCCTGGTTGTTTCATCAACTATACCACAGGATGATCATGTAGTGAGGTTTCAGATCAATGTAGACTCCTTGGAAATGGAAGAAAGTCTTCGGGCGGAGCACCCAGAAGTAATGACTACAGGATGTTAGCAAATGACGTGCAGTCCCCAGCCGTTTCTTTGGTGAGTTGTTAGCGCTCCTTGTGTCATGACTTTTTCCTGCCCGTGCAATTAGGATCACGAGACCAAGGTTTTGTTATTTCTTTTCAGACCTTTTCTCCATCGATTGACGGTCTTCAACTTGTTCCCAGGCGAACAAATCCAGTACTGATGAAGAAGTCGATGTAAATATCTCTTTCGTTCAGGTGATCGCGGCAGCTCCTTGAATGAAATAATAATAATTTTTGTTGATGAATCCAGGAAGAAATCATTGTAGATAATAATCATGTTGATGAAGCGCACTCTTCTTTGGGAGATGGGAATATGGAGAATTCCCGAAATCCCGAACCGAATGGAGATAACGGTGTTGTCAACGGAGATTCTGGCATCGTCGAGCCTTCAAATGATTTAGAGACTCCCTTAGTAAGTATATCTCCTGTAATTTCTTCAAAGAAGTATGATATCGCCGATTCGTGAATGAATGAATGAAAATCCATGTGAATTTATGGATAACTTTGCCGAAATACGTCACCGGAAAATTTCATACTTCAGATTTTACTAGAAACGCTGTAGAATCTTCGTCCGAAGTCGGATTTTCGCGGTTTGCATATGTATCTTCAATCCCAGGAAATTTCCAATGTTTAGGGCCTGAAAAAGGCGAAATAGTGAACTCCAGGAGACCTTCAGAACTTTTTCAGATGGCATGTTGCTCCATGTTTTAGCCACATCTCTTTGCTCGTTCATCTGATTGTCATGAAATTTTGAGACGCTGTAGAGGACATCCATACGAAGAGAATGGTATATAACCGATCTTCAGATTCCTCGTAGATTGCTCCCAGTTCGTCTTTTAGTACAGGGAAGAGTACAGTTTCTTCAGACGAGGTTACCGTAAAACGTATTTTCATGACTTTCATGCTATTTGCTCGTGCCTTGAGTGTATAATGATTAATATTGATAATGTTGGATTGCTTGTATGATGTATTTTATGATCTCATTTGGTTTCAAGCTTAAATGACTCTAACCTCATGTAATCTTCGTATTAGGTGCCAAATACCGAAGTTGAGAATATTGAAACCAATGAGGATAACTCAAACTGCCCTGGAGTTATTGATGAAGAGACAACCATCTCTGCACTTCCAAGTGCAGGAGTTTATTTTGATCCTCCGTTCGATGCTTCACTCACGTATCATGAACTAATTGGCGGATTCAGCGTTCCTATTGGATATGCAGGCTTGTACGAGAAACCGTGGAAGATGTATGGGCACATCGTCGTTACCAAGGATCCGGAGCATAGTTATTTCTTGACGAGGCAAGTAGAAGCCATATTGCGTGTTATAAATGATATCCGCATCACAACTGGAAATACTGTCACCCGGGATGTACTCTTTGATTGGGAGTACAACTTGAAGAAAGCTAAAGAACTTGACTTCAATCTGAAGTGGCTTCGTCAAAAGATTGATGCTATAAGGAAAGCGGTGGAAGGTGACACTTCTTTCACCACCAGTGATGCCGTGTTGAAGAAGATGGATGAAGAAAAGAAGAAATCTTATTTTGCGGACTTTCTTTAGTTTTCTTTCCATGATATCTTGGACCTTGGACTTCTGAGAGATGTGAGGTTTTATTCTGGTCTTGATTTCTTGATCGGTTTTGGATTGTGAAATCGATCGTCTTGACAAGTGGACCGTCAGTCCCAGTATTTTGTTAAGTCTCTCCCTTTTGTTTTCCCTTCTTCTGGTGAGACCTAGATAGAGGACCCAGGTAGAAAAATTGATGTAAAGACTTAGGTGGTAGAAGTTGGAGGTACCTTGATGAAGGACTTAGCGAAAAGACCTGGTGGACACCGATCGACTGTGGAAGTTATGAATCCCGTCGAAGAATTGCTTCATGCATGTTGTACGCTCTGGAAGCTGTAGGAACCTCATACGACGTCAGAATTTGATGCTTGACCCCAACTTTTGAAGCTAAGAGATTGAGTTGTCTAATGAGACAAGAATCACTCAATTTGGAGTTCTAGAGGTCATCCAACGAAGCGTGCACATTTGTAATTTGTAATCCCGTACAAATTTTTCAGATTTCGTAGACCTGACGGTAAAGGCCATATCTTTCAGCTCTTATGTCCAATTGATGCACCATTTTGGTATGTTGTAGAAGAGACATATACGAACATCTTTCGTTGAGGAAACATTGTCCCATTCCTCACCCATTGGTACGTTTTTGCAAACCCATGGCCTGAAGTGTGTTGTATCTCATTTGTTGAGGTGATGAGAACATCTTGTAGAAGACTCTGGATTATTCCCACCAGTCGTGCCATCTTTGGGAATACTTTCATGTGAGCATACTTCATGTCTACACGCCTTGATATGAATCATTAGTGCTTCGAGAAGTCCGTTTCCTCGAGTAATACTTCAGAGAATGGTTAGTTGATGGAGCCTTGTCATGAGGATGTTGCTCCTGAGACCGTTGTTGGTGCTGAGACCATGAATTATTATGCTCCAGATATCCTTGTCGATGCTAAGATCATGGATGGTGTTCCTCTAGAGATTATTGTTGATGTTGATACCATGGTTGAAGTTGCTCTAAAGACCGAAAAGGCTAGAACTATGATTATAGATATAATTTTCGTTCCTTCATCCAGTGAGCCTTTTACTTTCACGAACTAGTTAGTGAGTTGAGAATCCGGTATACTGGGAGTTCAACCTGAGTGCTCTTGAAAGCATGACTGTATCGTGAAGCGGCTTTGTAAGTGAATCCACGTTGTTGTGGAAGATAGCAGCAGAAATCTCCGTTCTAGATCGGTGAAGGGAACAAGTTCCTCAGTCATGTAGGGTTTTCGATGAAGTTTCATGGAATCACCTCAGGTTGCCCAGTGTATGTTGAAGGAGTTGGTAACATTCATGTGTGAATGATGTTGCATCTGCTTCAGAAGTCTTATAATGAGATAATGAACACTTATCGAATGTAGTGTCGTGCTGGTGTTGAATCAGTGTCGAGATATTTGTGTTGAAGCCAGAGGCGCCATTATTGTACTCTTTGATTGGGAGTACAATTTTGAAGGCTTCTTAGATGATTGAGCGTTGAAGCGTCATACCCCTTGAGCATGTCTTAGGTTTGATCGTCTAGGCCCCGACTTTCTTCTGTTGATTCAGCATTCCTTTCGTTGCAGCAGTGGGATTCAACACTTGTGCAGAAGTCAGAGCTTTCAAATTTTGTGGCACACATGGACGCTCCTGAGTATGGAACCTCTTGATGAATGTCTATGCATCTTTTGCAGGTTCTTGCTTCAATCTCGTCAAAGTTCGAAATTCCTCCAAGTGCTCTGATGATGGAATGTCCGTCAAATCTTATGGATCAGAACTTTGTTTGTTGGAGAGATGTGTAACCAAAGGCGCTTTGTAAGTACCCATCTTTTCAGCGTGGATCCATGCTCTTCTGAAGGACGTGTCATATCCTGGATCTTCCTGATTATGTGAAACTTGGTTTCTGTCCAGGTTGAACTTATGTTCACTTTGAGAATGATGTAGCCATAAGTATTTCCGAGCGCTCCTTCAAGGTCTCTGATTGAGATGGAGCATGAGTATCTTCTTGTCGAGTGATGCATGTGGATCCGATGGTTTTCAGTGGAATGTTGTTGATGTTGGTGTCAGCATCGATCAACGTTCTTCCCAATTCATTTCTTCTGAGATTGATTGTGGTAAGTAGTCCCCAGTCGTACACCTCTTGGTCCTTGGATGGAGGCTCAAGAAGTATTTTAGGAATGGACTTCTTGACATGATGTGTTCAGTGTTGTGAACATGTCTCTCCTTCGTGCCTTCGACAGATAGAGCAATTCACTTTCGACCAGGATTGAACTGCCTCTTTGATAGGTTGTTCAGAGAGAGTGTAAAGCTTCTGATTGGGAGAGGACTCTTTTGTACTCCTTCAGTCCCTCGTTGAAGCTATTGTGGATCAACCTTCTCTTTGAAAATTTGCTTCAAAATATTGTAGTTACTTGTTGGATGATTTGATGAATCTATGAAGGTGACAATATCTGGGTTTCTTCATTTTTCTTCAGTTGGCTCTCTATGATGAGCAGCGATTTGATTGCACCATATTGAACCCAGACTTCTAGTATCTCGATCACTGCTTTATGATAAGTTTGAGTATGTCCGATCATCTCCCCGTTCGTTAATGCCGGATCGAGGTTTGTGTAAGATTGGTTATCCTTTCTTGATGCTCTTGTAGGATGCGGTGTTGGATGTCTCATGTTTGAGCAGGAGCTTTCCTTTTACTTGAGCAATAACGTTCATGGAAATTTGGACATTGTATTGTTTGTTGATCAGGCGTTGGCTGCTCCGAGGTTCCTCGACCTTGTAGACTTTGCTCAGCAAAGCAGGTGTAGTAGTCGCTGATCGTTTGGCTGCTTCATGAAGTTCTGAGAGAGTCTGGAATTGCAGAGAAAGGCTCTGTAGATTGGGATCATTTCGTTTTGTTCATGCTCTCTTAGTGCCTCCAGGGATCGAGAGACGTGTTCTCGAGCGCTCCATGTTCCGTTATATAGTGCGAACGTTGGGGAAGTGTAACCCTTCAAGAAAGAAATTATTTGCGTAGCAACAGGGTATGAAGGTTGATAACGATGAACAGATGATGCTTTGTCTTTTCCTCGATCCTCCATGAAGCGTTCCAGGTCCTCACGAGCGATGAAGCCTGTAAGTTCCTTTACTGGAGAGTCATTTGCAGCTTTGCGGAATTCTTCATCTTGTACAACATGGATTGAAGAGATTTCAGGATCAGTAGTTGAAGATGTTTCTTTATCTTCTCCTTTTTTGCGCTGAGGCTGAGTTCGTTCAGACGCAAACTTGTCTGTGAGAGTTTTGAGATAAGCATACAACTCTTTCTGTGTTGCAGCCACGTCAGTCTGAACCTTCATGAGATCAAGCTGATTTCCTCTGGTTTCTTCAGGAGACCAACTGAAGAGTGGATTGTTTATGGCGCCAGTGTCTTCACTTGCAAGGGCGATCTCTGGAGCACCACTGCTTGGAAGAGTGATAGTAACATGTGACGTGATATTGCTGGCCGGAGGAGTGGTTTTAGCGCTACCACTAGAGCTTGCAACGTTAATAGGAGTAGTACTTTCTGGGAGTACCACCAGGACTTGCAATGTTAAAGTTGGGTGTTGAACCCGGATTGGTAACTGAACCATACCTAAGACCGACAATCCTGCCGAATTGAGATTGCAACCGAGAGAATGATCTCCCACTGTGGTCGCCAATCTGTAGATGGGGGAAAACGATTTGCTGTTTTTTTAAGGAATTGAGGAGACGACCGTACGGAGGAGACTCCTCAAACCGAGCGAAATGTTAAACCTCACACAGATGCACCGTTGCAAAGGGGGTACTTTAGATTCGAGAGATCAATCTGTAGTACTCCGGCCTAAATCAAGACAATGACCGTTCCAGAGTAAATTCGGTCACAAGAGAGGATGGGTTGATCTGTAGGAGGGAAGTTGAGAAATGTGTGGAATCAATGGTAATCAAATATTGTGGGTGTGTGAATTCTGAATATGGTAAGCACTGAATGATTGAAATTGCTCAATTGAGAGTAGTTGCTCAATTGATGAGTTAATGATATCGTGTTGTCGATGAGACGTGAGATTGATGATACTGTTGATGCTTCAATCATGATTCAGAGAATTATTTATATTGCTGGAATTTTAGACACCATGATCCCATGAAGTGTGACAGTTGATGGAATCAAGGAGTGGGAAAGTGGAGATCGTGTTTGAAACCAGTTGCTCAACATGTGGAGACTTGGTCGATTTTCCACCCACTACCTCGTGATTTCCTTCAACTGACTGCACGACTTGCTCACATTCCATCGTGTGTTTGAACACACGTGTCGTAGACCGCCAGACCAAAACCCTAAGTGATATCTCCCAAGTGACACGATTGGCGTCTCGTGGTTTGTTAGTCAATTGATGACTTCGTGGCTTGATGGGACGATGAGTCCATGTAGTTGCTGAGTGTCGAACATGATGTTCTGAAACTCATGAATTGAACATGTCATGAGACAGAGGTGTAATTCTTACGATGAAGTGAGCAAGTATTGCTCATTCGATGGATCGTTAAATATTGATTGTTGAACCAATATTCCTTGGTTTGAGCAAATATTTATCATATGAGCAAGTGTTGCTCATGTGATGAATTGTTGAATATTTGATCGTATGAGCATGTGTTGCTCATCTGATGGATTATTGGCAGCGCACCAAAAATATTAATTAGAATACTGGTCGTTGAACCGAGCATAATTAATAAAATTAATGACCACGAGGCCGTCGTAAAATTATTAAGGTTGGAATCTGGAATGATGATCCTTGGATTCAGAAACCCTAATTTGATCAATTGATGATCAATTCATGGTTCGTCAGAAGTTTAACCATAGGACGAAGGAGGGAGCGACTATATGGGACCGTGGATCAACCATGTAGTGTCCATATGCTCACGTGAGCAAATACGAAGAACTCCTGAAGAGTTGACAATTTGTTGGTGGAAGAATGATTAAATGCTGGCTTAATCATTTATTCAAAAATGCTCGTCTGAGCCTTAGGTGAGAAAACCTAATTAATTATGACGAGGCGAGGGACCGACCATGGAGTCATGAAACCGGCCCTGGGTTGTCACGTGACCTCCTGACGATCACTTCATGAAAATCCAAAGTGTTTGGAAGAGTTTTGGACCTAATACGGGCAATTGTGCAAATTAGGTCAAAACTGTGAAAATTGATGGGACCGGCTTTCGTGAGCCAAAGAGCCAATCTTGGTCGGTCAAGATAGCGTGCTCGTGTCCCCAAGGCATCCGCGTCTCAGTCCTGAGAATTTTGATATTTTCTGGCGTGCAATTGAGCATTCATTCGAGAAAATATGCCAAAATTAGGGTTTCGACGAAACTGAGGAAAACACCATGAGATGATGAAAAATAATTATAAAATAAGAAATGAGGAGGCGTGGGACCGCCATGGTCAAGGCATGGTCGTCCGGTCGTGACCACGGTCATGTGGTGCTTTTTCCTTAATTTTATGATATTTTGATGATTTTATGAAAAATTCATGAATTTTGAGAAATTTGATGAATTTAGGGAGTTTCCCTGAATTGAAGGAGTTTTCATGGGTTCATGAAAGCAAAATATTAAAATAATAAAAACACGGGCGTGTGGGACCATGGAGGCATGGCCGGCCGGCTATGGACTGGTCCCACGAGTTTTTCATAATTTTTTAATATTTTTAGGTATTTTTGATGATTTGAGGGAATTTTTCCTAATTTGAGAGAAATACCATAAAATCAAGGAATTTGATGAATTCAAGGAAAAATAGGATAAATAATAATAAAATAATAAAGCAAAGGGCGTGTGGGACCGGCTAGGGCACGGCCGGCCGGCTAGTGGCCCGGTCCCACAAGTTTTCATTATTTTATTATTATACGATGATTTGTGCAAAAAATACCATGAAATCAAGGAGTTTTTTCATGAAATTAGAGAAATAATAATAATAATAAAAAAATAATAAGGAACTGTGGGGTGTGGGGCCGGCTGGGACCAAGGCATGGCTTGTTGGCCAATGGTCACGCCCCACACTTCTTTCCTTAATTTTATATTATTTGTTATGGATTTATGGAAGTACCATGAAACTGAGGAGCTTCCTCGAGACGAAGGAGATTTGATCAGATGAGAGAATTTTCATCAAATCATGGAAAATAATAAAAATGTATTAAAAATATAAAACTGGCGTGGAACTGACCACGACACGGTCGGTAGGTCGTATGTCTGTGTTCCCAGCACCTTGGTCAATATTTTTAATTATTTATTATTTTCTTTCCTATTTTGCATGGGTTCATCGTTTCGTTGTATTTTGAAATACTCGTTCGTGCGGTGACTGTTAGTGTATCGTCGTTGAATACACTTTCACCATTTGAATCGGGGCTTACTTAGAGGTAGCTCAGACACCCGGTTGTTGATTATTTATTACTAATTGTGGAATTCAGTGGAGAATAATTCACAAAACTGAGTAATAAGATGTTTATTATTAGTTCATAGGATCAGCTGAGGATTCGACTACGAATTCAGAATAATAAAGTGAGCATTACCATTCCATGGGATTGTAGATTCGACCATAGAATCGGAGTAATTAAGATTTATCTATTACCATTTATGAGACCAGTTGTGGATTCGATCATGAAATCGGAGTAATGAGATAATATAGTTATTGTTATTCTATGAGATCAAGCCGTGGAATCGATCATAGAATCAGAACAATTGTTTATTGCCATTCCGTGGGACCAGTCGCAGATTCGATCATGGAATAGGAGCAATTGTTATTGCCATTCCATGGGACCAGTCGTGGATTTGACCATGGAATAGGATCAATTGTTATTGCCATTCCATGGACCAGTCGTGGATTCGACCATGGAATAGGAGCAATTTTTATTGCCATTCCATGGGACCAGTCGTGGATTCGACCATGGAATAAGATCAATTGTTATTTCTATTCCATGGGATCAGTCGTGGATTCGACCATGGAATAGGAGCAATTGTTATTGCCATTCCATGGGACCAGTCGTTGATTCGACCATGGAATATGAGAAATTGTAATTAGGAATAATTAACTTTGTGGCTCTATACTAGCAGAGCAAGATGTCTAGGAGCATTAATTATCCCGATATGAGCTTGTCGGTAAGTCATATCCTTATATAGTCAGGGTAAACTCGTTGTTTGTTCCTGAAGACGTTATCGCTCTATACTAGCAGAGCAAGCTGTCTATGAGCCGTCCATCTCGTGACACTATATAGAAATAATCACTGAAATTATTCAGTATTCATGAGATATACCGTTGTCCAGTCGTGAGACTACATATATACATGTACTCTGAGAGAAAGTACTCTCCGTTGAGAATTCGATGAGAGACCCGTGTCTCAATACTCACGTCTGATTGCTGGATCAGAGCTTCGTATAATTATGAGTTTACGATTTTAGCCCTTGTCGAAAATCCACCATCTACAAACTTAGATCTAAATTTCGTCTCTTAGAAATTGACCATAGATCTAGTTTAGGCTTAGGCAACCGATTTAAGCGTCTCCTTCTTAAATCTAAAGATAAAATCAATGAGTTAAGAACCAAAATTAGCGGTCTCATAGATGATAAGGATCGCATCTCTGATCAAGGTGCTAAGGCTTTGGCGAAATTCCAAGAGACTCTTCTTGAAGTTCAACTTGAACGAGATGAAGCTAGCCGCAAGAACATCGAGCTCTGCGAAAGATAAAACCAAATTCGTTCTCGTCATCTTATAAGTAATGAGGATGAATTTGCTTGGGATGCGAAAATCTTAGATGATGCCAGAAAAGATTTAGGTGTAAATGTTAGTCTCCAAGTTGAGCATACAACCTTGATTAGAGATATGATTTCTGACAGAGAAGGTTATTAACTGTTCTTCTTTACTAATCTTTTGTTTCTTATGAATTTTCGTCAAGTTATAATTGATTGTATTTTGCTCGCAGATTCTGAAAGTAGATATCGTGAAAAGATTGAGGAACTTGAAGCTGAGAAAGAGGAACTTGCAAAGAATCTTTCTTCTCGCAACGACAAGTATTATAGATTAAAGAATCAAATCAAGATCACTGTTGCGAACTTTAAGAATGATTCTATGCATTTTCGCAATCAAACTATCCAAATGGTTTGTGATGACCATAGTATCCCTCATTCTGATTATACTTGTCTCTTGGAAGAGATCCCAAAGAATATTCCCAGTCTGATTATTTCTGATAGCGAAGTTGATGATGGAGAATCTGATGGTGATGAAGGTTCTGATGGTGATGAAGATTCTGACGCAGACGAAGAAGGGAACAAGTCTGATGAAGATGATGAAGGATCAACTAAGAAGTAGTCTTTGTTTCTTTCTTTGATCCTCTGTAATACTTGTACATTTATTCCTTCTTTCTGTATATTTGTGTTTCTTTCATTTTGACCTGCATTCATTAAAAAAATTCTTCCTTGCAATACAGTTAATCAATATAATTATTAATTCTTGAATTTTCGTGTAAATATATCATATGGAGACAAGTAACATTTTCTAATTTCATTCATTCCCATACTTGCCTCTGTTATTTGTATCAAAATGAGAGATTTTATAAAATTTTCTTATTATGTGCCTCAATTTCGCAGTTAATTATGTATAATTTCGCAATCTTATGCGAAGTGAATTTTGATTCTTTTCAAAATCTCATTCTTGTGTGGTCTTATTTTGCCGCCCTTATCTCCCCCCCGGTTGCCCCTTCAAGGAGGCGTACTTCTACCATACAAGGTTAGCTCCTCCCATCCAGTCTTAACAACAACCAGTTGTTTTCGCATCCTCTTATCCCTTTTACCTATAGGGCTTATGGTTACGAGACTGCACCCTAAGTGGGGTTTTCTTCAGGCCGAGTGTAGTATAAGCCAAGACTTGTCAAGAATGGAAAGGTACGCTTCAAATGCCCCTGGCACTCTTGACTCAACCGTGTACCTCGGCGCCTTGACCAGATCTGCACTCCTTGGGAGAGTCCTTGTTACCTTAGTCGCCCAACCTAAGTCATATGCTTAAGATGGAATCCAAGGTGCCTCTCCCGGATGGGCTTTATTGACCCCAAATCTCCATGAATCAGGTTCCGGTGGCGGTGTAGCCTTTCCCTGAGCCATGCAACAGGTACCCCCTTATATGACGTACTTTAGGTCTTACAGTTGCCTCTTGCGAAATTGTATTCGCGAACTAGGGTGTACGCCATAAAGGTTCGCCCCTTTCTCTTTTGTCATTTTTCTCTGATTGCCTTCTTTAAAATTCATTATCTCTACGATATCTTCGCATATCATCATATCGTATTTGCATTTCGCAATCTCAATTTTGTCATTCAATAAAATGTATTTTTTATAATTTTACTTATTGCGAGAGTGTTGCAAAAAATTAATCATTCATACATTTCTTGTTTTTATTACCTTTGTCATCCTCTGCTTCTTTATTATTTTCTGCTACTGCTTCCTCGGTAGTGGTATGTTCATCATTTTTATTCTGAGCTAGCATTAGTTTCGCAACATCTCTTCTTCTTTTCTTTCGATTGCATCCACCATCAACCTCTCACTTCTTTGTGTTTGATCTTGTGTCGCCAATTTTCCTTCTTGTTTGTTCTTCCTTCGCAAGATTCTATCTCAGTTTCGTAACACTTCTTTCCTTCAACCCAATCTCCCTTTATGATTCCTACACCGTTGGGATGAGGGAATTTGATGCACTGGTGGAAAGTTGAAGCTACACCTAGTTACCCATGTAGCCAAGGTCGACCAATTAATGCATTGTAGGGTGATTCTACATCAATGACACATAATAGGATTTCAGAAGATATTCCCTTCAATGGAATTAGCATAGTAACCTCCCCTTTAGGCTTGTTAGCAGTACCATTAAAACCATATATCTTATATGTTGATGGTATAAGATCATCATCTCTTCCTCCCATAGTTTTATAAGTATGATAAAATAAGATGTTCACACAGCTTCCAGTATCGATTAGAATTCTATTAATTGCCCATGAATCTTCAGCTTCATCATCCTCATCTTCTTTCGGTTTTGGATTAATTTCTAATTTTACTACCAATGGATTATCATGCACCTCTTCACATTCGGGGATTTCTTCTGCGGTAAAAGAAATGATATGTTTCTGCCATTCCTCCAGTGGCGAGATTTTCGCAATATTCATAACTTTTCTTCCATCATTATCTCTTGCGAACACTCTACTTAAATCATTGTCATGAAAATCTTCAATTGTCTTGTATGAATGTACGGTAGAGTGACAGAATAGATTCTTTGCTTTTCCACCAACTTATGAAGAATGTTTCCTTCTTTCTCATCGTGTTTACTTTGTGATGCTCTGGTGGTGGTGGAAATGGTTGAGATTGTGGGTGCCCTACTAAAAAGTGGTTTAGTTTTCCTTGATCTATCATTCTCAGAATAATTCTTTTTACATTTCTGCAATCATTTGTTGTATGTTCATGAAAATGATGATAAGAACAAAACTCATGACTTCTGTGGTTTGGAGGTGGTTTCATTCCCATGTTCCATGGTGTTGGTATATTCTCCATCAAAATTATAGCTTCCCATATTTTCTCCACATTTGTATTTAGAGGTGGCATCTTGATTTCTTCCCATACTACCTTGTGACCTCCTTGTCCTCTATTATAGTTTTGTCTTTGACCTCCATAAGTTTCTTGTGGTTGGTCGAGTCTTTGAATCTTGTTATTTCCACCGCGATTGTAGAAATTTCTTTCTCCTTCATACTCCTCTTGATCTCGGCTTCCCATAGCCACCAGTTTCTGTTGATTGTTACCTGTCACCTTCTCTTGTTGTACTTGCGAAGTATTCGCTACTGTGTTTATTAGCTTGGGTAATAAGCTTGTATTCGCTGTTTGTGAACTGGTGTTCACAACTGGGTATGATTCCATTTCATTCTGCCTTTCCTCTAGAGCAATATATTCTTCTTGAAGTTTTCGCAATTCAGTCATTGTGATCGTATTCTTGACTCTGAAAATTTGGACATACAATAAGTTGGTTGCAAACATAGCATTGATAAATGATAATATAAGATATCTCTCATCTACACGGCCAGCCATTTCGCTACACATAGTTCTCCATCTTTTAGTCAGGTGCTTCAAGCTTTCGTCAATCCTTTGTTTTAATCCAAACACGTCTTCTATACCAGGTCGCGAAGAATTATTACTTATATATGCCCCTAGGAATGTAGTCTGCAAATGATTGAAGGATGTTATTGTATTCTTTGGTAGACCTTCGAACAATTTTAACGCCTCCCCTGTTAAGCTGGATGCGAAATACTTGCATAATACAACATCATGTTTTTCCCATTGCAACATGCACCTCACGTAGGCTTTAATGTGTTGAATTGCACAAGTTGTTCCATCAAAAATGCTGGTTAATGCGGGCAAATTGCATTTCGGTGTATTCCTCCTAATTGTACTTCCCTTGTAAATGGACTTTTCGCAGCTTCTTCTATAGCTTCATCAAATTGTCTTCTTCCTACTTCTCCTCTATTATTTAGCATTCCTCTCATTTCTTCTAACTCTTTCAATATTTGTTTATTTACACCTGAATTTTGATCCATTGGTCTTTTTAATTTCGCTTCTCTTCTTCTGCGTTCATGTCTTTCTTCTCTCGCGAAATTTTGCATTTCTTCTTCATTATCCTCATCTCGTCTTCTTCTGCGAGTTTCTTCTTCATCTCTATCTTGAATTCGCATATGATTATGTCTCTCATTTTCCCCTTCATGATTTTGTTCATTTCTTATTAATTCCATTCGTTGTCTTTCTGCCATCCTTTGCATTCTATCGTACTCTTCATTGATATTATCGTTACTCCGGTTTTGTGTACGCCTTTTTTCTCAATTGTCGTGATTGTTCTGGCGAATTGTCTCCTGAAGCTCTTGTTATTCCATTTCCGCTCTCAATCTTTCACGTTCGCAAATTAAACGTGCTTGTTCAGCATAATGTCTTTCAATTTCTTCTTCAATTGTTTGTTGATTTCTTTGAGTTTCTCTCTCATGTAAAATTCTCCTTCCTTCCTCTCGATTTCCTTCGCCATATTGATCATTTTGTCCCTGACGTTGTCCATTCTCTTGATTTCTACCATTTTGCCTATCATCAAAAGTTTCGTTTTGTGAAACATAACGATCATCAGCTCTTTCTCTATTTTCGCGATATTCTTCATTAGGATTTGATATTTCTTCTTGAATATTGTTTCCAGCATTAATTGTGGGTGAGTTTCGCCTCATCTCTCTTCTAGTCGATCTTGAATATGATTTTGTAATACTTCTCGATCTTCTACTCTGTAGTCTCATATTTTCCATCCTCAATTCGTGATTTTGCCTTGTCAGATTTGCACGTTCTTCTACCTCAGCTCTTCTTTCTTCATGTATTCTTCGTCTCAACGTTTCCAACGCTCCAATTTCCTCATATCCATGAATTATTCCTTCATCTGCTTCTTTATTTCTCTCTACCTGTCTATGGTTTCTGGTTTGCTGCTCTTCTTCTACTTCTTCTGCGGAATTTGATTGCCAAGTGTGTATACTCACCCTATCATAATCTATATTCCTTCCTTGTACTAGTGTTTGTTGAACTGGTGGTTGAATTTTATTTTCTCCATTATTTCTCATTTTAGTAGATTCTCCCATTTCACTTCTTTCTCTTCCAGCAATTCTCTTGCTTCTTCTAACCGTAGTTGGTTATTCTGATGTATTTCTTCTTCTAGCCATTCCTTCAATGTTAACGAATTGCAAGAAATTATGTAAAATTCTTAATCAATTACTCCAAATCTTCACAAATCTCAATATCAATCTTCAATTTTTTCTAGAATAATATTCAATGTTCCCTGTTTCTAGCGCCATTATGTAGTTGCATGAAATCCTACACTACACCCTTCATATGATTTCATTAACACTCAACTCATTTTTAGATTAACAATCTTAATTTTATTGATGAATCTTTGAACAATCTTACAAGAAAAGATAAAGGAATCAAGAATAACCACTACTCTAGATTTTCTCTCTCCTATTTACTTGTTTCTTACTCAAAAAAAGATCTCTCCTCCTTTACAACTGAACGACTATTTATAGGGAAATACATAATGGATGACAGCTAATCTGTCATTTATTTTCGGATATATCTTGCGACATTCTCGCAACCTTACAAATGTTAATCTCGCAAACTCTCTAATTTTCGCAAGACCATCACATCTTTCTCATGATTTTAGTTGACGTCATTTATTATATCATTTCTGAAATTGTTCTGCGACGCTGTTGTGTTGTTGATAATTTCGCTGAGGCATTATTGCTGCGAGATTCTGATCCTACACCGTGGAACTTCATCAACAAAAAGGTATGTGGAGACTTGAACTTATGTATCACTCAAAAGTCTATTTATTCTATCTCCTACTTCTTATGAGACAAAAGTCGTATGATATATAGACTAGATCATACACATTTGACATTTCGAGCTGAGCATTTATTGCTTATCTTTTATCTCGAAATCGTGTGTTGGTAAAGCGTTTCACTTTGATAAAGTTTATCTTCACCTAGTGACGAAAGTCATGAAAAGTTTCAATCTCCTTGAGAATTGCTCTGACGTGAATCAGTCTGTGAATAACGGCTACATAGCGTCCTCTGAGAATTTCTCAATGATTGAAATGAGAGTTTAGATTACATAACCATGTATTCCTTAAACCGAAGTTTTCGAACTTTGTTGATCAAGGGAAATCGGGAGGATTGTGGAATTCGCTTGCCAAGTCCGCGAACTTTCGGAAGTTCTCGACCGAGAATTTATGCTGGATTTTCAAAAACTCGTTTGTGTGCTAAGTCCGCGAACTCAGTCCGCGAACCCAGTCCGCGAACTGGCGGAAGTTCTCTTTCCGAGAATTTCTGCTGAGTTTGGAAAACTCAACCGATTAACTTAAGTCCGCGAACTTGTTTGTGAACTTAAGAGGTTATGATTTAAAGATGCGCTCTGAACATGAAACATTAAATTACTAAGGAATGCTTTATGCAAACCGTGGATATAATGTTCATGAGCCGATTCAATCGAATCGAATCATCTTTGTTTCAATCGTGTCTTCTGTAGTTACATAAGATCTCATAACAATTGAACAACTTTTTAACTAGTTCATTTGAGTCAATTGAACTAGTTATGGTGAAGAAGAATAAGGTTAATATGAAATGCTCGTATGGTTAACCTTTTTGGGTTACTATGTTGAACCAACATACACGTACACGCTTGGGCATGGTTTTCACAAACCCAGTAAACGTCTAACCAAGCGTGTGTGACAAGCTAAGTTTTCGATCTAACGGTTGAGAAATATTAGCTTGAATCTAAATCAGGTTTTCATCTAACAGTGAATAAGGATTGCTTTGTACCTAAGGCAAAACCCTGATTTGAAGGCTATATAAAGGAGACATCTAGCATTGTGAAAAACTAATCCCCACATGTATGTGTGCTACTAGTGCGCCCGCTAGAGTCGATCTCCATTAACCTTTGATTTTCTTCTCTAAAATCATGTTAACGACTTAAAGACTTCATTGGGATTGTGAAGCCAGACCGATACTACTTTATCGTAGTTGTGTGATCTGATCTTGCATCTTCTATCGTACGAGTACAATCGATTGATTGGCTTGAGATCGTGAGAGTTCTCCGATAGCATGATAAAGAAGTCACAAACATCTTCGTCTCACTGTTTGTGATTCCTCGACAAACCGCCTATCTAGTCAGGAAGGATTGTAGAGAGGTGATTGATTAATCTAGGCTGTTCTTCGGGAATATAAGACCGGATTATCAATTGGTTCTTGTTCACCTTGATTTTATATATTAAGACGGAACAAAACCTAGGGTTTATCTGTGGGAGACAAATTTATCCTTTGATAGACTTTTCTGTGTGAGACAGAACTGTTTATTACCAAGTTTGTGATTTTGGGTTGCAACAACTCTTGGTTATGGGTGAGATCAGCTAAGGGAATCAAGTGCGTAGTATCCTGCTGGGATCAGAGGCATAGGAGTACAACTGTACCTTGGATCGGTGGGAGACTTATTAAGGTTCAACTATAGTCCAGTCCGAAGTTAGTTTGCAGTATGCTAGTGTCTGTAGCGGCTTAATACAGTGTGTATTCAATCTGGACTAGGTCCCGGGGTTTTTCTGCATTTGCGGTTTCCTCGTTAACAAAATTTCTGGTGTCTGTGTTATTTCTTTTCCGCATTATATTTTATATAATTGAAATAATACAGGTTGTGCGTTCGTGATCATCAATTGGAAATCCAACCTTTGGTTGTTGATTGATATTGATTGATCCTTGGACATTGCTCTTTGGTACCGTCCAAGTATTCCTTGTATTTTATAAAGACTCGCTATTATTTTTAGCTTGAGTAAAAATCAAAAAGAGAGGGATATTAACTCTTTGAGATACTTTTATCTAGATTGAGTCTGACTGTCTAGTTGATTCTCTAGCAAAGTATTTCGGAGTTAGTCCATACAGATTGCTCAGCGAAATATTGGGTGGTGTTGTTAGACCCCCGCTTTTTCAACAACTTCGACAATAATACTATGGTGATATGTATCACTCCCCCTTAGTCAATACTCCATCTCACATGGAAACCACTCCCCCTTACATAATGATCCGAAAACCATATGTTTTGTAGTGTGAACTACATATTAATTCTCCCCCTTTTTGTCAATAAAATTGGTAAAGGCACGAAAACGGGATCCTAATGAAATTTCCGAAAGAGACATTTCATGACCAAAAGAAAGCACATATCATCTTATTTAGATGCAATCATATAGACGAAGCTAAATGCATTCATCATGGAGTTTATAAAGATACAAGATAACCCCTATAATATTCCACAACCGCACTCCCCACAAAGATTTGACAATTAAGTACAAGTTCAATTAAGAACTCTCCCTCATAATATGGCATTCCCAAAGGAACAACAAGAGCGACCTTAATTTCAAAAGAAAAGAAGGATTTCTTTGGATATAACAAATCACATACAAGTATGAATTTGAATCCAAAATACTCAATTAAATTAACCGTAAGATAATCCATGATTAATTTAATCGGAAATGCTCAACATAAGTGAACTTATGGAGACTCAAAAATACTCAATTAGATTAATCACAAGAGAACCCATAATTAATGTAATCGGAATACACAACCAAATTAACCACAAAAGTAATCAATTTAATTAGTCATGCTCGACACAAGAGAACTTACGGAACAACAACTAAATAACCAAACGAGAATGATTAATTTAGTTGAACATGCTCGACACAAAGTACCTCACGGAGCAACAACTAAGCTAAAAATAACTCAGTCGATTGTGCTCAACATAAGACACCTTATGAACAACACATTATGTGCACAAAAATTATGGATCGGAGATCGACCTTACCGTGGAATAAACAAGGATTCATTCTATTTTCCATCACTATTTGAACAATGACACACAATAGACATAATCCTTGAAAACAAAATATTTTAACCTATCTTCCATCAATAATTGACATAATAGGCTTAACTTTTGTATTTGTCATCATTCCTTCTTTTATCAACACATTCATATCGACATATAAAGGACTTAACTTTCGACAAGGTATTTGGACAATCACGGTTCGCGGACGCAAACACATATATCCCGTAGAAAATTGCAATATATAAAACCATAAATATTAATACTGCAAAAATGATCTTCCAAACAATTTTAGAATTTAAACTAATAAATCTAAAAACATGAAGATGAAAACGTTGGACATAGCTATGTGTAATCAGAATAATGGCTATTCCAAACTCTAGTTATTCTTCTAAACAAAACAAGGAAATAGAAGATTTACTAGACAAATAAAAGAAAATCAGAGTTCATTGAGAACCTCATATCTTCCAATGAATCCATCAAAAAAGGTGTCACTGATTTCCTTTACCCTCTTGACCGTAGATACACCATGTTCGTGAGTTAGAACACCAACTTTACGATCAACAACCCGAGCAAGTTGTCTAGCTTTGACACAATCCATGATGAGATTCTTTTGATTTCGTATCAGAATATTCTGATTAGCAAGGATTATGGCCTGACCATCTAGGAGTTGATTTATTTGAAGTTGAAGATTTGAAAACTCGACCTTTGAATCGTTCTAAAAACGAGATAAATCTTTGACGGATTCATCAATCCAGGAGTTGTGATCCTTTCTTTCAAGCATCTTCTTAAGAACCAGCTCTTGAATTTATTCACGTCCTTGAGCGTCTTCCTCCATATCAAGATTCACAATCTCTTGAGATTTTGCAGAGTTATCCATATAATTTTTTGTTAAGGATGGAAAGACACAATATAGGTATATATGTGTAAGTAAACAGGAGAAGAAAACTCTTGTTTTGGAAATCCAGTGAACTCAAGGGGAGGACGCGAACGTTTGTGGACAGGTTAACACAAAAAACATAAACAGAAAATAATATACAACATACTTGAGCATTTCTCAACCATTATCCTTGCACCTCTCAAGCTAGACACAAGGAAAAGAGTACTTGACATCAGGTGGTAGAGTGATAGATAATCTCACTATTGAGAAAGGAGTTGTACATATCATCTGACAACTTGATCTTTGTGTTCTTTGCCTTTCTTCGGTTGACACTCATGCCAGAAGGGTATGACGCAGCTTGTTTAACATATCTGTCAGAAGGCTTTCTATGAGGACTAAGTCTAGGACCTCTTGCAATTGGTTCAAGAGGATCAAAATAGAGAGGAATCCATTTTCTAGACTTAGATTTACTAGACACATCCTTATAAGCACAAGGAATATGTTCATTAGTGGCACAAGAGTTTATACCATTGAGATGAACTTGTTCCCTGTGATGATTTCTAGAATAGAGATTATTTTTATAAGGTTTCTAGTTTTCTATGGGCACGAGATTCACTGCAGAAATCAACAGACTATTTAATCCATTGATAGTAGAAAGAAGCAAATTATGAGGATTCGAGATTTGTTTCCTTCTGGCAAGGCAATGGATAGCATAGTGATTCTTTTTCCCACATAAGGTACAAGTTCGTGGAGGAGAACCAACAACTGGCACCTGTTTAATCTTCATAGCCACATGAGAGGGTTGTAAGTCACGCAACTCCTTCTTGACACAACCTTCTTCTGGAGAACATTTCTTCATGTGCTGTAATTCACAAGAATTAGTTGGTACAGAAGAATTTCTCCTTAAGACAGAGTTTTTCTTTTCGAAGGATCTGCACTGTTCATGGGATAGAACAAGAGATGCACCTAGTTTATATTTTTCAACACGAAGTCTGTTTAGATTTGATGAATGCGTCTCGATCATTCGTTTTTCTCTAATTGAGTCTTCCTTGATAATATCCTTAAGAACACTAATCTTTTCACGCTGTAGAGTAGTTTCTTGGAGAAGTTTTTCAATATTCTTAGAGAAAGACTCAATGATGTTATAGAGTTCACGTTCTCGATCGAGAGACTTTTTAAATTCATCAATAAGCTGAGCATGATCCTGAAAATCAATAGCTTCAGTAGAATTTTTCGAGATTCTGGTGAGCTCCATTTCAGCTTTTGCCAAAGTGTCACATGCCTCATGAGAGGAAGAGATGTCAACATCTGATGGAACAATCTTTCTACCTCAGGATTCGGAAGAATCAACTAAGGAGTAATCCTTTGAGGTGTTTCCAAGACACTTGGTATATTTAAAAGCTTTAGGAGACATCTTGGTATGCGTAAATGCTAGAGAAGAGATTTTATCCTCAGACTCAAATTGCCACAAACACAAACTTGTAAGGTCTTTAAACGTGTTTTCCTGCTCTGATACCAATTGAAAAAGCGGGGGTACAACAACCACACCCAATATTTCGCTTAACAATCTGTATGGACAAATTCCAATATACTTTTAAGAGAATCAACAAAACTCAATCTACAAAAAGTATATCAAAGAGTTTTATCTCTCTTTCCTGATTCAATTATTTCTCAAGCAAATAGAAATCTGCGAGTCTAATTGAATACAAGAGGAATCACTTGAACGGTACCAAAGACCAATGTTCAAGGATCAATCAATTTCAATCAACAACCAAAGGTCGTATTTCCAATTGATTGATTCAAACGCACAACCTGTGATATTTCAATTATATAACAAAATATGATGCGGAATAGAAATAACACAGACACCAGAAATTTTGTTAACGAGGAAACCGCAAATGCAGAAAAACCCCGGGACCTAGTCCATATTGAACACCACACTTTATTAAGACGCTACAGACACTAGCCTACTACAAACTAACTTCGGTCTGGACCTTAGTTGAACCCCAATAAATCTCACACTGATCCAAGGTACAGTTCCGCTCCTTACGTCTCTGATACCAGCAGGATACTACGCACTTGATTCCCTTAGCTGATCTCACCCACAACTAAGAGTTGCTACGACCCAAAGTCGAATACTTTAATAAACAAATCTGTATCACACAAAAAGTCTACAGAATAGATAAATCTGTCTCCCACAGATAAACCTACAAGTTTTGTTCCGTCTTTTGATAAATCAAGGTGAACAAGAACCAATTGATAACCCGGACTTATATTCCCGAAGAGCATCCTAGTATTATCAATCACCTCACAATAATCTTAATCGACGCGGCGAAAGAAGATATTGTGGAATCACAAACGATGAGACGAAGATGTTTCGGATTAATTTTCTATCTTGCCTATCGGAGATAAAGATCTCAAGACAATCGTTACGATTGTAATCAAAACGATAGAATCAGCAAGATCAGATCACACAACTACGAGAAAGTAGTATCGGTCTGGATTCACAATCCCAGTGAAGTCTTTAAGTCGTTAACCTGGTTTTTTAAGAAAACAACAAAGGCTAAAGGAGAATCGAATCTAGCTAATACAAATAGTATCACACAGGAGGTGTGGGGATTAGGTTTCCCAGTTGCTAGAGTTCTCCCTTATATAGTCTTTCAAATCAGGGTTTGCAATCAATGTTAGCTTGGTAACAAAGCATTCAATATTCACTGTTAGATGAAGACCTGATTAGATTCAAGCTAATATCTTTCAACTGTTGGATCGAAAACTTATCTTGTTACACACAAATCAAATGTACTATTTTGGGTTTATGTAACCGTACCCAAACATGAACATTTGTTGGTTCAACAATAGTTAACCAAATGGTTAGCCATATGAGCACTTTCATATCAACCATGTTCTTCTTCACCATACCTAGTTCAAATGAACTAGTTAAAGAGTTGCTCAATTGCAAGGAAATATTATGTAACTACACAAGACACAATCGAAGCAAAAACGATTTGATTCACTCGAACCGGTTCAT
The DNA here is from genome assembly GCF_003573695.1 of Papaver somniferum. Lineage (NCBI taxonomy): Eukaryota > Viridiplantae > Streptophyta > Magnoliopsida > Ranunculales > Papaveraceae > Papaver > Papaver somniferum. The sequence continues at coordinate 75,600,348 of NC_039366.1, forward strand.
GAACTATATAGACACGGTTTGCATTTAGCATTCCTTGGATAATATAAATAAGTTCACAAACAATCGTCTTTAGATGTAACCGGCTTAAGTTCGCAGAATTAGTTCGCGGACTTAAGTTCCGGGAAGGAGTTCTCAAACTCCAACAGATTTTCTCGGGTCGAGAACTTCCGCCAGTTCGCGGACTGGGTTCGCGGACTGAGTTCACAGCTCTTGTTCTGGTTCTCTTGATCAACAAAGTTCGCAAACTTCGGTTCAAGGAAAAAAGACTTATACATATATGTGTTGCCACACAATGCTTATATCCATCATTAGTTATTTAATCTAAACTCTCATTTCAACCATTGAAACATTCTTAGAGGATATTTCGTCAAAGTAAGCAATTTTCAAGGTGATTGAAACGTGTCATGACTTTCGTCACTAGGTAAAGATGAACTTGGCCAAAGCAAAAGCTTACCGACACATATTTCGAGAAATAGATAGGCGAGATAAACTCGGCTCGAAATAGCAAATGTGTATAATCAAAGTCTATATAGCAAAACGACTTTTGTCTCAAAATATGAGATAGAGTAGATAGACTTTTGAGTGATAGATAAGTTCAAGTCTCCACATACCTTTTAGTCGATGAAGATCCACCAGTTCGTTGAGTAGTCCTTCGTCTTGTATGATGATTTCCATGGAGTTCTTGAGCTCAACTACACTTTCTATTCTAGCCCGATACTTAGCTATAGTAGACTAGAAATCAAGACCTATAGTTTTGATCACTAACATTGACAAACATGCTTGAGATAGCAACGCATGCGAGTTCGACCGAGCAATGCTCTAACAATAACAAAGACGTGCGGATTGAATATCTACCTATCTTCCTTAGGGGGATTATTTGCTTTGTTATTATAATGCAACTGTTGCATTTTCAAGGATTGAATGTAAGCAGTTTACTGTGTTGTTGAATCGGGAATCAAGTGTATGTGTAATTAATTCTTGTAATTTGTTTATCCATATGATGTAAGAGTTTTGTCACTAAAATTTACAAAGGGGGAGATTGTTAGAGCATTGCTCGGTTGAACCCACCAAGCGTTGGTATGTCAAGTTTGGTTGTCATATTTTAGTGAATCAAAACTCATGTTAAGAGTTGCTTGATTATGTACTAGAGTCAACTTCGTATAGGTTAGCTTGAAAGTATTAGGATATGAGACATTACAAGTATTACGAAGTCTTGAAGATGTGAAGAAGCAAGGAGCTACAACGACAACAATCATCCTTCCACTTGAGGTTAGTGATATTTGACTTGAACTATTTCATTCCCTAACGTATCTTTCAAGTTGTGCATATTGAAAACAAAATTGCGAAGCATATTTAAACTCTAGTTAGACATAGTATTAAGGAATACAATACGAGGTTTATTGCTTAACCATTAAACTTTGTAGATAAGACATCGCCATAATTATTTGAATGCTATTGTGATTATGTATGGGTATGAGGTGAGGATTTCATCCTAGGGAACAATGTTTTACATGTGTTCTAAGGAAGTAAGTTCATAAATAAGGATGGCAACGGATCGCCGATATCCGAGATCCGTTTCCGAAAATCCGACATCCTATAGGATTTAATCCGACATATCGGAATCGGATATTCTATCGGATTTTACCTCTTAACGATATCGGAATCGGATTAGGCTGTTTCCGTTAGGTTAATATCCGAAATTCGATAGCCTAGGGGTGTACTTGTAATTTCCTACCCCTAGGTATTATCTATAGACTGTCGGGAGAACCTAATACTCTCTACTGAATCCCTATTCTCTAGTCTCTCTATCGACGGCGGTTTAGAAATTAAAAAACCAATCATCTGAAGTACAATACATCGGAGCACTAATCTCTTGTTCCATCTGATCAAGGATTTCAAGGCGACCTTTTAATGCAGGTCCTAAGCACTCGCAGAGAATACCTAATGGAACGCCAGCTACATTTACATCCAATTGAATTGCAGTAACTCCATCTCGTGAGCCTGCAACTTTGAAGTTCATGTCCACTAGATGCTCTTCCAAACTCTATATAGATCCAAATAATAAAAACCAAAAAGGAGTTGTTTGCAACCACAACAAGTTAAGTCGTGACTTCCATACTTAAAACATCAAATATATAGTAATACATAATTTCTTTTAGCAAACCAATTTGAGAATCGAGATATCATTTCTCAAGTTCAATGCATATGATCGATGACCTCTAATCACTATAATCAACAAGGAAAACAATGAGAGTTTGATTAATATCGTGAATACTTTCCATTTCTCCTTCCTTATCTTCCAATTTCTTACTCAATTCTTCTATCTTATCTTTGTATGCCTGAACTTGTAGTATGAAATTGCAAGGGCTTGTCTTGTGCCTATCGGATTTTAACGGATAAAAATCCGATATCCGATAGCTTAACATTAACCTTATCGAATTGGATTTTTTGATATCCGTCGGATGTTATCGGATATCGGATATCCGTTAACCCTTAACCTAATATCCGGCGAATATTTATCCATTGACAGCCCTATTCATAAACTTGTTTGTGAACCGAAAAATGAAATTTCCAGGTGTTATTAGTTTTGTTATTCATTGCATATCTTATGAACAACCAATATGTGTGATTGAGTATAACCGTTCACGACTTGTTTGTGTTCTTGGTAGAACTATTCACAAAGGCCTGACTTATGTATTGGTATTTTTATTAGTGAAACCGATCTTAAGTAATCACCTGAGATGGTATGATCGGGTTTGTGATTTTATGTCTGACCAGATATGGGAGAGGGGAACCGATCCTAGTAAGAGGTGCAGTATATCACAAAGGGGAACCGATCCTTGTATGAGGTGCAGCAAGGTTTATAGCAGAAAGGGGAACCGATCTTATGAACATGTGCAACACGTTTTAAGGCAAAGGGGAACCGATCCTATGGACATGTGCAACACATATAAGTTAGATACCATATATATGTGGGGAACCGATCCTAGTACCTAGTCAACCGAATTTTGGAAAGCTAGTGTGACTATGCACAGTACTCACATGGAAGGTATAACCGAAACTTGTTTTGGTAGAACCGATAAACCCATGATTGTGATTGGATGTTATTTGATCAATCGCATAGTTCTTGAAAGTCAGATGAACCAATTCTAAACTTGTTTGGAAGTGTGGCAAATCGGTTTCAAGGTTGTAAGTGTTGAAGAGAACTTACAAAGTAAGGATGTCGACATACTTTGGACACGTGCTATGAATGTTTATTTCTTTAATTGTTCAAAGTTATTCCTTAATAGCTAAGGGAAGATAATCCCAGGATCGAAACATAAATAAGTTAAGAATCTTTTAATTAAGGTATTTAACTTCATTTTGTAGGGAAATAAGAATTAGTAATGTGCATTTACTAATTAGATATTTTCCGAGAGATTTCGATCATTATTTTTGGACAGAGCATTTCCAGGAATTATGAAAACCGAATTTGTGCTTTAATGAATATCTTGAGAATATTTTCGGTTTTGGAAATTCCTTGGTGTCCAAACTTCCTTGTCTATAAATACTTGAAGTTTGCCTTTCTAGCAAACTAATCCTTCGTAACAACAAGCTTCCTCTTTGTTGTGTTGTTACTGGTGTAGTCTCCTATTCGGAGAGGAGAGTAACTAAATTAGGCGAAATCTCTTACGACCGCTCAATTTAAAGTCTTATTTGGGATTGAGAAGCTCTATCCTGTACCGTTGGTGGGAAACTAGATAATTGCGGTTTATCTTTTGTTTTCATTGATTTGATTGACTAACTGTGGTTGAACTTTGATTGCACCTAGTTTGTTTATGCTTGAGAATCTTCTCTTCTGATATAAGATTCACTCAAACTAGTTCAGAGTTTCGACAGGGATCTTAAGACTGTTGTTAGTTCTAAAGAGGATCTTGTGATAATCTATTGTTAACAGACTCCGTTCTGTGCGTGATTGATCACAAGAGATTCAAGTGATTGTGTGCAGGTTATTATTGAAGATCAAAGAAGATTTGAAGACGAAGAAGATATTAAAGATTTCTAATTTGTGGGTTCATAATCTTTGGTGTGCACAATACTTGTTTCGGAAAAAGAGGATCCAATTAATAATCGGTTTATCCTTGTGATAGATTGGATTGATTAATTGAGTAGATCGACATTAACACAATTCTTTGGATTAATAGTGTTGTTGGCTTAATCTTAAACGATTACTTCGGTAATTGAATATAAGATAGATCTAAGAACCTGACGAAGGAGTTTATGTTAAGATAAACAGAAGAGCCTTTGTCTGACTCATATCACTTGGTTCAATAGAGTTGATACCAAACAGATTTGTTGTTCCTTTACTGTTTGGAATACGAACCAAAGGAATTTTTCCAAGTACGTGACTAAGGCCGAAGGAGTGGGAATACAGACGGAAGTAGGTGAACTATAGGTTTAGTTGCTTGGTCTCAACTATACGAAGTTAGGTGTAATTTTGTGTAGCGGCTTAATCCTGAGAGTATTCAATTCTGGACAAGGTCCCGGGGTTTTTCTGCATTTGCGGTTTCCTCGTTAACAAAATCTTGCCGTGTCATTTACTTTATATTTCCGCACTATAATTGTTTTATTATAATTAAAGTAAATTACACAAACGTTAATTCCTATTTACTTGATAAGTGAATCCTATTGTGTTTGGTTAACTCTGAACCTTTTTATCAAGTAACATACTTCGTTGTTGTATTGTCTCGATCTCGTATCCATAGACGATCACACGAAGTGTGAACTGATTAGTTGTATTCTCTCGACTCAGTCCATAGACAATCACTTTCGGAGAAAGGACTTATAGATAGAAAAAGTTTTAGCTTGAGGTATATTTGGGTACCCTCGCCTTTTCAAGTATAATATTTCTGATTTGTTAATGAATGAATGAGAATCCATACGAATGAATGAAAATTTTTAGTGAAATACGTCATCAGAAAATTTCAGAACTCAGGCTATTAGCAAAAATGTTGTAGAATCTTCATCCGATGCCGAAATTTCACGATCTGCCCATACTTTCTCATGCCCATGAAATTTAAAAGCTTTTCACAAAGAAGCTTTTGAGTTTTGAGCATGCTTAGGTGCTGAAATCAGATAAACATTAAACTTCCAGGAGACCTTCAAAAAATATTCAGCTGACATGTAGTCCAATGTTTTGGCCACATCTCTTCGCTCGTTTATCCAATTGCTATGAAATTTTTATATGTTATAGATAACATCCATACGAAGAAAATGGTATATGATTCAACCCTAGATTCCTTACCAATTGATCCCAGTTCGTCGTCTTATACAAGGCAGTATAAAATCTCTTCAGACGAGCTTGTTAAAAAAAACGTGTTTTATGACTTTCGCACTATTTGCTCATGTCTTGGATGTATAGTAAATAACTTAGATAATGTTAGTTCACTTACATGCTGGATTTTATGATTGCCTTTGGTTTCCATGCTTTAATATCATGTATTCTTCGTATTAGGTGCCAAACGCCGAAGTTGAGAATAATGGAACCAATGATGATGATTTGGACAACACGACGAATCAAAATGGTGGCATTACCAATTATGCACCTCATGGTCATGAAAATTCTGCTATTGAAGTTGTTGAAGAGAATGATGCTCAAGTCATCACCACTTTAGAGGTAGAAGAAACCGGACCCATAATGGAAGAAGCCGCTCCAACAATAGAAGAAAATGTTCCCACAACTGCTGAAGTTGTTCCGATAATTGAGAACCGCATAATAGTGCATGAATAACCTGATGCAGGGATTATTTGTGATCCTCCATTCAGCCAATCACTCCCATATCACACATCAGTTGGTGGATTAGCGTTCCTATAGGGGATGTTGATATGTATGAGAAATTGTGGAAAATGTATGGTCACATTGTTGTTTCCAAGGATCCAAAACGCAGTTACTTATTGACAATACAAGTAGTATCTATCTTGCGTGTCATAAGTAATATATGGACCAGGCCTAGGAGTACTGTTACTCAAGATGTACTCTTTGGTTGGGAGTACAACTTGAAAAATTCTGAAGAACTTGGTTTGAACTTGAAGTGGCTTCGTCAAAGGATCAACACCATCAAGGATGCAATAGAGACCAATATACCTTTTACCAGTGATGTCTTGGTGGAGAAAATGGCTAAGATTGCTGGAGTTGGAGAAAGTGGCCTTGCAAGTCTTGAAGAATGCAGAGAAGCACAAATCTTACTTTGTCGGCTTCCTTTAGTTTTCCTTTCCATAATTTCTTGAACTTCGAACTTCTGAGAGATGCGAGGTTTTATTTTGGTTTTGATTTTTGATTGGTTTTGAATAAGTGAGTGATTGGGGATTTTCTTTTGGAATTGATAGAGATTTTCTTAAAATAAAAGAACTTTGATAAATTGTTGAATTCAAATATTGGATGTAAGTATTGCAAACTTTTTGGAGGAATTGAAAATACAGGTGAAAGAAAATCCTAAAACGCAAATATTGGGTGTTTCAAGTGTTCGTGAACATAAAAACAGCTCAGGACGCCGAATGTCTCAGGCATCAAAGGCTTAGAGCCAATTCTCCTGTATCACTGGTATACTCGTCTTGCCCTTCATGTCAGTCAATTTGTAGTATCCTCCAGCTACGGACTTAGCAATCATAAAAGGCCCATCTCAGTTAAAATTCCTTGTGGAATGGAGATTACGTTTAGTTGCCTTCAGAACTAAATCCCCTTCATGAAATTTGTTAGGCTTGGTCGCTCGTGCCCTGAATATTTGGTATTCCACATTTGTGGAGCTTTCCAATCTTGCGGCACATATGAACACTCGCGCAAGGGAGAATATTTAGGATATCGATTGTTGTGTTCGGTCATTATTCCAACAATGACCACATCAGTGAGACGCTGGATTCGGAGAGGCTCGGTGTCCAACCACTTAGTGAAATATTATTGAGGCGAAACTGACCACTCATAACGTTTGGTGATAGCTTGGTTATGAGTAAAATTGAGTCCCCGGATCATAGTAGCATATTTGAAAGTTGATAATATGGACGCATGAGGGGGAATAAGAATTTACTGAGTACAAAATCTTTTGACGAATTCATGTGCGCTCTCTTCAGGTTTTGTGTAAGTCCTATCAAGGCTTGAACTTTCCCTAGATGTTCGAATGATGGATCGTCCTCTATTTCTTCTGAATCATAGCTTTCTTCAACAGAGAAATGTGCAACTGAAGGTGTTGTAGTTACCTTTCCAGCATGAATCCGTGTCCGTCCGAGGATCATGTCATATCCCGGATCTTCTCTGACTATATGAAATTTGGTTTCCGCCCAGGTTGAACCAACTTTCATCTTGAGAAAGATGTAACCATACGCATCTCTGGATATTCCTTCGTGATCTCTGACTGAGAAAGGAGCATAAGTGGATTCTTGTCGAGTGATGCCTGCAGCTCTAAGAGTATTCAAAGGGATGATATTGATAGAAGTTCCAACATCGACCAATGCTCGCTTGAATTTATTCCCTTTGAGATTGACTGTGGTGAGCAGTCCCCAGTCATACATTTCTTTGTCAGTGACTGGGGGCTCAGGGAGCGTTTCTGGAATGGACAGTCGTTTCCCGGACACGATATGGTTCAAATACGCAAACATGTCCATCCTTTGAGCCTTTGACAGATAAAGCAATTCGCAGATATGCTCGATCAATGATTGAACTGCTTCTTTGACTGGTTGTTCAGAGAGCGTAAAGGTTCTAATTGGGAGAGGATTCTTGTGTACCCCTTCAGTCCCCAGTTCTCCTGAATCAGCCTTTTCCTTGAATATGCGCTTCAAAGTTCTGCAATCACTTGTCGAATGACTAACATACCTATGAAAGCGGTAGTAGCGCGGATTCTCCACTTCCTCCTCCGTCGGCTCTCTCCTGACAGGAGGCAGTTTGATCGCACCATCTTGGATCCAAACTTCCAATAGCTCGATCACCTCTTCAGTGGGGAAAGGAAAGTCTGGTTCTTCCTGGTCATTCTGCTGACGCTGAGTTGGTGCTTGTGTGTTTCGAGTTTGATTGTCCTTCCTTGGTGCTTTTGTAGGATGAGATGCTGGAGGAACGTTCTTATGTTGTTGTGCACCAGCTTTCCTCTTGCTTCCTTCAGCAACATTCATGGAACGTTGAACATTGTACTTTTTATTGATTAGGTGCCTGGTGCTGCTTCGAGTGTTTCGCGGTTCCTCGGTTTTGACGGTTTTTGTTCTTTCCAGCAAGGCTGGAGCAGTAGTTGCTGATCGCTTGGCTGCTTCATGGAGTTCTGAGAAGGTCTGGAATCAAAGATTTTCCAGCAAGGCTCTGTAGACTGGGATCATCCCGTTGATGCATAAGTCTACCAATTGTTGTTTAGTAACATCAGGGTCATGACAATTCAAATATTGAAGTCTGAAACTCTTCACATAGTCGTTCAGATGTTCAGTATACTTCTGAGCCAATCTTCCTAAGTCAGAGAGAGTAATCTTCTCAGAGACGAAGAAGTATTTCTTGTAGAAGGCATTAACCATTTCTCCCCAACTAGCGATGCTCCCAGGTGCAATATTATTGTACCAGGTGTATGCTTGGCCTGTCAGAGATTTCGAGAACTCCTTCAGACGGACAACATGGTTGTATTCGTGCTCACCTAGTGCCTTCAGAAATCGAGAGACATGCTCTCGAGCATTCCTTGTTCCGTTATATAGTGTGAACGTTGGAGAGGTGTAGCCCTTAGGGAGAGGAATTCTTTGTATAGCAGCAGGATATGGAGGTTGGTGATGATGGACAGATGGTGCCTTGTCTTTTCCTCGATCCTCCATGAAGCGTTCCAGGTCCTCACAGGTGATGAAGCCTGCAGGTTCCTTCGTTGGTGGGTTTTCTGCAGCCTTGTGGACTTCATCATCATCTACTACATGGATCAGAGTGACTTCTGGATCAGCATCTGAAGACATTTCTTTGGCTTTTCCCTTCTCTTGAGTTTTCTCTGACATCTTGTCAGTGAGAGTCTTGAGATAATTGCATAACTCCTTCTGAGTGTTAGCCATATCAGTTTTTTTTTTGGCGAGAACTTCCTAGACCTTCATGAGATCATCTATGGTGGGTGGATTTTCTCTGACTTCCTCGGGATGTCGGCCGAAGAGAGGATGATTTCCAATGTTGGTTTGCAGAGGAATGGTATCGCCAGTACCGTTGTTGGAAACAGAAGTGGTTTCAGGAGTACCGCCATTATTTTTAGTGCTAGCGTTGTTTGTGTTAGCATTTGTAACTAAACCTGACTTAAGATCAACCATTTTATGAAAGTTGAGATTGCAACCTAGAGATTAATCTCCCACTGTGGTCGCCAATCTGTTGATGAGGAAGCTGGTTTTTAGGGAAGTGAAGAGACGACCATGCGGAAGAGACTCCTCAACTGAGCAAACTGCTTAACCTTAAACAGATGCACTGCACGGGAGTGCTTTGAGTTCGAGAGATCAATCTGTAGGACTCCAACCTAAACCAAGTCAATTCGGTCACAAAAAGGGAGATGGGTTGATCTGTAGAAGGGAAGCTGAGAATTGTGTGGGATCAAGGATGATCAAGGATTGTGGATGTGTTGTAGGTTTCTGCAAATGATGAATAAGTTCGAATGATTGAGAGAGTTTTTCTCACACGATGATTCTTGGTTAGACGATGGATTGTTTGTTCATTATCTCGTGGGTTTTTTGTATCTTGTTCAATCATGGATCAGAGACTTATTTATATTGTCAAAATAGTGAACACATTGATCCCAGTAAGTGTGGCGGTTTCTGGAGTGAAAGAGTGAGAAAGTGGGAGATCGTGGTAAAATTAGTTTCATGTCGTGTGGAGACTTGATTGATCATGCACCCACCACTTTGCTAACTCCTTCAACCGTTTGAACGAATTACTCACATTTCTCATCGTGGATGCACACACGTGTCGTAGGCCGCCAGACCAAAACCTTAATTGATATCCCCACATGTGACGTGATTGATGTCTCAGAAACGTGGAGTCTGCAAGGCAAACATGTATTTGATTGGTCAGTCGTTGACTTGATTAGACGATGGTCTAGGTATTGTTCAGTCGAGCATGATTGCGGAATACTCTAGGATTCATGAATTGAACATTCTGCTGGGACGTATAGTTCTCGAATGAATGAATGATGTTGATATTGCTCGTCTGAGCAGATATTTTCTGATGAATTGTTGAATATTGATAGCTGAATTAGTGTTTGAGCACGATAAATTACCGAATATTAATAGTTGGATCAATATTCGAGCAATTTAGCAAGTATTGCTCATTCGATAAATTACTGAATATTGATAGTTGGATAAATATTCGAACAATTGAGCAAGTATTGCTCATTCGATGAATTACTGAATATTGATAGTTGGATCAATATTCGAGCAATTGAGCAAGTATTGCTCTCTTGATAAATTATTGGTAGCGTGACCAAATAATTAAAATATTGGTAAGGACCGAATATTGTATAATTAATCCAGATATTGATTGTTGGATAAAATTATTAATGTTTGAACTTACTCAGAATTATGATTTGTGGAGCGTTTGTTCGAAACCCTAATTTTTGATCAATTGCTGATCAATTGATGATTTACTGAAAATCAATCACTAAGTGAAGGAGGGACCGACTACATGAAATAATGAATGACCATGTAGTACCCAAGTGCTCGTGTGAGCATGCACCAAAGTCGTTGACTAGTTGGTGGAATGATGATTAAATGCTGGTTTAATCATTTATTAAAATAGTGCTCGTCTAAGCATTAGGTGATAAAACCTAATTATGAAGAAGTGAGGAACCGACCAAGAGGGCATGGGACCGGCCCTTGGTGGTTGTGGGACCAACTGATGGTCGTTTGAGCAAATTCCAAGTTGGTTGAAAAGAGTTTGGACCCAATACGAGCAATTGAGCAAATTAGGTCAAAATCATAAGAATGTGTGGGACCGGCTCCTTGCAAGCCTTAGGGCCGTCCTTGCTCGGTCAAGGAAGCATGCACGTGTCACCATGATGTCCGTGTCTTAGTCCTGAGAATTTTGGTATTTTCTGATGTGCGTTCGAGCAATATTTTGGATTTTCAGAAGAGTTTGATCTTGACTGAAATTCTTAATTTTGCTCGAATGAGCAAGTAGAACTTTGCTCGTTTGATCAATATTTTGAGAATATTAAAATAATAATATTTTAATATATTTTTCATGAGTAGCCTAGTCGGCCATGTGACCATCTGACTTTTTGGCTTTTTCATGGTTTGAGCAATATTTGAGAAAATATGGAAAAACCAGGGTTTTTGCTCAAACGGAGGAGTTTCATGAGATGAGGGGAATAATAATTATGAAAACAAGGGATTGCAAGTTTGGGACCGGCCACATCTAGGTAGCCCGGTCCCGTGACACCTTTCCTTATTTTTATTATTTGTCATGAAACCGTGAAAATATGGAGAAACCATGAGTTTTGCTCAAACAAGGAAATTTACTCGAATGAAGGTGTTAGAGCACTTCTAGGTCGATCTCGCATGCGTTGCTATCTCAAGCATGTTTGTCAATGTTAGTGATCAAAACTATAAGTCCTAATTTCTAGTCTACTATTAGCTAAGTCTCGGACTAGGATAGAAAGTGTAGTTGAGCTCAAGATTCCATGGCGATCATCATACAAAGACGATGAACTGCTCAAGGAACTGGTGGAACTTCATCGACTAAAAGGTATGTGGAGACTTGAACTTATCTATCACTCAAAAGTCTATCTACTTTATCTCCTATCTTGAAACAAAAGTCGTTTTGCTATATAGACTTTGATTATACACATTTGCTATTTCGAGCCGAGTTTATCTCGCTTATCTATTTCTCGAAATATGTGTTGGCAATCTTTCGCTTTGGCCAAGTTCATCTTTAGTAGTGACGAAAGTCATGTTAAGTTTCAATCACTTGAAAATGGCTTTGACGAAAAATGGTTTGTGAATAACAACTATATAACGTCCGCGAAGAATGTTTCAATGATTGAAATGAGAGTTTATATTATATAACCATTTTGGATATAAGAATTGTGTGGTAAATCATAATGTATAAGTCCTTATTTCTTGAACCAAAGTATGCGTACTTTGCTGCTCAGGAAAACCGAAACTAGAGTCCGCGTACCCAGTCCGCATACTGTCGGAGGTTCTCATCCCGAGAATTTCTGCTGGAGTTTATGAATTGAAAACAAACTTATTCCAGGTACTTAAGTACGCGTACCAGTCCGCGAACTTAAGTTGGTTATTTTCTAAAAACGATTATTCGTGAACTTAAACTTATATAAACTAAGGAATGCAAGTTTGCAAACCGTGGCTATAAAGTTCATGAATTGATTCGGGTGAATCAAATTGTTTTTGTTTCAATTGTGTCTATTATAAAGATCTAATCAATTGAGAAAATCTCTAACTAGTTCATTTGAGTCAATTTGAACTAGTTGTGGTAAAGAAGAATATGGTTGATATGAAAGTGCTCACATGGCTAACCATTTGGTTAACTACTATTGAACCAACTAGATGTACATGTTTGGGTACGGTTACACAAACCTAGATAAACGTGCATTTCATTTGTGCATAACAAGCTAAGTTTCGATCTAACGGTTGAAAGATATTAGCTTGAATCTAATAAGGTTTTCATCTAACGATGAATATTGAATGCTTTGCTACGAAGCTAACATTGATTGCAAACCCTAATTTGAAAGACTATATAAGGGAGAACTCTAGCAACTGGGAAACCTAATCCCCACACCTCCTGTGTGATACTAGTTGTATTATCTAGAGTCGATTCTCCTTTAACCTTAGGTTTCTACCGAGACCCTGTAGGTTAACGACTTGAAGACTTCATTAGGAGTGTGAAGCCAGACCGATACTACTTTCTTGTAGTTGTGTGATCTGATCTTGCTGTTTCTATCAAACTAAGTACAATCGTAAGGATTGGCTTGAGATTGATTTCTCCGATAAGCAAGATATAAAAGAAGTCACAAACATATTCGTCTCATCGTTTGTGATTCCACAATATCTTCTTTCTCCGCGTCGATTAAGATTATTGTGAGGTGATTGATAATACTAGGTTGTTCTTCGGGAATATAAGTCTGGTTTATCAATTGGTTCCTGTTCACCTTGATTTATCAAAAGACGAAACAAAAACTCGTAGGTATTTCTGTGGGAGACAGATTTATTTATTACCGTAGACTTTTCTGTGTAATACAAATTTGTTTATTAAAGTCTTCAACTTTGGATCGTAGCAATTCTTATTTGTGGGTGTGATCAGCTAAGGGAATCAAGTGCATAATATCATGTTGGGATCAGACACATAAGGAGCGCAACTGTACCATGGATCAGTGTGATATTGATTGGGATTCAACTACAGTCCAGACCGAAGTTAGTTTGTAGTAGGCTAGTGTCCGTAGCGGCTTAATACAGTGTGTGTTCAATCTGGACTAGGTCCCGAGGTTTTTCTGCATTTGTGGTTTCCTTGTTAACAAAGCTTCTGGTGTCTGTGTTATTTATTTTCCATATTATATGTTGTTATATAATTGAAATATCACAGGTTGTGCGTTGAATCAATCAATTGGGAAATCCAACCTTTGGTTGTTGATTGAAATTGATTGATACTTGAACATTGGTCTTTCGTACCGTTCAAGTGATTTCTCTTGTATTCAGTTAGACTCGCAGATTTCCATTTGCTTGAGTAAGTATTGATTCGAGAAAGAAAGATATAACTCTTTGATATACTTTTATTAAGATTGAGTCTGACTGTCTAGTTGATTCTCTTAAAAGTATATTGGAGTTAGTCCATACAGATTGTTAATCAAAATATTGGGTGTGGTTGTTAGACCCCCACATTTTTAGAAGGAGTCTTCATGAGTTTATGAAAATAATAAAATAAGGAAAAATAAAGGGAGAGGCGTGGGGGACCGGCCACGGCGGCGTGACCGGCCGGCCGGTGGACCCGGTCCCTAGACGCCTCTTTTGTTTTTTTATTATTATTTTCTCTCTCCTATTTTGTGTAGGATTTCTCGTTTGTCCATATTTTTGAATGCTCTTTCATGCATTTGGGTACTCGTTCGTGCATCATTGTTGAGTACACTTGCACCATTTTCTTGGGGCTTACTCGGTGATAGTCAGACGCCTGATTGTTGAGTAATTATTACTAATTCATTAAATTCAGCGGAGAATGATTCATGAAACGGAGTAATAATTATGAATTGTGCATCTATTACTAATCCATGAAATCCAGTCGGGGAATTCAGGGAACGAAGTAATGAGATAAATTGGTTATCTATTACTAATCCATGGAATAGCCATGGAACGAGTAATGAGATAAAATATATTATTTTCTATAAATTCAGTGGATGAATGTCACGATAGAATTAATCTATTGTAAAAACGAGATATGAGATAGTTGAAGCATCATACTCGTTCTGAAAGGTGCATAGTCAGGGAACAACGTGCAGCGTCGATGTCCTGAAGGCGTTTAGCCCTCCAGCAAATAATTATGTTCAGAGAGCTGCCTGAAACTATACACGGTCTCTCTATATAGTCAGGGAACAACGAGTATTATCGAGGTCCTGAAGGCGTTAAGCCCTCCGACAAACAATTATGTCCAGAGGACCGCCCAATCATTCTTCTATGTAGAAGGGGGTCTCTCTATGTAGTCAGGGAACAACGAGTATCGTCGACGTCCTGAAGGCGTTGAGCCCTCTGACAAACAATTATGTCCAGAGGACCGCCCAATCATGTTATTCTACATAGAGGGCATGATGAAATGTGCAGCATCGAACGCTCAGCCGGGGAGGCCTTTCGAGAAACATGTTTATCATGGCTCTGAGAGGAATGCTCACTCAGTCAGAGATCATGAAACGGTTCACGGATCGTAAATCATGAATCGTCACATGCGTTCCTGAAGTCGGGTCACAAACATGTAGTATCATGATTTTACGATTTTGACCTTTGTCGAAAATCCACCATCAATAGGGTTGCTTTCAACGGTGAATGGGAGTCATTGTGTTGGTCTCTGACCGAGGATGAGTATTATCTAAATCTTGAGGAGTTTATCGAGCAATTGGATACTCCCGATTATCCCGATGTTGTATCGTATGTTCTTCGGCAATGGTTGGAACCGCACAAAGAGAGGTTTGTTTATTCTTATACCAACCAAAATAAACACTTGGGAAATCAAACGAAAAGTTTGGTAGAGTCGGCTCACTACCGGTCGAAGAAGAATCTTTTTGGATGCGTTGATAATTTTGTAACCGCGTGGAATGCTATGGAAAATTACTTCAAGCGTGACATTGATAGAATTAAAGAGAAGTTCCAAAAAGTCGTATTTTCAAATTCTTCATGTGCGTAATTAACGGCATTCCATAATACACATTCTTTAACCTTCGTTTGAAACTCGTCACACTCCTTGGAAATATCCCATTTAGCCGCCTTTTGTCGACGAATAAGACGAACTGCATCATTATGATCCTAGAAAAAGAACATCAAACTATTAATACTTAACGAAACATATGTCCAAAAAATAACCAAACTTGTTTTGATAGTTAAGAAGTGACAAAAACAAATCAACATGAGGAATGTGTTAATATCTAGGACAAGGCGGCTTCAGCTTCTTTTTCTCTTTAACAGAAACGATTTGATGCTCTTCTCGTTCTTCGGATTCTTCATCTTCTTCGGAGTCTTCCTTTTGTTCTTCTCCTATTTCTCGTCCTTCTTCTTCTTAGGACTCTTCCTCTTCTTCTTGTCATTCTTATTCTTCGGACTCTTTCTCTTCTTCCCCTTCTTTGCCTTGTCCTTGTTCTTCTTCCATCATCATCCTCTTCACTTATTTGCTCTTCTCCTTGTTCTTAAACCTCTTCATTTCCTTGCTATTCTTTATCATCATTTTCTTCTTCAATAACACCTCTTCATTTCCTTGCTATCTCAAAATCCCTAATTTGATCAAATCTAACCTATTTATGCGATCAAAAGAAACAAAAAAAGGGCGGGTTTTCGTAATTGCTTGCGGGGAATCAATGATTAATCATCGTTGAAGAACAAAAAACAAAACAAAACAAAAAAAAATGAAGAAGAAGAGACGATGGAGAAAAACAAGATAAAAAGATGCAATATTGGTTAGGTTTAGGTTTAGGTTTAGTTTTTGGATTTTAATTAGATTTAGGTTAATTATTTAAGGGTAATAAGGTAGTAACAAATATAATTAAAGAATATTTTTGTATTTTTTTTATGGGTGAAATATCCCCATATCCACATTTGGGGCACTTGAATCTATAGGAGTCCCTATAATAGGATTCTAGATTATCTACATTTCTACCGAAGCCACTTTTTTTACCGAGACCACTTTTTACTCCGACTCATTAACAGATATGCATCCTCTGCGCCCTACCATTGATGCTTTTATCCTGCTGCTGTTCTCTCTCTCCCTCTCTCTCAAAGGTACTGCATGATTTTCAGAAAATCCTACCCTAATCTTTCCTTAATAAATTTGATAACAAGGTTTTCGTTAAGTCCGTGGTCAATCAAATAGATACTTAAGTTCTGGGTTTTAAGTTTAATGCTTATCAAGGTAAAGCTCAAATGTTTGGTTAAATGTCACAAAGAGAAAAAGAAAATCACATTTTGATAAAACGACACTTTTCTTCTTACTTTTTCAAGTTCAACTTTCAAATATGTAATTAGCTAATTAAATGTTTATCCAAGTGAAGATTCAACAAAACCTATGCTCAACCGAAGTTCACTGAATCACTGATATGGTTTCCTAACGCTTCTTTTATATTCTCCTCATTTGTGTATAGAAATTTCATTTTTTTTTCTTGCTTACAGTTGTTATACACTGTCTAATATGTTTAAAAAATCAGGTGAATTGATGGATCCTCAGTACTTCTTATTCCAGTTTGATGACCTAATCTGAGTTAAAGAGCAGTATATGTGGGGATCCGAAGACTGTGATTGAGATTTTGCGTATACCCAACATGAACTTGAGAAGAACTACTATGGTATGTCTGCTTAAATTTCAGTCCTCATTCAGTACCCAGCTTCATCAGCATCTCCAAACACGAGGATTAGTAAAAGTCAGGCTAAAATGGACTAAGAATAAAGGTTACTTCTAAGACTTCATTGATCACTTAAACACTTATGTGCGTGCATCATGATTAAACTCTTAGGTATTTAAATGAAAATCAAATTTTTTTTAGTTCTTTGGCTAACTTGCCAGACCGAACAGTCATAATACACGGTTTCGTAACCGGACCAAAGTGAATATTCTTCTATTGTATTTTTAAAGAATAGAGTTTGCTTGATTCTCAAGTTATCTTAGCTTGATTCTAAACAACTCGCGGTCTTGGAAAAACTATATATAAAGATGCTATTTCAACTGGGAAAACCAATCCCTGACACTTTGTGTCCTAGTTGATTCTAGATTCGTCCTGTATTAACCTAGGTTTCCTCTGAGAAACGTAATTAGGTCTACTACTAAAAGTATTCACTTTGGGATTCATGAAGCAAAGTCCGACTATCTTTACCTTGATAGTCCGTGAATCTTCATCTTGCTTTTTATGTTATCGAGACTTCTCATAATATCTTTCAAGCAAGATAGATAGTAATCGTAAAGTTTTCTTCGTCTCAGACTTTGTGATTCCTCAAGATAGATATCTGAAAACTGATCTTAGTTGATCTTTTGATTGTTCATGAGAGGTGGTTAAAAATCTAGGATGTTCTTCGGGAGTCGTAAGTTCCAGATTTGTGAGGTTTTCTAGCTCTATCTATTGCAAACATATTTCATGTTAGAACACTGCTCGGTCGAACTCGCAAGCGTTGCTATCTCAAGCTTGTTTGTCAAGTTTAGTTTCCAAAACTATAAGTCTTGATTTCTAGTCTACTTATAACTAAATCTCGGATTAGGATAGTAACTGTAGTTGAGCTTTAGACTTCACGAAGTTCATCGAATGAAGACGAAGAACTACTCAAGGGAACTTGTGGAACTTCATAAACAAAAGGTATGTGGACACTTTAACTCATCTATCACTCAAAAGTCTATCTACTTTATATCCTATTTGAGACAAAAGTCGATTGCCATACAGACTTCAATTATACACATTTGATATTTCGAGCCGAGTTCATCTCACTTATTAATTTCTCTAAATATGTGTTGGTAAGCTTTCGCTTTAACCAAGTTCATCTTTTATTCTTGACGAAAGTCAAAAGATGATCATGTGAAAATCGCCTTGTAACATCTTACATGATTTGTGTGAGACAATCATTTGATGTAGACTCGGAATGTTTCGTACTGATCATTCGATCACTTGAAAATTTCTTTGAAGATAATAGTTTGTGTGAGACAGCTATTGTCGTCTTCCAAGAATGTTTCAATGGTTGAAATGAGGGTTTAGAACATGTAACCATGATTGGATATAAACATAAGGTGTATTCACATTTGTGTAAAGTCCAAAACCGGGAACCATGGTATGCGTACTCGTACGCGTTTGGTTGGTTGTTGGAAGTCCGAGAACTAAGTATGCATACCCGTACGCATACTGGCGGAAGTTCAAGTTCCGTGAATTTCTGCTGGAGTTTGGAAGTATAGTATGGTATGCATACCCGTATGCGTACTGGAATAACCAAACTCAGTCTGGCTACTTAGGTACGCGTACCCGTTTGCATACTTAAGTAGGTTATGTTCTAAAATCAGTTTTTTCATGAACTAATACATTTATATAATAAGGAACGCAATCTTTTGCAAACCGTGGCTATAATGTTCATGAAATGTGAAAAACCGTGGGTCTAACAACCTCACCCAATATTTCGCTTAGCAATCTGTATGGACTAACTCCAATATACTTTCAACAGAATCAACTAGACAGTCAGACAGAATCTTAAGAAAAAGTATATCAAAGAGTTATATCTCAATTTGTCGATTCAATCTGCAATCAAACAAATAGGAATTTGCGAGCCTGATTGAACACAAGAGAAATAACTTGAAAGGTACCAAAGACCAATGTTCAGGGATCAATCAATTTCAATCAACAACCAAATGTTGGATTTACCAATTGATCGATTCAACGCACAACCTGTGATATTTCAATTATATATCAAAATATAATGTGGAAAAGAAATAACACAGACACCAGAAGTTTTGTTAACGAGGAAACCGAAAATGCAGAAAAACCCCGGGACCTAGTCCATATTTGAACACCACACTGTATTAAGCCGCTACAGACACTAGCCTACTATAAGTGAACTTCGGTCTGGAATGTAGTTGAACCCTAATCAATCTCACACTAATTCAAGGTACAGCCGTGCTCCTTACGTCTCTGATCCCAGTAGGATACTACGCACTTGATTCCCTTAGCTGATCTCACCCACAACTAAGAGTTGCTACGACCCAAAGTCGAAGACTTGATAAACAAATCTGTATCACACAGAAAAGTCTATTGAGTAGATAAATCTGTCTCCCGCAGATAAACCTACGAGTTTTGTAACGTATTTTGATAAATCAAGGTGAATAGGAATCAATTGATATACCGGACTTATATTCCCGAAGAACTGCCTAGAAATATCAATCACCTCACAATAATCATAATCGATTAACGAAACAAGATATTGTGGAATCACAAACGATGAGACGAAGGTGTTTGTGACTACTTTTCAATCTTGCCTATCGAAGATATAAATCTCAAGCCAATCTTACGATTGTACTCAATCACGATAGAAAACAGCAAGATCAGATCACGTAACTACAGACAAAATAGTTGGGTCTGGCTTCACAATCCAAATGAAGTCTTCAAGTCGTTAACCTACAGGGTTTCGTGAAAACCTAAGGTTAAAGGAGAATCGACTCTAGTTTATGTAACTAGTATCACACAGGAGGTGTGGGGATTAGGTTTCCTAGTTTCTAGAGTTCTCCTTTATATAGTCTTCAAATCAGGGTTTGCCATCTAAGTTACCTTGGTAACAAAACATTCAATATTCGTCGTTAGATGAAAACCTGATTAGATTCAAACTAATATCTTTCAACCGTTAGATCGAAATTAGCTTATTATACACAAATGAAATGTAACTTCATTTAGGATTGGGAAACTGTACCTAAATGTGTACACTTAGTCGGTTCAACAATAGTTAACCAATGGTTAGCCATATGAGCACTTTCATATCAACCTTATTCATCTTCACCATAACTAGTTCAAATGACTCAAATGAAACTAGTTAAAGAGTTGTTCAATTGTTTAGATCTCATAGAAGTATACAAGACACAATTGAAGCAAAATCGATTTTGATTCACTCGAATCAATTCATGAACATTATAGCCACGGTTTGCAAAAGATTGCATTCCTTATTATGTAAATGTTTTAGTTTATGAACAAAACGATTTTAGAAAGTAACCTACTTAAGTATGAAAATAGGTACGCATAGCTAAGTAGCTGAAACGAGTTTGGTTACGCCAGTATGCGTACGGGTACGCATACTTAGATTATGTACTTCCAACAACCAACCAGTACGCGTATAGGTATATATACTTCGGTTCCCGGTTTTGGATTTATACACAAATGTGAATACACACTATGCTTATATACAAACATGGTTACTTGTTCTAAACTCTCATTTCAATCATTAAAACTTTCTTAGAGGATGGAAATAGTTGTTATTCACGAACTATTAACATCAAAGCAATTTTCAATTTATTGAAATAATCAATCATGAATTTCGTCAAGAGTAAAGATGAACTTGGTTAAAGCGAAAGCTTACCAACACATATTTCGAGAAATATATAAGTTTGTTAAACTCAGCTCGAAATAGCAAATGTGTATAATTGAAGTCTATATAGCAATATGACTATTGTCTCAAAATAAGAGAGATAATAGATAGACTTTTGAGTGATAGATAAGTTCAAGTCTCCACATACCTTTGGTTGATCAAGTTCCACAAGTTCTCTTGAGTAGTTTTTCGTCTTCATTAGATGAACGCCGTGGAGTCTAAATCTCAACTACACTTACTATCCTAAACCGAGACTTAGCTATAAGTAGACTAGATATCAAGACTTATAGTTTTGGCAACTAAACTTGACAAACAAGCTTTAGATAGAAACGCTTGCGATTTCGACCGAGCAGTGCTCTAACAATCTCCCTCTTTGTCAATTTTAGTGACAAAACTATCAATACATATGGAAAAAATAGATAAACTTTATAGCTTCTCATCCAAATGATTGATCTCCTTGGTTCTTCAACATTACTCAAAATCTTCGTCACTTCCAAGTACTCCAATGATTCCAAATGTGTTCAACTCCGCATCATTGTTGTTGAAGATCCGTAGCTATAACAATGAGAAAACAGTAGCTGTCAATCATTGTTATACATTGCCATAGTATTATTACACGGCATCAAATTTCAATTGTATCACAACTTCGACAACAATGCTATGGTGATATGTATCACCCCCCCTAGTCAATACTTCATCTCACATGAAAACCACTCTCCCTTACATAATGATCCGTAAACCATATGTATTTTTATTGTGAACTACACATTAATTCTCCCCCTTTTTGTCAACAAAATTGGCAAAGGTACGAAAATTAGTGGGATCCTAATGAAATTTCCATATAGACACTTCATGACCAAAAGAGAAGCATATATCAACTTTTTAGATGCAATCATATAGCCGAAAATAAATGCATTCATCAAGGAGTTTATAAAGATACAAGATAATCCCTATAATATTCCACAGCCGCACTCCCCACAAAGATTTGGCAATTAAGCACAAGTTCAATTAAGAACTCTCCCCCATAAAATGTCATTCCAAAAGGAACAACAAGAGCGACCTTACTTTTACGAGAAAAGAAAGATTTCTTTGGACATTAACAAATCTCATGAAGCATGAATTTTATATCCAAAATACTCAATTAAATTAACCACAAGAGAACCCATGATTAATTTAATTGGAAATGCTCACATAAGAAAACTTACGGAGCCGCACTGTATTTACACAGAGATGTGGATCAGGGAAAGACCAATACTACGAAATAATCAAAAATTCATTTTATTTTTTATTACTATTTGCACAATGACATATAATAGACTTAATCTTTGTGAACAAAATTTCATCCTATCTTCCATCAATATTTGCATTATGACATAATAGGCTTAACTTTTGTTTGTCAAAATTTCATTCAATCTTTTATCAATATTTTCGTAAAGACATATGAAAGACTTAACTTTTGACAGTGTATGGGACAATCATAGTTCATGGATGCAAACATACATATCCCATAACAAGTTGCAATATATAAAACCATAAAGATTAATACTGCAAAAATGATCTTCCAAATAAACTTTAGAATTTAAATAAATAAATCTAAAAACATTGCAAGATGATAATCGTTGGAAATAGCTATGTGTACTCACAAAAAATTGTTATTCCAAACCCTAGTTATCCTTCTTAGGACACAAGAATAAATTCTCATAAGAAGTTTCCTAGACAAAAAAAACAATTCTAAAAACAAAAACTGATCACAAGCTAAATCAA
Source organism: Papaver somniferum (assembly GCF_003573695.1). Classification (NCBI taxonomy): domain Eukaryota; kingdom Viridiplantae; phylum Streptophyta; class Magnoliopsida; order Ranunculales; family Papaveraceae; genus Papaver; species Papaver somniferum. Next base: position 75,622,872 of record NC_039366.1, read on the forward strand.
AGTTCTCGTTCGGAAGCTTCACGGGTTTCAAGCCCTTTGAGCTTGTGATTAACAGTATCAACTGCTTCTACAGAGAAGATATCCTCATTGAGAAGATCCTTCACATGTGTTTTCATGAGAACGAGGTCAGAGTTAACCTTTTTCAACTCAGTTCGTAACACATCAAGACTCTTCATAGTATCAACGAGTTACAGTTTTGCTTCCTAAAAATATTTAAGAAAATCATGAACCACTTCAGCAGAAACCATATCCTCATTCTCAACATCCTGATGTGAATAGGCATAGTAGCATGAGGCATTAGGATCATCATCTTCTACTAGGGTTCTTTTCTTTCTCCCGTTGGACTCGAAAAACCAATACCTTTATCAAGAAACCCTCTTGCAAAATCACCAGTGCGAGAAGAAGAAGACATTCTTGACAAAACACAAGATAACCTAGAGCATGCGTACGTAACTCAATAGGTTTGGTATTTAAATGGTTTCTTAGGAAGGTGGATTTTAGGGCTTCCAAGGATAGTCCGTGACAAGTAAGACAAAAGGTACCCGCACGAGCATAATCCGAACCCAACACTAAAAAAAACACAAAGAAAAACGAATTGTACCGTTTTTTCAAGGTAAGACAAAAGCGTTTAAACTTTTTGCTATATGAAGATTTTCTTTCACAAACTACCGGCTCAATAAATTTTATATCTCCACAGAGAAACAATTTAGAGCGCAAGAATAGTAGGAAACTTAGTTCCAAAGAAACTTTCTTCGAAATTAACAAGAAAACAAAAAAAACCTTGAGACACTATTAATACTTAAGCGAAGCTGTCTGCCGACAATAGTTTAGCTATGGACGATAAGAAAATAGCTCAACTAAACAGAAAGCATTTTTTTCAAAAGTATACCTGATTATTAACACATCTTACTCAACAGGATTTTTATGAGTAAGCACTCAACCCTTGTGATTAATTAGTACAAGTATGAGCCCTAAGCTCATTAAATGAACGATATTCATGGTTGAGTCTCTTTTTCCTTTCAATTCTAGGAAGGAAACCTTTTTGATGTGAAAATTTATCATAAAACTTACTGTCATCAAAATACGAGACATAGTTTGAGTTCTTACCGAAGGAATTTTGACCAGAGGGAATTGACAGCCTGTTGATGATCTCTTTATATCCTTCAATTATCACGTTTAGGTTTTTTTTCATATCATCATTTTTGCTTCCTTCACCCGATACTTTATTCACATCAAAACACCATTATCTCCCTTTTTGGCAAAAGAGAATTCTTGAGCTCTACTTGGTCGATTTATGTTAAGGAGTCTGTTATGCTTCTGAGCATTTAAGGAACACATCGAACTGACTTTCCTGGTAGAATACGCAGGGTGAGTACTAAAACCAATTGGTTTAGACATACGAATGTCAGTTACACCTTTAAGAATTAAATCTAAGGTGTGTTGAAGTCGAACGATGGAACAATTATTCAACCTAGTGTTTCTCTTTTGCTTAACATGCCCTTTTGAATCACAAAACTTTATGATCACAAGAGTGATTAGAGAGAACAGACTTAACACAATCATTTGGAGATTTCTTCCTTCCATGTGAGGTGGAATTTCCTTGATTAGAGGAGGCTATGAGCACATCTTTTCCAATAGGAAGGGGTTCTAATTTTACTTCTGGAACTGAAATTGTTTCAGTTAAGACAGAGGTAGATGGTATAGTGGACTGTTCGTAACATCCTTGAATAGAGAGTTTAATCAAGAGATATTCGATTTCCAAAGCATCCTTTTCGAGGTTTGCCTCGAGTAAGATACATGATGACCAAACTTCAGTGTTTTCCTTGCAAGAAGCTTTTTCTTTAGAGTCACAATGTCTCACTATACCAAGGAGAACATTGACATTGTTTTTCAACCAATTTATTCTATCATCCTGGATTCTAACAAGATTTATAATTAATTTACTCTCTTAGGCCGCTTCCCTTTCATCAACAGAGTCAGACTCGTTTGAAGGGTAATCGGGGTAACACATGTCAGTGTCATTCTGTTTCGTTAGTACACTAGGTTCGTATATATTTGAGATTGAAAAATCTTTCTCTTTAACAGTCATTCTAGAAACAGAGCTTTTGTTTATGGTGACGCGTTTATCAGAGATATCACTTCTGTCCATAGGGTCAGATCGCTAAAAACATAGGCTTATGAGGTCTTAAATGTGTTTGCCTGCTCTGATACCAATTGAAAAGGCGAGGGTCTAACAACTGTTAGAGCATAGCTCGTCCGACCTCGCATGCGTTGCTATATCAAGCATGTTTGTCAATGTTAGTGATTAAAATTATGAGTCTTCATTTCTAGTCTATTATAGCTAAGTCTCGGACTAGGATAGAAAAGTGTAGTTGAGCTCAAGGACTTCATGGCGATTCATCATACAACGACGAAGATCTACTCAAGGAACCGTGAAACTTCATCAACAAAAAGGTATGTGGAGACTTGAACTTATCTATCAATCAAAAGTCTATGTATTCTATCTCCTACTTCTTATGAGACAAAAAGTCGTATGCTATATAGACTGGATCATACACATTTGACATTTCGAGTTGAGTATTCACTACTTATCTTTTTCTCGAAATCGTGTGTTGGTAAAGCATTTCGCTTTGATCAAGTTTATCTTCATCTAGTGATGAAAGTCATGAAAAGTTTCAATTACTTTGAGAATTGCTCTGATGTGAAACGGTATGTGAATAACGGCTATATAACGTCCTCTGAAAATGTCTCAATGATTGGAATGAGAGTTTAGATTACATAACCATGTATTCCTTAATCCGAAGTTTTCGAACTTTGTTGATTGAGAGAAACCGGAGGAATTGGCTTTGCCAAGTCCGCGAACTGACGGAAGTTCTCTTACCGAGAATTTCTGCTGGGATTTTCCAAAAACTCGTTTGCGTGTTTAGTCCGCGAACCTAGTCCGCGCACTGGCGGAAGTCTCTTTGCCGATATTTTCTGCTGAGTTTGGAAAACTTTGCCAGTTTCCTTCAGTCCGTGAACTTTTTTGTGAGCTTAAGTGATTATGATCTAAAGATGTGATGTGAACATGAAACTTAAATTACTAAGGAATGCTTTATGCAAACCGTGGCTATAAAGTTCATGAGCCGATTCATCGAATCGAATCATCTTTGTTTCAATTGTGTATTGTGTAGTTACATAAGATCTCATAGCAATTGAAAAACTCTCTAACTAGTTCATTTGAGTCAATTGAACTAGTTATGGTGAAGAAGAACCAGGTTAATATGAAATGCTCATATGGTTAACCTTTTGGGTTGCTATGTTGAACCAACATATACGTACACGTTTGGGCATGGTTTTCACAAACCCAGTAAACGTCTACCCAAGTGTGTGTGACAAGCTAAGTTTTCGATCTAACGGTTGAGAAATATTAGCTTGAATCTAAATCAGGTTTTCATCTAACGGTGAATAAGGATTGCTTTGTACCTAAGGCAAAACCCTGATTTGAAGGCTATATAAAGGAGACATCTAGCATTGTGCAAAACTAATCCCCACATGTATGTGTGCTACTAGTGCGCCCGCTAGAGTCGATCTCTATTAACCTTTGATTTTCTTCTCTAAAATCAGGTTAACGACTTAAAGACTTCATTGGGATTGTGAAGCCAGACCGATACTACTTTATCGTAGCTGTGTGATCTGATCTTGCATCTTCTATCGTACGAGTACAATCGATTGATTGGCTTGAGATCGTGAGAGTTCTCCGATAGCATGATAAAGAAGTCACAAACATCTTCGTCTCACTGTTTGTGATTCCTCGACAAACCACCTATGTAGTCAGGAAGGATTGTAGAGAGGTGATTGATTAATCTAGGCTGTTCTTCGGGAATATATGACCGGATTATCAATTGGTTCCTGTTCACCTTGATTTTATATATTAAGACGGAACAAAACCTAGGGTTTATCTGTGGGAGACAGATTTATCCTTTGATAGACTTTTCTGTGTGAGACAGAACTGTTTATTACCAAGTTTGTGATTTTGGGTTGCAACAACTCTTGGTTATGGGTGAGATCAGCTAAGGGAATCAAGTGCGTAGTATCCTGCTGGGATCAGAGGCATAGGATTAAAACTGTACCTTGGATCGGTGGGAGACTTATTAGGGTTCAACTATAGTCCAGTCCGAAGTTAGTTTACAGTAGTCTAGTGTCTGTAGCGGCTTAATACAGTGTGTATTCAATCTGGACTAGGTCCCGGGGTTTTCTGCATTTGCGGTTTCCTCGTTAACAAAATTTCTGGTGTCTGTGTTATTTCTTTTCCGCATTATATTTTATATAATTGAAATAATACAGGTTGTGCGTTCGTGATCATCAATTGGAAATCCAACCTTTGGTTGTTGATTGATATTGATTGATCCTTGGACATTGCTCTTCGGTACCGTCCAAGTATTCCTTGTATTTGATAAAGACTCGCTATTGTTTTTAGCTTGAGTAAAAATCAAATCAAGAGAGAGATATAACTCCTTGAGATACTTTTATCTAGATTGTCTGACTATCTAGTTAATTCTCTAGCAAAGTATTTCGGAGTTAGTCCATACAGATTGCTAAGCGAAATATTGGGTGGTGTTGTTAGACCCCTGCTGTAGGATCAGAATCTCGCAATGATAATGTTTCAGCGAAATTATTAGTGACACAACACTTAAGCGTCGCAGAACAATTCCAGAAATGATAAAATAAATGACGACATCTAAGATCACTAGAAAGATATGATAGTCCTGCGAAAATTAGAGAGTTTGCGAAATTAATATTTGTAAGGTTGCGATAATGTCGCAGACCATATCCGAAAATAAAGGACAGATTAGCTGTCATCCACTATGTATTTTCCTTATAAATAGTCATTCGAGTTGTAAAGAAGAGAGAGATCTTTTTTGAGTAAGAAACAAATAAATAGGAGAGAGAAAGTTTAGAGCAGAGATCATTCTTGAATTCTTTATCTTTTCTTGTAAGAACATCCAAAGATTAATCAATAAAATTAAGAATGCAGACCTAAAATGAGTTGATTAAATATGAAATAACATGAAGAGTGTAGTGTAGGATTTCCTGCAACTACATAATGGCGCTAGAAACAGGGAAAGTAAGATCGAAAGTTGAAGATTGTTGATTGATAATATTCAAGTCAAGAAAGCGATTAAACAAATCAGTGAATCAGTTAGAAGAAAGATGAATAGAATTAGTGAAAATGGCAAAAGATTGGAGTGTAATATGATAACAAAAACGATGATTAATGAATTCCATGAAAACATCAAAGGAAGAATACATAAACGAAATTTTGAAGGAAGGAAAGTTATGGCGGTAGAAAAAACATCACCCCTGAAAGATTGGGAAAAGCAAAAAATTGCATTCATGGCGGAAGAAATACCAAAAGAAAATTTGAACCAGACATCTCCGTTGGTCATCACAGTGCCTATTACACGAAAAGAGAAAGAGACAACAATAAAATCCACATGAGAATGGATGTTGAACAGAACTTTAATCGATATAGGAAGTTCAGTTGATATAATATTTTATCACGCATTCCGGGGAATGGGATTTAAAGATGAAGAAATGTCCAGTTCAACATATTTTGTTCACGGCTTTGGAAAATCCACAACAAAACCTAAAGGAGAGATAGTGGTACGAATTCCACTTGGAGAAATTGAAACACATGTAACATTGTGTGTGGTGGATATGGAATCGCCATATAATATGTTATTAGGAAGATCATGGATACATGCGATAAAAGTTGTGGTATCAACGTTGCATCAATGTATTAAATTCCCCACTCCAAATGGAATAGATGATATCAGAGGAGATGTTGACAATGCGAAATTATGTCATCAAATTGAAGTAAAACATTATGAAGGACAGGCAAAAAATAAACAATTTCGCAAAAAATTGGCAAAGGAAGCAAAGAAGGAAGAAGAATTTAGAGTATATATGATAAGGGCAAAAGAAGGCAAAAGAATACCCAGTGAAATTTCAGAAGAAGGAGAAGGACCCATAGAAACAATAAAAGAACCAACACCAATGGGAGAACCTAAACCCAGTTACACCGCCGGCCGAACCAACAAAAGAAATAAACGTTGGGACTATAAAGGATCCTCTAATGTTGAGAATTGGAACCAAAATAGATATAGAAGAAGAAGAAAGAACTGTTAACTTGTTGCGAGAATACAAAGATATTTTCGCAGTAAGCATGGATGAGATACCAGGAATTGATCCATCAATTGCATGCCACAAATTGGAGATTAACAAAAATGTGAGACCATTTAAACAGAGAATAAGAAAAATTGCAACAACTTACCATTCCCAAATAGAAGAAGAACTACAGAAAATGCTTAAGGCAGGAATTATAAGAGAAGCTAAATACCCAGAATGGATAGCGAATATGGTCATTGTCCCAAAGAAAAACAAAGGAATCAGGATTTGCATAGATTTCACTGATTTAAACAAAGCTTGCCCCAAAGATAGTTTTCCGTTACCAGATATTCCTCAAATGGTGGAATAGGGTATCATGTTTAGATGGGTACAAAGAGTATAACCAAATCCCTCTCGCAGAAGAAGATCAAGAACATACTGCTTTCTTTGCCTCTAGAGGTTTATATTGTTACACGAAAATGCCATTTGGTTTGCGAAACGCGGGAGCGACATATCAAAGAATGGTAGAGAAGGTGTTCACAAAATGGATACACAAAACATTAGAAATATACGTGGACGACATGTTAGTAAAGAGTAAAGAAGCTAAAGACCATGTACAAGACCTGAGGGAGATTTTTGAACAAATGCAACAATATAACATTAAATTGAATCCTGAGAAGTGTATTATTGGAGTTGCTTCGGGAAAATTTTTAGGCTACATTGTATCAAAGGAAGGAATACAGGTTGATCCGGAAAAAGTGCAAGCAATTCGTGACATGCCAACACCAGCAACAATAAAAGATGTACAGAAGTTGAATGGGCTTCTAGCTTCACTGGGGAGATTTATTTCGTGATCATCAGACAAATGCAAATATTTTTTCGATATACTCAAGAAGGGTGCGAAATTTAAATGGACAGATGAATGTGAAAAAGCTTTTCAAGGAATCAAAGAACATCTTATGAATACAACTATTTTACAAAAGGCAGAATCAGGAGAAGAATTATTGATCTATCTTGCGACGACGTCGCATGCATTAAGTGTTGTGTTATTGCGAGTAGACGCGGGAGTGGAGAAACCCATTTATTACATTAGCAAAACTTTTAATAGTGCCGAGAAGAATTACTCAAGATTGAAAAATTAATTTTAGCATTAGTTTATGCATCATTTAAACTGCGAATATACTTTCAAGCACACAAGATAAAGGTATTAACAAAGGTACCAATTGAATCAGTGATGAAGAATTCTAAAAGATCAGGAAGAGTGGAGAGATGGAACGCACAAGTAGGCCACTTTGATATTAAATATGAAATTTTGTCTTCACCAAAATCACAAGTTGTTGCAGATTTTTTGGCAGAATTTCCTTTAGAAGAAGATGAAGCAGTAGAAGAAGAACATGGAGATCCAAAAGATTTGTTAATAGAACCAAATAGATGGGAGATATTGGTAGATGGATCATCAAATGGAGTAGGAATTGTTTTAATTTCGCCAGAAGGAATAAAGATGGCTTTTTCATTCAGATTGGAATTTGCATCCACTAATAATCAAACAGAATATGAAGCTGTGGTACATGCTTTAAGATTCGCAATAAAAATGAAACTAGAAAATGCCAGGATCACTAGTGATTCGCAGCTAGTTATTCGCCAAATAAAGGGAGAGTATACTACAAATGAACCATCCTTGAAGAAATACAAGAAGCTGGTTGAAGAATTGTCAGCGAAAATCCCAAAAATAAGATGGAGGCACATTTCAAGAAAGGATAACAGACTCGCAGACGCTTTTGCTTTCATCTCAAGCATGATGACAGATCCAACTGCGAGATGCATAAAAATACAAACACTTTTGTCAACATCAATCAATAAAGAAGAAGAAGACGTGGACGTGATGATAATAGAAAATGAAAAAGAAGAACAAATGAACAATATCGCAGACTGGAGAATGGAACTTCATGCGTATTTGGCGAAAGCAGAAACACCAAGAAATAGATTGGAAACACACAAGTTAAAAATCCGTGCAACGAATTATGAATTAAGATATGGGTTGTAATACCGAAAGTCCTTTAATGGACCATCACTCAGATGTTTGACACGAGAGGAAGGAGAAAAGGTGCTAAAAATGTTACATAGTGGGGATGCTGGCAATCATAGTGGAGGAAGATCTTTGGCACATAGAGCAAAAATGCAAGGTTATTACTGGCCATACATGCATGAAGATGCAAAAAAAATATCAAGACGTTGCGAAGATTGTCAGCATCATGGAAAGAAAATACATGCACCTGGAGCACCATTTTCATCTTCAACTAGTGTATGGCCTTTTGGAAAGTGGGGCTTAGATATTATGGGGCCATTTTTACCAGGATCTGGACAAAGAAGATACTTAATAGTCGCAATAGATTATTTCACAAAATGGACAGAAGTGAAGGCAGTACAGCATATTCGCGACAAAGATATCTTTACATTCATATTCGAAAATATCATTTGCAGATTCGGAATTCCTGCACAGTTGGTATCTGATAATGGGAAACAATTTGAAGGACAGAATATAGAAATGCTACTTAATGCAGTCAAGATAAAATGTGGAAAATCTACTCCTTTGTATCCACAAGCTAATGGGCAAGTATAAGCAACAAACAAAACAATTGCAGATATATTAAAGAAGAAATTGGAAGGACATCACAGAGCATGGTGCGAACAAGTACATAATGCAGTATGGGCTTATAATACAACTAGAAGAGAAGCTACTGGAATGTCACCTTTTTGTTTAACATATGGAGTTGAAGCGGTGTTACCAACAGAAGTTGTTATTCCGACAACAAAAAGAGAAGCTTGGGAGAAAAATCTTAGTGCGGGCTTGATTTTAAATAAACTTGATGAGTTAGAAGAAACAAGAGAAAAAGCTTTACAACATATGGAGAATTATCAGCGAAGACTAGCCCGAGAATATAATAAACGTGTCAAAATATGCGAATTTCAAACAAAAGATTTAGTTCTGCGAGAAACACCTATATATCAGCGAGAAAATGGTGGAAAATTAGCGAAAAAATGATATGGACCTTACATCATTAAGGAGATAGTTGGAACATGAGCTTATAGATTAATGGATCCATAAGGAAGAGATGTTGGTCATAGATTAGACAGACCATGGAATGGGTTGTACTTAAAAAAATATTATCCGTAAGAAGCTTTGAGAAGTTATGGATTTTGAAAGAATAATTGCAAGATTACTCATATCAAAACAAGATCATGATGTGCGAAATTTTCGCAGAGATAATTACAGAACAATGACATAAAAGAAAGGGGCGAACCTTTATGGCGTACACCTTAGTTCGCGAATAAAATTTCGCAAGAGGAAAATGTAAGACCTAAAGTACGTCATATTAGGGGGTACCTGTTGCATGGCTCAGGGAAAGGCTACACCTCCACCGGAACCTGAGTCATGGAGATTTGGGGTCAATAAAGCCCATACGGGAGAGGCACCTTGGATTCTCAGCTTAATCATATGACTTAGGTTGGGCGACTAAGGTAATAAGGACTCTCCCAAGGAGTGCAAATCTGATCAAGGCGCCGAGGTACACGGTTGAGTCAAGAGTGCCAGGGACGTTTGAAGCGTACTTTTCCATTCTTGACAAGTCTTGGCTTATACTGCACTCGGCCTGAAGAAAACCCCACTTAGGGTGCAGTCTCGTAACCATAAGCCCTATAGGTAAAAGGGATAAGAGGCTGCGAAAACAACTGGTTGTTGTTAAGACTGGATGGGAGGAGCTAACCTTGTATAGTATAAGTACGCCTCCTTGAAGGGGCAACCAGGGGGGAGATAAGGGCGGCAAATGTCTTAAGACGCAAATGTCATGAGGCTTTTTATTCGCAAGGATATTAAGACTTGTCATATTTGTGCAACAATCCTGAAGAGGCAATAATACTAAAGAAAAGGATAAGACGAGATCAATGGGTTTTCGCATGAAAGTGCGAAGACGTCCTGCGATTTCGTCGCAAGACGGCAATGTCATGGGGATTTATTTTCGCAAGAATATTTAGGCCTGTCATATTGTCGCAACATTCCTGAAGAGGCCATAATACAAAAGAAAAAGTTAAGGCAAGATCAATTGGTTTTTGTATGAAAGTGCAAGGACGTCCTGCGATTTTGTCGCAATGACAAGAAGTGGCATAATAAGACCTTTAATTAGGAAGGCAAAATAAGACCATATGATAAAACAAATTAATTATAAGTATTCGTAACAGATTATTTTTTTGCAAGAAAGATAATGAGAGGCAAGTATGGGAATCAATACACAAGAAGCATTATCTTTCTTATCAACAAAATATTAAAAGGAAAAGTTGAATCCAAAGTTGGTTGAAAAATGTAACTCTCAAAAGTGATAAAAATAAGACAGTTCAAGAAAACAAAGCTAGATAAGAAGCTCAAGCTTCAGTATTAATTTCAGTAGCAGGAGATACAGAAATTCTTCGCCAATATTCTCGCAAGCCTCTCCTTCATTTCGGTTTTGATCTTCGCCTGACTAGCATCTTGATTATCGCCAGCAATTACTTCTTCAGGAGAAATTTCTTTCTCATTTTGATTAACACCAGCAGATGCTTCTTTAGAAGGAACCTCTTCTTCATCTTCCAAGAAATTATCCTCTGCACCGCTTTCGTAATCATAATCACTATCAGCAGGACGAGGAACTTCATCATCATCTACTTCTAAAGGATCAATTGATGTAGGAGGAAGAGTTGGACAATAAAATGTCATTTACAAGGACTTCAGCCGGAGATGAACTTGGCGAAGAAGTGCTCTCTGATGATTCCTATCTTGAATATCCTTAAAATAAGCAAGATAATCAAGTCTTCTTTCTGCTCGGTCGCGAGAACCAGTAAGGTAGAGACAGCAATGCATTTTCTTTGCGAATTTTGGCATATTTAGCCTCCAAAACAGAAATGAAGAATGAAGATTCTTCTCAGACTCTGCGAAAGATAGAATACAAAATTTCATTAAGATAAGAATTCAGAGAGATATGACAAAGAAAAGATAATTAAGGCAGTCAAACTATTATGACTACCTTCCTTTTGCGAAATAAGGTGTTGAATCAAGGACAGACAACTATTCTCCCAACGGTCCATTGCGTCATCAAATTTATCTCCAACTAAACCTTTAAGTCGAGACTGAAGATTTTTCTCTTTAGAAATAAGAAAGGCATTTTTCTTCGCAAGAGAAGAATAAGATTCTTCTAATTTGGAATATTGTTCTTTAAGCTGATTCGCCTTTACACTTAAAGCTATTCTACCTTGAATGAGTGTATCTCTTTCAGCGAGATGACTCTGTTACTTCTTTAAGTTCATTTCTCAAAGAGCGAAGAGATTGCTCTTGGTCATCACATACTTTTTGAAGAATACTAAGTTGTTGCGAAGATATCGCCATCTTGTTTAAATAAGTTCTCTTCTCTTGAGATAAGGTTTTATTCTCATCTGATAAAGTTTCCATCCCTAAATTAGCTTTAGTTAAAGAATAAGAAAGACGAGATACTTCATTACTTAATAAATCTTGTCTTTGAATAATTGGGTATTTTCATTGGTAAGATTATTTATATGATCAAGAGAATATGAATAGAGGTTATCTAATTGGTTATATTGATCCATCAAAATTTCTTTATCAACACGGGCTTCTTCAACAGCAGATTCAAATTGATATCTCTCCATTATTCGTTTCTGGTTTAAAGCTTAACATGCGAAAGAGGGATTTCAAGGATAATTAATATGGGAAGGATAAAACCATTAAAAGGCAAATTAAGACACAGATAAGAAAATCATACCTCTCAATTCATCATTCTTCTTGCGAAGATTGTCACGATCCAGTAAAACATTCTGAAGCTTCTGATTTTCGAGACGAAGAGCATTACATTCTTTTTCCAAAGCTGTCTGCGAAGCAGCTCTGTCAGAACCCAAATGCTTGCTCAGAATTTCGCAAACATTAGACTTGATAGGATCAGTAGAAGACTTCTTGACATCATCCAGAACTTCAGATAAAACTTTGAAGGTATCTATCCCTTCCACGGTTTCTTTCGAAAGAGGAAGAGAGGTAGAGAACTGGTAGAGATAGAAGGTTGAGAAACATTCTCAATGGGAAGAGAAGAGGTTTCATTCACAGCAGGATCAAGGGGGTTTCAATCATTGAAAGGTCAGCTGAAGAAATGAAGTCTGAGGCATTTTTCGCGAATTGGAGATAAAGGTTTATCTTGCGAAGATGTCGCAGGAGATTTAGAAGAGATGAGTAAGTGGAAGGGAACAGAAGTTGGAACAGTTTTAAGGTGGCGAGATTTCTTGAGAGGTTTATTGACATCTTTATCACCCTGCGAATTACAATCCAGATAAGAAACAGAGGCAACAATATTGTTATTAGAAAAGGATAGTGTTTCTTACTACCTTCTCATTCGCAGACTTTCTTTTATGTGCAACAACCTTATGCTGCGATTTGGGAATGTTAGGGTTCTGAACTGTAAATCTAGTGTTGGAGCGCTTTTGCTGAAATAACAAGAGTATGGGAATCACATAAACAACATCAAATAAGGCAATAAACAAGATCAATTTCAGCAAAACTATCAAAGAAGAAAGAAAAAAAGAAAACTAACCTTGATGAATCCATGGAAATAATAGCAGGGAGATTGTTTCGAAGAAAATTACGAACTATGAAGATTCAGAAGAAATAGTATGAAGATGAAGAAGAACTTAAAAAGGTTGAAGAAGAAAGAAAAAGTTGCAATAATGGAATTTGCAGAAGAACGATGAAGTTGCAGAGAAAATAAAAAAGAAGAGAGTGAAAAGGAATATATATAGAGGGAATTTTCCTCGAGAAAATAAACACGATTAATACGGAAAGATATAAGCGGTTAAAAAACGGTTACAAAAGACGTGTCGAGAAATAAATGGAAGAAAGAATACGTGTGATAAATGCAGAATATGAAAGGAGAACAGCTGCGATATTTCTCACATCATTCTCTACTTCGCAGAAAATATGAGAAGAGGCAAGATGTAGGATCAGAATCTCGCAATGATAATGTTTCAGCGAAATTATACACAACACTAAGCGTCGCAGAACAATTCAGAAATGATAAAATAAATGACGACACTAAGATCACGAGAAATATGATAGTCCTACGAAAATTAGAGAGTTTGCGAAATTAATATTTGTAAGGTTGCGAGAATGTCGCAGACCATATCCGAAAATAAAGGGCATATTAGCTGTCATCCACTATGTATTTTCCTTATAAATAGTCATTCGAGTTGTAAAGAAGAGAGAGATCTTTTTTGAGTAAGAAACAAATAAATATGAGAGAGAAAGTTTAGAGCAGAGATCATTCTTGTATTATTTATCTTTTCTTGTAAGAACATCCAAAGATTAATCAATAAAATTAAGAATACAAACCTAAAATGAGTTGATTAATAATGAAATCACATGAAGAGTGTAGTGTAGGATTTCCTGCAACTACACCCGCTTTTTCAATTGGTATCCGAGCTGGCAAACACGTTAAAGACCTTATAAGTCCGTGTTTGTAGCGATCTGATTATGGACAAGTCTATCTCTAATAACGTACCAGTTCAGAAACTACCAGATGATTCTAAAAGATTGGATTCACCTGAGAGAACTGTCACATCTAAGTCAATATTTAAACATTCTCTTGATGTAAAAACTGTTGATTGGGAAACTCTCCTAGAAGAACAGTTGGATGAACTTTCTGATGAAGGTGATTCAGATATTGATAGAGATGTTGATGAGGAAGTATCAGAGTATGTTAAGTTTTTGGATTCGTGGAATATGAAGAAGATTACAACTTCTCATGTCTTACCTCTTCTGACTCCTCTCTGTCGAGAAAACAAGAAATTGAGAAGATGTTACGCAGGTGTTTATTTTTAGAATTGTTCTTTCGAATCGATCCTCAAGGATTCTGAGGAAAACCTACGTATGAAGTCACTTGAATGTGATAATCTTTATAAAAAGTACTTTTTGTTGGAAGAGAAACTTGCAGAATCTGAAGCAAGGTTTAACTTTCAGCAAAAAAGTTTTGATGACAGAGAAAGCGCTTATCTCGCTCGAGAAAAACGCCTTGAGGCTGATTTAGCTGCTGCTCTTGATAAAATCAAGATGTTTGAAGATGACTTGAAAATTTCAATACTAGTTCAAGCAAATTAACCACTATGCTAGGAGCAAGTAAAAATCATCGCGATACACGAGGATTGGGCTATAAGGGAATAGATGCTCCAAGTATTAGCAAAGAGGTAAAATTTGTCAAGGCTAGTGATTCTTCTCAACAAAAGGTTTCAACTGATGGCAAAAGTGAAATACCTTCACCGGAAGGTTCAAAAGAGCAAAGTATATCAACCTCCAAAACCAGCGCACATGAATCCGGGTAAGAACGTTCCTTATATTTGTCACTATTGTGGAAACAAAGGTCACCTGGAAAGGAGATGTCGTTTTCGTATAAGGAATGAAAAACTTCATGATATTCTTGTTTGGATGTCAAAAGAAGTTATTAAACCGGGATCATATGTTAAGGCTAACACTCTTGAACTGATCACTTTTGTGGTTTGATTTAGTTGCGTCTTCCAATTGAATTAATCATGGGTTTACTTGTGGTTAATTTGGTTGAACTTTGGATATAGAAAATCATTCCTATGGTTTTTGGTGTCCAATAAAAAATCCTTATTTTCTTTCGAAATAAAGGTCGCTCTTGTTGTTCTTTCGGGAATGACATCAAATGGGGGAGAGTTCTTTTGAACTTGTGCTTAATAGTAATATCTTGCGAGGAGTGCGTCTGTGGAATTTTATAGGGGTTATCTTGTATCTTAAAACTCCTTGATGAATGTTGTTAGATTCGGCTATTAGATTGAATCTAAATTAATTTGGTATGTATTTTTCTTTTGGTCATGAAATGTCTCTTGTGGAAATTTCATTATGATCCCATTCTTGTACCTTTGCCAATTTTATTGACAAAAAGGGGGAGAAATATTGTAGTTCACACTACAAATACATATGGTTTTCGGATCGTTGTGTAAGGGGGAGTGGTTTCCATGACCGCGATGGAGTATTGACTAAGGGGGAGTGATACATATCACCATAGTATTGTTGCTAAAGTCGTGATGCAATTAGAATTTGATGTTACATAATGATACTATGACATTGTATAATAATGATCGAGAATCTCGATTTCTCTCATTGTTATAGCTAGGGATCTTCAACAACGGTGGTTCTAAACTTACAACCTTTGGGATCATTGGAGTACTTGGAAGGACGAAGATTTCAAGGAACGTTGAAGATTAGACTATGGAATAGGAGCCACTAAAGTTTATCTTTTTGATAGTCCATATGTATTAATAGTCTTGTCACTAAAATTGACAAAGGGGGAGATTGTTAGAGCATAGCTCAGTCGACCTCGCATGCGTTGCTATATCAAGCATGTTTGTCAATGTTAGTGATCAAAACTATGAGTCTTGATTTCTAGAAATAATGTAGTTCACACTACAAATACATATGGTTTTCGGATCATTGTGTAAGGGGGAGTGGTTTCCATGATCGAGATGGAGTATTGACTAAGGGGGAGTGATACATATCACTATAGTATTGTTGTTAAAGTCGTGATGCAATTGGACTTTGATGTTACATAATGATACTATGACACTGTATAATAATGATCGAGAATCTCGATTTATCTCATTGTTATAGCTACGGATCTTCCACAACGGTGGTGCTAAACTTACAACCTTTGGGATCATTGGAGTACTTGGAAGGACGGAGATTTCAAGGAACGTTGAAGATTAGACTATGGAATAGGAGCCACTAAAGTTTATCTTTTTTGTATTCCATATGTATTAATAGTTTTGTCACTAAAATTGAAAAAAGGGGGAGATTGTTAGAGCATAGCTCGGTCGACCTCGCATGCGTTGCTATCTCAAGCATGTTTGTCAATGTTAGCGATCAAAACTATGAGTCTTGATTTCTAGTCTATTATAGATAAGTTTTGTACTAGGATAGAAAAGTGTAGTTGAGCTTAAGGACTTCATGGCGATTCATCATACAACGACGAAGATATATTCAAGGAACCGTGGAACTTCATCAACAAAAAGGTATGTGGATACTTGAACATACTTATCACTCAAAAGTCTATCTCTTCTATCTCCTACTTCTTATGAGACAAAAGTCGAACGCTATATAGACTGGATCATACACATTTGACATTTCGAGCTGAGCATTCATTGCTTATCTTTATCTCGAAATCGTGTGTTGGTAAAGCGTTTTGCTTTGATCAAGTTTATCTTCACCTAGTGACGAAAGTCATGAAAAAGTTTCAATTACTTTGAGAATTGCTCTGACGTGAAACGGTCTGTGAATAACGACTATATAACGTCCTCTGAGAATGTCTCAATGATTAGAATGAGAGTTTAGATTACATAACCATGTATTCCTTGAACCGAAGTTTTCGAACTTTGTTGATTGAGAGAAACCGGGAGGATTGTGGAATTGGCTTGCCAAGTCCGCAAACTTTCGGAAGTTCTCGACCGAGAATTTCTGCTGGATTTTCTAAAATTCGTTTGTGTGCTAAGTCCGCGAACTCAGTCCGCGAACTGGTGGAAGTTCTCTTTCTGAGAATTTCTGCTGAGTTTGGAAAACTCAACCGATTAACTTAAGTCCGCGAACTTGTTTGTGAACTTAAGAGGTTATGATCTAAAGATGTGCTCTGAACATGAAACATTAAATTACTAAGGAATGTTTTATGCAAACCGTGGCTATAATATTCATGAGTCGATTCAATCGAATCGAATCATCTTTGTTTCAATTGTGTGTTGTGTATGTTGAACCAACATACATGTTTGGGCATGGTTTTCACAAACCCAGTAAACGTCTATCCAAGTGTGTGTGACAAGCTAAGTTTTCGATCTAACGGTTGAGAAATATAAGCTTGAATCTAAATAAGGTTTTCATCTAACGGTGAATAAGGATTGCTTTGTAACTAAGGCAAAACCCTGATTTGAAGACTATATAAAGGAGACATCTAGCATTGTGCAAAACTGATCCCCACACGTCTGATCTCCATTAACCTTTGATTTTCTTCTCTAAAATCAGGTTAACGACTTAAAGACTTCATTGGGATTGTGAAGCCAGACCGATACTACTTTATCATAGTTGTGTGATCTGATCTTGCATCTTCTATCGTACGAGTACAATCGATTGATTGGCTTGAGATCGTGAGAGTTTTCCGATAGGCAAGATAAAGAAGTCACAAACATCTTCGTTTCACTGTTTGTGATTCCTCTACAATCCGCTTGTGCAGTCAGGAAGGATTGTAGAGAGGTGATTGATTAATCTAGGCTGTTCTTCGGGAATATAAGACCGGATTATCAATTGGTTCATGTTAAACTTGATTTTATATCAAAAGACGGAACAAAACCTAGGGTTTATCTGTGGGATACAGACTTATCCTTTCATAGACTTTTTCTGTGTGAGACAGATCTGTTTATTATCAAGTCTGTGATTTTGGGTTACAACAACTCTTGGTTGTGGGTGAGATCAACTAAGGGAATCAAGTGCGCAGTATCCTGCTGGGATCAGAGGCGTAGGAGTACAACTGTACCTGGGATCGGTGGGAGACTGATTGGGGTTCAACTATAGTCCAGTCCGAAGTTAGTTTGTAGTAGGATAGTGTCTGTAGCGGATTAATACAGTGTGTATTCAATCTGGACTAGGTCCCGGGGTTTTTCTACATTTGCGGTTTCCTCGTTAACAAAATTTTCGGTGTCTGTGTTATTTCTTTTCCGCATTATGTTTTATATAATTGAAATAATACAGGTTGTGCGTTCATGATCATCAATTGGAAATCCAACCTTTGGTTGTTGATTGATATTGATTGATCCTTGGACATTGGTCTTTGGTACCGTCCAAGTTGATAAAGACTCGTTATTGTTTTTAGCTTGAGTAAAAATCAAATCAAGAGAGAGATATTAACTCCTTGAGATACTTTTATCTAGATTGAGTCTGACTGTCTAGTTGATTCTCTAGCAAAGTATTTCGGAGTTAGTCCATACAGATTGTTAAGCGAAATATTGGGTGGTGTTGTTAGACCCCCGCTTTTTCAATTTGTATCAGAGCAGGCAAACACGTTCAAGACCTAACAAGTCTGTGTTTGTAGCGATCTGACTTTATGGACAGAAGTGATATCTCAATAAATACACCACCATATCCAGGGATTGAAGAATTTTCTTCCATGTCTGATTTTATCTTTTCAGTAGAAGAATTCTTGTTTAAACCTTCACCAGGTTTAAAATCCCCTGAAATGTTTTCTGAGATTGAAATGAAACTTGAAAGCCTAACTTCTGATGTTGACCTTTTTGCTCTGAAGGAACAGGAGTCTCTTGATAGGCTAAATCAAGTTATGGTAAATAGTAAATTCAATGCTCCTCCTTGGTATAATCTAATTAGTTTTCATAAACTAAAAAAACTACAAGAGGAGTTTAAATCTCAGACACCTGAGTATATCATCTCAAAGCGTGAATTGGCTCATTGCTCTATTCCTAATTTTTTCCACCAAGATAATTCTATTATCAATCCCTATGAAGGAACAAGGGTGTTCTGTTCTCTCAAAAAATTTGCTTTATGCAACATAAAAAAATCTTCGATATAAAAGATGAAAAAAGAGAAATCAGAAAAATTTCTTGACCCTGATTATACTCTTTGATTATCTTGAAATAATTTTACTCTGGAGTTATCTAGTTCTTGCAAGTGGTAAGAGCTGTTGGAAGGAAGCCCTCTCATGGTGTTATGAGGGACAACCAAACACGCCCTTGGAACCACACAAGCCGCTCGCACGTGCTGTTGTTGGAACCGTCTCACAAACGAGTCCAGTGCGCGAACGTGGCAAGTGTTTTGTTTAAACACATAAAAAGTGAAAAATCCTCCCCTCGGTCACTTCAGCTTCTTCCCTTGCTTTTTCAGTTCGAAAACGAGAGAAGTATCTCAACAGTTCGTGTTCAATTCTTCCACCCTCATGCTCACATTTTTGAACCAAACAAAAATCCGTGAGTACCCCTGTCTTCACAAGAAGTTTGTGCACCTTGGGTTGAATCTCGTTTTGTATTTCGAGTTTGTGTACGAGATTCACCATTAGTCCAAGACCGCGAACCGAGTAAGTCTTCTATCTCTCTTTGATTTTTCTTCTTCTTCCAATCATGAGTTATAGAAGAACTAGACAAGTTGGTAGCTCTAGTCATCAACTTAGGGATGAATCGTTCCTTGACCTAAAATTAAGTGTTAGATTCTTTAACCGTGCAGCACGTAAACTGTATGTTGAACTCATGAGCAAAACACCCATTCGCGAACGTTTTCTTAATCAAACTATTGGTGATATTCCCTAATTTAACAATTTGTTTAGTAATCATCATTGGGGAATAATCCACGAACCATCGGGTAATGTTCATAGTGAATTGGTTGCACAATTTTATGCAAATATTCATGATGTGAACCGTGTATACGGCTCTTTCAAAACCATGGTGGGAGGAACTGTAATTGATGTTAACAGAGAAATTGTCTCAAGACTTGTTCAAGTACCCATTGGTGGCACTCATTTTCCTCCAACTGAAAGGCGAACTTTAGAAGACCTTTCTGTCTTACTGTTTAATCAGAATCTCGTTCGAAATGATGGTAAGGTCTGTATACAAGGAGCAGGTATTCATCTCAAGGTTGCTGCTAAGCTAATTGTGGAAAGTATGTTTCCAAGCACCTGTGACAATAACCGCTGGACGAAGGATGTTACTGAGTTTATCTATCTAATTGTTGAAGGGAGGCAGATCGATTTCTGTGGAGTGATTGTCAACTCTATGATCAATTTTAAACAAAGCAGTAATAGAAGACCTGGACTTCCCTGTCTCATTTCAAGAATATGTGCTAGTTACAACCTTCAAATGATTGGAACCAATCTCGGAGGACCATCAATGATAAGAAGGTCAAGCATTGAAAAGATGATGCCCTAAACTGTCAGAAATGCTCCTATAGCTCCACCTGCTGTTGATGCGGATGAGATGGACCTTCTCCAGATTGAACTTGCTGAAACAAAAGAAAAGATTGCTTGCGCCAAGAGAGAAATTTATGTTCTTAAAGAAAAGGTGGAGTATGTTGTAGTTGTTGTACCTTCCCTTGGAGAAAAGTTCTATGAAATGTAGAGAGATCACTATTATGAAAGTGAGTAATCTCTATAATGTATGAATGCTAATATTTGTTTTTCTAAAACCTTGGTTTAAACTATTCATGGGTTGTAATAACTTTTATGGTTAGACTTGAATATTTTTGTTTTTGTTATGAAAATATTTGTTATATATGTTTCCCATATTGTCAAAAGTAAAGTCGTTCATAAGTTGGTACTCGTATTGATGAAAGGACGAATGGACTTTTGACATATACAAAAGTTATGCCTATGCAATCATGTATTTGATGGAAAATAGGATAAAATCTTTTGTTCAACAAGGATAAAGTCTATTATGACATTATGATGGAAAATAGAATAGATCCTTGTATGTTATCCACGGTTTTGATCTTCATCGATCCATTTTATTATGTTTTACCGTGAAGGCTCCATTGTGTGTCTTATGTTGAGCACCTTACAACTAAGTCGATTTACCTTGGCTTTGTTGGTTGTTCCATAAGATGCTATATGTCGAGCATTAGGAACTAAATTAATCAACTAGTTTGATTATTTAGGTAGTACTCCATAAGTATTCCTTCTTATGTTGAGTACATGTACGGTTAAGGTTGTCATATTCTATGATGTACTTAGTCGTTGTTCCATAAGTTCTCTTATGTTGAGTCCAAAATAATTAAATTAATTACTTAGGTGATTAGTTTGGTTGTTTGTATTCCAATTAGATTAATTATAGGTTCTCTTGTAATTAATCTAGTTGAGTTTTCATATATTCCACAAGTTCTTGTGTTGAGTATATGAAAGGATACACTATCATGTTCTTTGGTTAATGTAGTCATATATTCCGTAAGGTTTTCCTTATGTTGAGTATTTGAACGGTTAAGTTAGTCATCTCCGTGTGATTGACTTAGTCGTAGCTCCGTACGTTTACTTATGTTGAGCACTTTCAATTAAAATGATCACTTTTGTGGTTTGATTTAGTTGCGTCTTCCAATTGAATTAATCATGGGTTTACTTGTGGTTAATTTGGTTGAACTTTGGATATAGAAAATCATTCCTATGGTTTTTGGTGTCCAATAAAAAATCCTTATTTTCTTTCGAAATTAAGGTCGCTCTTGTTGTTCTTTCGGGAATGACATCAAATGGGGGAGAGTTCTTTTGAACTTGTGCTTAGTAGTAATATCTTGCGAGGAGTGCGGCTGTGGAATTTTATAGGCGTTATCTTGTATCTTAAAACTCCTTGATGAATGTTGTTAGCTTCGGCTATTAGATTGAATCTAAATTAAGTTGGTATGTATTTTTCTTTTGGTCATGAAATGTCTCTTGTGGAAATTTCAATATGATCCCATTCTTGTACCTTTGCCAATTTTATTGACAAAAAGGGGGAGAAATATTGTAGTTCACACTACAAATACATATGGTTTTCGGATCGTTGTGTAAGGGGGAGTGGTTTCCATGACCGAGATGGAGTATTGACTAAGGGGAGTAATACATATCACCATAGTATTATTGTTAAAGTCGTGATACAATTGGACTTTGAAGTTATATAATAATACTATGACATTGTATAATAATGATCGAGAATCTCGATTTCTCTCATTGTTATAGCTACGGATCTTCAACAACGATGGTTCTAAACTTACAACCTTTGGGATCATTGGAGTACTTGGAAGGACGAAGATTTCAAGGAACTTTGAAGATTAGACTATGGAATAGGAGCCACTAAAGTTTATCTTTTTTGTATTCCGTATGTATTAATAGTTTTGTCACTAAAATTGACAAAGGCGGAGATTGTTAGAGCATAGATCGGTCAACCTCGCATGCGTTGCTATCTCAAGCATGTTTCTTATTGTTGGTGATCTAAACTATAAGTCTTGATTTCTAGCCTACATAGCTAAGTCTCGGACTAGGATAGAAAAGTGTAGTTGAGCTCAAGGACTTCATGGCGATTCATCATACAACGACGAAGATCTATACAAGGAACCGTGGAACTTCATCAACAAAAAGGTATATGGAGACTTGAACTTATCTATCACTCAAAAGTCTATCTCTCCTATCTCCTACTTCTTATGAGACAAAAGTCGTATGCTATATAGACTAGATCATACACATTAGACATTTCGAGCTGAGCATTCATTGCTTATCTTTTATCTCGAAATCGTGTGTTGGTAAAGCTTTTCGCTTTGATCAAGTTTATCTTCACCTAGTAACGAAAGTCATGAAAAGTTTCAATCACTTTGAGAATTGCTCTGACGTGAATCAGTCTGTGAATAACGGCTACATAGCAACCTCTGAGAATGTCTCAATGATTGAAATGAGAGTTTAGATTTCATAACCATGTATTCCTTGAACCGAAGTTTTCGAACTTTGTTGATCAAGAGAAATCGGGAGGATTGTGGAATTGGCTTGCCAAGTCCGCGAACCCAGTCCGCAGACTCAGTCCGCGAACTTTCGGAAGTTCTCGACCGAGAATCTCTGCTGGATTTTCGAAAACTCGTTTGTGTGTTAAGTCCGCGAACTCAGTCCGTGAACCCAGTCCGCGAACTGACGGAAGTTCTCTTTCCGAGAATTTCTGCTGAGTTTGGAAAACTCAACCGATTAACTTAAGTCCGTGAACTTTTTTGTGAGCTTAAGAGCTTATGATCTAAAGATGTGCTCTGAACATGAAACATTAAATTACTAAGGAATGCTTTATGCAAACCGTGGTTGTAATGTTCATGAGCCGATTCAATCGAATTGAATCATATTTGTTTCAATTGTGTCTTGTGTAGTTACATAAGATCTCATAGAAATTGTACAACTCTTTAACTAGTTCATTTGAGTCAATTGAACTAGTTATGGTGAAGAAGAACAAGGTTAATATGAAATGCTCATATGGTTAACCTTTTGGGTTACTATGTTGAACCAACATACATGTACACGTTTGGGCATGGTTTTCACGAACCCAGTAAACGTCTACCCAAAGTGTGTGTGACAATCTAAGTTTTCGATCTAACGGTTGAGAAATATTAGCTTGAATCTAAATCAGGTTTTCATCTAACAGTGAATAAGGATTTCTTTGTAACTAAGGCAAAACCCTGATTTGAAGACTTTATAAAGGAGACATCTAGCATTGTGCAAAACTAATCCCCACACGTCTGCGTGCTACTAGTGCGCCCGCTAGAGTCGATCTCCATTAACCTTTGATTTTCTTCTCTAAAATCAGGTTAACGACTTCAAGACTTCATTGGGATTATGAAGCCAGACCGATACTACTTTATCGTAGTTGTGTGATCTGATCTTGCATCTTCTATCGTACGAGTACAATCGATTGATTGGCTTGAGATCGTGAGAGTTCTCCGATAGGAAAGATAAAGAAGTCACAAACATCTTCGTCTCACTGTTTGTGATTCCTCGACAATCCGCTTGTGTAGTCAGGAAGGATTGTAGAGAGGTGATTGATTAATCTAGGTTGTTCTTTGGGAATATAAGACCGGATTATCAATTGGTTCCTGTTCACCTTGATTTTATATCAAAAGACGGAACAAAACCTAGGGTTTATCTGCGGGAGACAGATTTATCCTTTTATAGACTTTTCAGTGTGAGACAGATCTGTTTATTATCAAGTCTGTGATTTTGGGTTACAACAACTCTTGGTTGTGGGTGAGATCAGCTAAGGGAATCAAGTGTGCAGTATCCTGCTGGGATCAGAGGCGTAGGAGTACAACTGTACCTTGGATCGGTGGGAGACTGATTGGGGTTCAACTATAGTCCAGTCCGAAGTTGGTTTGCAGTAGGCTAGTGTCTGTAGCGGCTTAATACAGTGTGTATTCAATCTGGACTAGGTCCCGGGGTTTTTCTGCATTTGTGGTTTCCTCGTTAACAAAATCTCTGGTGTCTTTGTTGTTTCTTTTCCGCATTATATTTTATATAATTGAAATAATACAGGTTGTGCGTTCGTGATCATCAATTGGAAATCCAACCTTTGGTTGTTGATTTATATTGATTGATCCTTGGACATTGGTCTTTGGTACCATCCAAGTATTCCTTGTATTTGATAAAGACTCGCTATTGTTTTTAGCTTGAGTAAAAATCAAATCAAGAGAGAGAAATTAACTCCTTGAGATACTTTTATCTAGATTGAGTCTGACTTCTAGTTGATTCTCTAGCAAAGTATTTCGGAGTTAGTCCATACAGATTGCTAAGCGAAATATTGGGTGGTGATGTTAGACCCCCGCGTTTTCACTAAGTGAAATATTGGGTGGTGTTGTTAGACCCCCCGCTTTTTCAAAAACCTCACCCAATATTTCGCTTAGCAATCTGTATGGACTAACTCCAATACACTTTTAATAGAATCAACTAGACAGTCAGACTCAATCTTAAGAAAAAGTATATCAAAGAGTTATATCTCAATTTCTAGATTCAATCCGCAATCAAAAAAAATAAGAATTCGCGAACCTGATTGAATATAAGAGAAATAACTTGAACGGTACCAAAGACCAATGTTCAAGGATCAATCAACAACCAAAGGTTGGATTTACCAACTGATCGATTCAACGCACAACCTGTGATATTTCAATTATATAACAAAATATAATGCGGAAAAGAAATAACACAAACACCAGAAGTTTTGTTAACGAGGAGACCGCAAATGCAGAAAAACCCCGGGACCTATTCTAGATTTGAACACTACATTGTATTAAGCCACTACAGACACTAGCCTACTACAAGTTAACTTCGGTCTGGAATGTAGTTGAACCCTAATCAATCTCACACTGATTCAAGGTACAGTCATTCTCCTTACGTCTCTGATCCCAGCAGGATACTACGCACTTGATTCCCTTAGATGATCTCACCGACAACTAAGAGTTGCTACCACCCAAAGTCGAAGACTTGATAAACAAATCTGTATCACACAGAAAAGTCTATTAGATAGATAAGTCTGTCTCCCACAGATAAAACTACGAGTTTTGTTCTGTCTTTTGATATATCAATGTGAACAGGAACCAATTGATATACCGGACTTATATTCCCGAAGAACAGCCTAGAAATATCAATCACCTCACAATAATCTTAATCGATTAACGAAACAAGATATTGTGGAATCACAAACGATGAGACGAAGGTGTTTGTGACTACTTTTCAATCTTGCCTATCGAAGATATAAATCTCAAGCCAGTCTTAGGATCGTACTCAATTACAATAGAAAACAACAAGATCAGATCACGCAACTACAGAGAAAATAGTTGGGTCTGGCTTCACAATCCCAATGAAGTCTTCAAGTCATTAACCTACATGGTTTCGTGAAAACCTAAGGTTAAAGGAGAATCGACTCTAGTTTATGTAACTAGTATCACACAAGAGGTATGGGGATTAGGTTTCCTAGTTGCTATAGTTCTCATTTATATAGTCTTCAAATCAGGGTTTGCAATCTAAGTTACCTTGGTAAACAAACCATTCAATATTCGCCGTTAGATGAAAACCTGATTAGATTCAAACTAATATCTTTCAACCGTTAGATTGAACTTAGCTTGTTATACACAAATGAAATGTAACTTCATTTAGGTTTGGCAACCGTACTCAAATGTGTACACTTAGTCAGTTCAACAATAGTTAACCAATGGTTAGCCATATGAGCACTTTCATGTCAACCTTATTCATCTTTACCATAACTAGTTCAAATGACTCAAATGAAACTAGTAAGAGAGTTGTTCAATTGCTTAGATCTCATAGAAGTATACAAGACACAATTGAAGCAAAATCGATTTTGATTCACTCGAATCAATTCATGAACATTATATCCACGGTTTGCAAAAGATTGCATTCCTTATTATATAAATGTTTTAGTTCATGAACAAACCAATTTTAGAAAGTAACCTACTTAAGTATGCATACCTAAGTAGCCGGAACGAGTTTGGTTATGCCAGTACGCGTACGGGTACGCATACTAATTCACATTCCAAATTCCAGCAGAAATTCACAGAACCCAAACTTCCGCCCGTACACGTACGGGTACACATACTTAGATTCCGGACTTCCAACAACCAACCAGTACGCGTACGGGTACGCATACTTCGGTTCCCGGTTTTGGATTTATATACAAATGTGAATACACACTATGCTTATATCCAAACATGGTTACTTGTTCTAAACTCTCATTTCAATAATTGAAACTTTCTTAGAGAATGGCAATAGTTGTTATCCACGAACTATTAACATCAAAGCGATTTTCAATTTATTGAAATAATCAATCATGACTTTCGTCAATATTAAAGATGAACTTGGTTAAAGCGAAAGCTTACCAACACATATTTCGAGAAATATATAAGTGAGTTAAACTCAGCTCGACATAGCAAATGTATATAATTGAAGTCTATATAGCAATACGACGATTGTCTCAAAATAGGAGATATAATAGATAGACTTTTGAGTGATAGATAAGTTCAAGTCTCCACATACCTTTTGTTGATGAAGTTCCACAAGTTCTCTTGAGTAGTTTTTCGTCTTCATTCAATGAACGATGTGGAGTCTAATGCTCAACTACACTTACTATCCTAAACCGAGACTTAGCTATAAGTAGACTAGAAATCAAAACTTATAGTTTTGGCAACTAAACTTGACAAACAAGCTTGAGATAGCAACGCTTGCGAGTTCGACCGAGCAGTTCTCTAACAAAATGATTCGAGTGAATCAAAATCGATTTTGCTTCTATTGTGTCTTGTATACTTCTATGAGAATATAAACAATTGAACAACTCTCTAACTAATTTCATTTGAGTCATTTGAACTAGTTGTGATGAGGATGAATAAGGTTAATATGAAAGTGCTAATATGGCTAGCCATTGGTTAACTATTGTTGAACCAATTTGTCATGTACCGACATGATGAGAAGAGGGTGTCCCTTATCACATTTAGTGTCAATACTTAGTATTAGGCTTATTAGTAGTATCTAGCTTATTATTGGGTGTCTTTATAAATTGTAAGGGTGTGGCCAGATGTCACCACCTGGAGGCTGTGTAGCCGTTGGATGCTAGGTAGTGAGTGAGAAATTTAATCAAAATCCAATCGTTTACTCGATTTGTAGGATGTTCGCAAGAGCAGAGAAACTTGATTTTCTCTGAATCAAGTATTTATCCTGTCACTGTACCTCCAGGTACATGATAATTGGTATCAGATTAGTTTCGATCCATGGGGGATTTGTTGTATCGAGCTAGGGCGAAATGTGCAGCCTATAGCCATTTACTTGATTTGAAGAGAAAATATAAATATCTGCTTAACAAGGTACCTTCAATACGTCGCAATTATCGTCGTTGGGAAATCCATAATCAAATCTCCATCGCCTATCTTCGATGGGATTCAATTAAATTACCACCATTAGAACAACAATTCGTTCATCGAGTTGTCAATACGGGAGCTACGCAGGAGGAGGTTTTCAGTGAAGAATTGGTACCTAAACTCAGTCAAGTTCTTACTCCAAATTCACTTCCTGATGCTACTTCAGATTCAATTTTGGATTCTGATTCTAAGACTGATTTAGTTACTGATTTAAATGGGTTTTTAAGATCCACATCAAAAATTGAAGACTCTGCTAATTCAATTGGTGATTTCATAGTCTCTCCCTCTGAGGAAATCGAATCCATTCCTACTGATGTTGATGAAGAAAAGGATTCTCTCGAAATTGAGTTGATACCCCAATTTTTCTTTGTTGAAACTGAAGAAGATGGTGATTGTCTAGATTTCGAATTTCTCATTCCTTCGTTTTTCTTCGACGAAGAGGACGCCTTGCCCGATGCTTTGAATTGTCAATCTAAAGAAATTATGAGTTCTGAGGTTGCGAAACCTGAATGCTCGAAGGAATTGGTCATTAGTCACAGTAAACTAATTGGTAAGCGTTTTTGTATTATTTCCAATTCTTCTTGTAGCATTTTCGATCGCGGAAAAGCATTGGCATATGTTACGAGTTTGTCTGATTCTATTGATAAATTTTGTTATGATACTTCTTCTGTGATTGTTTTCCAGGGGAATTTGGGTTGTGAGCTGATTACAAAAGATAAACAATTAATGGATTCACTCGTTCTTATGTGTGTAAATAAGGCTGAAATTAGTGGTGATAGGAAGTTAATTGATAAAATGTCTGAGTGTAAAGCTATTACATTCAGTATTGTTGGAGTTGATTTCCTCTGGCAACTCATAGTGGATAGAGTATTCGATCGTGGGAAAGAAATTCAACTTCTGGGAAGGTATTCTAAATTTTCTGTGGGTTTCAAATTGTGGGATAGACACTATAGGAGACTTGTTCATGAGATGATTAGCAAATACGGTTATCAACCAGATGTGTTGTTTAGTGTAACAATTACTTGTCTGTTAATTACTGGTGGATTTACTGATCCTGCTTTGGTGTTATTTCGTATAATTATTGAGAGTAGCTATGAAAACCTTGCAATCTCAAAGGATTTAAACGTTCTCGACAGAAAATTGAATCATAAGAACTGTGTTACTCTTTTTTCTATTTCTGCTCGTTCATTATTCGACCGAGGAAGAGAGATTGAGCTCGGTTTAAGAACTTCTTATCTTACTAAATGTGCTGAAATTATATATCAAACTGACGTATGCTTGAATTTGTGGGCTGGATACTATAGATTTTCTGTTCCAGCAGAGTTGATTCATGAACAGGGTTACTGTTCAGACTCAGGGTATAGTGGTGTTTGCTTCTCTCTTTACCTTGTTTACACTCGTTCCATATTTGATCGCGAAAAGGGTTTTGATAGATCGATTTTTACGAATCATTACAATGGAAAATTTAATTATATACTGGCTCTTAATCATGGGCATGGATTAGAATTGTTGTATGCGACTTCGACTGTGCCTGGAATTATTAGTGATAGTGCTACTTGTTATGACAGTACAGTGTGTATAGAAATATTTCAAAGGATTTGGATAACCAAGATTCTGTGGAAGGGAGTGGTTGAAACTGCGCAGGCTTATCACCTATTTAGTACAATGTCTCAACGGAGTACTGTATACTGTACTTCTGGGGTAACTCAAGTCATAAAGCGGTGCGCGGCTGATAAGACACAAGTATGGTTTGGTAAAACGCATGGTACTATTCTATGGAGTTGTTGTGTAAGTGCAGATTTCTTATGTTTGCAGCTCACAGATAGGTTACCTACAGGTGTTAATCGCCTCCATGTTCAATCAATGAAGCTTCTTCTTAACGCAAAAGAGAAATATGATGTCTTGACATTCTTGTGATGAGTTTAGCAGGTAACATTAGATTTCTTTCACTCAATACGGCAGTTACAGTCTATCATGGTGTTTGTAGAGTGCAAACTCAAGCTTCTCCTTCTCATGTGTTGCTGCCTTGGGATGCTTGTGGAAATTGTTTTGCTCGCCTGCTTATGAGAGCTCATACTCCAGCTGTTACTGTGTCTATACACTGGTTTCATATCTTGAATTTAAATGATGACTTTGTGGATTTCCCTGTTTCTTCTCTTGTGAAACCGGTGTGTGGCTCTGAATTCTCGTGGGTGGTGTATCAACCAATGATGGTTTCTACCAAGTTGGAGTTCTTTGCAACGATGAGTGGCATCAAGGTCTTTCTTGTGGTGTCTCAGTTTCTACATGTGTTGCTCCGGGTAATGTACCTGAGATGGAAATTTATATTGGTTTCAGCTGATTTATGGAATATAGGAACAAGTACTGGTACTATGAGTTATAAAAGGTTATTGTTTGATAGAGGAAAAATGCAGGTCGCTGCTGCGGCAACTACTCTGTTTGTTCACCTGCCTGTTGTGCTGGCACAGGACAGTCACTGGACAATATTCCTCTTCGTTACAGTACATTCTAATGCTCCATTATATTGTGTACTGATGAGTATTCTTAAGGATGGTTGGGATTTAACTGGGTCACCAAGTACCCTTGTCACCGCGACTTATGTTTTCAAATTCTTCACAGTATTCAAGAATGCAGTAATGAGATATATTGAGTTCCTCGAGCTGTTGAAGGTTACCGTATGGGTTTCAGTCAAGAAATCTATTCGTGGTCAATTCCTGGGGGCTCCAGAGTTCAAGCAACTTCAAAAAGGGGTAATACGCACTGTACTGGTTCGGAGTGGAGCTACCTGGAGGATTGATGATATATTGCATCGATGATGTACACATCGGCAATCTGGGTTATTGGACATGTGGTTTCCTATTCATACCTCAGCAGCCAAGAGTGATGCTTCAAGTGGTGTTTTTATTAGTGCTTACCAAGCTGTGCAAATGATGTCAGGTCTACTGCTTGATTGTAAGGCAGAATGTAAGACCAGCTGTACACCTTCCACTTTCCACCTTTCACATAGATGGTCAGATTATTACTAGGGTTGATGTAATAGTTCGGGACATTACAAGGCATTTACTAAGCATCACGACTGTAGTTGCAATAAATCCTATACTACACCCCTCATATGATTTCATTATTACTCAACTCATTTTCAGGTTTACACTTAATTTTATTGATCAATCTTTGAATGTTCTTACAAGAAAAGATAAAGGAATCAAGAATGACCTCTGCTCTAGAATTTCTCTCTCCTATTTACTTGTTTCTTACTCAAAAAGATCTCGCTCCTTTCTTTACAACTTGAACGACTATTTATAGGGAAATACATAGTGGATGACAGCTAATCTGTCCTTTATTTTCGGGTATGGTTTGCGACATTCTCGCAACCTTACAAATGTTAATTTCGCAAGCTTTCTAATTTTCGCAGAACTATCACATCTTTCTCGTGATTCTAGCTGACGTCGTTTATCGTATCATTTCTGAAATTGTTCTGCGACGCTGTTGTGTAGTTGATAATTTCGCTGAGACATTATCGTTGCAAGATTCTGATCCTACATCTTGCCTCTTCTCATATCGTCTCTGCAAAGTAGAGGATGATGTGAGAAATGCCGCAGCTGTTCATCTCTTCATATTCTGCATTTATCACACGTATTCTTTCTTCCATCTGTTTCTTGACACGTCTTTTGTAACCGCTGCTTTCAACCGCTCACATCTTTTCGTCTTAATGATGTTTATTTCTTAGAGTAAAAAAATCTCCTTTATATACTCTTCTTACTCTTCTTTCCACTTTCTTTTTACTTTCTCTTCTCTTTTTATTCTCTCATCTCTGCAACTCTGTTATTCTTCTGCAAATTCTGCTACTGTAATTTTTTCCCCCTTTAATCTTCTTACTTTTTATTCATTCCCATACTTTATATTCAAATATGGCTCCAAGTGGTCATAGACATGAGAAGAATTTAAAAGATGTCCAAAAAGATCTTGCTGATAAAGGTTTCACACTCTCTACCATTCCTGGTGAAAATGCCAAATCAATTCTTTCTGTCAAACTTTTCTCTGATCAGTACTGTGATGATCAATCAATCATAATTTCGCTAGGTCAGATTCTCGCAGGTCTCCCTATTCCTCTTTATGACCCAGATTTTCCTTTATTCTATGAAATTCTCGCTCACCCAGGATTTTCGCGAGCTATCTTCCAACTGAGTGGGGATTGCATCCGTTTGATGCTAGAGTTCGCTAACGGTGGTGCCGGTAAAGGATCTCTGTACTCCAAAGAGCTTAGGGATCCTAAATTCGCAGACCTAGAGATAATTGCTGAGAAATACACAGTAGCGAGTTTCTTTGAGAACTATGAACTTATCTCCATGAAGAAAGAGAATACTCGCTAGGGTATTCGTTTAAAAGGGAAAGATAAAATTGATGAAGCTAAAATTCTCATGCAAGATATTGATTGGCACTCTGGTAAAAACACAACTCCTCGCCAATCCAAAGATGATAAATGGTGTGTTTTTCCTTTAATGCTAAGAGGACCTTACATTGATGGGTCAAATGTTCTTCCTGCGAATCTCGCTGCTTATCAACCTTGGGTTTTCTCTTGGCCCGAGAAGGAGAAAGAGGTATGTTTCTTCCCATTTAGTTCACTTTACGTTTCTTTATTTGTCTTTATTATTTTGTTCGCTAACTCTTGCGACATTCTGCAGATCCAAAAACTGAAAGATAGTTATAACAGGACTGGGAAAGCTAGTACTCTGTTAGCTCTTCGTTCATACACAGATGAGGTAAGAAATTTTTCCTTATGATTTTAAACTATATACTATTGTTTCCATTCCTTATTTTTATCTGTGTGTGAAGATTATTGCTGAAATAGAAGAGCCTGCTGATGTTGCGAAGACTGGTGATAAAGGTAAAGGTGCTCTTCGCAGAGAAAAATCAACTACTCCTCCTTTAAAGAAAAGGAAAGTCCGTTCTTCTTCTCCTTCAAATATTCCTCCTCAAGAAAATTCCGGAAGTGACAAGGATGATGAGGACAATAATGATCTTGTCGCAAGTGAAGATTTTCCACCTGAATCTTCTATGGCTAAGCTCTCTGGCCTCTTTTCTGATTCTCTGCAAGGAATGGGAGATAGCCAATTCGCCAACACCTGCAAGGCTCTCGCTACACTTTGCGATGTCCCTTTACTGGATGGTGATAGTTCTCTTCGTGGAGTTTCTAGATCAGTGACTCCCGACTTCTTGCATTCCCTTAATAGTCGGGTATATTTTTATCCATTTATTTCTTCATTGTCATAACTCAAAATTTCTTTCTATATTAATATTTTTTATATTTTCTCGCAGGATGGAAAAGCTTCTTTCGTTGTTGCCTCGGATCTAGAGAGGAGACGCGAAAATCTTGAAAAGAAGAATCTTCAATTTCGCACGAAGAATGAAGAATTGGAAGCTGAAGTTAAAGGTCTTCGCGAGAAAAATAGACAACTAGAAATTGATTCTTCTTCGTATAAGAACAAAATCTCTAGTCTTCAGCAATATAATAATCAGCTTTACGGTATGTTACTTTTCTCTTTCCCCTTCATTCATTCATCCTGTTGTTTTATCTTATTTAAATGATCCTTTTTGCAGACATTTATGGTCTTTCTGATGAAGCTACCCTTCTTCGTTCATTTCCTAATGCCTTGGATAATGATACCCTTCTTGAGCGTCTTAACAATTCCTTAAATAGCTTATTAAATGATAGAATTTCATCTCTTTCTCTAAATGAGCTTAGATCTAAATTTCGCCTCTTAGAAATTGACCATAGATCTAGTTTAGGCTTAGCCAACCGATTTAAGCGTCTCCTTCTTGATTCTAAAGAGAAAACCAATGAGTTAAGAACCAAAATTAGCGGTCTCATAGATGATAGGGATCGCATCTCTGATCAAGGTGCTAAGGCTTTGGAGAAATTCCAAGAGACTCTTCTTGAATTTCAACTTGAACGAGATGAAGCTAACCGCAAGAATATCGAACTCTGCGAAAGGGAAAATCAAATTCGTTCTCGTCTTCTTATAAGTAATGAGGATGAATTTGTTTGGGCTGCGAAAATCTTAGATGATGCCAGAAAAGATTTAGGTGTAAATGTTA
Source organism: Papaver somniferum (assembly GCF_003573695.1). Taxonomy (NCBI): domain Eukaryota; kingdom Viridiplantae; phylum Streptophyta; class Magnoliopsida; order Ranunculales; family Papaveraceae; genus Papaver; species Papaver somniferum. The sequence goes on from NC_039366.1 coordinate 75,656,602, forward strand.
GTCTCCAAGTTGAGCATACAACCTTGATTAGAGATATGATTTCTGACAGGGAAGGTTACTAACTGCTCTTCTTTACTAATCTTTTGCTTCTTATGAATTTTCATCAAGTTAATAATTGATTGTCTTTTGCTCGTAGATTCTGAAAGTAGATATCGTGAAAAGATTGAGGAACTCGAAGCTGAAAAGAAGGAACTCGCAAAGAATCTTTCTTCTCGCAACGACAAGTATTCAAGATTAAAGAATCAAATCAAGATCACTGTTGCGAATTTTAAGAATGATGCTATGCATTTTCGCAATCAAACTATCCAAATGGTTTGTGACGATCATAATATCCCACATTCTGATTATCCTTGTCTCTTGGAAGAAATCCCACAGAATACTCCCAGTTTGATTATCTCTGATAGCGAAGATGATGATGAAGAATCTGATGGTGATGAAGGTTCTGATGGTGATGAAGATTCTGACGCAGACGAAGAAGGAAACAAGTCTGATAAAGATAATGAAGGATCAACTAAGAAGTAGTCTTTATTTCTTTCTTTGATTCTTTGTAATACTTGTACATTTATTCCTTCTTTCTGTATATTTGTGTTTCTTTCATTTTGACCTGCATTCATTAAAACAATTCTTCCTTGCAATACAGTTAATCAATATAATCATTAATTTTTGAATCTTTGAGTAAATCTATCATATGGAGACAAATAACATTTTCTAATTTCATACATTCCCATACTTTCCTCTGTTATTTGTATCCAAATGAGATATTTTATAAATTTTTCTTATTTTATGCCTCAATTTCGCAGTTAATTATGTATAATTTCGCTATCTTACACGAAATGAATTTTGATTCTTTTCAAAATCTCATTCCTGTGTGGTCTTATTTTCCTTCCTAATTAAAGGTCTTATTATGCCACCTCTTGTCATTGCGACAAAATCGCAGGACGTCCTTGCACTTTCATGCAAAAACCCATTGATCTTGCCTTAACTTTTTCTTTTGTATTATGGCCTCTTCAGGAATGTTGCGACAATATGACAGGTCTAAATATTCTTGCGAAAATAAAGCCCCATGACATTGCCGTCTTGCAACGAAATCGCAGGACGTCTTCGCACTTTCATGCGAAAACCCATTGATCTCATCTTATCTTTTTCTTTTGTATTATTGCCTCTTCAGGATTGTTGCACAAATATGACAAGCCTTAATACCCTTGCGAATAAAAAGCCTCATGACATTTGCCTCTTAAGACACTTATCATCTCCCTAATGGAGGGTGTCTCCCTTATCTCCCTCCTGGTTGCCCCTTCAAGGAGGCGTACTTATACCATACAAGGTTAGCTCCTCCCATCCAGTCTTAACAACAACCAGTTGTTTTCGCAGCCTCTTATCCCTTTTACCTATAGGGCTTATGGTTAAGAGACTGCACCCTAAGTGGGGTTTTCTTCAGGACGACTGCAGTATAAGCCAAGACTTGTCAAGAATGGCAAAGTACGCTTCAAACTTCCCTGGCACTCTTGACTCAACCGTGTACCTCGGCGCCTTGATCAGATCTCCACTCCTTGGGAGAGTCCTTATTACCTTAGTCGCCCAACCTAAGTCATATGCTTAAGCTGAGAATCCAAGGTGCCTCTCCCGGATGGGCTTTATTGACCCCAAATCTCCATGACTCAGGTTCCGGTGGCGGTGTAGCCTTTCCCTTAGCCATGCAACAGGTACCCCCTTATATGACGTACTTTAGGTCTTACTTGCCTCGTGCGAAATTGTATTCGCGAACTAGGGTGTACGCCATAAAGGTTCGCCTCTTTCTCTTTTGTCATTTTTCTCTGATTATTTTCTGTAAAATTCATTATCTCTGCGAGAGTCTCGCACATCACCATATTGTATTTGGATTTCGCAATCTCAATTTTGTCATTCAATCAAATGTATTTTTGAGAATTTTACTTATTGCGAGAATGTCGCAACAACTTAATCATCCATACATTTCTTGTTTTTATTACCTTTGCCATCCTCTGCTTCTTTACTATTTTCTTCTATTGCTTCCTTGGTAGTGGTATGTTCATCATTTTTATTCTGAGCTAGCATTAGTTTCGCAACATCTCTACTCCTTTTCTTTCGATTGCATCCACCATCAACCTCTCACTTCTCTGTGTATCTTTGATTTTGTGTCGCCAATTTTCCTTCTTGTTTGCTCTTCCTTCGCAAGATTCTATCTCAGTTTCGTAACACCTCTTTCCTTCAACCCAATCTCCCTTTATGATTCCTACACCACTAGGGTGAGGGAATTTGATGCATTGGTGGAAAGTTGAAGCTACACCTATAATCCCATGTAGCCAAGGTCGACCAATTAACGCATTGTAGGGTGATTCTACATCAACGACACAGAATAAGATTTCGGAAGATATTCCCTTCAATGGAATTCGCATAGTAACCTCCCCTTTAGGCTTGTTAGCAGTACCATTAAAACCATATATCCTATATGTTTATGGTATAAGATCATCATCTCTTCCTCCCATAGTTTTATAAGTATGATAAAATAAGATGTTCACAGAGCTTCCAGTATCGATTAGAATTCTATTAATTGCCCATGAATCTTCAGCTTCATCATCCTCATCTTCTTTCGGTTTTGGATTAATTTCTAATTTTACCACCAATGGATTATCATGCACCTCTTCACCTTCGGGAATCTCTTCTGCGGTAAAAGAAATAATCTTTTTCTGCCATTCCTCTAGTGGCGAGATTTTCGCAATATTCATAATTTCTCTTCCATCGTTATCTCTTGCGAACACTCTACTCAAAACATTATCATGAAAATCTTCAATTGTCTTATATGAATGTACGATAGAGTGACAGAATATATTTTTTGCTTTTGCACCAACTTCTATGAAGAATGTTTCCTTCTTTTTCATCATATTCACTTTGTGATGCTCTGGTTGTGGTGGCAGTGGTTGAGATTGTGGATGCCCTACCAAAAAGTGGTTTAGTTTTCCTTGATCTATCATTCTCAAAATAATTCTTTTTACATTTCTGCAATCATTTGTTGTATGTCCATGAAAATGATGATAAGAACAAAACTCATGGCTTCCGTGGTTTGGAGGTGGTTCCGTTCCCATGTTCCATGGTGTTGGTATATTCTCCATCAAAATTATAGCTTCCCATATTTTCTCCACACTTGCATTTAGAGGTGGCATCTTGATTTCTTCCCATACTACCTTGTGACCTCCTTGTCCTCTATTATAGTTTTGTCTTTGACCTCCATAAGTTTCTTGTAGTTGATCGAGTCTTTGAATCTTGTTATTTCCACCACGATTGTAGAAATTTCTTTCTCTTTCATACTCCTCTTGATCTCGGCTTCCCATAGCCACTAGTTTCTGTTGACTGTTACTCGTCACCTTCTCTTGTTGTACTTGCGAAGTATTCGCTACTGTATTTATTAGCTTGGGTAATAAACTTGCATTCGCTGTTTGTGAGTTGGTGTTCGCAACTGGATATGATTCCATTTCATTTTGCCTTTATTCTAGAGCAATGTATTCTTCTTGAAGTTCTCGCAATTCAGTCATTGTGATCATATTCTTGACTCTGAAAATTTGGACATACAATAGGTTTGTTGCAAACATAGCATTGATAAATGATAATATAAGATATCTCTCATCTACACGGCCAGCCATTTCGCTACACATAGTTCTCCATCTTTTAGTCAGGTGTTTCAAAGTTTCGCCAATCCTCTGTTTTAATCCAAACACATCTTCTATACCAGGTCGCGAAGAATTATTACTTATATATTCCCCTAAGAATGTAGTCTGCAAATGATTGAAGGATGTTATTGTGTTATTTGGTAGACCTCCAAACCATTTTAACGCCTCTCCTGTTAAGCTGGATGCGAAATATTTGCACAATACGGCATCATGTTTTTCCCATTGTAACATGCACCTCACATAGGCTTTAATGTGTTGAATTGCACAAGTTGTTCCATAAAAAATGCTGGTTAATGCGGGCAAATTGCATTTCGGTGGTATTCCTCCTAATTGTACTTCCCTTGTAAGTGGAGTTTTCGCAGCTTCTTCTATTGCTTCATCCAATTGTCTTATGCCTACTTCTCCTCTATTATTTAGCATTCCTCTCATTTCTTCTAATTCTTTCAAGATTTGTTTATTTACACCTGAATCTTGATCCATTGGTCTTTTTAATTTCGCCTCTCTTCTTCTGCGTTCATGTCTATCTTCTCTCGCGAAATTTTGCATTTCTTCTTCATTATCCTCATCTCGTCTTCTTCTACGATTCTCTTCCTCATCTCTATCTTGAATTCGCATATGATGATGCCTTTCATTTCCCCTCCATGATTTTGTTCATTTCTTATCAATTCCATTCGCTGTCTTTCAGCCATCCTCTGTACTCTATCATACTCCTCATTGAGATTACCGTTATTCCGGTTTTGTGTACGCCTTCTTTCTCGATTGTCGTGATTGTTCTGGCGAATTGTCTCCTGAAGCTCTTGTTCTTCCATTTCCGCTCTCAATCTTTCACGTTCGCAGATTAAACGTGCTTGTTCAGCATAATGTCTTTCAATTTCTTCTTCAATTGTCTGTTGATTTCTTTGAGTTTCTCTTTCATGTAAAATTCTTCTTCCTTCCTCTCGATTTCCTTCGCCATCTTGGTCATTTCGTCCCTGACGTTGTCCGTTCTCTTGATTTCCACCATTTTTCCCATCATCAAAAGTTTCATTTTGTGGAACGTAACGATCATCAGCTCTTTCTCTATTTTCGCGATATTCTTCATCAGGATTTGATATTTCTTCTTGAATATTGTTTCCAGCATTGATTGTGGGTGAGTTTCGCCTCATTTCTCTTCTAATCGATCTTGAATATGATTTTGTAATACTTCTCGATCTTCTATTCTGTAGTCTTATATTCTCCATCCTTAATTCGTGATTTTGCCTTGTTAGATTTGCACGTTCTTCTGCCTCAGCTCTTCTTTCTTCATGTATTCTTCGTCTCAACGTTTCTAACGCTCCAATTTCCTCATCTCCATGAATTATTCCTTCATCTGCTTCTTGATTTCTCTCTTCCTGTATACTCACCCTATCGTAATCTGTATTCCTCCCTTGAACTAGTGTTTGTTGAATTGGTGGTTGAATTTGATTTTCTCTATTACTTCTCATTCTATTAGATTCTCCCATTTCACTTCTTTCTCTCCCAGCAATTCTCTTGCTTCTTCTAATAGTAGTCGGTTGTTCAGATGTATTTCTTCTTCTAACCATTTCTTCAATGTTAACAATATTGCAAGAAATTATGGAAAATTCTTAATCAATCACTCTAATCTTCACAAATCTCAATATTAATTTTCATCTTTTTCTAGAATAATCTTCAATACCTCCCTGTTTCTAGCGCCATTATGTAGTTGCAAGAAATCCTACACTACACCCCTCATATGATTTCATTATTACTCAACTCATTTTTAGGTTTACACTCTTAATTTTATTGATCAATCTTTGAATGTTCTTACAAGAAAAGATAAAGGAATCAAGAATGACCTCTGCTCTAGACTTTCTCTTTCCTACTTACTTGTTTCTTACTCAAAAAGATCTCTCTCCTTTCTTTACAACTTGAACGACTATTTATAGGGAAATACATAGTGGATGACAGCTAATCTTTCCTTTATTTTAGGGTATGGTTTGCGACATTCTCGCAACCTTACAAATGTTAATTTCGCAAGCTTTCTAATTTTCGCAGAACTATCACATCTTTCTCGTGATTCTAGCTGACGTCGTTTATCGTATCATTTCTGAAATTGTTCTGCGACGTTGTTGTGTTGTGTAGTTGATAATTTCGCTGAGACATTATCGTTGCGAGATTTTGATCCTACAACGGCTATTGGCCTATTGCAGAACCACTAGTGTTGCGACTTCAACACTGTCAACTTGAGTTTTCGGCTGACAAGCAGCTATACTTCATTGCGTCATTGGAGATACAACCACATCTGGATATTATGTTGTACCCGACATGATGAGAAGAGGACATGGAAGATTAGTTCTCATCCTTGAGGACAAGGATGTTTTCAAGGAGTGGGGAATGTCATGTACCGACATGATGAGAAGAGGGTGTCCCTTATCACAATTAGTGTCAATACTTAGTATTAGGCTTATTAGTAGTATCTAGCTTATTATTGGGTGTCTTTATAAATTTTAAGGGTGTGGCCAGATGTCACCACCTGGAGGATGTGTAGCCGTTAGATGCTAGGTAGTGAGTGAGGGCTTTATAAGCTATCAAACCTGTAATGAAACCTGAATCCAATTTTAATCAAAAACCAATCGTTTACTCGATTTGTAGGCTGTTCGCAAGAACAGAGAAACTTGATTCTCTGAATCAAGTATTTACTTTACCTCCAGGAGCATGACACAATTAAGTGTACACGTTTAGGTACGGTCACCTTTATCTGAATGATGGTACATTTCATTTGTGTATAACAAGCTAAGTTCGATCTAACGATTGAAAAATATTAACTTGAATTTAATCAGGTTTTCATCTAACAGTCAATATTGGATGCTTTGTTACCAAGGTAACATTGATTGCAAACCCTGATTTGGAGAATATATAAAGGAGAACTCTAGCAACTGGGAAACCTAATCCCCACACCTCCTATGTGATACTAGTTGCGACAAGAGTCGATTCTCCTTTAACCTTAGGTTTTTCACGAAACCATGTAGGTTAACCACTTGAAGACTTCACTGGGATTGTGAAGCCAGACCCAACTATTTTCTATGTAGTTGCGTGTTCTGGTCTTGTTGTTTTGTATTGTGATTGAGTACTATCTTCTTTAATATTTGTTCGATATTTGTTCTATGATAGGAAAGATTGAAAAGTAGTCACAAACATCTTCGTCACATCGTTTGTGATTCCACAATATCTTGTTTCGTTAATCGATTAAGACTATTATGAGGTGATTGATAGTACTAGGCTGTTCTTCGGGAATATAAGTCCGGTTTATCAATTGGTTCCTATTCACCTTGATTTATCAAAAGACGGAACAAAACTCGTAGGTATATCCATGGGATATAGATTTATCTATTCAATAGACTTTTCTGTGTGATACAGATTTGTTTATCAAGTTTTCGACTTTGGGTTGTAGCAACTCTTAATTGTGGGTGAGATCAGCTAAGGGAATCAAGTGCGCAGAATCCGGCGTGGTTCAAGAGGCGTAAGGAACGCGAGTGTACCTTGATCAGTGTGAGATTGGTTAGGTCTCAACTACATTCCAATCCAAAGTTAACTGGTAGTAGGCTAGTGTCTATAGCGGCTTAATACAATGTGGTGTTCAAATCTGGACTATGTCCCGAGGTTTTTTTGCATTTGCGATTTTCTCGTTAACAAAATTTCTGGTGTCTGTGTTATTTCTTTTCCGCATTATATTTGTTTATATAATTGACATATCACAGGTTGTGCGTAAGTTCAATCAATTAGATAATCCAACCTTTGGTTGTTGTGAAAAGGCGAGGGTACCCAAATTTACTTCAAGCTAAAACTTTTCCTTCATATAAATCCTTTCTCCGAAAGTGATTGTATATGGACTGAGTCGAGACAATATAACAAATCGGTTCACACTTCGTGTGATCGTCTATGGATATGAGATCGAGACAATACAACAACGAAGTATGTTTACTTGATACAAAGGTTCGGACTTAACCAAACACAATAGGACTGCTTATCAAGTAAAAAAGGAATTAACGTTTGTGTAATTTACTTTAATTATAATAAAACAATTATAATGCGGAAATATAAAGTAAATGACACAGCAAGATTTTGTTAAAAAGGAAAACCGTAAATGCAGAAAAACCCCGGGACCTTGTCCAAAATTGAATACTCTCAGGATTAAGCCGCCACACAAAATAAACCAACTTCGTATATTGAGACCAAGAAACTAAACCTAAGTTCACCTAGTTCCGTCAGTATTCCCACGCCTCCAACTTATAAATAAGTCACGTACTTGGAACAATTTCTTTGGTTCGTATTCCAAACAGTAAAGGAACAACAAATCTGTTTGGTATTAACTCTCTTCAACCAAGTGATATGAGTCGGACAAAGGATCTTCTGTTTATCTTAACATAAACTCCTTTGTCAGGTTCTTAGATCTATCTTTTGTTCAATTACCCAAAGTAATCATAAGATTTTGCAATCAATACCATTAATCCCAAGGAACCGTATTGATGCCGATCTACTCAACTATTCTATCCAATCTACCACAAGGATAAACCGATTATAGTGAGATCCTCCTTTTATCAAAACAAGTATTATGCACACCAAAGATTTATATAACCAAGTGTAGATGGGGAAAAACAATTTGCTGGTTTTTACGGAATTAAGGAGACGACCGTACAGAGGAGACTCCTTGAACCGAGCGAAATGTTCAACCTCACACAAATGCACTGCAAGAAGGGAGTGTTTTAAATTCGAGAGATCAATCTGTAGTACTCCGGCCTAAACCAAGACAATGGCCGTTCCAGAGTAAATTCGGTCACAAGAGAGGATGGGTCGATCTGTAGGAGGGAAGCTGAGAAATGTGTGAAATCAATGGTAATCAAAGATTGTAGGTGTGTTATGTATTCTGAATAAGATAAGTTCTGAATGATTGAATCTCTGTTGAGAGTGATTACTCAGATGTTGAGTTGTTAATCTCGTGTTGTCTGTTTGACGTGATATTCTTGTATTCAATCATGATTCAGAGACTTATTTATATTGCTGGAATTGCAGACACCATGATCCCATGAAGTGTGACAGTTAGTGGAATCAAAGAGCTGGGAAATGGAAATCGTGTTTGAAACCAGTTGCTCATCGTGCGGAGACTTGGTCGATTTTCCATCCACTACTTTGTTAACTCCTTCAACTGATTGCACGACTTGCTCACATTCAATCGTCTGTATGAACACACGTGTTGTAGACCGCCAGACCAAAACCCTAGTTAATATCCCCCCATGTGACACGATTGACGTCTCGTGGTGTAATTAGTCAGTTGTTGACTTCATGACTTCATGGGACGATGAGTCCATGTATCTGCTGAGTTGAACATGATTTTGCAAAATGTTCTGAGACTCATGAATTGAACGTGTCTGTTGAGACAGAGGTATAATTCTCACGTTGATAGTTGAGGCGAGCAAGTATTGCTCATTCGATGAATTGTTGAATATTGAGGGTTGAACCAATATTCCTTAGTTTGAGCAAATATTGCTCATCTGAGCAAGTGTTGCTCGTCTGATGAATTATTGGTAGCGTGACCAAAATAAAACATTAATTAGAATACTGATAGTTGAACCAAGTATAATAAAATGATGATCATGAGATCGTCGCAAAATTATTAGTGTTAGAATCTGGAATTATGATCCTTGGACTCAGAAACCCTAATTTGATCAATTGATGACCAATTTGATGGTTTATTGAAAATTCAACAATGGAATGAAGGAGGGACCGGCTATATGGGATCATGGATCGACCATATAGCGCCCGTATGGTCGAGTGAGCAAATACCAAGATCAGAGTTGGTGAAAGAATGATCAAATGCTGGTTCAATCATTCCTCATAAATTGCTCGTCTGAGCCTTAGGTAATAAACCTAATTAATTATGAAGAGGTTAGGGACCGAACAAGGGGTCATGAAACCGGCCTTGGATGGTCACGGGATCGAATGACGATCGCTCTATGAAAATTCCAAAATTATTTGGAGGAGTTTTGGACCTAATACGTGCAATTAGGTCAAATCATGAAAATACGTGGGACCGGCTCCGTGCGAGCCAAAGAGCCAACCTTGGTCAGTCAAGGTAACATGCTCACGTCGTAAAAACGTCTGTATCTCAGTCCTGAGAATTTTGGTATTTTCTGGCGTGCGTTTGAGCAACCATTTGAGAAAATATGACAAAATCAGGGTTTTGCTGAAACTTAGGAAACTTCATGAGATGAAGGAAAATAATTATAAAATGAAGGAATGATGAAGCATGGGACCGCTGAGGCCAAGGCATGGCCGGCTGGTCAATGACCATGGTCCCATGGTGCCCTTCCTAATTTTATATTATTTTTCATGATTTTATGAAAATTTCATGAAATCAAGGAGTTTGTTGAAATTAAGGAGTTTCCTTGAAGTGAAGGAGTTTCCATGGGATCAAGGAAACAAATAATATTAAAATAATAAAATAAGGGCGTGTGGGACCGGCTTTGAGCATGGTCGGCCGGCTGGGGCTCGGTCCCGTGCGTTTCCCTAATTTTTATGTAATTTTTGTGTATTATTTCCATGATTTGAAGGAATTTTCATAATTTGAGAGAAATACAATGAAATCAAGGAATTTCATGGGATCAAGGAAAATTAAAATAATAATAATAAAATAAAGGGACGTGTGGGACCGGCTAGGGCATGGCCGGCCGGCTGGGGCCTGGTCCCACGAGTTTCCCTAATTTTATATTATATTTTTCATCGTTTTATGAAAATACCATGAGATTAAGGAGTTTTCATGAGATTAGGGAAATATTAATAAAATAATAAGGAACCATGAGGTGTGGGGACGGCCGGGATCAAGGCATGGCCGGTTGGCCAATAAACACGGCCCCACGACATTTTTTCCAATTTTATATTATTTTCTTGGTGCGAAGGAAACACCATGAAACTGAGGAGTTTCCTCAAAACGAAGGATATTTGTTCAAATGAAAGAATTTTCATAAGATCAAGGAAAATAACAAAAATATGATAAAATAGAAAACTGGCATGGGACTGGCCACGACACGGCTGGACGGCTAGTGGGCCCAGTCCCCCAGCGCTTGGTCAATATTTTATTATTTATTATTTTCTTTCCTATTTTGCATAGGTTCATCGTTTCGTCGTATTTTGAAATACTCGTTCGTGCATTCAGGTGATTGTTAGTGCATCATCGTCGAATACACTTGCACCTTTTGAGTCGGGGCTTACTCGAAGGTAACTCAGACGCCCGTACATTGAATATTTATTACTAACCCATGGAATTATGCTGAGAAGAACCATAGATTGAAGTAACGAAATATCACGAAAATATTTGAATATTTTCAGAAATTCATTGGATGAATCCAAGAATTTAGGAATAATTAATTGATGGCTCTATACTAGTACGATCGTCTAGGAGCATTAATTATTCTGAGCGACATGAGCTAGTTGAAGCGTCATATCCTTTATATAGTCAAGCAAAACTGTTGTTTGTATCCTGAAGACGTTATTGCTCTATACTAGCAGGCAAGCTGTCTAGGAGCCGTCCAATCTCGTGATTCTATATAGAAGTAATTACTGAAGTGTTTAGTATTCATGAGATATGTCGTTGCCTATCCGAGAGACTACATATGTCCATGTACTCTGAGAGACGGTATTCTCAGTCAGAGATTCGATGAGAGACCCGTGTCTCGATACTCGCATCTGATTGCTGGTTTACGATTTTAGCCTTTGTCGAAAATCCACCATCTACATTAAGTCCCCTGCTTAGTGAGGAACAGTCGTGTTCCTCAGTCAGCATTAAATGGTAATTTACCGTTTATAACAAGTAAATCAACTTAGTCATAAGTTAAAACGTTACCGGATTTTGATAGTACGAGAAAACCACGACTTGAATGAAGATCCCAGTGGCATGATAGAGCATCGTTCGATGACCATAAATTGGTGTTGAACCGCTGATTTGGACGACGGGACCTTGGTCGTTTAGGATACGCGGATCCGGGCCCAAGAAAGGAATCCGTTTTAGCGCGGACACTCATTCGTTCGTTAGTTTAAGAAACAACAAAATAGACCTGAGTCTAATGATAAAATTTTTGTCTATGAGCTTTCACGAAAAACAAAACTTTGTTTTTTTTTAAATATGTGAGAGTCACAAAGTGGAATAAACTCTCGTTTCGAAGGTGGATGCTCATACGAGAGAAATTCTTTTTTTGAACAGACGTGCGTCTGTTAGTAATAAAATTTTGTTAATGAGCTTTCATGAAAAATTTTATATTCGAGTTTTCAGAAATCTTTAAAAATTATACTCTCGCTTCAAAGACAAATGTTCGTGCGATGGAGCAAAATATATATATATATATATTGTTCAAACTTACGTGAGTTTCACGTTAAAATATGTATATATTTTGGTAAAATCAATGTTTTGATTTTGAACAACTGGTGAAAATAGACAATTATACATGGTGAAATAATGTTTGTATGTGAGTTTTCACAATTGTAGAATGGACGCTTGCCCAATTTTTGAAAAAACAGTGGATGTTAAAATTCACGTGGGTTGTTTATGATTTTATGAAAATCAAGTCATGATTTTGAATAATGAATCTTGCTCGTCTTTGCAAGTTTGAAGGAACGAGCAAGTTTTTTCGAAATTCCGACGTTATAATCACTACAGCTAGTGAAATTGTAAATAGGTAAGAGTTGGATTGTTACCATTTTTGTTGCGTGTTTGTTACCGGTACATCCATGACTCCATGTCTTTCGCCTCAAATAGTGGCGACTTCTGGTTACAACCACCCTTCTGGATCTTCCGGAGAACGTTCCAGAAATATGAAGCCAAAGATGAAGAATTCTGCAGATGTTTATGCCGAGGTGAACCAACCTTTCAGAGACGCTGGAAAGCTGGTACTTTGTATGTCTCTCGATGATCTGGGAGTCGTCCCTTATCAGTAGAAGCACCGCCGACTTCAACAAATGATACTATCGGCTGAAGATGAAGTCAGGATTTGCATTGATGGTGTAGATCCTGATTCAAATGTGGACGAACGATGAACTTCATCATAATTCGTTATCAGAAAATCCAGAAGTCGGTCTTTCAGTAAAAACGCTGTAGAATCTTCGTCCGATGTCGGATTTCCGCGGTCTACCCATGTTTTTTCATCCTCAGAATATTTCCAAGCTTTAGAAAAGAAGTTTTTCGAGTTTTGAGCATGTTTAGGGGCCGAAATAGGCGAAACAGTAAACTTCCAGGAGATTTCCAGAAACTTTTCAGCTGGCATGTAGTCCAATGTTTCGACCACATCTCTTTGCTCGTTCATCCAATTACTAAGAATTTTGGATATGTTGTAGAGGACATAGATGCGAAGAGAATGGTATATGATCCATACTTATATTCTTCACAAATTTCTCCCAGATCACCCCTTTCTGCAAGATAGTGTAAAATCGTTTCAGACGAGCTTGTTGTAAAACGCCCTTGTTGTGTCTTTAGACCATTCGCTCGTGTATTGAACACTTTATGAAGGATTATAATGTCATTTATTAATTTGAAATCTGAACCCCTTGATTGATACATGAGCATGGTGCTTGCAGTGCCATCTTGTTTCTGTCAGTCGTAGAAACATCACTTCTGAAATCATGGTCACGGGACCCTAGCTGAGGTTTCTCTCGAGAGGGGATGATGTAATGACCATGGTTTTATGTCCCGGTGGTAGAATTCCTTTTATGATGAATGATTAGCATATGAGAGTCTGGTGCCACGGGTCTTGGACTGTGAAACTGATCGTCATGATCAGTGGACCGTCAGTCCCCAGTATCTTGTTGAATCTCTCCTTTTCGTTTTCTCTTCTTATGGCCAGACTTGGATAGAGGACCCAGGTAGAAAAATTGATGTAAAGACCTAGGTGGTCGAAGTTAGAGGTACCTTGATGAAGTACTTTGTGGAAAGACCTGGTGGACACCGATCAACTGTGGAAGTTATGAATCCCGTCTAAGAATTGATGCTTGCATGTACGCTCTGGAAACTGTAGGAACCTCATACGACGTCGGAATTCGACGCTTGACCCCAACTTTTGAATCTAAGAGTCTGAGTTATCACATGAGAAAAGAATCACTCAATTTGGAGTTGTATAGGTCAGCCAACGAAGGATGCACATTTGTAATTTGTAATCCCGTACAAATTTTTCAGATTTCGTAGACCTGACGGTGAAGGCCATATATTTCAGCTTGTATGTCCAATTGATGCGCTCTTTTGGTATGTTGCATCAGAGACATAAAAGAACATCTTTTGTTTAGGAAGCATTGTCCCATTCCTCACCCATTGGTACGTTTTTGTAAACCCATGAAGCATGTTGTATCTCATTTGTAGAGGTGATGAGAACATCTTGTAGAAGACTTTGGCTTGTGCCTGTCCATCGTGCAAGCTTTGGGAAGACTTTGATGCTAACATGTTTTCATTTCCAAACGTCTCGATATGAGTCGTCAGTGCTTGGAGAAGTATGATCCATCGAGTAACACTTCCACACTTAGGTTGTAGAGAATGGACAGTTGATGGAGCTTTGTCATGAGGATGTTGCTCTTGAGACCGTTCTTAATGCTGAGATCTTGATTGAATTTTCTCCTGACATTCTTGTTGATGCTGAGACCATGGACATAGTTCCTCCAAATATCCTTGTTGATTCCGATACCATGGTTGGAGTTTCTCCAGAGACCGAGAAGTCTAGAACCATGATTATCAACATAGTGTTGCTCCTCCATCCAGTGAGCCGCGAAGTGGATTTTTCAGGGAATTGATGTTGTTGCGGCAAATAGCAGCAACGTACTTTATTCAATAAGATCAAGTCCCCAGCGTGTTGAAGGAGTTTGTGCCAACGTTGCATCTGCTCCAGAAGTATTGTCACGGGATAATGCAGACCTATTGATTGAACTTTGATCGTGTCGGTGTTGAATCAGTGTGTCACCGTAGAGATATTGTGCTGAATATAGAGGAGCTATTATCGAAGGTGTACTCTTTGATTGGGAGTACAGTTTGAAGGCTTCTGAAGAATGTAGCATTCAGAGATGAGAGGTTTTTGACTTTCAGTTGGCCTTGGAGAAGTAGGTGATTAACAGCTGTTGTAAGGATTTTCTTAGATGCTCGAGTGTTGAGGCTTCACACCCTTTAAGCGTCCGATGTCGTAGGTTTGATCGTCTCGTCCTCGAGTATCCTCTGTTGATTCAGCATTCCTTTCATTGCGGTAGTGGGATTCAACACTTGTGCGGACATCAAAGCTTTCTGATTTTGTGGTACGCAAGGACACTTGTACAAGGCTATGGAGAAATGCCCAAATTGTTTTTTTTTCCATGCTTGAACACCATCTCAGTAATGTATGTCTCAGTGAGATGCTCGGTTCGGAGAAATGTCAGATTCAACCACTTGGTAAAATATTGTTGAAGTGAGATTACCCACTTATAGCGTCTTGCAATAGCAGAGATGCTAGGAGAATTGAGTCCCCATGATAGAATAGCATGTGAGGAAATAAATGACACATACATGGGAGGAATGAGACTTTCCTGAGTGCAGGACCTTTGGATGAATGTCTGTGCACCTTTTGCAGGTTCTTGTATCAACTTCGCCAAAGTTCGAAATTCCTCCAAGTGCTCTGATGATGGAACGTCCGCCAAATCTTCTGGATCAGAACTTTCTTCTTTGGAGAGATGTGTAACCAAAGGCGTTTTGTAAGTACCCATCTTTTCAGCGTGGATCCACGCTCGTCTGAAGGACATGTCATATCCTGGCTTTTCCTGACTATGTGAAACTTGGCTTCTGTCCAGGTTGAACTTATGTTCACTTTGAGAGTGATGTAGCCATAAGTATTTCTGAGTGTTCCTTCAAGGTCTCTGAGATGGGAGCATGAGTAGCTCCTTGTCGAGTGATACCTGTGGATCCGATGGTTTTCAGTGGAATATTGTTGATGGCGGTGCCAGCATCGATCAACGTTCTTGCAAATTCGTTTCTTCTGAGATTGACCATGGTACGCAGTCCCCAGTCGTACATCTCTTGGTCTGTGGCTGGAGGCTCAATAAGTATTTCCGGAATGGACTTATTGACACGATGTAGTTCAGTGCTGTGAACATGTCTCTCCTTTGTGCCTTCGACAGATAGAAATCCACGTTCGACCAAGGATTGAACTGCCTCTTTGATAGGTTGTTCAGAAAGTATAAAGGTTATGATTGGGATAGGATTCGTGTGTACTCCTTCAGTCCCCAGTTGAAGCTATTTTGGATCAACCGTCTTTTCAAAATGTTGCAGCCACCTGTTAGATGATAGGTGAACTTATGAAGGCAACAGTACCTGGGATTCTTCATTTCTTCTTCAGTCAGATGCCTCCTAATGAATGTCGGTTTGCTTGCACCAACCTGAATCCAAACTTCCAGTAACTCGATCACTTGTTTAATGAAAAGAGGGAGTTTAGAATCTGTATGATCATTTTCCCGTTTGTTGATGTAGGGTTGAGGTTCGTGCATTTCAAGATTGGTTATCTTTTCTCTGTGCTTCCGGAAGAGCTGGAGAAGCATGCTTGCGTTGTGACTCGTCTTTCCGTTTGCTCCCTTATGCAACAAAATTTTTGGAAGCTTGGAGGTTGTATTGATTGTTAATCAAATGCATGCTACCTTGAGTGTCTCGCGGCTCTTCAGCCTTTGTATATTTTGTTCTTTCCAGTAAAGCGGGTGCAGTAGTTGTCGATCTCTTCGCCGCTTCATGAAGCTCTGAGAAGGTATGGAAATGAAGATTTTCCAATAAATCTCTGTAGACCGGGATCATGTCGTTGATACACAAGTCTACCAGTTGTTGCTCCGTGACGTTTGGATCATGACAGTCCAGGGCCTAGACTCTGAATCTTTTCACGTAGTCATTGGGATGTTCATTGCTCCTCTAAAACATTCTTCCAAGATCGGAAAGAGTAACTTGCTCTGACAAAGAAGTACTTTCTGTATAAGGTGTTAATCATTTCTCTCCAATTGTTGATAGTTCCTGGTGCGATGTTGTTGTACCAGGTGTATGCCCTGCCTTTCAAGGATTTTGAAAATTCTTTGAGGAGAACAACATGGTTATGCTCATGTTCACCCAAGGCTTCCAAGAACCGAGAAACATGCTCCCGAGCATTGCATGTTACGGCATACAAAGTGAAGGTCGGAAAGGTATAACCTTTTGGAAGAGGAATCCTTTGCGTAGCAGCAGGGTATGGAGGCTGGTGACAATGGATATGTGATGTCTTGTCTTTTACATGGTTCTCCAAGAGGAGTTCCAAATCTTCCAGAGTAATGAAACTTGATGATTCCTTCGTTGATGGATCGTCTGCAGCTTTGCGGACTTCGCTTTCATCCACTGTATGAATTGGAACTACTTCAGGATCATAATCTGAGGATGTTTCCTTTTCTTTTTATTTTCCTTGAGTCTTCTCTGACATCTTGTCAATGAGAGTCTTGAGATAATTGAATAGATCTTTCTGTGTAGTAGCCATATCGGTTTGATTCTGTGCAAGGATCTCTTGCACTTTGATGAGATCAGCAATGGTAGGTCGTGGGTTTCCTCTGACTTCCTCAGGGTGTCGACCGAACAGAGGATGACCTTCCGTGTTAACATGAGGAGGAGTAATATCATCACTGCCAGTGCTAGAGGCCGCAATCATTCCCGGGATATCCTCGTTGTCGTTGTTGTTGTTGTTGCCAGTGCTAGCGTCGTTTGCGTTGGAACCTGTGACTAACCCAGACCTAAGACCAGCCATCTTGTGGAGTTGTGAGATTGCACCCGAGAGAATGATCTCCCACTGTGGTCGTCAATCTGTAGATCGGGCAAAACGATTTGCTGGTTTTTACGGAATTAAGGAGACAACCGTACGGAGGAGACTCCTTGAACCGAGCGAAATGTTCAACCTCACACAGATGCACTGCAAGAAGGGAGTGCTTTGAATTCGAGAGATCAATCTGTAGTACTCCGACCTAAACCAAGACAATGGTCGTTCCAGGGTAAATTCGGTCACAAGAGAGGATGGGTCGATCTGTAGGAGGGAAGCTGAGAAATGTGTGGAATCAATGGTAATCAAAGATTGTAGGTGTGTTATATATTCTGAATAAGATAAGTTCTGAATGATTGAATCTCTGTTGAGAGTGATTACTCATATGTTGAGTTGTTAATCTCGTGTTGTCAGTTTGACGTGAGATTCTTGTATTCAATCATGATTCAGAGACTTATTTATATTGCTGGAATTGTAGACACCATGATCCCATGAAGTGTGATAGTTGATGGAATCAAAGAGCGGGGAAATGGAAATCGTGTTTGAAACCAGTTGCTCATCGTGCGGAGACTTGGTCGATTTTCCATCCACTACTTTGTTAACTCCTTCAACTGATTGCACGACTTGCTCACATTCCATCGTGTGTATGAACACACGTGCCATAGACCGCTAGACCAATATTCCTTGGTTTGAGCAAATATTGCTCATCTGAGCAAGTGTTGCTCGTCTGATGAATTATTGTAGCGTGGCCAAAATAAAAAATTAATTAGAATACTGATAGTTGAACCGAGTATAATAAAATGATGATCATGAGATCGTCCCAAAATTATTAACGTTCGAATATGGAATTATGATCCTTGGACTCAGAAACCCTAATTTGATCAATTGATGACCAATTTGATGGTTTATTGAAAATCCAACCATGGAATGAAGGAGGGACCGGCTACATGGGATCAGGGATTGACCATATAGCGCCCGTATGCTCGAGTGAGCAAATACCAAGATCAGAGTTGGTGAAAGAATGATCAAATGCTGGTTCAATCATTCCTCATACAATGCTCGTCTAAGCCTTAGGTGATAAAACCTAATTAATTTTGAAGAGGTGAGGGACTGACCAAGGGGTCATGAAACCGGCCCTGGACGGTCACGGGATCGAATGACGATCACTCTATGAAAATTCCAAAATTATTTGGATGAGTTTTGGACCTAATACGTGCAATTAGGTCAAATCATGAAAATACGTGGGACCGGCTCCGTGCGAGCCAAAGAGCCAATTTTGGTCAGTCAAGGTAACATGCTCACGTCGTCAAAACGTTCGTATCTCAGTCTTGAGAATTTTGGTATTTTCTGGCGTGCGTTTGAGCAACCATTTGAGAAAATATGACAAAATCAGGGTTTTGCTGAAACTGAGGAAACTTCATGAGATGAAGGAAAATAATTATAAAATGAAGGAATGATGAAGCGCGGGACCGCTGAGGCAAATGCATGTCCGGACGGTCAGTGACCACGGTCCCATGGTGCCCTTCCTAATTTTATATTATTTTTCATGATTTTATGAAAATATCATGAAATCAAGGAGTTTGTTGAAATTAAGGAGTTTCCTTGAAGTGAAGGAGTTTCCATGTGATCAAGGAAACAAATAATACTAAAATAATAAAATAAGGGCGTGTGGGACCGGCTTTGAGCATGGTCGGCCGGCTGCGGCCCGGTCCCGTGCGTTTCCCTAATTTTTATGTATTATTTCCATGATTTGAAGGAATTTTCATAATTTGAGAGAAATACCATGATATCAAGGAATTTCATGGGATCAAGGAAACTTAAAATAATAATAATAAAATAAAGGGACGTGTGGGACCGGCTGGGCCCGATCCCACCAGTTTTCCTAATTTTATACTATATTTTTCATGGTTTTATGAAAATACCAGGAGATTAAGGAGTTTTCATGAGATTAGGAAAATATTAATAAAATAATAAGGAACCATGAGGTGTGGGGCCGGCCGAGATCAAGGAATGGCCGGTTGGCCAATAAACACGGCCCCACGACATTTTTCCTAATTTTATATTATTTCCTTGGTGCGAAGGAAACACCATGAAACTGAGGAGTTTCCTCAAAACGAATGATATTTGTTCAAATGAAAGGATTTTCATAAGATCAAGGAAAATAACAAAAATATGATAAGATATAACATTGTTGTGGGACTGGCCGCGGCACGGCCGGCCGGCTAGTGGGCCCAGTCCCCCAGCGCCTTGGTCAATATTTTATTATTTATTATTTTCTTTTCTATTTTGCATAGGTTCATCGTTTCGTCGTATTTTGAAATACTCGTTCGTGCGTTCAGGTGATTGTTAGTGCATCATCGCCGAATACACTTGCACCATTTGAGTCGGGGCTTACTCGAAGGTAACTCAGACGCCCGTACGTTGAATATTTATTACTAACCCATGGAATTCTGCTGGGAAGAACCATAGATTGAAGTAACGAAATATTACGAAAATATTTGAATATATTCAGAAATTCAATGGATGAATCCAAGAATTTAGGAATAATTAATTGATGGCTCTATACTAGTACGATCGTCTAGGAGCATTAATTATTCTGAGCGACATGAGCTAGTTGAAGCGTCACATCCTTTATATAGTCAGGGAAAACTGTTGTTTGTATCCTGAAGATGTTATTGCTCTATACTAGCAGGCAAGCTGTCTAGGAGCCACCCAATCTCATGATTCTATATAGAAGTAATTACTGAAGTGTTCAATATTCATGAGATATGTTGTTGCCTAGCCGAGAGACTACATATCTGCATGTACTCTGAGAGACAGTATTCTCAGTCAGAGATTCGATGAGAGACCCGTGTCTCGATACTCGCGTCTGATTGCTGGAAGTTCGTATAATTATGGGTTTACGATTTTAGCCTTTGTCGAAAATCCACCATTTACACCAAGTCAGAAATCTTCTATCTCTTCTTTGTCTTCAAATCTTCTTAGATCTTCAATAAACACCTGCACACAACTACTTGAATCTCTTGTGATCAATCACACATTGAACGGAGTCTGTTAACAATGGATTATCACAAGATCGTCTTTAACACTAACAACAGTCTAAAGATCCCTGTCGAAACTTCGAACTAGTTTGAGTGAATCTTATATCAGAAGAGAAGATTCTCAAGCATAAACAAACTAGGTGCAATCAAAGTTCAACCACTTTTAGTCAATCAAATCAATCGAAAACAAAAGATAAACCGCAATTATCTAGTTTCCCACCAACGGTACTCGTAGAGATTCTCAATCCCAAAGAAGTCTTTAAATTGAGCGGCCGTAAGAGATTTCGCCTAATTAGGTTACTCTCCTCTCCGAATAGGCGGCTTCACCAGTAACAGTACAAGAGAGGAAGTTTACTATCACGAAGGATTAGTTTGCTAGAAATGCAAACTTCAAGAATTTTTAGAAAAAGAAGTTTGGACACCAAGGAATTTCCAAAATCGAAAATATTCTCAAGATATTCAATAATAATTTCCATATTCGGTTTTCATAATTCCTGAGAATGCTCTGTACAAAAATATTGATCGAAAATCTCCTTGGAAATTCTTTAACTAGCAAATGCACATTACTAATTATTATTTTCCATATGTAATTAAAAACCTTAATTAAAAGATTCTTAACTTATTTAATTTCAATCCTGGGATTTACTTCCTTCTTAGCCGTTAAGGAATATCTTTGAACAATAAAAGATAGGCACAAATGCACGTGTTCAAAGTGTGTCGACATCCTTACTTTGTAAGTCCTCTTTCATACTTACACACTTGAAACGGATTTACCACGCTTACAAACAAGCTTAGAATTGATTCAGCTGACTTTCAAGAGTTATGCGATTGATTAAGAACTCTCAATCACAAATCATGGGTTTAACGGTTCTACCAAAACAAGTTTCGGTTCTACCTCCATGTGAGTACTGTGCATAGTCACACTAGCTTCCCAAAATTCGGTTGACTAGGTACTAGGATCAGTTCCCCACATATGTATGGTATCTAACTCATATGTGTTGCACGTGTCCATAGGATCGGTTCCCCTTTCTGTAAGCCTTGTTGCACCCCATACAAGGATCGATTCCCCTTTGTGATGTGTTGCACCTCTTACTAGGATCGGTTCCCCTTTACCCAGTGTTAGGTCTTACAAACTACACAAACTCGATCATACCATCAGATGATTACTTAAGATCGGTTTCACTAATAAAAGTCATACCAATACAAAAGTCAGGCCTCGTGTGAATAGTTTTACCAACAACACAAACAAGTCAAGAGCGGTTATACTAATCACACATATTGGTCGTTCATAAGATATACAATGAAGAACAATCCCAATAACGCCTGGCGATTTTCTTTTCGATTCACAAACAAAGTTCATGAACTTACTTCCTTAAAACACATGTAAAAACATTGTTTCATAGGATGAAATCCTCACCTCATACCCATACATAGTCACAATAGCATTCAAAGGATTATGTCGATGTCTTATCTACAAAGTTTAATGGTTAAGCAATAAACCTCGTATTGTATTCCTTAATACTATGTCTATCTAGAGTGTTCATGCTTCGCAGTTTTGTTTTCAATATGCACGACTTGAAAGATATGTTAGGGAATGAAACAGTTCAATTCAAATATCACCAACCTCAAGAGGAAGGATGCTGTTGTGGTTGTAGCTCCTTACTTCTTCACTTCTTCAAGTCTTCGCAATACTTGTAATGTCTCAAATCCTAATACTTTCAAGCCAACCTATACGAAGTTGACTCTAGTACATTTAATCAAGCGACTCTTAAATGAGTTTTGGTTCACTAAAATATGACAACCAAACTTGACATACCAACGCTTGGTGGGTTCAACCGAGCTATGCTCTAACAATCTCCCCCTTTGTCAATTTTAGTGACAAAACTCTTACAATTATATGGATAAACAAATTACAAGAATTCATTACACATACGCTTGATTCCCGAATTCAACAACACATAACCTGCATACATTCAATCCTTAAAAATGCAACAGTTGTTGGCATTATAATAACAAAGCTCATACTCCCCCTAAAGGAGATAGGTAGATTTTCAATCCTCACGTCTTTGTTATACCAAATCATATGATATGTTACTCCCCCTTAGTCTATGCTTTTCCTCTTTCGTTAGATAAACATTCAAGCACCAATGTCCTTCTTCCCTAGTGACACCAATCAATATAAATTGACACCAACATCACTTGTTTACTCCATATATTTCTCCCCCTTTTTGTCACAAAATGACAAAGAAACGAAAAAATAAAGGACAACACGAAAAGGATCTTACAAATCTCAAAATAGACTTGCAACCTGTTCAGTCAAGCACGAGGGTTCCACACATCATTTTTGATAACCAATATCAAAACCGAAACTACAAAGTAATTATGTTTTGATATGTTATCATGGAAATAATTGCCCGAAGCAATTTTCCCAAATAGTTTAGTAAACCAAAAATCAACTAAGCATATTAAGCTCTCCCTGAAAAGGAGGTGATCCAGCCGCACCTTTCAGTATGGCTACCTTGTTACGACTTCACTCCAGTCAATAGCCCTGCCTTCGGCATCCCCCTCCTCGCGGTTAAGGTAACGACTTCGGGCATGGACAACTCCCATAGTGTGACGGGCGGTGTGTACAAGGCCCGGGAACGAATTCACCGCCGTATGGCTGACGAGCAATTACTAGCGATTCCGACTTCATGTAGGCGAGTTGCAGTCAGACCCTACTTCTTTTTATGACTTCCAATTCTCGATCCCGGCCCGGTGACCAACCAGGGACTTTAGTGACTCGAGCGTATGCGAGAGTCTCAAAGAGACTCGACTGCCAAGGAGAGGTGCAAACCCAGATAAGTTCTTATAGTGCGACCTGAGAGAGTTTTAGTAGTAAGGCCCTTCTGAATCATCTTCTGGAATCATATAGCTGTCAAAAGTGAGTAACTTCTCATCCGAACTCTAATTCATTGAAATCACGTCCAGTAAAACAGAAGAATTATAAATCTCTAAAATAATACATAGGAATACCGCAAATAAAGTCATTGCGACACCCATCAAAGGGGTAGTTCCCCATCCAGGAGCAACTTTCCTTTACTAAACCGATTGTACAAATACAATCGCTTCATTCGATAAGACCAAAATAAATATAACTCTATTTTTCTCATCAGGTACTAATTATCCATATAACTTAGACCTTTAGATTTTAAACAAGCCAAATACTAGGTTAGTTAACTAGCATTTCTTGTTAAGGCATTCGATTAGACTTGAATAACCGAAACCTCCACTTTGGTAAGTCTAGCTAAGATCAGAATTAACTTAGTTTCTTTTATCCGGAATCGAATTGGACTAAACAACTCATCCCGTAAACATATTCTTTTGTCAAGCCATAAAAAATTCATACAAACCAAAACAAATCAACTTGCATAATTATTCACCTCAACCGGAAGCAATTGAAACAACATAAACGTTAAAGCACTGCAATTGCACCGTAAATTTTGTAAGCCTAAAAAATTGATACCACACAACAAAGTAAGATAACAACAGTTTTTCTTAACCGGAACCAATTGAATCACACACACATCCATACACACATAATAGAATAAAAACATCAATTGTACCGAAATTTTGTTAAGCAAAAGAAAACAGATATAAGCAATAACATTAGGATCTTCTTAAACAGGAAAACAATTAACTAATAAGATTGTTACTTCAATTTCGTATCCAACTTCTCTAATATGATTGTATCTTCTTCTTCCAGGGAGAATTGATATCGAAATACCATTATGTTGTCATCCTTATGCAAAACAAAAAAATAACAACAACCAACCTTTACCAGAGAAAGGTTGAAAACCGGTGTTTAACTATTGCAAGCAAAAGTTGAAAACCCATGAAACACATATGCTTTTATGCTAAACCAAAACCGATTCAACATATTGTGACTTTTTCACATATTGTTTCTATCAGAACCCCTCATGATCCTTTGATAAAGCCTACCAACATGGGCTAAAACTTAAACCTGCTAAATCAAAAAGTCACCCAAACCATAAGGGTTCACAACATATTATGAGATCGAATATCAAGGTAATATAACCGAAATCAAACATCTCATAAACATACATAACATTAAATAAAGCATTTAAGCACAAACTATGTAAATCAAAAGCTATCACAAGGAAAAATTATAAATCAAATAAATTTATTCATAATAGTTTTTATTCATAATATACTCAATACAATCAATGAAAGAAATCAAAAATTGCAGTCTATTTTTCTTAGATTAAGTATTACAGCATATAACTTAATCTCTAGTGGTGCTCTTATTGTTCACTGAGGTTTCTTCAGTGTTCAAATTGTTAAAGCATGTCTCAAGAGACTTGTCTACAACCACTTCTTGTTTTTCAAGATATTCAATTAGAACCTTAAGTTCAGCAAGAGCTCCTTTTGATCCTTCGATCTTCTCTTTTAACCAATCTTGATGTCGAATAGTCATAACAAGATTGGTTTCTAGTTCTTCAACACCTTGGATATTTTGAGACATACTATCCGACCGAATCCACTTGGTTTTGGTTGGATCTTGCTTATTGTAAGCCAACAGACATGACTCATCTTGTGATCCTTCTGAACTATCAAAATCGTAATCAGACATGATTTTTGATCTATTTCTCTTCTTCCTCTCTGTATCGATTCCTTGACAATCTTTAACCTTTTGAGATTCCTCCTTATTAGCCTTTGAGATACTGCGAGTTATTGGAGGCATGCTCGAATATATAAAGTATTGAACAGGGTATCGGAATACAGGTAGGAAATGGTTTCCCTTTAAAACGAAACTTTCAGACCAAAATCCAAAAAACCGAAAGTATTACAGTAAAATATTTCGTTTCCTTTTGTCCGAACTTTTCAAGTTGGCAGGTTTATTAAAATTCGAAAACTCCAAATAAAACCTATTTCTGGAAAATCATGTTAAACATAAACATTTTTTAAGCAACCATGGATTCGCAACTATCCATAAAGTGCCACAACTTTTCTGATAATCAACTACACAAATAGATGTGCTCCAGATTTATTGTGCCTCTCCCATCCATGAAAAAGAGCACGGGAGAGGATGAGAGTGCACAAATTTTGATACAACTAAGTTGCATCTGAGTAAGCTTTTTCCAGCTTACATTAAATATCAGAAACATAGTTCATGTTTCTCTTAGGGAATTTCTGCCCAAGATATTTTGTCTCAAGGCGATGATCTTTTCTAGCTCTAGAGATATGATCATGTGGAGAAAACTTACTGATCTGAGAATTTTCAAAGATTGATAGATCTCTCTTAATTATTTCAATGAGATTTTCATAGGATTTTCTCATTCTAAAGACTTCCTTATGATTCATGTCAGTGTGATTGTCTGAAACAATTATCGGAAATTCCTGATTGTTTCTTTTGGCAGAGATTCTCTCTTTCCCTTTCTTCTAGAATTTTTCATCAAAACAACTGTTTCGATATGAATGTGGAGGAACCTTTTTCCAGAAGTGATTATCAACTCTTTCCTCTGATTCTTTTGAGTTGATCTTATCAGGTAGTGGTATAATTTGTCTTTCTATTGAGGAAAGGTCTTTCAAATTTTTAAGACAGGAAACTTCTTTCAATATTTTTACCACAGTATGTTGAAGAAGTATAAGTTTCCTGTCAAGTGACTGAAACGTGTATTCCTTAAGATTACTTTCACGGAATCGGTTCAAAGTTTCCTTTGGACAAGATTTTGTTTTATCATCAGTAGACATAGAAGATGGTTTCTTATCCTCTTCTGACTTGATGTAGTTGGGTAAACTACCATCATCTTGATCTGTTTCAGACATGACTAAACCATTTTTATCACAATCTGTAAAAGTCGAGCAGGGACTTTTAGTTTCCTCAGTATCAGAAGAAATCACAACAGAATCACTCGTCAGAATCATATGACGTGTCTCTTTTCCTTGAGAAATAGATTTACCAAGAGCTTCTAATTTGACAGTGAGATTTAATTTCTCTTCAGCCAGACTATGCGGTTGACTGTATTTTTCTCTGATCTCTTGTTTAAGAAGATTTGTCTTTGTCTTCAATATAAGAACTTTAGAAGACAGAGATTTTATAGGCTTTAAGAGTTTTACCAACTCTTTATCAGCATCTTGTTTTTCATCAGAAAAAGACATAGATGTTTTCGCAACTCCTGGATCATGAGTTAACGAAGTGGTAACATCTTCAACTTTTGAGTATTCATACTCTTGCAAAACGTTAACTAAATCAGACATGAATTAAATTCTTATAGGATGGATCACACCAAACACATATTGTTAGATCTTTTCGTGTTTGCCTTCTCTGATACCAATTGAAAAGGCGAGGGTACCCAAATATACCTCAAGCTAAAACTTTTCCTTCCTATAAGTTCTTTCTCCGAAAGTGATTGTCTATGGACTGAGTCGAGACAATACAACTAATCGGTTCACACTTTCTGTGATCGTCTATGGATACGAGATCGAGACAATACAACATCGAAGTATGTTTATTGATACAAAGGTTTGGACTTAACCAAACATAATAGGATTGCTTATCAAGTAAATAGGAATTAACGTTTGTGTAATTTACTTTAATTATAATAAAACAATTATAATGCGGAAATATAAAGTAAATTACACACCAAGATTTTGTTAACGAGGAAAATCGCAAATGCAGAAAAACCCCGGGACCTTGTCCAGAATTGAATACTCTCAGGATTAAGCCGCTATACAAAATAAACTAACTTCGTATAGTTGAGACCAAGCAACTAAACCTATAGTTCACCTAGTTCTCTCTGTATTCCCACGCATCCAACTTATAAATAAGTCATGTACTTGGAAAAATTCCTTTGATTCGTATTCCAAACAGTAAAGGAACAACAAATATGTTTGGTAGCAACTTTGTTCAACCAATTGATGTGAGTCGGACAAAGGCTCTTCTGTTTATCTTAACATAAACTCTTTCGTCAGGTTCTTAGATCTATCTTATGTTCAATTACCCAAAGTAATCATAAGATTTTGCAATCAATACCTTTAATCCCAAGGAACCGTATTGATGCCGATCTACTCAATTATTCTATCCAATCTACCACAAGGATAAACCGATTATAGTGAGATCCTCTTTTTACAAAAACAAGTATTGTGCACACCAAAGATTTATATAACCAAGTCAGGAATCTTCTATCTTTTCTTTGTCTTCAAATCTTCTTAGATCTTCAATAAACACCTGCACACAACTACTTGAATCTCTTGTGATCAATCACACACAGAACGGAGTATGTTAACAATGGATTATCACAAGATCGTCTTTAGCACTAACAACAGTCTAAGGATCCCTGTCGAAACTTCGAACTAGTTTGAGTGAATCTGATATCAGAAGAGAAGAATCTCAAGCATAAACAAAATAGGTGCAATCAAATTTCAACCACCGTTAGTTAATCAAATCAATCGAAAACAAAAGATAAACCGCAATTATCTAGTTTCACATCAACGGTACTCGTAGAGCTTCTCAATCCCAAAGAAGTCTTTAAATTGAGCGGTTGTAAGAGATTTCGCATAATTACGTTACTCTCCTCTCCGAATAGGCGGCTTCACCAGTAACAGTATAACAGAGGAAGTTTACTATTACGAAGGATTAGTTTGCTAGAAATGCAAACTTCAAGAATTTATAGACAAGGAAATTTGGGCACCAAGGAATTTCCAAAACCGAAAATATTCTTAAGATATTCAATAATAATTTCCATATTCGGTTTTCATAATTCCTGAGAATGCTCTGTCCAAAAATATTGATCGAAAATCTCCTTGGAAATTCTTTAACTAGCAAATGCACATTACTAATTCTTATTTTCCATATATAATTAAAAACCTTAATTAAAAGATTCTTAACTTATTTAATTTCGATCCTGGGATTTACTTCCTTCTTAGACGTTAAGGAATATCTTTGAACAATAAAAGATACGCATAAATGCATGTGTTCAAAGTGTGTCGACATCCTTACTTTGTAAGTCCTCTTTCATACTTACACACTTGAAACCGATTTACCACACTTCCAAACAAGTTTAGAATTGGTTCAGCTGACTTTCAAGATCTATGCGATTGATTAAGAACTCTCAATCACAAATCATGGGTTTAACGGTTCTACCAAAACAAGTTTCGGTTCTACCTCCATGTGAGTACTGTGCATAGTCACACTAGCTTCCCAAAATTCGGTTGACTAAGTACTAGGATCGGTTCCCCACATATATATGGTATCTAACTCATATGTGTTGCACATGTCCATAGGATCGGTTCCCCTTTGTCTAAAAACGTGTTGCACATGTCCATAGGATCGGTTCCCCTTTCTGCTATAAACCTTGTTGCACCCCATACAAGGATCGATTCCACTTTGTGATGTGTTGCACCTCTTACTAGGATCGGTTCCCCTTTACCCAGTGTTAGGTCTTACAAACTACTCAAACTCGATCATACCATCAGGTGATTACTTAAGATAGGTTTCATTAATAAAAGTCATACCAATACAAAAGTCAGGCCTCACGTGAATAGTTTTACCAAGAACACAAACAAGTCATGAGCGGTTATACTAATTACGTATAATGGTCGTTCATAAGATATGCAATGAACAATAATCCCAATAACGCCTGGCGATTTCCTTTTCGATTCACAAACAAAGTTCATGAACTTACTTCCTTAAAACACATGTAAAAGCATTGTTTCCTAGGATGAAATCCTCACCTCATACCCATACATAATCACAATAGCATTCAAACGATTATGTCGATGTCTTATCTACAAAGTTTAATGGTTAAGCAATAAACCTCGTATTGTATTCCTTAACACTATGTCTATCTAGAGTGTTCATGCTTCGCAGTTTTGTTTTCAATATGCACGACTTGAAAGATACCTTAGGGAATGAAACAGTTCAAGTCAAATATCATTAACCTCAAGAGGAAGGATGGTGTTGTGGTTGTAGCTCCTTACTTCTTCACTTCTTCAAGTCTTCGCAATACTTGTAATGTCTCAAATCCTAATACTTTCAAGCTAACCTATATGAAGTCGACTCTAGTACATTTAATCAAGCGACTCTTAAATGAGTTTTGGTTCACTAAAATATGACAACCAAACTTGACATACCAATGCTTGGTGGGTTCAACCGAGCTATGCTCTAACATGTTGATATAAATTGATTGACACTTGGATATTGGTTTTTGATACCGTCCAAGTTATTTCTTATATTCAATCAGGCTCGTAAATTCCTATTTTTTTGATTACGGATTGAATTGAGAAATTGAGATATAACTCTTTGATATAATTTTCTTAAGATTGAGTCTGACTGTCTAATTGATTCTCTTGAAAGTATATTGGAGTTAGTCCATACAGATTGCTAAGCGAAATATTGGGTGTGGTTGTTAGAACCCCGCTTTTTAAATTGGTATCAGAGCAGGCAAACACGTTTAAGACCTTATAAGTCTGTGTTTGTAGCGATCTGACTCTATGGACAGAAGTGCTATCTCTGATAAACGCATCGCCAGAAGCAAAAATTCTGTTTCTATGAAATCTATTAATGAGAAGGATGTTCAAATCTCATATATAGATGAACCTAGTGTAGGATCAGAATCTCGCAGCAATAATGCCTCAGCGAAATTATTAACAACACAACACAATAGTGTCGCAGAACAACTTCAGAAACGACATAATAAACGACATCAGCCAAATCATGAGAAAAGTGTGACGGTCCTGCGAAAATAAGGAAGTTTGCGAGATTGATATTTATAAGATTGCGATAATGTCGCAAGTCATATCCGATAATAAAGGACAGATTAGCTGTCATCCACTATGTAATTCCCTATAAATAGTCGTTCAGTTGTAAAGGAAAGGGGGAGATCTTTTTAGAGAGAGGAATAAAGAACAATTAGGAGAGAGAAAATCAAGAGTGGTTGTTGTTCTTCATCCCTTTATCTTTTCTTGTAAGATTGTTCAAAGATTCATCAATAAAATTAAGATTGTTAATCCAAAAATGAGTTGAATGTTAATGAAATCTTGTGAGGGGTGTAGTGTAGGATTTCCTGCAACTACATAATGGCGCTAGAAACATGGACTGAAGGTTGAAAGTTGAAGATTGTTGTTGAGATTGTTCAAATCAAGAAAGTGATTAAAAAAATCAATGAACCAATTAAAAGAAAAATGATTAGAGTCAATGAAGATGACAAAAGATTGCAGTGTAATATGATAAGAAAAACAACGGTTAATGAATTCCATGAAAACATCAAAGGAAGGATACATAAACGAGATTTTGAAGGAAGGAAGGTTATGGCGGTAGAAAAAACATCACCCTTGAAAGATTGGGAAAAGCAAAAAATCACATTCATGGAAGCAGAAATACCAAAAGAAAATTTGAGCCACACATCTCCATTGGTTATTACAGTACCTATTACACGAAAAGAGAAGGGGACAACAACAAAATCCATGGAAGAATGGATATTGAACAGAACTTTAGTCGATACAGGAAGTTCAGTGGATATAATATTCTATCATGCGTTCAAAGAAATGGGATTTAAAGATGAAGAAATGTCTTGTTCAACATATCTTGTTCATGGCTTTGGAAAATCCACAACAAAACCTAAAGGAGAAATAGTGGTGTGAATTCCACTAGGAGAGATCGAAACACAAGTGACACTATGCGTAGTGGATATGGAATCACCATATAACATGTTGTTGGGGAGGCCATGGATACACGCAATTAAAGCTGTAGCATCAACGTTGCATCAATGCATCAGGTTTCCCATGCCAAATGGAGTAGGTGAAATTAGAGGAGATACTGACAATGCGAAATTATGTTATCAAATTGAAGTAAAGCATTATGAAGGACGAGCAAAAAAACGACAATTTCGCAGAAAAATAGCAAAGGAGGCAAAGAAATAAGAAGAATTTAGAGTGTACATGATAAGAGCAAAAGAAGGTAAAGGAATACCCGACGAAATTTCGGAGGAAGGAGATGGACCCGCGAAGATGATAAAAGAGCCAACACTAATGGGAGAACCCAAGGCCAGTTGCATTGCGGCAGAACCAACAAAAGAAGTAAATGTTGGGACTATGGAAGAACCCATAATACTGAGGATTGGAACCAAGATGGATGCAGAAGAGGAAGAAAGAACTGTCAATCTTTTGCGGGAATATAAAAATATTTTCGCGGGGAGCATGGATGAGATACCTGGAATAGATCCGTCAATTGAATGTCATAAGCTGGAGATTAACAAGAATGTGAGACCATTTAAACAGAGAATAAGAATAATCGCAACGACCTACCATCCTCAAATAGAAGAAGAATTACAGAAAATGCTTGAGGTGGGAATTATAAGAGAATCTAAATACCCAGAGTGGATAGCAAGCATGGTTGTTGTTCCAAAGAAAAATAAAGGGATAAGAATTTGCATATATTTCACTGATTTAAACAAGGCTTGCCCTAAAGATAGTTTTCCATTGCCGGATATTCCTCAAATGGTTGAATCAGCAGCGGTAAATGATAGAGTGTATTCTTTAGATGGGTACAAAGGTTATAAACAAATCCCTCTCGCCGAAGAAGATCAAGAGCATACTGCTTTTTTCGCTCCAAGAGGTTTATACTGTTATACAAAAATGCCGTTTGGTTTGCGAAATGCAGGAGAAACATATCAAAGAATGGTAGAGAAGGTGTTCGCGAAATGGATATACAAAATATTATAGGTGTACGTGGATGACATGTTGGTGAAGAGTAAAGAAGCCAAAGATCATGTACAAGATTTAAGGAAGATTTTTGAACAAATGCGGCATCATAACATTAAACTGAACCCTGAAAAATGCATTTTGGGGGTTGCGTCGGGAAAATTTTTAGGCTACATTGTATCAAAAGAAGGAATACAAGTTGATCCAGAAAAGGTACAAGCAGTTCGTGACATTCCAACACCAGCAACGATAAAGGATGTACAAAAATTGAACGGACTTTTAGCTTCGCTAGGAAGATTCATTTCGCGATCATCTGACAAATGTAAACATTTTTTCAATATACTCAAGAAGAGTGCGAAATTCAAATGGACTGATGAATGTGAAAAAGCTTTTCAAGGGATCAAAGAACACCTCATGAATACATCTATTTTACAAAAGGCAGAACCAGGAGAAGAACTATTGATCTATCTTGCGACAACATCACATGCTTTAAGCGCTGTGTTATTGCGAACGGACGCAGGAGTGGAAAATCCCATTTATTACATCAGCAAAACATTTAATGCTGCAGAGAGGAATTATTCAAAGATTGAGAACCTAATTTTAACATTACTATACGCCGCATTTAAACTTTGCATATATTTTCAAGCACACAAAATAAGGGTGCTAACAAAAGTACCAATTGAATCAGTGATGAAGAATTCAAAAAGATCAGGTAGGGTGGAGAGATGGAATGCACAAGTAGGATATTTCGAAATCAAGTATGAAATATTATCTTCACCAAAATCACAAGTTGTCGCAGATTTCTTAGCAGAATTTTCTTTAGAAGATGATGAAGCGGTGAAGGAGATGATGGATATAGAAGAAGAACATGGAGATCCAAAAAACTTATTAACAGAACCAAATAGATGGGAGATATTGGTAGATGGATCATCAAATGGGGAAGGCAATGGGGTTGGAATTGTTTTAATTTCGCCAGAAGGAGCGAAAATGGCTTTTTCATTCAGATTGGAATTCGCATCCACTAATAACGAAACGGAATATGAAGCTGTGGTACATGCCTTAAAGTTCGCAATAGAAATGAAACTAGAAAATGCCAGGATCACTAGTGATTCGCAGCTAGTTATTCGCCAAATAAAGGGAGAGTACACTACAAATGAACCATCCTTGAAGAAATACAAGAAGCTCGTTGAAGAATTGTCAGCGAAAATCCCAAAGATAAAATGGAGGCACATTTCAAGGAAGGATAACAGACTCGCAGACGCTTTTGCTTTCATCTCAAGCATGATGACAGATCCAACTGCGAGATGCATAAAAATACAGACACTTTTGTCACCATCAATCAATAAAGAAGAAGAAGAAGTGAACGTAATGATGATAGAAGGTGGAGAAGAAGAACAAACGAACAATATCACAGATTGGAGAACAGAACTTCATGCATATTTGGCGAAAGGAGAAACACCAAGAAACAGATTGGAAGCACACAAGTTAAAAAGTCGCGCAACAAATTACGAATTAAGAGATGGGCTGCTATACCGAAAATCCTTTAATGGGCCATCACTCAGATGTTTGACACGAGAAGAAGGAGAAAAGGTGCTAAAAATGTTACATAGTGGGGATGCTGGCAATCATAGCGGGGGAAGATCTTTGGCACATAGAATGTAAGGCTATTACTGGACATACATGCACGAAGATGCAAAACAAATATCAAGACGTTGCGAAGATTTTCAGCGGCACGGAAATAAAATACATGCACCTGGAGCACCATTGTCATCTTCAACCAGTGTATGGCCTTTTGGAAAGTGGGGCTTAGATATTGTGGGGCCATTTTTACCAGGATCTGGACAAAGAAGATACTTAATAGTCGCAACAGATTATTTCATAAATGGACAGAAGTAAAGGCATTACAGCATATTCGCGACAAAGATATCTTTACATTCATATTCGAAAATATCATTTGCAGATTCGGAATTCCCGCGCAGTTGGTGTCTGATAATGGGAAACAGTTTGAAGGACGGAACATAGAAATGTTACTTAATGCATTTAAGATAAAATGTGGAAAGTCTACTCATCTGTATCCACAAGCTAATGGAAAGGCAGAGGCAACAAACAAAACAATTGCAGATATATTAATGAAAAAATTAGAAGGACATCATTGAGCATGGTGCGAACAAGTACATAATGCAGTATGGGCTTATAACACAACTAGGAGAGAAGCTACTGGAATGTCACCTTTTTGTTTAACATACGGAGTTGAAGCGGTGTTACCAACAGAAGTTGTTATTCCGACGACAAAGAGAGAAGCTTGGGAGAAAAATCTTAGTGTGGGTTTGATCTTAAACAAACTTGATGAGTTAGAAGAAAAAAGAGAAAGAGCTTTACAGCATATGGAGAATTATCAGCGAAGATTAGACCGAGAATATAATAAACATGTCAAAGTACGCGAATTTCAACCAGGAGATTTAGTTCTGCGAGAGACACCAATATATCAGCGAGAAAATGGTGGAAAGTTAGCGAAAAAATGGGATGGACCTTACATCATTAAGGAGATAGTTGGGACAGGAGCTTATAAATTAATGGATCCAGAAGGTAGAGATGTTGATCATAGACTTGACAGACCATGGAACAGATTGTACTCAAAGAGATATTATCCATAAGAAGCTTTGAGAAGTTATGTATGACGCAACAAAACGATTGTGAATAAACATTCAATGAAAGAATAGTTGCGATATTATTCATATCAAAACAAGATCATGATATGCGAAACTTTCGCAGAGATAATCAGAGAACAATGAGAAAAGAGAAAGGGGCGAACCTTTATGGCGTACACCCTAGTTCGTGAATAAAATTTCGCAAGAGGAAAATGTAAGACCTAAAGTACGTCATATAAGGGGGTACGTGTTGCATGGCTCAGGGAAAGGCTACACCGCCACCGGAACCTGAGTTATGGAGATTTGGGGTCAATAAAGTCCATCCGGGAGAGGCATCTTGGATTCTCAGCTTAAGCATATGACTTAGGTTGGGCGACTAAGGTAATAAGGACTCTCCCAAGGAGTGCAGCATCTGACCAAGGCGCCGAGGTACACGGTTGAGTCAAGAGTTCCAGGGGCGTCTGGAGCGTACCTTGTCATTCTTGACAAGTCTTGGCTTATACTGCACTCGGCCCGAAGAAAACCCCACTTAGGGTGCAGTCTCGTAACCATAAACCTTATAGGTAAAAGGGATAAGAGGCTGAGAAAACAACTGGTTGTTGTTAAGACCGGATGGGAGGAGCCAACCTTGTATGGTATAGGTACGCCTCCTTGAAGGGGCAACCAGGGGGGAGATAAGGGCGGCACCCTCCATTAGGGAGCTGATTATTGTCTTAAGACGCAAATGTCATGATGCTTTTTACTCGCAAGGGTATTAAGGCTTGTCATATTTGTGCGACAATCCTGAAGAAGCAATAATACTAAAGAGAAAGATAAGACGAGATCAATGGGTTTTCGCATGAAAGTGCGAAGACGTCCTGTGATTTCGTCGCACGACGACAATGTCATGGGGCTTTATTTTCGCAAGAATATTTAGGCCTGTCATATTTTCGCAACAATCCTGAAGAGGAAATAATAAAAAAGAAAAAGTTAAGGCAAGATCAATGGGTTTTTGCATGAAAATGCAAGGACATCCTGCGATTTTGTCGCAATAACAAGAGGTGGCATAATAAGACCTTTAATTAGGAAGGCAAAGTAAGACCACATGACAAAACAAAATATTTATAATTATTCATAACAAATCTTTTCTCGCAGGAAAGATAATGAGAGGCAAGTATGGGAATCAGTAAACAAGAGGCATTATCTTTCTCGCCAGCAAAATATTAAAAGAGAAAATTAATTCCAAAGTTGGTTGAAGAATAATATTCTCAAGAAATAATAAAGATGAAACAGTTCAAGAAGATAGAATTAGATAAGAAACTCTTCACCAATGTTCTCATTATCGCCAACCTTTTCTTCAATTCGATTCTGATCTTCACCAACAATAATTTCTTTGAGAGGGACTTCTTTTTCGCCGTCATCTTCTTCATCTTCCAAAATATTATTCTCTCCACCACTTTCATAATCATAATCACTGTCAGCAGGACGAGGAATTTCATCATTGTAGATGGTGGATTTTCGACAAAGGCTAAATTCGTAAACTCATAATTATACGAATCTCTGATTCAGCAATCAGACGTGAGTATCGAGACACGGGCCTCTCATCGAATTCTCAACGGAGAGTACTTTCTCTCAGAGTACATTTAGATATGTAGTCTCACGACTGGACAACGGCATATCTCATGAATACTGAATACTTTCAGTGATTATTTCTATATAGCATCACGAGATGTACGGCTCCTAGACAGCTTGCTCTGCTAGTATAGAGCGATAACGTCTTCAGGAACAAACAACAAGTTTACCCTGACTATGTAAAGGATATGACTTACCGGCAAGCTCGTATCAGGATAATTAATGCTCCTAGACAGATTGCTCTGTTAGTATAGATCCACAAAGTTAATTATTCCTAATTACAATCGCTCATATTCCATGGTCGAATCCACGACTGGTCCCATGGAATGATAATAACAATTGTTCTGATTCTATGATCGAATCCACAGCTTGATCTCATGGAATAGCAATAGCTATATTATCTCATTACTTCGATTTCATGATCGAATCCACAACTGGTCTCATAAATGGTAATAGATAAACCTTAATTACTCCGATTCTATGGTCGAATCTACGATCCCATGGAATGGTAATGCTCACTTTATTATTCTGAATTCGTAGTCGAATCCTCAGCTGATCCTATGAATTAATAATAAACATCTTATTACTCAGTTTTGTGAATTATTCTCCACTGAATTCCACAATTAGTAATAAATAATCAACAACCGGGCGTCTGAGCTACCTCTAAGTAAGCCCCGATTCAAATGGTGAAGGTGTATTCAACGACGATACACTAACAGTCACCGCACGAACGAGTATTTCAAAAATACAACGAAACGATGAACCTATGCAAAATAGAGAAGAAAATAATAAATAATTAAAAATATTGACCAGGGTGCTGGGAGCACGGACACACGACCGACCGACCGTGTCGTGGTCAATCCCACGCCAGTTTTATATTTTTAATGCATTTTTATTATTTTCCATGATTTGATGAAAATTCTCTCATTTTATCAAATTCCTTCGTCTCGAGGAAACTCCTCGGTTTCATGGTACTTCCATAAATCCATAAAAATAATATAAAATTAAGGAAAGGAGTGTGGGGCGTGACCATTGGCCAACCGGCCATGCCTTGGTCCCAACCGGCCCCACACCCACGGTTCCTTATTTATTATTATTATTATTATTATTTCTCTAATTTCATGAAAAAACTCCTTGATTTCATGGTTTTTGCACAAATCATCAAATAATAATAAATAAAATAAATTATGAAAACTTGTGGGACCGGGCCTTGGCCGGCCGGCCATGCCCTAGCCGGTCCCACACGCCCCTTTGTTTTATTATTTTATTATTATTATTTTTCCTTGATTTCATGGTATTTCTCTCAAATTAGGAAAAATTCCCTCAAATCATCAAAATACCTAAAAATAAAAAAATAATAGGGAAACTCGTGGGACCGGGCCCTAGCCGGCCGGCCATGCCTTCCACGGTCCCACACGCCCTTGTTTTTATTATTTTAATATTTTTGCTTCCTTGAACTCATGAAAACTCCTTCAATTCATGGAAACTCCCTAAATTCATCAAATTTCTCAAAATTCATGAATTTTTCATAAAATCATCAAAATATTATAAAATTAAGGAAAAGGCACCACGGGACCGTGGTCACGACCGGCCGACCATGCCTTGACCACGCGGTCCCACGCCTCCTCATTCCTTATTTTATAATTATTTTTCATCATCTCATGGTGTTTTCCTCAGTTTCGTCGAAACCCTAATTTTGGCATATTTTCTCGAATGGATGCTCAATTGCACGCCAGAAAATATCAAAATTCTCAGGACTGAGACGCGGACGCCTTGGGGACACGAGCACGCTATCTTGACCGACCAAGATTGGCTCTTTGGCTCACGGAAGCCGGTCCCATCAATTTTCACAGTTTTGACCTAATTTGCACAATTGCTCGTATTAGGTCCAAAACTTCCAAACACTTTGGATTTTCATGAAGTGATCGTCAGGCGGTCAGGGACAACCCAGGGCCGGTTTCATGACTCCATGGTCGGTCCCTCGCCTCGTCATAATTAATTAGGTTTTCTCACCTCAGACGAGCATTTTGAATAAATGATTAAGCCAGCATTTAATCATTCTTCCACCAACAAATCGTCAACTCTTCAGGAGTTCTTCGTATTTGCTCACGTGAGCATATGGACACTACATGGTTGATCCACGGTCCCATGTAGTCGCTCCCTCCTTCGTCCCATGGTTAAATTCTGACGAACCATGAATTGATCATCAATTGATCAAATTAGGGTTTCTGAATCCAAGGATCATCATTCCAGATTCCAACCTTAATAATTTTACGACGACCTCATGGTCATTAATTATTAATTATGCTCGGTTCAACGACCAGTATTCTAATTAATATTTTTGGTACGCTGCCAATAATCCATCAGATGAGCAACACATGCTCAGACGATCAAATATTCAACAATTCATCACATGAGCAACACTTGCTCAGATGAAATATTTTCTCAAACCAAGGAATATTGGTTCAACAATCAATATTCAACGATCCATCGAATGAGCAATACTTGCTCACTTCATCGTAAGAACTATACCTCTGTCTCATGACATGTTCAATTCATGAGTTTCAGAACATCATGTTCAACTCAACGACTACATGGACTCATCGTCCCATCAAACCACGAAGTCATCAATTGACTAACAAACCACGAGACGTCAATCGTGTCACTTGGGGGGATATCACTTAGGGTTTTGGTCTGGCGGTCTACGGCACGTGTGTTCAAACACACGATGGAATGTGAGCAAGTCGTGCAATCAGTTGAAGGAATTCACGAGGTAGTGGGTGGAAAATCGACCAAGTCTCCACACGTTGAGCAACTGGTTTCAAACACGATCTCCACTTCCCCACTCCTTGATTCCATCAACTGTCACACTTCATGGAATCATGGTGTCTACAATTCCAGCAATATAAATAAGTCTCTGAATCATGATTGAATCAGCATCATCAGTATCATCAATCTCACGTCTCATCGACAACACGAGATCATCAACTCATCAATTGAGCAACTACTCTCAATTGAGCAATTTCAATCACTCAGAGCTTATCGTATTCAGAATTCACACACCCACAATCTTTGATTACCATTGATTCCACACATTTCTCAGCTTCCCTCCTACAGATCAACCCATCCTCTCTTGTGACCGAATTTACTCTGGAACGGTCATTGTCTTGATTTAGGCCGGAGTACTACAGATTGATCTCTCGAATCTAAAGCCCCCTTTGCAGCGGTGCATCTGTGTGAGGTTTAACATTTCGCTCGGTTCGAGGAGTCTCCTCCGTACGGTCGTCTCCTCAATTCCTTAAAAACCAGCAAATCGTTTTTCCCCATCTACAGATTGGCGACCACAGTGGGAGATCATTCTCTCGGTTGCAATCTCACAATTTCACAAGATGGTTGATCTCAGGTCAGGTTCAGTTACGAATCCTAACACAAACCGTGCTAGCACTAGCAACAACAACAATCAGAATATCCCGGAGACAATTCCGACCTCCAACACTGATGGTGGTGACACTACTCCTCCTCACGCCGAAGGTCATCCACTGTCCGGACGACACCCTGAAGAAGTCAGAGGAGATCCACCGCCTACCATTGCTGATCTTATCAAAGCGCAGGAGACTCTTGCAAAGAACCAGACTGACATGGCTGCTACACAGAAGGAGCTGTGTAATTATCTCAAAACTCTTACTGACAAGATGTCAGAGAAGACTCAAGAGAAGGGAAAGGAGAAGGAGAAATCCTCAGACGACGGTCCTGAAGTAATTCCAATCCATACAGTAAGACGACGAAGTCCACAAAACTGCTGCAGACAACTCATCAGCGAAGGGATCATCGAATTTCATCACTCGCGAGGATCTGGAGCACCTTTGGAGAACCATGGAAAAGAAAAACATCGCATGACCATCGTCATCAACCTCCTTATCCTGCCGCTACGCAGAGGATTCCACTCCCCAAAGGTTACGTTTCTCCAACTTCACCTTGTATGATGGAACTGGCAATGCTCGGGAACATGTCTCTCGTTTTCTCGAAGCCTGGGAGAACATGAACATAATCATGTCGTCCGTCTCAAGGAATTCTCAAAATCTCTGAAAGGCAGGCATACACCTGGTATAACCATCACACCAGGGACATCAACAATTGGGGAGAAATGGTTAACGCATTTACAGGAAATACTTCTTCGTGTCAGAACAAGTCACCCTCTCCGACCTTGGAAGAATGTTTCAGAGGGTCAGTGAAAATCCCAATGATTATGTGAAAAGGTTCAGAGTCCAAGCCCTGGATTGTCATGACCCAAACGTCACGGAGCAACAACTGGTGGACTTGTGCATCAATGGCATGCTCCCGGTCTACAGGGCCTTGCTAGAAAACCTTCGATTCCAGACTTTCTCAGAGCTTCACGAAGCTGCGAAGAGGTCGGCAACCACTGCACCCGCTCTTTTGGAAAGAGCAAAGTCTACAAAGACTGAAGATTCAAAAGACACTCGAGGAAGCAGGCGTTGATCAACAAGCAGTATAACCTGCAACCTTCAACAA
The DNA here is from genome assembly GCF_003573695.1 of Papaver somniferum. Taxonomy (NCBI): domain Eukaryota; kingdom Viridiplantae; phylum Streptophyta; class Magnoliopsida; order Ranunculales; family Papaveraceae; genus Papaver; species Papaver somniferum. The sequence continues at coordinate 75,697,602 of NC_039366.1, forward strand.
ATTGTCGCGGAAGGGAGTAAGCGAAAAGCAGAACCACAACACAAGCAGACTTCCTCCACCCCTTCAAAGACACACAAGAAGGAGAATTCGAAAATCCCTCCTCAGCATACGGAAGATCCAGAAGCACCTGATTTTCCCTGTTCAATGGAAGAAGTTAATGAACTACTCGATGCCTGGATTCAAGAGGCGCAAAAATTGCCTTATGTCAAGAAGGAACCAACTGAAGAGGCCATGGAAAATCCTCGGTATTTCGCTTCCATAGATACGTCAGCCATCCCACAGTGATTGCAAAATTTTGAAGCGCATATTCAAAGAAAAGGTCGAATCAGGAGAGCTCAACCTGGGGACTGGGGGTGCACAAAAACCCCTCCCAGTCAGAACTTTTACCATCTCTGAACCTCCTGTCAAGGAAACGGTCCAATCTCTGATCGAACATGTCTGCGAGTTGTTGTATCTTTCGAAAGCTCAAAGGAAAGACATGTTTGCTGCACTGAACCACATCGTGTCCGGAAGACGTCGCTGATCCAAAGACACCACCGGACCTTCAGCCACCGACACAGAAATGTATGACTGGGGACTGCTCACCACAGTGCACATTAAAGGAAATGAGTTCAAGAGGGCGTTCGTCGATGTTGGTACCGCCGTCAACATCATCCCTTTGAAAACTCTCAGAGCTGCTGGTATTACTCGACGGGAAGCCACCCACGCTCCCATAGCAATCAGGGACCACGAAGGAATCTCCAGAACGCATACGGCTTCATCACTCTCAAAGTTACGGAAAGATTGATCTGCACTGAGGCCAAGTTTTTCATAATCCGGGAAGACCCTGGATACGACATGGTCCTTGGGAGAACTTGGATTCATGGAAAGGACAACGATGCCTTCAACACATCCTGTCATCGACAAGGATTCCGAGTCGGAAGACGAAGCAGAGGACGCACCACCGTTTGAGCATCTGGAAGAAGTAAAAACTCTGATGGGACTTACGCAGGAACTTGGAGATATCCGCACACCTTTGTCAGAAGGTTTCGAGCTCAGGCAAGTCTTATTCCTCCTCTTGCTCCAATATTACCAATGTTCAAATACGCTACTATGGTCCAGGACTTCTCCCCATGAATAATTTAGCAGTCATCAAAAGCTACGAGTGGGTAACTTCACCTCAGCAATATTACACTCAATGGTTGGGTTCAGAACTTCTTCAAATCGGTCACTCCATCGAGAGGTTTATTGCTGAAGACTTGGCTAAGCATGATCAACACTATGCTGGATACTCTCTTCCGCGCGAGTGTCCATACGGGCCACAATCGTGGAATTCCATCAAACAGGGAATTCCGAATCAGCGGAAGATATTCAAGGCACGATCGACCAAGCCTAACAAGTTTCATGAAGGGGACCTGGTTCTCAAAGCAGTTCAGCGCGGTCTTCATTCTACAAGGAACTCCAATTGGGAAGGACCATTCATGGTCGCTGAGTCCGTGGCCGGAGGATACTACAAATTGATCAACACATATGACAGAACCCTACCAGTAATTCATGAAAATTGGCTCAAGGCGTTTATCTGAAATTATTGGACATTTAAGGTATTGGGCGTTCGAAGCATTCATGGCGTTTGGATTTAACATTTAGGATTTCTTTCATTTTTATTTTAATTCCTCTAAAACATTTGCAATACTTGCAATCAGTATTTGAATCAGCAATTTATCAAAATTCAGTTCATATTTCGCAAAAGAAAATCTCTATCAAATCTACAAGAAAATCCTCAACCATCAGTCAATCCAAAACCATTTAAATATCAAAAACCCAAGTATAAACCTCACATCTCTCAGAAGTTCAGAAGTTCAGAAGTCCAAGAGATCAGCAAGAAAAGGCTTTCGCTCATCAGCATCCTTCAAGATTTGCAAAGCCGCCCTCTCCTTGTTCAACTCCTCGGTCATCTTGGCAATCTTGTCCTCCTTCTCCTTCACAACATCGTTCGGAAAGGGTATGTTCTTCTCACATGAATCCTTTATAACGTTTATTTGCTTACGAAGCCATTTCACGTTGAGGCCAAGTCTTTCTGAATTCTCCAAGTTAAACTCCCAATCAAAGAGTATATCTGGAGTCACGGTATTCCTGGGTATCGTATGCATATCACTCACGACACGCAAGATAATGCCTACTTGCATGATTAAAGCGTAAGCACGCCCATGGTTCCTGTCAACGATCATGTGGCCGAACTTCTTCCATATCGTATCATACAAGCGTGCATATCCAATGGGAACGCTGAATCCACCGACCAGTTCATGATACGAGAGTGAAGTGTCAAAGGGAGGATCGAAAGCGACCCCTGCAGTTGGATATTCATACACTATTATACGGTTCTCAGTCACTGGAGCGGCTTCCACGACCAAAGCAACAGTTCTTTCGGTATTCTCCGCTGCTATCTCGGTTTCTTCTCTCACTGAGGCAACAACCATCTGGTCTTCCATAACATCAACAACGACCTTATCATGGCGTCAAAGTGCAGGGATGACTATATCTTCATCAATAACTTCGGAAGGGTTAGAGTTGTCATCATTGTCTCCAGTATCCTCAACTTCGGTATTTAGCACCTAATACGAAGATTACATGAGGTAAGAGTCACGAATCCAAAGGAGATTATGAAAAACGGTATACCAGCAAGGCAACATCATCAAGGTTCATCATACAACATTCAAGTCACGATCAAATGACATGAAAGTCATGAAAACACATTTTACGATGAGTCCGTCTGAAGAAACTGAACTCTGCCCTGTATTAGGAGACGAACTGAGAGAATCTACAAGGAATCCGAGGATGGGTCATATTCCATTCTCTTTGTATGGATGTCTTTTATGACATGTCAAAATTTCATGGCAATCCGATGAACGAGCGAGTAGATGTAGCCAAAATATCAAGTGATGCGCAGTCTGAAAAAGTTCTGGAAGTCTCCTGGAAGTTTAATATTTCGCCTTTTTCAGGCTCTGAACGTGCTCAAAACTTAAAAATCTTCTTCTCTAAACCTTGGAAATTTTCCGGGCTTGAATTTGCACATGCATATCATCAAAATCCGACTCCGGACGAAGATTCTACAGCGTTTCTATTAAAAAGCTGGGTTCTGAATTTTCTGACGACGAAATTCGACTAAGTTTTCATATATTCACATGGGTTCTCATTAATTCATTCACAAGTCAGCACTTTTATACTTCTATGAAGAATATACAGGATATATACTTACTTGAGGAGTCTCCAAAGTGTCCAAGGGGTTGGAGTTGTCCACATCAACGACAAGAGGAACATCACTTCCATCCGGCTCCGAATCTTGGGAATTACCTCCATTCCCATTCCCAGAGGATGATTGAATTCCAGAATTCTCCATATCCATGACGACATCCTCCTGTACACGTCCTCTACAATCAATATTTTCATCTATGAAGCACCACATTTGAACATGTGAAGAAATACTTACAGTTTCTTCGTCACTCATATCAGCGATTGCTTGTTCAGTAGCAGAAAATTGAAGACCTTCAAGACTCGATGAAGTAAAATTCTACAACAAAATTAACAACATTGACTTCATGGTTCTAATGTTAATATCAATGAAAGTCATGGTGAGAAATATTGGGAACTCACCAAAGCACCAACTGGGGACTTTACGGTATTAGGTAACAACTTATAACCTTTATGCATGCCTTCTCCGCCATGAATAACCGCCTCAGTCTCTGAGAAATCTACACCGATTCGAGGTCGTATATTACGACCGTCCTGTGGTGAAATCCAGTAATATAATCAGAATACAGTTCTTATAATTTCGTGAAGATTATATGAAGAAACATACCTGAGAGCATCCTGGAGACGACTTTCGTTTATCACCAAAAAGATACTTCAATCTTGGTCGACTCGAAATCATCTCAGCCGAAGGAAGATCCTTGAATGGAGATCTGGGAAATCTTACAAAGCCACGCAAACGCCCAAGTTGCTGATCCCAGAATTCTACATAACCCGGGGTTACATAGGCGAATCTATCAGAACCAGGAAACCAGTAGCTACTCCCTTCCACATTGTAGATGTGGAAAAACGATTTGCTGGTTTTTAAGGAATTGAGGAGACGACCGTACGGAGGAGACTCCTCGAACCGAGCGAAATTTTAAACCTCACACAGATGCACCGCTGCAAAGGGGGTGCTTTAGATTCGAGTGATCGATCTGTAGTACTCCGGCCTAAATCAAGACAATGACCGTTCCAGAGTAAATTCGGTCACAAGAGAGGGTGGGTTAATATGTAGGAGGGAAGCTGAGAAATGTGTGGAATCAATGGTAATCAAAGATTATGGGTGTATGAATTCTGAATACGATAAGCTCTGAGTCATTGAAATTGCTCAATTGAGAGTAGTTGCTCAATTGATGAGTTGATGATCTCGTGTTTTCGATGAGACGTGAGATTGATGATATTGTTGATGATGATTCAATCATGATTCAGAGACTTATTTATATTGCTGGAATTTTAGACACCATGATTCCATGAAGTGTGACAGTTGATGGAATCAAGGAGTGGGGAAGTGGAGATCGTGTTTGAAACCAGTTGCTCAACGTGTGGAGACTTGGTCGATTTTCCACCCACTACCTCGTGAATTCCTTCAACTGATTGCACGACTTGCTCACATTCCATCGTGTGTTTGAACACACGTGTCGTAGACCGCCAGACCAAAACCCTAAGTGATATCCCCCCAAGTGACACGATTGCCGTCTCCTGGTTTGTTAGTCAATTGATGACTTCGTGGTTTGATGGGACGATGAGTCCATGTAGTTGCTGAGTGTCGAACATAATGTTCTGAAACTCATGAATTGAACATGTCATGAGACAGAGGTATAGTTCTTACGATGAAGTGAGCAAGTATTGCTCATTCGATGGATCGTTGAATATTGATTGTTGAACCAAAATTCCTTGGTTTGAGCAAATATTTATCATCTGAGCAAGTGTTGCTCATGTGATGAATTGTTGAATATTTGATCGTCTGAGCAAGTGTTGCTCATCTGATGTATTATTGGCAGCGTGACCAAAATATTAATTAAAGTACTGGTTGTTGAACCGAGCATAATTAATAATATTAATGACCATGAGGTCGTCGTAAAATTATTAAGGTTGGAATCTGGAATGATGACCCTTGGATTCAGAAACCCTAATTTGATCAATTGATGATCAATTCATGGTTCGTCGGAATTTTAACCATGGGACGAAGGAGGGAGCGACTACATGGGACCGTGGATCAACCATGTAGTGTCCATATGCTCACGTGAGAAAAATACGAAGAACTCCTGAAGAGTTGACGATTTGTTGGTGGAAGAATGATTAAATGCTGGCTTAATCATTTATCCAAAATGCTCGTCTTAGGTAAGAAAACCTAATTAATTATGACGAGGCGAGGGACCCACCATGGAGTCATGAAATCGACCCTGGGTTGTCACGTGACCACCTGACGATCACTTCATGAAAATCCAAAGTGTTTGGAAGAGTTTTGGACCTAATACGAGCAATTGTGCAAATTAGGTCAAAACTGTGAAAATTGATGGGACCGGCTTCGGTGAGCCAAAGAGCCAATCTTGGTCGGTCAAGATAGCGTGCTCGTGTCCCCAAGGCGTCGGCGTCTCAGTCCTGAGAATTTTGATATTTTCTGACGTGCAATCGAGCATCCATTCGAGAAAATATGTCAAAATTAGGGTTTCGACGAAACTGAGGAAAACACCATGAGATGATGAAAAATAATTATAAAATAAGGAATGAGGAGGCATGGGACCGCCATGGTCAAGGCATGGTAGGCCAGTCATGACCACGGTCCCGTGGTGCCTTTTCCTTAATTTTATAATATTTTGATGATTTTATGAAAAATTCATGAATTTTGAGAAATTTGATGAATTTTGGGAGTTTCCATGAATTGAAGGAGTTTTCATGAGTTCAAGGAAGCAAAAAATATTAAAATAATAAAAATAAGGGCGTGTGGGACCGTGGAAGGCATAGCCGGCCGGCTAGGGCCCGGTCCCACGAGTTTCCCTAATAATATTTTTGATGATTTTATGAAAAAATCATGAATTTTGAGAAATTTGATGAATTTAGGGAGTTTCCATGAACTGAAGGCGTTTTCATGAGTTCAGGGAAGCAAAAATATTAAAATAATAAAAACAAGGACGTGTGGGACCGTGGAGGCATGGCCGGCCGGCTTGGGCCCGGTACCACGAGTTTTCATAATTTTTTAATATTTTTTAGGTATTTTTGATGATTTGAGAGAATTTTTCCTAATTTGAGAGAAATACCATGAAATCAAGGAATTTGATGAATTCAAGGAAAACTAATAATAAAATAAAGGGGCATGTTGGACCGGCTAGGGCATGGCCGTCCGGCCAAATCCCGGTCCCACAAGTTTTCATAATTTATATTATTTGATGATTTGTGCAAAAATACCATGAAATCAAGGAGTTTTTTCATGAAATTAGAGAAATAATAATAATAATAATAATAAATAATAATAAGGAACCGTGGATGTGGGGCCGGTTGGGACCAAGGCATGGCCGGTTGGCCAATGGTCACGCCCCACACTCCTTTCCTTAATTTTATATTATTTTTTATGGATTTATGGAAGTACCATGAAACCGAGGAGTTTCCTCGAGACGAAGGAGATTTGATAAAACGAGAGGATTTTCATCAAATCAGGGAAAATAATAAAAATGCATTAAAAATATAAAACTGGCGTGGGATTGACCACGACACGGTCGGTCGGTCGTGTGTTCGTGCTCCCAGCACCCTGGTCAATATTTTTAATTATTTATTATTTTCTTCTCTATTTTGCACAGGTTCATCGTTTCGTTGTATTTTTGAAATACTCGTTCGTGCGGTGACTGTTATTGTATCATCGTTGAATACACCTTCACCATTTGAATCGGGGCTTACTTAGAGGTAGCTCAGACGCCCTGTTGTTGATTATTTATTACTAATTGTGGAATCCAGTGGAGAATAATTCACAAAACTGAGTAATAAGATGTTTATTATTAATTCATAGGATCAGCTGAGGATTCGACTACGAATTCAGAATAATAAAGTGAGCATTACCATTCCATGGGATTGTATATTCGACCATAGAATCGGAGTAATTAAGATTTATCTATTACCATTTATGAGACCAGTTGTGGATTCGATCATGAAATCGGAGTAATGAGATAATATAATTATTGATATTCTATGAGATCAAGCCGTGGATTCGATCATAGAATCATAAAAATTGTTATTGCCATTACATGGGACCAGTCGTGGATTCGACCATGGAATAAGAGCGATTGTAATTAGGAATAATTAACGTTGTGGCTCTATACTAGCAGATCAAGCTGTCTAGGAGCATTAATTATCCTGATACAAGCTTGTCGATAAGTCATATCCTTTATATAGTCAGGGTAAACTCATTGTTTGTTCCTGAAGACGTTATCGCTCTAGCAGAGCAAGCTGTCTAGGAGCCGTCCATCTCGTGATACTATATAGAAATAATCACTGAAAGTATTCAGTATTCATGAGATATGCCGTTGTCCAGTCGTGAGACTACATATCCACATGTACTTTGAGAGAAGGTACTCTCCGTTGAGAATTCGATGAGAAACCCGTGTCTCGATACTCACGTCTGATTGCTGAATCAGAGCTTCGTATGAGTTTGCGAATTTAGCCTTTGTCGAAAATCCACCATCTATATTAATTCCCCTGCTTACTGAGGAAAGATGTGTTCCGCAGTCAGCATTAAATGGTGATTTTCCGTCCATAAATAATAATACCAGTAATTGAACTTAGTCGTAAATTGAGACGTTACTGGATTTAGAGAGCATGAGCAAACCACGACTTGATAAAGGCTTCAATGTCATGATTGAAGCATTGTTTGATGAGCATAAATTGGTGTTGATCCACTGGTTTGGACGACGAGTCCATGGTCGGCTAGGATTCGTGGGCCGGACCCAAGAAAGGAATCCGTTTTAGCGCAGACGCTCGTTCGTTAGTTAGTTTAAGAAACAACGAAATAGACCTGAGTCATTTTTGCAGACGCTGATGTGAGCATCTTTATTCCATGATTCGTTGTTTTGCTGAATCCTGCGCTTTGTATAAATGATGCGCTGAATGTTATGCTTCTGTCACAGCCACTTTGCAAGAATGACTGACTCCCATGATGACACTTTCAAAGACGATGTTTCCAGGGATGACATCTCCGCGGGTGTAACTTCAAGAAATGGTACTTCTGCGACCTCCGAGTGATGGTGAGAGATCCTTCATACTGAGTTGTACTCCTGGTTATTTCATCAACTACACCACAGGATGATCATGTAGTGAGGTTTCAGATCAATGTAGACTCCTCGGAAATGGAAGAAAGTCTTCGGGGCGGAGCACCCAAAAGTAAGGACTACAGGATGTTAGCAAATGACGTGCAGTCCCCAGCCGTTTCTTTGGTGAGTTGTTAGCGCTCCTTGTGTCATGACTTTTTCCTGCCCGTGTAATTAGGATCACGAGACCAAGGTTTTGTTATTTCTTTTTAGACCTTTTCTCCATCGATTGACGGTCTTCAACTTGTTCCCAGGCGAACAATTCAGAAATCCAGTACTGATGAAGAAGTCGATGCAAATATCTCTTTCGTGCAAGTCATCACGGCATCTCCTTGAATGAAATAATAATAATTTTTGTTGATGAATCCAGGAAGAAATAATTGTAGATAAGAATCATGTTGATGAAGCGCACTCTTCTTTGGGAGATGGGAATATGGAGAATTCCCGAAATCCCGAACCGAATGGGGATAGCGGTGTTGTCAACGGAGATTCTGGCATCGTCAAGCCTTCAAATGATTTAGAGACTCCCTTAATAAGTATGTCTCCTGTAATTTCTTCAAATAAGTATGATATCGCTAATTCGTGAATGAATGAATGAAAATCCATGTGAATTTATGGATAACTTTGCCGAAATATGTCACCGGAAAATTTCAGACTTCAGATTTTACTAGAAACGTTGTAGAATCTTCGTCCGAAGTCGGATATTCGCGGTTTGCATATGTATCTTCAAGCCCAGGAAATTTAGAAGCTTCATATGAGAATATATTTGAAGTTTGAGCATGTTTAGGGCCTAAAAAAGGCGAAATAGTGAACTTCCAGGAGACCTTCAAAACTTTTTCAGATGGCATGTTGCTCCATGTTTTAGCCACATCTCTTTTCTCGTTCATCGTATTGTCATGAAATTTTGAGAAGTTGTAGAGGACATCCATACGAAGAGAATGGTATATAACCCATCTTCAGATTCCTCGTATATTTCTCCCAGTTCGTCTTTTAGTACAGGGAAGAGTACAGCTTCTTCAGACGAGGTTACCGTAAAACGTATTTTCATGACTTTCATGCTATTTGCTCGTGCCTTGAGTGTATAATGATTAATCTTGATAATGTTGGATTTATTTTATGATGTATTTTATGACCTCATTTGGTTTCAAGCTTAAATGACTCTAACCTCATGTAATCTTCGTATTAGGTGCCAAATAACGAAGTTGAGGATATTGAAACCAATGAGGATAACTCAAACTGCCCTGGAGTTATTGATGAAGAGACAACCATCTCTGCACTTCAATGCCATGAGAAGGTTGTCATTGAAGTCTTGGAAACTCAGATTGTTGCTGCTTCAGTGATAGAAGAAACTGAAACACCAGTAGAGAATACTGAAGAAACTGTTGCCCTGGAGGCTGCCCCAGTAATTGAGAACCGTATAGTGGTGCATGAATATCCAAGTGCAGGAGTTGCTTTTGATCCTACGTTCGATGCTTCACTCCCGTATCATGAACTAGTTGGCGGATTCAGCGTTCCCATTGGATATGCAGGCTTGTACGAGAAACCGTGGAAGATGTATGGGTACATCGTCGTTACCAAGGATCCGGAGCATAGTTATTTCTTGACGAGGCAAGTAGAAGCCATATTGCGTGTTATAAATGATATCCGCATCACAACTGGAAATACTATCACCCAGGATGTACTCTTTGATTGAGAGTACAACTTGAAGAAAGCTGAAGAACTTGGCTTCAATTTGAAGTGGCTTCGTCAAAAGATTGATGCTATAAGGAAAGCGGTGGAAGGTGACACTTCTTTCACCACCAGTGATGCCGTGTTGAAGAAGATGGATGAAGAAAAGCAGAAATCTTATTTTGCTGACTTTTTTTAGTTTTCTTTCCATGATATCTTGAACCTTGGACTTCTGAGAGATGTGAGGTTTTATTCTGGTTTTGATTTCTTGATCGGTTTTGGATTGTGAAATCGATCGTCTTGACAAGTGGACCGTCAGTCCCCAGTATTTTGTTAAGTCTCTCCCTTTCGTTTTCCCTTCTTCTGGTGAGACCTAGATAGAGGACCCAGGTAGAAAAATTGATGTAAAGACCTAGGTGGTCGAAGTTGGAGGTACCTTGATGAAGGACTTAGCGAAGAGACCTGGTGGACACCGATCGACTGTGGAAGTCATCAATCCCGTCTAAGAATTGTTGCTTGCATGTTGTACCCTCTAGAAGTTGTAGGGACCTCATACAAGGTCGGAATTCGATGCTTGACCCAAACTTTCGAAGCTAAGAGGCTGAGTTATCACATGAGAAAATAATCACTCAATTTGGAGTTGTAGAGGTCATCCGACGAAGCGTGCGCATTTGCAATTTGTAATCCCGTACAAATTTTTCAGATTCCGTAGACCTGACGGTAAAGGCCATATCTTTCAGCTCGTATGTCCGATTGATGCGCCCTTTTGGTATGTTGTAGAAGAAACATAAACGAACATCTTTCGTTGAGGAAGTATTGTCTCATTCCTCACCCATTGGTACGTTTCTGTAAACCCATGGCCCGGAGCATGTCGTATCTCATTTGTAGAGGCGATGAGAACATCTTGGAGGAGACTTTGGGTTATGCCCACCAATCGTTCCAGCTTTGGGAAAACTTTCATGTGAGCATGTTATCAGGTCTACACATCTTGATATGAATCATTAGTTCTTGGAGAAGTCTGCTTCATGTGTAACACTTAAGAGAATGATTAGTTGATGAAGCCCTGAGGATGTTGCTCCTGAGACCGTTATTGGTGCTGAGACCATGAATGATTACGCTCCAGAGATCTTTGTCGATGCTGAGATCATGGATGGAGTTCCTTTAGAGATTATTTGATATTGATGCCATGGTTGGAATTGCTCCAAAGACCGAAAAAGGCTAGAACCATGATTATAGATATAATCTTTGCTCCTCCATCCAGTGAGCCTTTTACATTCACGAACTAGTTGATGAGTTGAGCGTCCGTAAGATGAAGGTGTACTGAGAGTTCAACCTGAATGCTCTTGAAAGCATAACTTTACCACGAACTGGCTTTGTCAGTGATTCGACATTGTTGCGGTAGATGGCATCAAGAGTTTTCATAATGGATGTGATTGGTGAAGAGAGAAAGTTCCTCAATCATGCAGGGGCTTGCGATGTAGCGAAAACCCGTTGATGAAGTTTCACGAAATCACCTCAGGTTTCCCAGTGTATATTGAAGGAGTTAGTGTCATCCATGTATGAATGATGTTGCATATGCTTCAGAAGTCTTATCATGGGATAATGAAGACTTATCGTTTAGTTACACTTTGATGTGCTGGTGTTGAATCAATGTGTCATCGTCGAGATATTTGTGCTGAATCTGTACTCTTTGATTGGGAGTACAATTTGATGGATTCTTTGATGCTTGAGCGTTGAAGCGTATATTCCTTAAGCATCGAATGTTTGATCATCTCGGCCCTGGAGTATCTTCCATTGATTCATCATCCCTTTCGTTGCGGTAGTGGGATTCGACACTTGTGCAGACATCAGAGCTTTCTGATTTTTTGGAACACATGGACTTGCAGGAGAAACACCCAAAGTGTTCTTTGCCATGTTTGGACATCATCTCGGTAATGAATGTTTCAGTGCTTGATTCGGAGGAGCGTCAGATTCAACCACTTGGTAAAATAATAATTTGGTGAAGCTACCATTCATAACGTCTTGCAGAGTTGCTAGCAGAATGGAGTCCCCATGCTAGGATAGCATGTGAGGAAATAAATGACATAGACGTGGGATGAGACTTTCCTGAGTGCGAACCTCTTGATGGATGTATATGCATATTTTGCAGGTTCTTTCTTCAACCTCGTCAAAGTTTGAAATTCCTCCAAGTACTCTGATGATGGAATGTCCGTCAAATCTTCTGGATCAGAACTTTCTTCGTTGGAGAGACGTGTAACCAAAGGCGCTTTGTAAGTACCCATCTTTTCAGTGTGGATCCACGCTCGTCTGAAGGACATGTCATATCCTGGATCTTCCTGATTATGTGAAACTTGGTTTCTGTCCAGTGTTGAACTTATGTTCACTTTGAGAGTGATGTAGCCATAAGTATTCCAAGCGCTCCTTCAAGGTCTCTTGGATTCTTCATGTTGGCTCTCTATGATGAGCAACAGTTTGATTGCATCGTCTTGAACCCAGACTTCCAGTAACTCGATCACTTCTTCATGAGAAGTTTGAGTCTGTCCGATCATTTTCCCGTTCGTTGATGCCAGGTCGAGGTTTGTGCAAGATTGGTTATCCTTTCGTGATGCTTTTGTAGGAAGAGGTGTTGGATGTCGCATGTTTGAGCAGAAGCTTTCCTTTTTCTTCCTTGAGAAACAACGTTCATGGAAGGTTGGACGTCGTACTTTTTGTTGATCAGGCGTCGTCTGCTCCGAGGTTCCTCGACCTTATGGACTTTGCTCAGTAAAGCAGGTGTAGTAGTCTCTGATCGTTTTGGCTGCTTCATGAAGTTCTGATAAAGTGTGGAGCCGGAGGTTTTCCAGCAAGGCTTTGTAGACCGGGATCATTTTGTTGACGCACAAGTCTATAAGTTGTTACTATGTGACGTTTGGGTCGTGGCAGTCCAAGGCTTGAATTCTGAACCTTTTCACATAATCATCAGGATGTTCGCTGCTCCTTCGAAACATCCTTCCTAGATCAAAGAGAGTGACTTGCTCTGACACGAACAAGTATTTTATGTGGAAAGCATTAATCATCTCTCCCCAATCGGTGATACTTCCCGGTGCGATGTTGTTGTACCAGGTGTACGCTCTGCTTGTCAGAAACTTTGAAAATTCCTTCATACGGACGACATGGTTGTGCTCGTGTTCGCCCAATAGAAATATGTTCCCGAGCATTCCCTGTTCCGTCATACAAAGTGAAGGTTGGAGAGGTATAACCTTTTGGAAGAGGAATATTTGCGTAGCAGCAGGGTATGGAGGATGGTGACGATGGACATGTGGGGTTTTGTCTTTTCCACGGTTCTCCATAAGGCGTTCCAAATCCTCCCGAGTGATGAAGTTTGATGACTCCTTCGCCGATGGATCGTCTGCAGCTTTGCGGACTTCATCATCATCTACTGTATGAATCGGATTTACCTCAGGATCAGCGTCTGAGGATTTTTCCTTCTCTTTTCCTTTTCCTTGGGTCTTCCTTGTATCAGTGAGAGCTTTCTGTTGATTAAATAGCTCCTTCCGTGTTGTATCCATATCGTTTTGATTCTTTGCAAGAGTCTCTTGCATTTTTATGAGATCAGCAATGGTAGGTGGTGGATTTCCTCTGACTTCCTCAGGGTGTCGGCCGAACAAAGGATGACCCTCCGCGTTGACGTGAGGAGGAGTAACGTCACCACCGTCAGTGTTAGAGGCAAGAATCGTTTCCGGGATATCCTCGTTGTCGTTGTTGTTGTTGTTGCTAGTGCTAGCACCATTTTTATTAGAACCTGTAACTAATCCGGACCTAAGATCAGCCATCTTGTGAAATCGCGAGATTGCAACCGAGAGAATGATCTCCCACTGTGGTCGCCAATCTGTAGATGGGGGAAAACGATTTGCTGGTTTTTAAGGAATTGAGGAGACGATCGTACGGAGGAGACTCCTCGAACCGAGCGAAATGTTAAACCTCACACATATGCACCGATGCAAAGGGGGTGCTTTAGATTCGAGAGATCAATCTGTAGTACTCCGTCCTAAATCAAGACAATGACCGTAACAGATTAAATTCGGTCACAAGAGAGGGTGGGTTGATCTGTAGGAGGGAAGCTGAGAAATGTGTGGAATCAATGGTAATCATAGATTGTGGGTGTGTGAATTCCGAATACGATAAGCTCTGAGTGATTGAAATTGCTCAATTGAGAGTAGTTGCTCAATTGACGAGTTGATGATCTCGTGTTTTCTATGAGACGTGAGATTGATGATATTGTTGATGATGATTCAATCATGATTCAAAGACTTATTTATATTGCTGGAATTTTAGACACCATGATTCCATGAAGTGTGACAGTTGATGAAATCAAGGAGTGGGGAAGTGGAGATCGTGTTTGAAACCAGTTGCTCAACGTGTGGAGACTTGGTCGATTTTCCACCCACTACCTCGTGAATTCCTTCAAATGATTGCACGACTTGCTCACATTCCATCGTGTGTTTGAACACACGTGTCATAGACCGCCAGACCAAAACCCTAAATGATATCCCCCCAAGTGACACGATTGACGTCTCGTGGTTTGTTAGTCAATTGATGACTTCGTGGTTTGATGGGACGATGAGTCCATGTAGTTGCTGAGTGTCGAACATGATGTTCTGAAACTCATGAATTGAGCATGTCATGAGACAGAGGTATAGTTCTTACGATAAAGTGAGCAAGTATTGCTCATTCGATGGAGCGTTGAATATTGATTGTTGAACCAATATTCCTTGGTTTGAGCAAATATTTATCATCTGAGCAAGTGTTGCTCATGTGATGAATTGTTGAATATTTGATCGTCTGAGCAAGTGTTGCTCATGTGATGGATTATTGGCAGCGTGACCAAAATATTAATTAAAGTACTGGTTGTTGAACCGAGCATAATTAATAAGATTAATGACCATGAGGTCGTCGTAAAATTATTAAGGTTGGAATCTGGAATGATGACCCTTGGATTCAGAAACCCTAATTTGATCAATTGATGATCAATTCATGGTTCGTGGGAATTTTAACAATGGGACGAAGGAGGGAGCGACTACATGGTACCGTGGATCAACCATGTAGTGTCCATATGCTCACGTGAGCAAAATACGAAGAACTCCTGAAGAGTTGACGATTTGTTGGTGGAAGAATGATTAAATGCTGACTTAATCATTTATCCAAAATGCTCGTCTTAGGTGAGAAAACCTAATTAATTATGACGAGGCGAGGGACCAACTATGGAGTCATGAAACCGGCCCTGGGTTGTCACGTGACCGCCTGACGATCACTTCATGAAAATCCAAAGTGTTTGGAAGAGTTTTGGACCTAATACGAGCAATTGTGCAAATTAGGTCAAAACTGTGAAAATTGATGGGACCGGCTTCGGTGAGCCAAAGAGCCAATATTAGTCGATCAAGATAGCGTGCTCGTGTCCCTAAGGCGTCCGAGTCTCAGTCCTGAGAATTTTGATATTTTCTGACGTGCAATCGAGCATCCATTCGAGAAAATATGCCAAAATTAGGGTTTCGACGAAACTGAGGAAAACACCATGAGATGATGAAAAATAATTATAAAATAAGGAATGAGGAGGCGTGGGACCTCCGTGGTCAAGGCATGGTCGGTCGGTCATGACCACGGTCTTGTGGTGCCTTTTTCTTAATTTTATAATATTTTGATGATTTTATGAAAAATTCATGAATTTTGAGAAATTTGATGAATTTTGGGAGTTTCCATGAATTGAAGGAGTTTTCATGAGTTCAAGGAAGCAAAAAAATATTAAAATAATAAAAATAAGGGCGTGTGGGACCGTGGAAGGCATGGCCAGCCGGCTAGGGCCCGGTCCCACGAGTTTCCCTAATAATATTTTTGATGATTTTATGAAAAATTCATGAATTTTGAGAAATTTGATGAATTTAGGGAGTTTCCATGAACTGAAGAAGTTTTCATGAGATCAGGGAAGCAAAAAATATTAAAATAATAAAAACAAGGGCGTGTGGCACCATGGAGGCATGGCCAGCCGGCTTGGGCCCGGTTCCACCAGTTTTCATAATTTTTTAATATTTTTTAGGTATTTTTGATGATTTGAGGGAATTTTTCCTAATTTGAGAGAAATTCCATGAAATCAAGGAATTTGATGAACTCAAGGAAAACTAATGATAAAATAATAAAACAAAGGGGCGTGTGGGACCGGCTAGGGCATGGCCGGCCAAGGACCGGTCCCACAAGTTTTCATAATTTATATTATTTTATTATTATTTGATGATTTGTGCAAAAATACCATGAAATCAAGGAGTTTTTTCATGAAATTAGAGAAATAATAATAATAATAATAATAAATAATAAGGAACCGTGGATGTGGGGTCGGTTGGGACCAAGGCATGGACGGTTGGCCAATGGTCACGCCCCATACTCCTTTCGTTAATTTTATATTATTTTTTATGGATTTATGGAAGTACCATGTAACCGAGGAGTTTCTTCGAGACGAAGGAGATTTGATAAAACGAGAGGATTTTCATCAAATCAGGGAAAATTATAAAAATGCATTAAAAATATAAAACTGGCGTGGGATTGACCACGACACGGTCGGTCGGTCGTGTGTTCGTGCTCCCAACATCCTGGTCAATATTTTTAATTATTTATTATTTTCTTCTCTATTTTGCACAGGTTCATCGTTTCGTTGTAATTTTTAAATACTCGTTCGTGCGGTGACTGTTAGTGTATCATCGTTGAATACACCTTCACCATTTGAATCGGGGCTTACTTAGAGGTAGCTCAGACTCCCGGTTGTTGATTATTTATTACTAATTGTGGAATCCAGTGGAGAATAATTCAAAAAACTGAGTAATAAGATGTTTATTATTAATTCATAGGATCAGTTGAAGATTCGACTACGAATTCAGAATAATAAAGTGAGCATTACCATTCCATGGGATCGTAGATTCGAACATAGAATCGGAGTAATTATGATTTATCTATTACCATTTATGAGACCAGTTGTGGATTCGATCATGAAATCGGAGTAATGAGATAATATATTTATTGTTATTCTATGATATCAAGTCGTGGATTCGATCATAGAATCATAACAATTGTTATTGCCATTCCATGGGACCAGTCGTGGATTCGACCATGGAATAGGAGCGATTGTAATTAGGAATAATTAATGTTGTGGCTCTATACTAGCAGAGCAAGCTATCTAGGAGCATTAATTATCCTGATACGAGCTTGTCGATAAGTCATATCCTTTATATAGTCTGGGTAAACTCATTGTTTGTTCCTGAAGACGTTATCGCTCTAGCAGAGCAATCTGTCTAGGAGACGTCCATCTCGTGATACTATATAAAAATAATTACTGAAAGTATTCAGTATTCATGAGATATGTCGTTGTCCAGTCGTGAGACTACATATCCACATGTACTCTGAGAGAAGGTACTCTCCGTTGAGAATTCGATGAGAGACCCGTGTCTCGATACTCACGTCTGATTGCTGAATCAGAGCTTCGTATGAGTTTGCGAATTTAGCCTTTGTCGAAAATCCACCATCTACACACGTGAGTATGATCCAAATGAGTCCTGAGTTGCTCAAGTGATGGATTTCTTCTCCGTATGGTTGGAACACACTGATCCATACCCATTTGTCGAGCTGCTCTATCAATATTATACTCCTCCACTGAAAGCTCTCTAAACGTGACTGATAGCAAATGACCAGGAGTGCAACTCAACATGAAATATCTTTCGCCATCACTCAGATGCACACCAGACGTCAAACTTGTGCCTTCTCCAGTATTGAAAGTCATCGGCTGAGAAACATAATCAGGGACTGACACCCACGGGCGAAAATTGAACTCAGATTCTTCATATAACACATCAATAAAACGTATTTTAGAACGAGGCTGCTTGGTGGACCAACGCATGATCCTAGCATTATATTTCTCAGGGAAAGTATGGCGCGCATCAGTATTCGGTCCTTGCAGAACATTACATGGAGTAGGTGCATAATTCTTAAAATGCTCCCACATCAAAGCTTGAAGAAACATCGTGTTGGCATAACACTCAATCTTCATAGAGCTTTTCGACACACTGGAGTCTATAATCAAGGAGTCCATGTTGTAATATAAGGAGCCTAAGAATAAACTACCTATCGGAAGTTGCTCACCTTGAGCCATCTTAATAGCAAAGGGAATCACAAAAGGCTTCAACAAGTTTCCACTATCTTCAAAAACGTCTATGGACAACCATAAACATAAGAAAGCAGCAATGGGTAACATACCGTCAATGGGTTTATCAGAAACCTCGTCTTTAGGCCACCAATGTGTCAACCAGGAAGCATAGCATCCTTTACTACCATCCTTATTCGCTTTCTCCATTGCAGCTGTCAAGACATGAGAAACGGCGGTATCCTCATCTGAAAGATCCCCAAGAAGATTGCCCGTGATCGGGAGATGCATCAGAGCCGCCACGTCTTCCAAGGTAATGGTTAACTTTCCCCATCTACATATGAAAGTGTGAGTGGGAATGCACCAGCGAGCAAACAGAGCCACAATACCACTTGCGTCATGATAAATGAACAACTCTCTAGAAGCTTGAATAGATCTCGTCACCTGCGCCTGGTCGAGCATAGTCCTCACATGAGGAAAACCCAACGTATGCCTCGCCCAGCCGGAAAATTTCTCCAAAGGTCGTCGAGAAAGCTTAAACTCTATGATTGATGAGGCGACGACCCCTCGTTCAAGACAAAATCGAATCACTGTCTTAGGAGTCACCAATTTCTTCTGAGTAACAGTTCTGGGATTTATCAAAAGACGATACACTGGGGATTTCAAATGTTGCTCAGCTCCTGGAATATCTTTTTCAAAGAATGCATCATCTATGTTCGGAACATTCTTAATCCCAGGGATTTCGTCTTCGTCTTCCCCAACGGAAGTTTCATCCATGCATGTCTCATCTCTGGAGATACCATCATCAACACACATCTCTTCCCTCGAGGCGTCGTCAGCTTGGGAATTGGACATCTTTGCTAAGTAGCTGAAAAGGTTCACACTATATTCTACTTCAATATGTTGTCCAGATATAAATCAAGGAAATACAAGAAAAAATGGTAACTCTTAACTCTTACCTTTCATACTTCCACTAACAATAGTGATAGTAATGCTAGAGTTAACACCTCAAAATCGTTCGTCTCTTCGAAAACTGCAAAAAATGAACGAAACTCTATTTAATTTCCGAAACTGATTTTTCATGAAATCACGAACACAATTTTCATAATGTGAACATTCACACAACTGACCTATGAAGTTTATAAAAATAAAATTTTCATCATAAATGTATTGTCTATCTTCGAAGGTTCCTCAAAACCCACGTTTCTGATTTTCGAAAAAAAACAGCAATTAATGCAACATTGCTTACATAAATTCTCAAGAATTTTATCTAATGAAAACAAATTCATGCAAATAAAATATATCATCATATTTTGCACAATATATGTCACGGCTGCATATATATATATATAAACTATTTTTCCTTTGTATCGTCATTATTTGTCTTTAAAACGAAGGTTTATTTCAAAAAATGTTGTGAAAGCTCACATCTCATGCATATAATAAAGTTTTGTATTTACATGAAAGCTCATAAGCAAAATTTTATTACTGGACACAAGTTCATCATACATATTTTCCTTCGTGTCATCGTTATTTGTCTTTAAAACGAAGGATTACTGCGATTTCATGAAAATTCACTTATTTTATGATAAAACCTTGGTACCCATGAAAGGTCATAAACTAAGTTTTATCACTGAACCTAGGTTCATATACTAAAAAAAAATCTCTCCTAAATCAGGGATTATAGTTAGTTTTCAGAACTAACGATTGAACGAACATACGTTTTTCAAAAACGAGGGTTTTTGCATAAAACTCACACTAATATACACACATGTATATAACTTCATCATGATAAAAGCATGAACAACTCATGAGGATCATAAACATCACCAAACAAAAAAAAACGTACCTGGGAGCGTTGGCCGGAAATTGGCCGACGGCGGCAACGACGGCGACTGGCGGCGGCAACGACGGCGACTGGCGGCGGCAGTTGGTGGTCCGGCGGTGGCGGGAATCTTCTCCTGCTGGCGTGAAGGTGCAGAGATGGTCGTGAGAAAAAAAAAAAGGATTAATCCCTTTTATATCAATTTTATTTCCAAAACTTAATTTTCTAAGGATTTCCTTATTGGGCCCGACCCGCGAATCCTAACCGACCACGGACTCGTCGTCAAAACCAGCGGTTCAACACCAATTTATGTTCATCAAAAGACGCTGCAATCATGACATTGAAGCCTTCATCAAGTCGTGGTTTGCTCATGCTCTTTAAATCCGGTAACGTCTCAACTTACGACTAAGTTCAATTACTGGTATTATTATTTATGGCCGGAAAATCACTATTTAATGCTGACTGAGGAACACAGCTTTCCTCAGTAAGCAGGGGACTTAATGTAGATGGTGGATTTTCGACAAAGGCTAAATTCGTAAACTCATAATTATACGAAGCTCTGATTCAGCAATCAGACGTGAGTATCGAGACACGGGTCTCTCATCGAATTCTCAACGGAGAGTACTTTCTCTCATAGTACATGTAGATATGTAGTCTCACGACTGGACAACGGCATATCTCATGAATACTGAATACTTTCAGTGATTATTTCTATATAGCATCACGAGATGGACGGCTCTTAGACAGCTTGCTCTGCTAGTATAGAGCGATAACGTCTTAAGGAACAAACAACAAGTTTACCCTGACTATATAAAGGATATGACTTACCGGCAAGCTCGTATCAGGATAATTAATGCTCCTAGACAGCTTGCTCTGCTAGTATAGAGCCACAAAGTTAATTATTCCTAATTACAATCGCTCATATTCCATGGTCGAATCCACGACTGGTCCCATGGAATGACAATAACAATTGTTCTGATTCTATGATCGAATCCACAACTTAATCTCATAGAATAGCAATAACTATATTATCTCATTACTCCGATTTCATGATCAAATCCACAACTGGTCTCATAAATGGTAATAGATAAACCTTAACTACTCTGATTCTATGGTCAAATCTACGATCCCATGGAATGGTAATGCTCACTTTATTATTCTGAATTCGTAGTAGAATCCTCAGCTGATCCTATGAATTAATAATAAACATTTTATTATTCAGTTTTGTGAATTATTCTCCACTGGATTCCACAATTAGTAATAAATAATCAACAACCGGGCGTCTGAGCTACCTCTAAGTAAGCCCCGATTCAAATGGTGAAGGTGTATCCAACGACGATACACTAACAGTCACCGCGCGAACGAGTATTTCAAAAATACAACGAAACGATGAACCTATGAAAAATAGAGAAGAAAATAATAAATAATTAAAAATATTAACCAGGGTGCTGGGAGCATGGACACACGACCGACCGACCGTGTCGTGGTCAATCCCACGCCAGTTTTATATTTTTAATGCATTTTTATTATTTTTCATGATTTGATGAAAATTCTCTCATTTTATCAAATTTCCTTCGTCTCGAGGAAACTCCTCGGTTTCATGGTACTTCCATAAATCCATAAAAAATAATATAAAATTAAGGAAAGGAGTGTGGACCATTGGCCAACCGGCCATTCCTTGGTCCCAACCGGCCCCACACCCACAGTTCCTTATTATTTTATTATTATTATTATTTCTCTAATTTCATGAAAAAACTCCTTGATTTCATGGTATTTTTGCACAAATCATCAAATAATAATAAAATAAAATAAATTATGAATATTTATGGGACCGGGCCTTGGCCGGCCGGCCATGCCCTAGACGGTCCCACACGCCCCTTTATTTTATTATTTTATTATTATTAGTTTTCCTTGAATTCATCAAATTCCTTGATTTATGGTATTTCTCTCAAATTAGGAAAAATTCCCTCAAATCATCAAAATACTTAAAAATATTAAAAAAAATAGGGAAACTCGTGGGACCAGGCCCTAGCCGGTCGGCCATGCCTTCCACGGTCCCACACGCTCTTGTTTTATTATTTTAATATTTTTTGCTTCCTTGAACTCATGAAAACTCCTTCAATTCATGGAAACTCCCAAAATTCATCAAATTTCTCAAAATTCATGAATTTTTCATAAAATCACCAAAATATTATAAAATTAAGGAATAGGCACCACGGGAAAATGGTCACGACCGGCCAACCACGCCTTGACCACGGTGGTCCCACGCCTCCTCATTCCTTATTTTATAATTATTTTTCATCATCTCATGGTGTTTTCCTCAGTTTCGTCGAAACCCTAATTTTGGCATATTTTCTCGAATGGATGCTCAATTGCACGCCAGAAGATATCAAAATTCTCAAGACTGAGACGTGGACGCCTTGGGGACACGATCTTGCTATCTTGACCGACCAAGATTGGCTCTTTGGCTCACGGAAGCCGGTCCCATCAATTTTCACAAGTTTTGACCTAATTTGCACAATTGCTCGTAGTAGGTCCAAAACTCTCCCAAACACTTTGGATTTTCATGAAGTGATCGTCAGGCGGTCACGGGACAACCCAGGGCCGGTTTCATGACTCCGTGGTTGGTCCCTCGCCTCGTCATAATTAATTAGGTTTTCTCACCTAAGGCTCAGACGAGCATTTTTGAATAAATGATTAAGCCAGCATTTAATTATTCTTCCACCAACAAATCGTCAACTCTTCAGGAGTTCTTCGTATTTGCTCACGTGAGCATATGGACATTACATGGTTGATCCACGGTCCCATGTAATCGCTCCCTCCTTCATCCCATGGTTAAAATTATGACGAACCGTGAATTGATCATCAATTGATCAAATTAGGGTTTCTGAATCCAAGGGTCATCATTCCAGATTCCAACCTTAATAATTTTACGACGACCTCATGGTCATTAATCTTATAATTATGCTCGGTTCAACAACCAGTACTTTAATTAATATTTTTGTTACGCTGCCAATAATCCATCAGATGAGCAACACATACTCAGACTATCAAATATTCAACAATTCATCACATGAGCAACATTTGCTCAGATGAGGAATATTTGATCCAACCAAGGAATATTGGTTCAACAATCGATATTCAACGATCCATCGAATGAGTGATACTTGCTCACTTCATCGTAAGAACTATACCTCTGTCTCATGACATGTTCAATTCATGAGTTTCAGAACATCATGTTCAACTCAACGACTACATGGACTCATCGTCCCATCAAACCACGAAGTCATCAATTGACTAACAAACCACGAGACGTCAATCGTGTCACTTGGGGGGATATCACTTAGGGTTTTGGTCTGGCGGTCTACGACACGTGTGTTCAAACACATGATGGAATGTGAGCAAGTCGTGCAATCAGTTGAAGGAATTCAAGAGGTAGTGGGTGGAAAATCGA
This sequence comes from Papaver somniferum, assembly GCF_003573695.1. Taxonomy (NCBI): domain Eukaryota; kingdom Viridiplantae; phylum Streptophyta; class Magnoliopsida; order Ranunculales; family Papaveraceae; genus Papaver; species Papaver somniferum. The sequence goes on from NC_039366.1 coordinate 75,721,049, forward strand.
CCAAGTATCCACACGTTGAGCAACTGGTTTCAAACACGATCTTCACTTCCCCACTCCTTGATTCCATCAACTGTCACACTTCATGGAATCATGGTGTCTATAATTCCAGCAATATAAATAAGTCTCTGAATCATGATTAAATCAGCATCATCAGTATCATCAATCTCACGTCTCATCGACAACCACGAGATCATCAACTCATCAATTGAGCAACTACTCTCAATTGAGCAATTTCTATCACTCAGAGCTTATCGTATTCGGAATTCACACACCCACAATCTTTGATTACCATTGATTCCACACATTTCTCAACTTCCCTCCTACAGATCAACCCATCTTCTCTTGTGACCGAATTTACTCTGGAACGGTCATTGTCTTGATTTAGGCCGGAGTACTACAGATTGATCTCTTGAATCTAAAGCACCCCCTTTGCAGCGGTGCATCTGTGTGAGGTTTAATATTTCGCTCGGTTCGAGGAGTCTCCTCCGTACGGTCGTCTCCTCAATTCCTTAAAAACCAGCAAATCGTTTTTCCCCATCTACAATCATCATCTACTTCCAAAGATTCGGTTGATGTAGGAGTAAGAGATTTGGACAATAAAATATCATTCAAAAGAACTTCATCCCGGAGATGAACTTGACGAAGAAGTGCTCTCTGATGATTCCTATCTTGAGTATCCTTAAAGTAAGCAAGATAATCAAGTCTTTTTTCTGCTCGGTCGCGAGAACCAGTAAGGACAGAGATGAGTAGTGCATTTTCTTTGCGAATTTTGGCATATTTAGCCCCCAAAACAGAAATGGAGGAATGAAGATTTTTCTCAGACTCTGCGAAAAGTAGAATACAAAATTTCAGTAAGATGAAGAACTCAAAAAGGTATGACAAAAAAAGATAGTTAAGGCAGTCAAACTATTATGACTACATTCCTTATGCGAAATAAGATGTTGAATCAAGGTCAAACAACTATTCTCCCAACGGTCCATCGCATCATCAAATTTATCTCCAACTAAACCTTTAAGTCGAGACTGAAGATTTTTCTCTTTAGAAATAAGAAATGCATTTTTCTTCGCAAGTGAAGAATAAGATTCTTCTAATTTGGAATATTGTTCTTTAAGTTGGTTCGCCTTTACACTTAAAGCTATTCTACCTTGAATGAGTGTATCTCTTTCAGCGATAGATGAATTTGTTACTTCTTTAAGTTCATTTCTCAAAGAGCGAAGAGATTGTTCTTGGTCATCACATACTTTCTGAAGGATGCTAAGTTGTTGTGAAGATATCGCCATCTTGTTTAAACAAGTTCGCTTCTCTTGAGATAGATTTTTATTCTCATCTGATAAAGTTTCCATCCCTAGATTAGCTTTAGTTAAAGAATAAGAGAGGCGAGATATTTCATTACTTAATAAATTTTGCCTCTGAACTAATTGGGTATTTTCATTGGTAAGATTATTTATATGATCAACAGAATATGAATAGAGGTTATCTAATTGGTTATATTGATCCGTCAAAATCTCTTTATCAACACGGGCTTCTTCAACAGCAGATTCAAATTGATATCTCTCCATTATTCGTTTTTGGTTTAAGGCTTAACATGCGAAAAAGGGATTTCAAGGACAATTAAATATGGAAAGGATAAATTCATTAGAAAGGCAAATTGAAGACACAGATTAGGAAATCATACCTCTCAGTTCATCATTCTTCTTGCGAAGATTGTCGCGATCCAACGAAACATTCTGGATATTTTGATTTTCGAGACGAAGAGCATTACACTCTAAAGTCATCATTTGGAGATTCTTATTCAAGGTTTCAACCTCTTTTTCCAAAGTTGTTTGCGAAGCAGCTCTGTCAGGGCCAAAATACTTACTCAGAATTTCGCAAACACCAAACTTGACAGGATCAATGAGAGACTTCTTAACATCATCCAGAACCTCAGACAAAACTTTGAAAGCAATATCTATTACTTCCACAATTTCTTTCGAAAAAGGAAGAGGCTCAAGTAAAGAACTGGCAATGATAGAAGGTTGGGAAACATTATCAATAGGAGGAGAAGAAGTTTCATTCACAGAAGGATTAATAAGGGGGTTTCAATCATTGAAAGGTCAGTTGAAGGGATGAAATCTGAGGCAACCTTTTCGCGAATTGGAGATAATGGTTTAACTTGCGAAGATGTCGCAGGATATTTTGAAGGGATAAGTAAGTGAAAGGGAACAAAGGTTTCAACGGTTTTGAGGTGGCGAGATTTCTTGAGAGGTTTGTTGGCATCCTTATCACCCTGCGAATCACAATCCAGATAAGAAACAGAGGCAACAATATTGTTATTAGAAAAGAATAATGTTTCTTACTACCTTACGATCCGCAGACTTTCTTTTGTTTACAACAACCTTATGTTGCGATTTGGGAATATTAGGGTTCTGAACCGTAAATTTGGTATTAGAGGCGGTTTTGCTGAAATAACAACAGTATGGGAATCATATAAACAACATCAAATAAGGAAGTAAGCAAGATCAATTTCAGCAAAACCCATAAGAATGAAAAAAAAACTAACCTCGATGAATCTATGGAAAACACCAGCAGGAAGATTAATTCGTAAAAATTAAAAAGGAAGAAAATTACGAACAGTGAAGATCTACAGAGGGAACAGTATGGAATGGACGAAGAATTAAGAAGATTGAATACGGAAGATAGAAGAAAAATTACAGTAGAGGAATTTACGGAGAAAATGATGAACTTGCATAGAAGATGAAAAAAAGAGTAAAAAAGAAGAAAATGGAGAGTAAGAAGAGTATATATAGAGGAGATTTTCGAGAAGATAAACACAATTAATGCGAAAAGATGTGAGCAGTTGAAAAGAGGAGATTTTTGAGAAGATAAACACAATTAATGCGAAAAGACGTGAGCGGTTAAAAAGCAGCAGTTACAGAAGACGTGTCAAGAAACAGATGGGAGAAAGGATACGTGTGATAAATGCAGAATATGAATTGATGGATAGCTGCGGCATTTCTCACATCATTCTCTACTTCGCAGAGAAGATATGAGAAGAGGAAATATGTAGGATCAGAATCTCGCAGCAATAATGCCTCAGCGAAATTATTAACAACACAACATGACAGTGTCGCATAACAACTTCAGAAACGACATAATAAACGACATCAGCCAAATCATGAGAAAAGTGTGACGGTCCTGCGAAAATAAGGAAGTTTGCGAGATTGATATTTATAAGATTGCGATAATGTCGCAAGTCATATCCGAAAATAAAGGACAGATTAGCTGTCTTAGCTGTCATCCACTATGTAATTCCCTATAAATAGTCGTTCAGTTGTAAAGGAAAGGGGGAGATCTTTTTAGAGAGAGGAATAAAAAACAATTAGGAGAGAGAAAATCAAGAGTGGTTGTTGTTCTTCATCCCTTTATCTTTTCTTGTAAGATTGTTCAAAGATTTATCAATAAAATTAAGATTGTTAATCCAAAAATGAGTTGAATGTTAATGAAATCTTGTGAGGGGTGTAGTGTAGGATTTCCTGCAACTACACCTAGTGTTTCAACGAAACAGACTTGCACTGACAAATGTTACCCGGATTACCTTTCCAATGAGTCTGACTCTGTTAATGAAAGTGAAGCATCCAAGGAGAGTGAACTGATTCTAAATCTTGTTAGAATCCAGGATGATAGAATCAATCGGTTGAAAAACAATGTCAATGTAATTCTTGGTATAGTGAAAGATTATGACTCTAATGTAAAGGCTCCTAGCGAGGAAATCGCCAGCGTTTTCTCATCACGAACCTTACTCGTGGCGAACCTCAAAAAGCATGCTTTGGAAGTTGAATATCTTTTGAGTAAACTCTCTATTCAAGGATGTTCCAAAGAGTCGACTATACCAACTGCTTTTGTCTCAACTGTAAGAAATTCAGTTCCAGAAGTAAAATTGGAATCCCTTCCTATTAGAAAAGACGTGCTTGTGTCTTTCTCTAATCAAGGAATATCCTCATCACATGGAAGGAAGAAATCTCCAAACGATGGTGTTAAGTATGTTCTCTCTAATCACTCAGGTGATCATAAAGTGTGTCTCTTTTGTGATTCAAAAGGACATGTTGAATGGAAAATCAAGTCTAGGTTGAATAACAATTCTATTGTTCGTCTTCAACATACCTTATATTTAATACTCCAAGGTGTAACTGACATTCGGATGTCTAAACCTATTGGTTTTAGTACTCACCCTGTGAACTCTACCAGTAAATTCAGTTCTAAGTGCTCATCGAATGTACTGTCAAATTGTAACTCTAATTCAATTTGGTCAAGGAGAT